>NC_134277.1:154456445-155081389 GCF_949628215.1 Phalacrocorax aristotelis
GCATCAGGCATTCAATGATCCTTTATCCTTTTCTCCTGGTCTCAGGTGTCCTTGGGTGCCCTCAGTGGGGTGCACCCAACTAAGTGCACTCTAACTGCCTGCTCTGCTCCCTTTCACCTCCAGCCAAGACAGATGCTGGAGGAAGGCAAAGGAAGCCATTCCCTCCCAGTGGGGTGTCCTGTCGACGCCTGGCACGGACCAGGGAGGTTAGTCAGAAATCACTGGAGACGGAGCAACCTGGGATGAATCTGCTTCATCACGCAGCTGCTATTGCCTAACATGAGCTTTGCAAAACACAGAAATTGGTTCCAACTGACTCATGGCAGAGCCCTGGCAAGGAAAATTTCACGTCAGGTAGGGTGTGTGGTTCCTACATGGTGGGGGACACTGCATTTCAGAGATCCTCAGCTGGCAAATGAGTCGGGAAGAGAGTGGCAAGAGGCAATTCACCACCGAGTGTTACAGACAGATATTTGAGCCGGTTTGAGTAAGGAAATGCAGCCAGATCCCTGTCTCCGCAATGTGTGGAGAGCTTACTTTTTTGTCCAGAGAGGGCACTCTTATTGCAGATATTTTAAGAGTACTGCAGAAACAAGTGATAGTACGGCTGATCATAACCTATTAATAATACTCACTAAGAGCATTTCTTACCTCTTCTCTGAGCTGTGAATATTATGAGCTCAAGTCAATTGTATTTGAAAAGATCTCCGATCCGGTAAAAAGAGTCACACTTCTTTCTTTGTTTGGTGTTACTGGCCAATAACATTAGCAATGTATATTACATCCATTAAAAAGGGGATAAATGACAACATAAATATAAAGGCAACATGAATATGGTCTTTGTTCACACAGAGGAACATTAGGATTTACTCATTCTTGGTCTGGATCTGTTGTAGCTCTACTTCAGATGTCTTAGCCAAAGTGAAACCAGGTTTGAAGCAGCTCTACTCAGTATATGCCATGGTTCCTGTTTGGCTATAATGTAACACGTCCAAGTGAGATGAGTTTTGAGCCATAGGATTTTATTACACATGAGCTGTGCTTTCTGACACTACCCCTTCCAGAGATTTATAATACCAGTGGGATAGATTCTTTCTTTTTCTTTCTTTCTTTCTTTCTTTCTTTCTTTCTTTCTTTCTTTCTTTCTTTCTTTCTTTCTTTCTTTCTCTCTTTCTTTCTTTCTTTCTCTCTTTCTCTCTTTCTCTCTTTCTCTCTCTTTTCTTTCTTTCTCTCTTTCTTTCTTTCTCTCTTTCTCTCTTTCTCTCTTTCTCTCTCTCTTTCTTTCTTTCTCTCTTTCTTTCTTTCTCTCTTTCTCTCTTTCTCTCTTTCTCTCTTTCTCTCTTTCTTTCTTTCTCTCTTTCTCTCTTTCTCTCTTTCTCTCTTTCTTTCTTTCTCTCTTTCTCTCTTTCTCTCTTTCTTTCTCTCTTTCTTTCTTTCTCTCTTTCTTTCTCTCTCTCTTTCTTTCTCTCTTTCTTTCTTTCTTTCTCTCTTTCTTTCTTTCTCTCTTTCTTTCTTTCTCTCTCTCTTTCTCTCTTTCTTTCTTTCTTTCTTTCTTTCTTTCTTTCTTTCTTTCTTTCTTTCTTTCTTTCTTTCTTTCTTTCTTTCTTTCTTTCTTTCTTTCTTTCTTTCTTTCTTCTTTCTTTCTTTCTTTCTTTCTTTCTTTCTTTCTTTCTTTCTTTCTTTCTTTCTTTCTTCCTTCCTTCCTTCCTTCCTTCCTTCCTTCCTTCCTTCCTTCCTTCCTTCCTTCCTTCCTTCCTTCCTTCCTTCCTTCCTTCCTTTCTTCCTTTCTTCCTTTCTTCCTTCCTTCCTTTCTTCCTTTCTTCCTTTCTTCCTTTCTTTCTCTCTTTCTTTCTCTCTTTCGGCAGTGCCCTTTTATTTTCTCTCCTTTTTGCTACAGCTCACTGGCTGCTGCCCTTTTTTCCCAGCCTTGTAGTTATTTCCTCCCTTCTCTCCCTTCCCCCAGTCTGCCATAGTGTCAGTGAGAAACAAAACTGCTGAAACCTGAGCTTTCTGGCTAGAGAGGATGAAGAATGAGAGGAGGAGGTGGTAATTAAACCCTCCCCCATATTATTCATGCAAAGGAATTGTCTTTGAACACCACTTCATCCTGGGAGCTGCTCTGAGTTCAAAGAGAAAGCTGAGTTGTTGTCATTCTGGGGTCTTAATCTAATCACAGTGTCCCCCTTTGATTTAAAAAATCTTCTTAGGAGGTGGCAAATATCTCTGCCCATCTACCCTCTTATATTTTATTTTTATTTTTTGGTCCTAAGAATGTGGTGCTTATTGTTTTGGCATTTTTCTTGCGGTGCAGAGTTTTATCGTCCAAGTTAGGCTGTTTCCTGTTACTGGCTAACATTTAAGAGATCCAAGCCTTTGGTAGTATCAAGAACAGAAAAGTATTGCTCTCTGTAAAGTAGACAATTCTCTATATCTCTACATACATGTTAAGATTAAAAGGCTCTCAAGGAGCCTCCATCTTTCAAGGTATTTCCAGATTCATGCTTTAAGAAGCAGTTTTGATATAAGTGATGCTTCCTGGGATAGGCATCTACCATCTACCTGCATAGATCTACCATTTTTAATCGCTTGGCAGGTAATGACAACTGAATGTGTTTCTTCATCCTTTTTTGCCGTTTCCTATGAGGAAGCCCAGAAAAAAACCCTGTAAACATCAGTCCAGTTCCACACAGACCCTAAGTGCTACTTCTTACACACAGATATATGCCCACACATACACATATATTTAACCTGGTTTGTGTTCTTCTTTGTAAGGGCTGTTCCACATAACTGGTTGAAAGCAGACAAAAACCATTCATTATGGTTTCTGAGATTTTCAGGTGAAAGCTCTGGTGTTACTCAAGAGCCTGGATGAGATATGGCTGATTCCCACTTCCACCAACTGCCCTCCAGCTAACATCCTAACATCCTCCATTGATGTTAGCATTTATTAGGGCTGTTCAGAGCACAGATTCTTGTAGGGTTTAGAGTATGCAGATGAAAAAAGGCAAAATTAAGATATGGTCATTTCAGGATGCGGAGTTTCTGAGCACATACAAGTGAGCTGCATGGTGAATTTTAGCTCCTTGGCAGTGTTATAGTTCTGGAGAGTTGCCTGTCCAAATCTAAGCATGAACACCTGGGCTGAGGTGCTTGACTTTGTCTGTATGTCCCACCTGAGGCAAGATTTCAGGACACCTGAATCTTGTCCTTTGACTTTAATATAAAACAAGGGAACAAAATTTGATCTTCTGTTTTGGACCTATATGAGGATAAAAACCCTTTAAGCCAAAATCAATAATAACAATAGTAATGGCATAAAATATATTTCTCCATCAGTTTAGAGCTTTCAATACATAGCTTCATTTCAAAAGCACCGAACACTAGTAACTTCCCTCCAGCCCATATGGCTCTGCTCAGTATACACATTTAAAAACAATTCTTACCACTTCTTTAGATATCTAAATATACGCTTGGCACACTTATTTTTATCATCTTGTCTTAGATTTTTAGTTCTAATATTTGTAGATACCTTTTTACAGCAAAGTGATAGCTATTTTAATCTATATCCAGGTGAAGTTTTTTGTGCTACTTGTATAACTATAATTTCAAAAGCTGCTAAGTAGTTTTGGCATATACTGCTCATGCCTGAGTTCATCTCTCTTAACTTTGTATATCTCAGTATTAGATGGTGAGTCTCAAGCTCTCTCTTACTTCTCAACAGAGAAATGTAGACACTACTGATGACTGTTCACCCCTTTCTAAAGTTGTTTGGATGAGTGTTTAATGAGGAATCTTGGGTGATCATTTAAAGAAAGTGCCTAATTCTTAAGCAGCTAAGCTAAGTGAGAAAAAGTCTGTCCTTCAGACTCTAAACTTGGCTTTCAGCTGAAAGATGACCCACCCTCATTAAGACTGTGTATTCAAATACACAAGGAGATGATGTGAAGGGAAACTTGTTTTGCAGCAGTCTGGTTGGGAGTTAGTATTTGTATTTTTCAGATAAGCCCCATTCATATAGCTGAATAGATCTTTTCTCCTGCAAACAAGTAAAGCTTGACTTTTTGTACGAAATACACCGTAACTTGCAAAATGGGATGAAATGCTCATGAACAGACAACTTGAAAGGAAGTAGTCATCTTCTGATAAATAGATGTGTGTTTAATTGCAGATGTTATCAATAAAAAATAAAATGGCTGACAACAGGGAAATAAATAACTGAACAATAACATATAAATTGGAAATTTTCTGTAAAAGTAAGCCAGGCTCTTAGAATCACAGCCTCTGTTTCTAGTAAAATCTTAGATATTGCAATTCTGTCAAAGCTGATTGTCCTTCTCTTAGGTGATATTTATCTGCACAAAATACACATGGAAAGATACCAAAGTGTGGTCTTGAATCTTTCTGTAATTTTATGTTGGTCAGCTTACAAATAAATTCAGTATGCCCTGACCTAATCTGAATGACATCAGGCTATATAAAAAAACATAAATATCCACAGTAGAAAAAAGCAGTATTCTGTTCAGAATTAAAAAAAAAAATCACCATCAAACCAACCCTCTATAACCAATACCCCGGATCTCTGGTTTCCACTCACAGAAGCCAAATGAATGAATAGGCAAGGTTATTGAGGTGCATTCCTGAGCCACACTTCCAGCATAAAGCAACCAAGGCTGAATCTGTGTTTGGATTTGGCTGATTCAGTGACTCTAAATCTAAGTTGTGGGTCTAGTTCCTTAAAATGACCAACCCAACTGTGACCAGCAATTGCATCAGCATTAGTCAATTTTGTAATGTTTAATGGCTTATACCTGTGGCTAGAAGGCAGAGAAAACTATTTTTTTTACAGGCATTGTTCTTCTTTTTTTAAGAGAAAAAACAGTGTAAAGCCTTATACCCAAAAACCCCCAAACTCCAAACCCCCAACCCCATATCTTTTCAATTTTGTTCATTTGTCTTAAGAATAAATACTTACAAATGGCTAAATATTACTATTGTTTTCGCTGACATACATTGGGTATGTTTCCTTTATATTCCTTCACCGTGTCAGACACCACCATAAAGAAGACAAAGCCATTATTATTCCTACTGTAAATGGAGAAGAAACTACCCCCTGAGTAAAATAAGCAGTAAGTTTCACATTCTACCACAGCAATTCATTGTGCAGCTTGGGACAAGAAGCTCTAAATTTGAGTCGTGCATTCTGGGGCTCTTCATCGAGTTATTAATCAATATTTGTCATCTACAAAATGAGTTTACAATCTTTGAAATCTTTAGACACCTTTAGATTTTTGTGGTGAAATGCATCATTATGGTATTGGTAATTTTAT
This sequence comes from Phalacrocorax aristotelis, assembly GCF_949628215.1. NCBI lineage: Eukaryota > Metazoa > Chordata > Aves > Suliformes > Phalacrocoracidae > Phalacrocorax > Phalacrocorax aristotelis. The sequence continues at coordinate 154,461,773 of NC_134277.1, forward strand.
TAGTCAAAGAGGTATTGGGAAGCCAGTGTTACACCACATCCCCATCTGCTTTCATTGCTGGCATCCACAATAATCTTTCCTTCCATGGTCTGAGGTCAGCCTTGGTGACTTGCTCTCCAATGCCCACCTTTCCCCTCACACTTCCTGAAGCCTACTGTCACTTTCCTTCTCATGCTTTTAATTTCCATTTGCTTTTTTCTGCTCACTGAACTTCAGTGAGACACGTGTCCTTCATTGGACCTTGCCTGTGCTGGCTGTGGGTATTTTAGGGTGTGCCCTGATTTGCAGGAACTGCTATATTTTCCATTTCTGTTCCTGACAGAAAACTCACCCCAAATTCCAGCATTTAGTCGCAAAACGTGGAGACTCACTTTGATGTTTTGGCCAGTCTGAGTGTCCAAAGCAGCTCAGAGACAAGCCTTCCTTACTTATATCCAGGGATTCATGGACTCCTGGGCAAGATGTGCAGATTTTAGCCATTCCAGTTCAGCAGTTTGGTTCTCATGCAGTCAGAGCCCAAGGGTATTGCTTTGAATGCTTAACTGGAAATGAGAGCCAGATAAACATAGAGCAGAAGGCCAATGAAATCCTATCGTAAATCTATCAAGCAAACAGAAAGCCCTCCCTGACCATCAGCCTGGTTCCAGAAATGTGGTTAATGAAAGATTCATGTGCCAAAGAACTCCTGTTACTGGATTGTGGGGAGCTGAGATATTACTGAATCCTGTGCCTTCCTCTGTATTTCCAGCTATGTGACTAGACCTCATATCCTCCCCTGCACCATCCCAGTAGCTGTAGAAACCAATGAAAATTTTATTGAACATGTGAGATTCACTTGATTCACTTATTCAAAGTATGTGGCTGCACTATCTTCCAAAACACCCTCCAGACAAGCAACCCTTAACTTGGCCATAGCTAAAAAATGTTCTTAAATGCATTTCTGAAGTCAGAAACTCTGTGATATGATTGACCAAGTGTGATAGCTGCAAGCATCAGTAAGCACATTTCACATGATGTTCTGATGAAGGAGGCGCTCATAAATGTTGCTGACGAGAGCGCTGCTGGGTGCCGCTGCTCAGAGGAAGCCCATTCAGGCTCATTTTTTAAAGTCACAGATACACACTGGAAAATCCTTGATATTTATTTTTGGATACAGTGCTAAACCCTGGCTTTGTAGAGGTGAGGAGAGCTTCCATTGATTAGATTAGGGCCCAGACTTTTTCCAGCTTTATTTCTAGCTGAGCCCACTCTCATGCTGCTTCCTGAAGGAGAGGCAAGGAGAGTTTTGCAGTTTATGTTCACCGAGGGCAGGGTCTGTGGCTGGGAATCAGCTTTAGCTACCACTGTTGCACTAACAGTGATTAGCAAGAGTTTGATGACACACTCTGAATGCAGACAGTATAGATTTGTAGTTCTGGGTAGCCACAGATTACTAATCTCTGCAGCTGTTGATGAGAAATTTGTCTGCTAATAACAAACAAATTCTTCTGAGAGCTCAGCTTCCCCAGCAGAAGCAAAACCAGTTAATCAAACGGATTAAGTTTCTGATCTTCTTTTATTGCATGTATTTTTAACTTCTTGCCTCATTTCTAGGTGCAAAATAAGAACACACAGCTCATCTCACCTTTTGTCTGTAGATTTTCATCCTCAAAAATAGTTCTCCAAGGAAGGTCAGGCTTACTACCCCATTTGCAGATGGGGAAACTGAGTCATAGGGAGAGGTGGCTTATGTCATCAAGAGGCAAATGGAGAAAACAGTTGCTTAAACTGGTCTCTAGAGTCCCTGCCCAGTTGCTAGCCATGTCCCTTAAATGTCAGTCCCACAGGGTTTAATATAAAGATAACAGTGATAAATAGGAAACTCTCTGTTGACTTAGATGGGCTTTGAAACTGACATATATACCCATGTATATGTTTCCACAACCTCAAGTGATTTTATCACCATAATATCTCGACCTCATCTAAAAAGTGTTAGATTGACACAGCCATTACAGTTTCTGTGGTCAGCCAACAATAACTTTATCACCACTTCTGCAGGATGACTGAGGGGCTGATTAAACACAACTAGAGGAGGGTTTGCCCAGTGAAAGATGCTAAAGGGTCCCATTGCTATGGATCTGGGTGTCAAACAGACTTCCCAGACCTAGAGGTCTGCCTGCAACAGGGCACTGAAAGCTTTCCCTCTGGCTAGATGCTGCTGCATGAGTGCTCATGGGATGGGTCCAGCTCTGAGTTGTACATGAACCACATCATGCTACCAGAGACCAGAGGAGAAGGCCCTGCCCCTCTCTGGTGCAGATGCAACATTTTCCAGGAGAAGGTGGAGTCCCCAGAGTTACCTGCCAACCCCAGCACTGGATCTCCAGTTCTTCCTCACACATCTCAAATTTCTGCTCTCCCATATTATGAGGTCTCCTCCGCTTGGCCATGGGACAGCTATAGCCTATGTCATGGTCAGAGCTGGGCAGCGTGCAAGCAGCTCTTCCTCCATGGAGGGTTCCCCTTGGGGGAAATATGGCACTGCATTCTCTTCCCAGCTCTAGCACCGGGACCAACATCTAGCACCCCGACCAACATGCGCGCCTGCTCAGTGTGTTCCTGGTGGGTCCCACCAGCCGGATGGGATGCAGAAGGTCCCAGAGCAGCAGGGAGGCCACAGTGCTGTAAATGCGGCTGTACCCTGTGGAGTCTGAGCTGGTAGCCATTTGTCTAGTTTTCCCTCTCTTTGGGTGAAAAATCACCTCAAGCATGTCTCCTTGAACAGTCCAGAAGGTTGAAATATCATCAAATGCACGTGTTTCTGTGGGTGCTGTGCTTTAGCTGAGCACTCACTATGGGGTGACCATTTTCACTGCTAATTGTCACCACTGAGCTTTGAGGTCCAGGATGTCTGGGATCCCAGCGAGGCTCCAGGGGGTAAGGTAAAGCGGCAGCATGGCTCCTCCAATGTCTGGATGGGAAGCTGGTAATGCATTAGGCTGCTCCCTGGGTCTGCTCACACTGCTGCTTCTGCTCATGCTCAATCAATGCTCATCTACATGTTTTCTAAAGAAAAGGGAGCATTAACAGCTCCGGGGAGACACACATCTTTTGTTAAATTATTTTTAAAATTTCTGTTTTCCTAAATGTAAGAGTTCAAACCCTCCAAGTCATGTGAGCGCTACTAATCAACATTTTCCTGCCCAGCCAGTTAAAACTTCTACTAACTCATCCTGATTCCCCCATTTAAAGACGTGATAACATTTCGTATCCAATTTCCCCTATAATTAGATTGTACAAACACTGACGGTCTTGCTGAGAATGAGTCTATCAGTAACAAAACACTCCATCAACTTCCAGCGCTTTAACAAGATTCCCCTTATTTTATCAGTCCAATGTGAATCCCTCTGATTAGGTGTTAAAAAGACAGACTATTTTCCCTTGATAATCCTCAAGCACTATAAATATATATTCACTTCTCAGACATCTAATGACATCTACTGTAAAGGGTTTTTAGTTTCCCAGTCACTGCCTCATTTTTATAAATCTTTGTTGTTTAAAATCTCCTGTGTTAATTGTTCATAATCACAGCACCAGTATCATATCTGGGAAGGAGAAAATAGTTGTTTTTAAGGAAGGGAACAGCCCTTATTTATGTTGTTGGCATGTCACCAGTAATTTTTTTGATTTATGTTAGATTATCCATAGACACAAATTTTTAATAATTTTATCAGTGATCCACATCCATCTGTCAAGAACAACTCATTTTTCATAATGGGTAAAGTATCTTCAGTGGATCATGACCATACAACAGAAAGAGCTGAATTCTGGTTTGTCCTTGGGAAAGACACTTCAGCTTCCTGCACCTGTTGCTCCACCTGGAACGGCCATGGTCTTTTTCAGTATATCAGTATCACTTCCTGCCCTTCAAACATGCTTCAGGTATGGCAGATTCTCCCTTCTGAGGGATTCCCTAAAGAGAAATGGGAACTGGGCAGAAGACATCGAGTAACTGAAGAGCCCTGAGGACAAAATAAATATATAATAACGCACAAAATGTGTGTTCAAAATTTATATAAGAACACAATTAACTCCTGCCTCATCATTCAGGTTCTTGTATGGTGTTAAGGATGTTAGTATCTCTTGGGGAGAAGAGACAAATAATGACATTGGCTGGAATTGTGCTCTGAAGCTGCACAGATTTTCACTCAGAAAGCTCTTAGGACTGTATATAAGAAAGTTCCTAACATTGTCCCTTCCATTCTCTTTTCTGAATCTTTGAGAATGGTAAATCATTCTAATGTTGATTTTTGCCATAGAATTCAGTAAGTCAAGGCCATAATCCTTGAAACCCAGAACCATTATTTAACTATTGAAATGAATTTAAATAATTAATATTCAAATAAAATATCTAAATTAAAATAATTTAAATATTGAACACTGCACAGGGAAAAGTCTACATAAATATTTTAATTTTTCTGGATTTATATTAGATCAAACTCTTTACAAACTTTCCCCAGAGGAACACTGCCACTGCCCAGGAGCTCAATATGTGAAGAATCCTTCCATAAATAATCATAAACTCTTTTCATGCCCTTGAGAGTCTTGCAATTAGCACCCAACCAGTGCTAAAGCCATTTTTCTCTTAACGTATGGAAGAAAAAAATCTCTTAGTGGACAGTTTAAAAAACATCTAAATACAGGTCTAAAGAATTGAAATCATATTAAAAACAGCAGCGCAATTTATACCAAAAATAGAACAGGCAATGTATGAGGGGAAGAAAATGAATCATTAAAACTATCCCCAGAGAAAGAGTAATACAAGTTACTTCTCCAATGATATACGATACTTCTGCCCTTTGTGTGAAAACCTTTGCCCCCTGACTGCAGTATTACTAATTTCCTTACACTTCAACCATCCTGGACAGAGTACTGTTGACATTAAGATCTTTTGCAAAGATGAATTTACAGATTCTGGCTATGCTTTTTTTCTCCTCTGTCATTTTTAAAAGAGTATTCATATTTTCCCAGTGTTTCAGTTTTAAATTTAACCTAGGTGCCTTTCACTGTCAGGCAACATAAAGATAAAGCAGAGACAGGATCAACCAATAAAGAATTACAGAACAAAATCTATAGAGAATTATAGAACACATTAATGCCAATCGACATGATGTTGTGGAAATACATTTTCTGCTATCTCATTTTTTAATGAGATCACGTGTTGGCTAATAAACATAATAGTTCAGATTTAGCATAGGTATATTCTTGCAAAGTAGTTTGGTTTAGCACCACAGCAGTTAAAGTGTCAATATAGCACACATTAAATGGATTAAGGTCTGGCCAGCTGGCAGATTTCAGAAAGTATTTGTCGATGGGGAATTGTTACCAAATGGATGTGTTGCCTATGGAAATTCCCCAGTGGGCTGTTTCATGTCTAACACAGTTCAACATTTTTGTCAACTCTTTATCTGAACGTTTTGTAATAAGTTTTGATTTTTCTTGATACGTCTGACAGATTAGTTAACATTTAGTGATGTACGTGTTTTCTGCAGACTGTTAGCCTTTTGACAGGCAGTTTTGCTGTAATTCTTTCTGTTGCCTCTTTTGGCCTGGACAAAAAGTTTAACTTTTTAAGGTTTATGGTGAAGGTCCACATAGAATTCTGTCCATTTTTCTCTTTCTCTCAGAAATAAAGGAAGATTCTGCCATTACAGTTATGATGCTCAAGCAACTGAGAAGTCCACTCTCTAATGAGTTTTGCCATGGAAAGGAAGAAAGTTTTGCATCTTTCATCCATGAATGGTTTAGTTACAGTAGAAGTTTCTATTTTTGACTCTGCCAAAGAAATTCAGCTCCCACTTAGAAGAATCTCTTTAACTGTAATGTGAATGAGATGCATAATTCTGCTAATGTTTTGCACACATATAATGTTCTTTATTAAAGGATCTTGCAACACTGAAAAATATGAAATCATTAGGAGGACAACATAATAATATAAGAATCAAAGCAAAGTCACCAAAAGCAGTGCTAGCAATGACACTGTATAAGCCTGCTGATTTGAAGGCTGAGGAAACACTCTGAGTACTGTGGTTGGTATCTGTTCAGAAGTTAAAGGAAAGAGTCTGGAAGAGGTTAATGGAATACGATGAAGTGAGAATAATATTTGAGAATAATATTTGAGAATATTTTTTTTCAGTATTCAGGACCATTTATTTCATGAACAGCCAGATTTTAAAGAGTGAGAAAGCATGGTATCATTCTTCACACTGCGGAAAGAAGGTGCTGGACAGTTTTTAAATTTTAGAGGATGACAATGGTTGCACAAAGGCAGTCCTCTGGTTTTGGAGTGAGGAGTCTGGATTTTGCATGTCACCAGCTCTAATAAAAGAATTGGATCACATCAGGGGTTGTGAGAGCCTTCCCTACAGACTAGAGCAGCAGCCAGCAAATTAACAGGCAACGTGGCAAATAGGTGGTGGGAAAGATGACTTCAGAATAAACCTTGTTGGAACAACTAGCTAACAGCAATTAACAGGGCAGTTAACAGCAGCCCTGGTCAGCAGGAAGAGCCAGCCACAGACATTGCCAGTAGAAAGCACCCACCCAAGAGTGTCAGTAAGGGAAGGAGCATTTGCAAATGGGGCTGTGTCTGGCCATGAGTGCTGTGAGCTGAGGCCAGCCAACTGCTGCAGGAGATGGATAGAGCTCAAGGATGACTCTGCTCTAGAATAACCCTCCTACTACTGATATTTTCCTGAGTTTGGATCAAACCCCAAGAGTGGGATGCGACAAGAGGATGTCCATAGCTGGCACCAAAGCACTGATCTTTCAGAGGTCTCTTTTCGCTACTGTGAACAGGTACGTCAAGGGGGAATGGAATCATGTTTCCTTCTTTTGCTTGAATTTTCTAGGTTGGAAAGATGTGACTGGAGCTCAAGCACATGTTATAGAATTGTAGTTGCAAGTTAAATTTTATGTAGATTGAAAAAGAAAATAAAAAGCACTATTATCCTCATGGTCGATACTTTAAAAGCACACTACCCGTAGAAAATTTGCTTTCAGTTTACTTACCTTCATTATGTTCAGATCCCTTTATTTGTACATGGTTTGCCAATAGCTGGTAGCTCCCAAAATCTGGCTTCGGTTTCTTTGCTCTGAGGAACCTTTGGTTATGCAAGAGTCAGATGACTCTGATGTAGTCTTAAATTGGCAATAAACCCAAACTCACCAAAACACTTTCACTCATAAGAGTGGGAAATATCCTTGTACCAAGTGTATTACTTATAAACAGAATTGAATGTATATATCTCCAGGCATATATTTACTTATTAAGCTGCATTTAAAGCTACCCTAATTAAAACTCCCTCCTGCATCAGATACTCTGTTAAGGGTTTTTTTTCCAGTTTTACTGTCTGCTACTGAGATCTGTGTGGTAGGACTTATTGAAGAATAGGATCATAGAATCATAGAATCATTTAGGTTGGAAAAGACCTTTAATATCAAGTTCAGCTGTAAACCTAACACTGCCAAGTCCACCTCTAAACCATGTCCCTAAGTGTCACATCTACATGTCTTTGAAATACCTCCGGGGATGGTGGCTCAACCACTTCCCTGGACAGCCTGCGCAGGATATGGCATGACTTAAAGAATGGAGAGGTTCTGTCACTAGCAGTTCATAAGATTTACTGGAGAATTTCTAAAGAACCAGAGATTCATGTCGTTAGCAACAACATTTTGCACCTTTCATACAAAGACCACAAACTGACAAATATTAAGTACTCCTCTTTGTCAACAGCTTTCTCTCTTTCAGACACGCGTCTGACTGACTTGAAGGATGAAACATGGAGAAGTGACATGACAGGTTAGTGGGTGGTATCCTGTCAAGAGGTCAGATCTACTTGTTCCTGCTGAAGCCACCAGGAATTTAAGGGTTTTTGGAAGGGAAGAGTTTCCACAGGCATATACCCAGTCTCCTGCTCTGCTCATAGATCAGCAGTGATTCTCCTTTGTAATAGTGTCTTATCTCTATACTTTCATGAAGGAACTTCAAACAAACCTCTTTGGTTTTGTAATATTTGTGACCTGGTGGCCTGTGTGGCATTTTTCCTCCTGGTGATGTTTTGTTGTTTATACTGAAGACTGGACTATTCTAGAAGCCAGATGAACAATACTACTGAGTAAAGGCAAGCATCCTGGTTTTCTTTAGACCGGTAACATTATTGGCAAATCCAATGCTGAGCTGTAGACTGCGATTTGCTCTCTTTTGAAGTATATGGAGAACTGCTGAGAAGCTGTCACAATTGTGTGGTGTAAGTAATTATCGTCTATCTTGACTGGACTGATGTGGGTTGGGCACACTCATTTCCATTGTAGTCATGTCATTTCTAGGTGAAGCTGCAAACTGGTAGGCAAGAGTACAGAAAAGGTGTCATTAATGTTTCGATGTGGCTGCTACTGGATGTCACAGCAGCTGCCATACTGACCTCGACTCTCTGATAAAGCAAGAAAAAGAGAGTTCATTGATCATTTAATGAAATGCCAGTGTCTCAGGGGTCAGGGCTTCACAGACTCCACTGTGAAGCAAGTGGATTGATCTCAAAGCTTCAGACAAGCCTGAAATGAGTAAATGTAAGTTATGAAATAACGAAGAGTGAATTGCCTTCAAAATTCCAAATTTAGGCGTGAAAAAAGGATAAAATCAAACAACAGTAAGTGGACATATGCTCTTTGGCATCTGTTACTGATGGCGCATGTGCAAAGAGGAGAGAAGGGCACACAAAGCATCACCTCCTGCATCCCTGCTGCTTGAGAAAGGATCAGGGTGGAAAAAAAAAAAGACAGTAGCACAGTAGAAGAGCACATGCTTTTCTCACTGTTTTCCTTCTGGTGGGGGGTCATGTATATTTGAAATACTTCTGTCTAGCCACAGCAGCATACCCCAAATCGAGTTTCATTTTGGTTCACTGAAACAAGATAATCTATAATAGTACAAAATGCCTCACATAGGTCTAGCAGCTAAAAAAGTAGATTTAACCCTGACAGTAAGGAACTTACAGAATTGCATGGTTTAAAAATTGAAGCACAGACTAGGCCTTGGGGTACATGATTCTGGGATGAAAGACAAAGCATCTTTATTAATAATCTAAAAAATTTTACCCATAGATGAACTAAATCTGAAGTAAGCCTTTCTCCTGAGGCTTCCTCTGCCTGTTAGACTTCGGTTTGTTTGTGAAGTTTACATGCTTCCTGGGTTTGACCAAAACCAGGGCTACTGAAATAACTTGAGAAATGTTATCGCTCTGATGTTTCTGAGCCAGCTAGGATTAGAAATGACTGGAAATATTATGGAAGAGCCTGTTTTCATGAGATTTCCATCCAGATATCTAGACCAAAGGGATTTCTTGCTCTGTGAACTTACAGAACACCTTTAAGTGCTCTTTGATGTAAACGCCTTGTTTCCTGTAGCATAAAAAAAAGTCCCCCCTGTATTGTATCTATGCAAATTACAGCAAATAGATCAATATAAGCTCACCTTTTAAGACCTGACCTTTTGTTTGAACTGCTAACACCTGAAAGATGGAGTTTTTTCAGTTCTCAAAGCTGGGTATTACCATTTGTTTGTTGAACTAGGAAAAGATTGTGTTATTATCTATCCTTTCAGCACCATGCAATAAGCATAGGAAATACCATATTCTTTTAAGCCAACAGAAGCCAGAATGTACAGAGTTAAAGTCTTAACTCAATCCTTAGGGTACCTTGTTTTCTTTACACAATTACCTGTGATCTCAGTCTGTTAGATGATCTCAGCTTGACATTTGCAGCAACACTGAGACAATTGACTTAGGGATGAAGTTTCCAGCTTCAGCTTGAAAGGTCCCTTGTGTTTGTGGATTCAGGTCAGACATTCAGTGTTACCTGAACTTAATTGCTGTTTGTTTTTGCTCTGCATTGTCTTATAAAAGGCAGTCCAGGGAAAGAGGGAGGCCTGGGAAAAACAAGCTGCTTTGCAGACCAAAATGGCTTCAAAAGCAGCATTAGGACCACCTCCAAGTCTAAACAAAGCTCTGGCAGAAAGGTTATCTCCTTGCTCCTCAAACCTTGCCACCTCCTGCAGAGGCCCTGCTTTTCTCTTTTCAGGCAATAACAAAACCCAGGACTGCTATTACCTTACTCTTGTCTCCCATATCAAGTCCAGCCTGCCTGTGCTGGTGATGCGTCCCTACATGCCTCCCTTTTCCCAGTTTTGCCCCAGAGTTTTGCTTCTCAGTCCAATACAGGGAGGCTGGGTGACTTAGTTGTTAGTGACCATCATTTAGGTCACAGTTATCTCTAGTATCCACCTATGTTGTCCTTGATTAGCAAATGCATAGTCCTGCTTATCTTTCCCTGAGTTAGGCCAAGCAACCCCCTTCCTGGTTTTGGGGCTCCTTTAAAAGTTGGGTCAGTCTGGCAAGCATTTCTAAATGCTTCTAGTGCCACTGAAAGGACACTGCCATTAGAATATGGACTTTGTGTTTTGTATGCGTGTTCATATTGCAGCATTTCTTTTTAATATTTTAATGTAGTTGTAACGAGTGTTACCTAGATGTACATTGCAGGCTCAAATTGCAAACTGTATTCACGCAAGATTTTGACTTTATGCCTAGTAAATAACTCTTCTTCTGAGTTTCATTGATATGGTGATGATCTTTCTTTGCAATACATTTTAACTTTTACAGATGACAGTGTACGCTATTGAGACACTTATCTCAAGATTGGCACATCTCATCAGAATAAGCAGATGAAACACCCAGTTTAAGCCTGAGACATCTTGTTACCATAGTTTAATGGGTTCCTGCAGGTGAGCTGATTGGCAATAAAAGTTTGTGCACATACTTGAAACTAAGGCATATAGCAGGTAGTCAGCAATGAGCTAAAGTCATTAGTTCCCATGAACAAAGGACAACTAGTTCCTAATTCACCTTTTCTTTTGCCATAACTAAATCTACACATGTGGGCAGTTACCATTGCTCTAATGATGCACAGCAACATCTTAAGCTGTTGTGACTTGATCATAGATCCTCTTTCAGTTAAATTAGCCTCTGCTACAAGGGTATCATAACCTCTCTTTTTTATTCTTTCACAGGGATGAACAAAATGGATTTGAGGTGTGACTGCAGTTAATAAACTCTCTCACAATTCATATAGTAATGATCATAATCATAAAAAACCCAAAAATCCCTGCCTGAAATAAGTGACAGTTCTACAGCCTTTCACAAAGAAAAATTTAAATCAAACAAGTGTGACTGACTGAAACGAAAAGAGACTGGGTAATTTCACAAAGCGGGTTGGAGACACTGCTTGCTTATGTGAGCTCAGTTTGTGATTAAAACAGTGAAGAAAGAATATCCGGAGAGCTCAGCAAATCTTTCAGGAGCAAGTTCTGTGTGCAAACTACAGTTATGGCAGTTAACAGACTCCATTCTGCCAAAGCAGTGTAGGAAGTGAAAACTGACATCAGACTTTGTGTATTAACTCAGGGTAGAAATTAGCACTATGCAAAGTAATGACCATGAACTTAGTTGCCAGCAGTTTTTTGTGCTGACACCAACGGCTGAAGAAAAAAACCTGTGCCATAATGAATGTAGCAGAACAGGAGGGTGTAGTGACAGCAGATCTCTCATGAGTAGACTGACTGACTGGATCTTAGAACAAGCTCTAAAAGTAAATGAAGAATATATTGCTCTACAGCACAGGGCATTAAAAGTAAAAAGTCAGCAGGCAGGAAGAATAATTCACACATATTTCTTTAAAAAAAATAATAAATCGCCCAAAGTTGGTAGTAAATAGCAAATCCTTGCCAAAATGCAAGGAAACAGGTTATCTGCATGTGGCTAAAGAGACAAACCACATCACGCCTGTAATATTCTCTGAACTGAGAAGACCTGGGACAGTGCTGGTACGGGGCAGGCATGTCTCCCTACCTTGTTGGATTATGCCTGTTCAAGCCACTTTTGCTCTGCATAAAGAGACTCTGCAAGCAGAATCTATACAATTTAAGAGTGCAAAGTATTTTTTATGGAATAATGCATAAGACAGGTAACTAAGGGTAGCAAGCATCCATAAATGTGCTCGTTACTCTTTATAAGACACTCAATGGTGGCCTGCAAGTCACCACCCACGGGAAGGCCAGCCTCTGCTCCTGCTAGGAACAGCAAGGTCCTCAATGTTGTTGAGTTGTCATCTTTCAACTCCCTGTTTTTTTTCTTGGGTCCATATACCTCTTGTGTCAGTATTTTCCCTCTTGAAACCTCTTCCCAAGGCATTAAAAAGGAATAGAAGTACTGAATTGCTAAGAAAATCTAGCTTTGCTTTATCAGTGTCATGCTGTATTGATAAGCATAATCATATAACATGGGCTTTATTAGTACTAATATTTAATACCAGCACTTATTTTTGTAATAAATACGTAAAGTAGTAATTACAGACTTATTAAATAGAGTTGAAGAGAAGTACATGTCACATATTATCATCTCTACAAAAGTAATTGTAAACTACTGATAGTGAACAACGAAGCACTTGATAATCAAAATTTTGGGATCTAGAAAGTTACTGTTTTACAATAGCAACATTTATACAGCATCTTACTGAGAGCTGAGATGTGACCACCAGCAGTTTTATTAACTACACTGCCAAGGTTTAATAATGGGTTAAATCTTATGACCTGCTCAAACTGGATACGAATGGTTAAACCTTTCCTTCAAACTTGCTTTCTGTTTTTGAGCCATAAACCTCATTGTCATCTTGTTTGTCAACTCTTTCAAGGGATGTCTTTAACCAATTTTCTATGAGACTTCTATACTCTATACTCAATTATAAATTCACATGCTATCGCTGCTGATTGTTATTGCTCTTACAATCACTCTGATTCCAGCAAGATATTGCCACACAAGAAAATAGCATTTAAATCTGTTTGATGAGTGGATAATTTCATCAAATTAAAAAAGTGCTCAAGCAGTGCGTTTTTGTCAGTGAGTTATCTATGTAATTTATATTAAATGACGCAGAAAGCCCTTGATTCTTTGGAGTTTATTAATAAATAATTATCACATTCTCTTGAGTCAATCTATCCAAATGCAGAGATATTAAGACAAATTATCTTGTAGCTTGTAGTTTGTAGTTTTCCTCAGTAGGTGGGCTGTTCTGTATTGTTACTGTTTTAATACACCATTCTTTTACTCCAAAGAAGCATAACTCACCACTTTGATGTCATTAACTTGTGGAAATATTTATTACAGGAACAGTGATAAAGTTTTTGTTCCAAGACAGGTATGTGTCCTCTAATCTCTTTCAAACATTTTTTCCAGTTCTGGGAATGTGAGGTTTTTTTGCTACTGGATTTGTAGCAAAAATCTATTCCCCAGCATTTTACATCCCTACTCCCCCAACTAGTCTAGAGTGAGATAGTCTTCACTGCACCCTTACAACCTCTGCTGTGAAAATCCTCAAAGTACGTTTCTATGTTTCAAAATCTGACCAAAACATTTAAAAGATTTATACTGGGTTATTACTGGATAAGCCAAACATTTTTTTCCTTTTCTTCACTCTGAATGGGTGGGGTGGAATATACTCTTTGGGTGTGTACAGCTGCACTGCTTACAATGGACCACTCTGTCTGCCCCACTGTTTTAAGGTCGGGATGAATGAGAATGGAATTTGGCCCGATAACTGTTAACAGCTCAATGTATACAGATGTCATCTGAGCCCCACTGACAGAAACATATAGACTTCCACTGGCAGTCAAAGAGTTTGGATCAGATCATTTATTCTCTGAGCTATTACAAGTTATCTCTTCTCCACCTCCTGGGTCCCAGTTTACATGTGACAACTCTTGACTTGTGAATAGTGAGAGTCCCATTGTTTTCCACTTCTCACACTCTTTCTCTCAACACAGTTGATTTCCGTAGCAGAATTAATTCCAGCTTTGTTCTATAAACGTTAGTCGCTTTCCTTAGTCACTCTAGGCATTACGCCAATGAATTCAGACTAAACAGAGGATATTAATTTTTCTTTAGCATATATGTATTGCACAAAAGCTGTGATGCATAAGGGTTTAGTTCCAAGAACTACGGTAAAAGAGTTGTGTAAGCTTTCAAATTTGAATGTCGGTGATAACTTGCAGAGGGAATTACAGGCATGTAAGAGGAAGCCCTCTCAGATTTTCTTTTTTTACTGACTAAATACCATAAGAAGGTGGGCTGTGAAGTATGATTTCTTCACCTGAAGAAGTGGATGAGATTGAATTAACCTTGGGGTTGTACCTTTTGATCGTCTGCATGCTTGTGGTTTCCAGGTGTGGATTGTGGGAAGGTGTTGAACTCTGTCCCAAGAGCACTTGAGATATTTTGTAACAGAGAGGGGAAGACAGCAGCTGCTAGAGTCTGAATGAGACCAAGATATTTGTTTAAATATAGCTATTGTATCAGGAAAAGTGAAGCAACCCTTTCTCAGCTTGTGGAAATAGCCTTGTAACCAGTGCAGCCGGCCAATGTACACTGCTCGAGAAAACTGGATGTCAGTTCAATCAGTAGATATAAATTGCTAAATTAGGCTGTATATTATGAAATCCCCTTTGCTTTGGGTCAGCTTTGGGGCAGAACAGTAGGGATTTTACTCAGGTGTAACTTCAGCAACTGTAGTTCAACTAATAAATATTTTCTTAAGGCAGACAGCTTAGCCATTTGACCACTGTATTCTCTTGAATAATGGCATGAACATACTTACCAGAACCCTGGACAAAAGGTGGTCTTGCACCTTGTATTTGTGGAACTGATTGGATTTCTTAATTTCTCAGGGGCTTTATTGTTGTGGCTCAGCAGACGCTGTTCAGACTTTATCTCTAGCAAACACATGAGAAATGCGGTCCAAGGCACCCAAAACTCCTTGCCAGTGTTATCAGGTGGTTAACAGCAGAAAGAAATAATAAACCTCATCCCAAAAGGCATCACAGAAATGAATGAGTTAACCACTTATAGAGCTGATGAGGCTGACTTCTAGTGAACAACCAACTTAATCCAGTTTAAAGGCTTTTTTATCTAAACTAAAACTGTTAGAGGATTCGTTTCCTTGAAGGTGAAATAGTCATGTCCAAGATGTTACTCTGTATGCCTGCAAAGACACATCTGTTGATACATTTGGGGAACAGATCTGGCTTAACTGACCAGCTGTACAGGAAATATATGTGGGGATCTTCCTCGAGAAAATTTGTGCCATGTGTAAGGCTGATTAATAATGAGAAAAAGACTAAAGTTTTTCAGCCCCAGGCTTTCACCACTGATTCAATGTTCAGGGAAGCCAGTCTGCTGGGAGTTGGGTGAGTCTGAATTGGGGACTGAGAGAGGAAATGTAATGAGCACGTCCAGTTGTCCCCATGTGCTTTATAGAAGCACGAAGGAGAGAGCTACATTTTCTCCAACCAGGTACAGCTGGGATGAACAAAGCATCCCAACCATCCCT
The DNA here is from genome assembly GCF_949628215.1 of Phalacrocorax aristotelis. Classification (NCBI taxonomy): domain Eukaryota; kingdom Metazoa; phylum Chordata; class Aves; order Suliformes; family Phalacrocoracidae; genus Phalacrocorax; species Phalacrocorax aristotelis. The sequence continues at coordinate 154,477,247 of NC_134277.1, forward strand.
GAAATGTTGCCAGTGCATGGCAGGTTTCCCCTCACCAGGCACACTCAGCCGCACTGCCTAGAAACAGTGTGCATGGGCCCTGGGGCTTGGCATCGGGAACCGAAGTGGTGCCATCTAAAAATGTAGGGACAATTCTTTGGGGACAAGGTACAGTGACCCATGAGTTAACTGGCTAGATTTTCCAGTTGTAATGTCAGCTGGATATTTAAATGTTAAGTATCAGAAATATAGACGGCCTGATGAGGTGGAGCAGGAAGGTCCTTTCCTCTTTGCCCTTTTCCACCCAACTCAATGGTCTTCCCCTATTCACAACCTCTCCCCCCTCCACAGCCCTGTTCCTTCCCTTGTCTTTCTGTAGCAGGGTCTCACCTCCTGCCTTGCCACCTAGACATATCTCCTTTACTCGTCTTCTCCTGTCCCTTCACCCCCCGTTTTTTGCTGATCTCCACCCATACACTGTGTCCTCATGAGCTCAGGACCAAGTAGACGTGTTCCACTAGTTGCAGGAACTTCTTTATTAGTTAATGTCTGAACATTTTGCCCTCTCTGAAGAGGCATAACACCATGTGAGTCAGTCCTGCGGAAATAAGTCTTACTCGTCAAGTCTTTGCTTTGCTCGCTTGGTGAGGGATTGGTGGGTTTATTAAAAATATACAGTTAGAACATGGAGAATCTTGCTTGTCTTTGGATAATGATGTAATTTATGCAGCTGTCTGGCCTAGTCCAGGGCCAAGCTAAGGGAGAGCTGTTATGGACTGTACAACCCATATTCTTGGAATGGAAAACCAGAGTGAAATAAGGGTTTTACTCGTCTCAACCTGACACAGCTGATTTCCTCTTCATGCTCCCATGCAAATAGAAACAGGGTTCATGAGCTTGCTGTGGCCTCTTTTCAGCTTTGTCCTTGCACAGACCTTTGGATGCTTTGGTCTTCTGATGAGCTTCACTTAATCTACAAAGAACACAGAATAGGGTTATAGGGCTCAGCCACCAGTTGTGAACCTGTGCTAAAGAACCTGCAGGATGACACATGCTGCCTCTGCAGTCTTTCCTCATGGGCTTTCTCTGTTTCTGTGAACTGAATGAACTCAATGAATTGAATGAACTGAATATCTTTCCCATCATGGTATATTCCATGATATAAATGATTGAATCATAGAATCATTAAAGTTGGAAAAGACCTCTAAGATCATCAAGTCCCACCGTCAACCCAACACTATCATGACTGATATGAGATATCAGAATTCAGGTGTGGGCTAACTGGCACTAATTAGCTGCTAATCCCCAGCAGGGCTTTTGTGAGAGCCAAACGCCTATAGAAATCAGCTCAGCTCACTAGACTTGGAGGAGGGTTAGAGGTGGGGAGTATGTGAATGCTTCTGCAAAGAACACCCTGATGATAGTTTGGTAGTGGAAGCTGATAAAACAGGTATGTTACAGTACGTCTTAATCTGGAGGATTCTTCAACCAAAATGATGGTTTTTTTCAGCCAAAATAGGAAAATGTCAATTCTTTAGGAATACCATTTGAAAGAATGGAAGAAGAAAGGATGTAGAAAATGGAAAAGCATCTGCTGTCTGCACTCACATTTGTGGACATTTTCTTTAGTCAAATTCAATTTTCTGGCACACTGATTTGATACAAGTGACCTGAACAGCTTTCTTTTTTATTCCTTGAGCAAACATGAAGGAATATCAGTCCTAATCTGTGTTCAGCTCCACTATGATTCTCAGTTGTGTCAAAATACAGTAGCTGTAAAACACCTGGCAATATTTAGTGAACTGGATTCCTTATGTTCTGCTTTGGGCAGAGGAACTGGGTTTTTCTTACTCATTCCCATCTAGGCCTGAAACTAACATTTCAATGTTTGTTCTCCTACTGCCATCACACTGACATGGCCCCAAATACTCTGCAAAGATAGGTGGAGGTATGTTACCTTGGAATTGGTCTTGGAAAACATGTGCCATTTGGTTTGTTTGTTGCCTGGCAGCATTTGTGCAGGCCAGGAATAATAGTTGTTCTGAGCAAAGATAATGTATTAATATAGAGCAAGTGTGTTGTGAACTCAGCTATGTCCTTCTCATGTCAACTTCAAAGCTCTTTGCATTGATGGAAATGTGATCTGTCAACAAATACAATCATTATTTTACATGAGTTAATTGTTATGACTACTTTTTCCTTTGCGGGGGGAATGGTAAAGGGAAAAATTCTTCAAGGACCTGCAGCACAAAACAAGATTTGTAGGGTCACATGTTGACCTTGCACAAAAAAAGGCAGCAAAAGAAAAGTATGCAAATAACCACACAGCCATGTTAAGCTCCTTATTACCCCATGTGCCACTTTTGTCATCACAGTCTCCAGGCTGAGAATAAATGCCATGGCAGCTTAGGGAAGAGCAGAGTGATACCTTGCGTTGTAAGATATCAGATGTCAAAGTGTAAAAGGAAATAACCTCTCCTCTTCTAGCAGTAACCATTGCTATGCATGGAGTAGGACAAGGCCATTTAAAACACATTGGAAGAAGTGAAAATATGAATTTCTGTAGCAAATAGCTGCTAGGGACAAGAGGCTAAATGTATCTGCTGTGCTGGGAATGGCGAAAAAGGTAGAGGTGCCTGGGAGGAGTACTCAATGTGAACGTAGCGTGATGTGTAACAGGGTGCTTCGCCCTGATGAGGCATAGCATTGGGTTGTGTCAACTGATTAGTAAGGCAGCAAGATGCCTTAGTGCCAGTCTGCAGTGAAAGTGATGCAAAGGCCTGATTCATCTGATAAAAATGTGTCAAAAATTTCCAGAAAGGAGGAGTGCTTTAAATTATGTATTTTTGGAGAGAGGATAAAGAAAAAGAAAGGAAGTGGGTAGGTGAAGAATCTGCTAATGGACAGAGGACATTCCACTGGCTCTTTTGTTTTAATACCTTTTCTGCAGGTTACATTTCACAGACAGCAAGGTTTTTCGATGGGAACCAAAAATTCAATTCCCATTTTACAGGGACTGGGACATCTTTGAAACTCCATCTGTAATCGTGGGTATGATCTTGGCTTGAAAGCAATCCTGATAAGCATACCCTTAGCTAACCACTGAGATAAAGAAGTATGAGCATCTGCAGAGGGCTGGACTCTTGCAACTGCTGTGATGCTTCTGCGCCAGCAACAGGCCAGTGTGAGGGAGCTTGACTCTGGTCTGTTGTTTACTCTAGACTTCATTTCTGGATTTCAAGTTTCTGGTGGCCTTTATTCAGATTCCTAAGCACAGAATTATTGTAAAATAAAGAGGGGGCCAAACTTGGACTTGGAAGTGGAATCCCTGGCACTGTTTGAAACATGTACAAAAACATGAGGTTTGGCTAACCTTGCTGAGATGCTATTGCACAATTGTGTATGTCAGAGATTAGTAATTACCCTTCATGCAGATCGTGCTATCTTGGTGGTCTTGAGAAAAACATACATTTTCAAGTCACAGTAGTTTTCAATGCCAAAGAATAAGTGTCTGCTTATTCAGATAATGCTACTGCAACTTAGTTTCAACTCTAATGCTGGCAGGCATAGTCAAGTTTCTTGCAGACCCTGACTATGTCTGTCAGTTGTGGAGTCATAATATCACAATCACAATGTAACGAGTGATTCCTTGTCTTAAGTATTACTGCCCTTTCTCCTTAGGGGTGGAGCAACTTAAAATACCCATCTAACATAGAGAATGTCACTTTACACAAAAGTAGCTGAAGCACCATAGATTGAAGTCAAGGTCTTCAAGTAATACTTAGTTATCTACATGCTTCAAAAATTAAGTGTAAATAGTTCTTCCAAAGTCACACAAAAGTCTCTGGTAGACTGGAGAACTGAACCCTGGCTCACTAAGCCCTTGCCTGCTGGATAAAAGCACTCCTTCCATTAATATCCTGGTGTTCCCAGTAGACTATACCATTTTTTAGTAGCTCTTCTCCCATTCTTTCATGGATAATATTCCCAAAGATGCAGTGTTGGTTTCTGTTTAGAAGTAATTAATGCAAAAGTGTCATATGGAGGAATCCCTGAAAGTTAAGCCTTTTAAAGCTCTCCCAACTGTTTTTACCTGATTCTTCAATGGCCATTATCAAAACTGCAGTAAATGTGAGACATGTGATAGAATGGTTTTACTGTCCCCACTGCTACATAAAAAGAGAAGATGTTTTATTAGAAATGGAAGCTATTTAATTTCTTGTTGGAGCAAATCTATGATGACATTTTCTGTTTCACAATGGACAGGTCATTGTGGGCACCAAAATGCTCTAAGAAATGCGAGCATCTCCAGTAGGTGATTCAGATTTTATATGGCTGAAGTGCCACCTGGAGACACTGGTTCCTTTTCTCTATAGAATAGTCTCAGATTCTTAGTTTTAATTGCCAAAGGGTAAATGGAATGAATTCTCCACTTAAGGCTATATTTAGAAAGGGCTTTTTTGTTGTTGTTACTGAATATAGTGTAAAACTTGTCCCTGATGTGTCTAACAACAGCATTCTCTGTCACACATAGATAAACCCTGCATTCTCCCTAGCTTGGTTAAAATTGTGGATCATCAAATATTACAGACATGTGGGTTGCAGAAGTATTCAGATTTAGCCTCACTCTCCTTTCAACAGAATCATAGACTCAAAGAATGTCCTGAGTTGGAAGGGACCCACAAGGATCGTTGAGTCCAACTCCTGTCCCTGCACAGCACAACCCCAAATTCACACCATATCTTTCAGGGTGCTGTCCAAGTGCTTCCTGGATATCACCAGGCTTGGTGCTGTGACTGCCTCCCTGGGGAGCCTGTTCCAGGGCTCCAACACCCTCTGGGTGAAGAACCTTTTCCTAAGATCCAGCCTAACCCTCCCCTGGCACACCTTCCTGCCATTCCCTCGGGTCCTGTCATCGGTCACCAGAGAGAAGAGATCAGCACCTGCCCTTCCTCCCCCCCTTGTGAGGAAGCTGCAGACGGCGATGAGGTCTGCCCTCAGCCTCCTCTTCTCCAGGCTGAACAAACCAAGTGACTTTAGCTGCTCCTCATATGGCTTCACCTCTAAACTCTTCACCAACTTCATGGCCCTTCTCTGGACACTCTCTGTCTAAAATAAGAGAAAGTATTTTAGTCCCTTGAGTACCTATATTTCACATATATTTGATGTCCTTGCATGCTTAATATTGACTCTTACTTAGAATCAGAATTGCAGTTGAGTTATTAGAAGACTCAAACTTATTCAAACACAAATACGTGCCTAAAAGTATAGAGGAAAAGACTTAAATGTTAAAACTTGACCAAAAAGAATTTAAAGTAAAATATTAAAAAGTTAGCTGGAAATGTCACAACACAGAGAATAAGTCGGGGTAATTATCACTACACAGAGATTGCTTAAATAGAATTTGTTTGACAGATTTTTAAATGAATGGCAAATAAAGACAGTGTGACAAACAGAAATCAAAGAAGTGAGAAAAGGAAAGGAGATGCAGTAGAGGCCCAGAAGAGCAATGTCTATATTAGCATAGATTAGCGTCCACTAGGAGCAGACTTACAGGATGAAACAATTGGTGCTGAGGATCGGACACCTATACCAATTGCATTTTGGTGAGTTATTTGACATTGCTCTAGACTGTCCCCATGGCACCCACAGTGGTCAGAGATCACTCCAGGATGTCCTCTTCCAGTCCAGCCCCAACAGAACATAATTTGGATCACTCCATCTGAGGCTGCTGCACAATGGGAACCAAAGTGCAGTACGAGGAAGTGATGGGATTTGCTTCAAATGTATAAATCTGTTACAACATGAAATGTTAATGTATGTGCATCATGTGACATGCAGGCCTGTAATATAGAATGATCTTATGAAGAGGTAACTTCTGTGTTTTATCTCAGCAGTCTGACACCAGCTTTAAGAGGAAATTATAGTAGAAGAATGAGTCTGTTCTATTTCAGAGATAATCCAGCAATGGTAAAGCTGTACTCTTGCTAAATCATTACCACAGAGAGCACTTACACCGCGTACTTTGAAAATCTCCCAGCAGATCTTCACTAATACCAAATCCATTACTGAATAAAGGCACTGATTTTGCTCAAAGCACACAATTGTCGTTGGGATTTGCAAATGAAAACATCAGACCAGAATAAAAATGGGAACACTTTTTTTGGAACTGTCTTATTTTAGGAACACTTCCCCAAGGCAAAACATGACATGATAGGTGGGAAAAAGTTGCCCTTGGGATCCATCTCGTTCAGTGAGAACACCTCTTAAAAAAAAAGCTCAAGCTGACATTATGTTTTGAACCTTCAATGTTTAATGCTCACTGTGACCTCTAATGCTGGAATACAGCTGGGACATGAGAACCACAGCACTGCTGTCAGTACTACATGAGCTGTTATGGAGAAGGGAACAGAGTTTGCTCAAACTCTGCCAACAAATATAGCACAAGGCTTGTTATGTGTGTGCCAGCATTTACTTCCCACTGCATAGTATCCTTGCAAGTAGGATAGGAAGGCACCTTGAGAGGTTATCTTGTCCACACACCTCCCTGTCTTTCCCACCCCAAACCTGATGCTTTCTTGCTTTGTTCACTTCATCTGTATTGCAGGCACCAGGATATTCCGAGTTGTGCCATCTTTGCCACAGGGAAACAGGCTGCAGTTCTGTGCTAATTTAGGCCTGGCTTCTAGTCCTACCAATGAAGGATCACTTTATTTTCTTGTGCAACTGAGGAGACCTTTGTGCTTCCAGCATGTAGCTGAGGTGATTGCACAGATTAGGTCTCCTGACCCCTGAGCTTGGTGATACACTTCCATCGATTTCCAAAAAGCTGTGGTGATAAGGAATTTTAGAAGGATATCCAATTAGATATCTTAGATGCTTTCAAAGGAAGTTTGTATTTTACTTCAGAATACTTTCAGTTGTGAGGATTAGGAGTGTAAAATACTTTTTCCAGAGCATTTGTTGTTGAAATTCATGCTTTTAGGCAGACATGCAAAGGTAGTCAGGGGACTTAACTGCCTAGACTGCCTAGGCAGTTTTGTAGACTCCACTTGCTATGTCTCCATATTTAGGTCCTTAGCTGCCCCCGTACAGCTGGCCCATGCTGGCTGGCAGTCTATGAGCTAATATCATGGGCGTTTATTGACAGGAAGCCTTTGAAAATTTTGTTTGTGTAGAGTTTATTTGAGGAATACAACCTCTTATTTGGCAGGCAGTTCACATTCCCTCTGAAGGGGCTTGTCTGTATTTGATAGTTTTCCCACTTTACAGTGGTGTAATAGAAACAGCAACACAGAAAATACTCAAGGGAATGGGCAATCATAGAATCATAGAATAGTTTGGCTTGGAAGGGACCTTTAAGGGTCATCTAGTCCAACACCCCTGCAATAAGCAGGGACATCTTCAACTAGATCATGTTGCTCAGAGGCCCGTCCAACTGACCTTGAATGTTTCCAGGGATGGAGCATCTACCACCTCTCTGGGCAACCTGTGCCAGTGTTTCACCACCCTCATCATAAAAGCTTTCTTCCTTATGTCTAGTCCGAATCGGCCCTCTTTTTGTTTAAAACCCTTGTCCTATCACAACAAGCCCTTCTAAAAAGTCTGTCCCCATCTTTCTTATAGGCCCCCTTTAAGTACTGAAAGGCTGCAATAAGGTCTTACCAGAGGATGCACTCAATCCCACTGTCTGTGTCATTGATGAAGCTATTAAACAGTACTGGTCTCAATTTGGACCCCTGAGGGACACCTCTTGTCACCGGTCTCCATCTAGACATTGAGCCATTGACCACTACCCTTTGGATATGATCATCCAACCAATTTCTCGTCCACTGAACAGTCCACCCATCAAATCCATATCTCTCCAATTTAGAGAGAAGGGGAACTAAGTAAAAAGACTTACAGAAGTCCAGAGAGATGACAACTGTAGCCCTTCCCTTGTCCACTGATGTAGTCACTCCATCAGAGAAGGCCATTAGGTTGATCAGGCAGGACTTGCCATTGGTGAAGCCATGCTGGATGTCTCAAATCACCTCCCTGTCACAGAATCACAGAATCACAGAGTGGTAGGGGTGGGAAGGGACCCCTGGAGATCATCTTGTCCAACCCCCCTGCTTGAGCAGGCACACCTAGAGCAGGGGGCACAGGAATGCGTCCAGGTGAGTTTTGAATGTCTCCAGGGAAGGAGACTCCACAACCTCCCTGGGCAGCCTGTGCCACTGCTCTGGCATCCTCACAGGAAAGAAATTTTTTTTCTCATATTCAAGTGGAACTTCCTATGTTCCAACTTGTGCCCATTGCCCCTTGTCCTGTCATTGGGCACCACTGAAAAGAGTCTAGTCCCGTCATCCTGAAACCCACCCTTTAGATATTTATAAGCGTTGATGAACTCCCCCCTCAGTCTCCTCTTCTCCAGGCTGAACAAACCCAGGTCTCTCAGCCTTTCCTCATAAGAGGCATGTCATCCCACAGCTTTCCAATGGCAAGCCTGGTATTATCCTCCTCCCCCTTCTAGTCTAGTTTAAAGCTCTGTCAGCGAGCCCTGCTAGCTTGTGAGCAAAGACACTCTTCCCCCTTGGAGAAAGAAGAATTCATCCCATCTGATGGCATCAAGCCTGGTGCCCTGTAGGCCATGCCATTCCATTATTGAGACACTCAAAGTTGTGGCGGTGACACCAGCCACGGAGCCATGTGTTAGTAGACTGGGTGCTTCTGTTTCCTCCAAAATCACTGCCTGCAACTGGAAGGAGAGAGGAAAAAACCTGTGTTCCAGATTGTCTTAACAACCGTCCTAAGGCCCTGAAGTTTCTTTTGATTGCCCCTGGACTATGCATTGCAGCTTCATTGCCACCCACATGGAAGAACAGTAATGGGTAATAGTCCAAGGGCCTTACCAAGCTAGGAAGTTTCCAAGTAATATCCTTGACCTGAGCCACAGGAAGGCAGCAGATTTCCCAAAGAGGAGAGTCTGTCCGGCATACTGGGCCTTCTGTTCCCCTCAGAAGGGAGTCACCTACAGCTATAACCCATCTTTTCTTCCTTATGGAGGTGGTCATGATACAGTGGGTAGGCCTTTCTGACCCTGGCAACACCTCTGGTGTAGACGGTCTATCATCCACATCGTCCATTGACTGGCCTTCCACATCGAGGCCCTCATACCTGTCATATGAGGCACCTGGAAAGGTGTAGTGGGCAAGAAGGGGGTTTGCCTGCCGCCCCGAGCATGGACTTCTTTCCTTTAAGCTACTGCCTTCAGTCTGATGGGAGGAGGATACAGGATCCCCTTGGTTTCATGTTTTTTTCTGGTGGCTGCTCCTGTTCTGTCTCAGGGAGGGCAGAGCATAGTTCCACCAGCCTCTCTCTTTCTCAGACTCCCTGATGCTCCTTAACCATTCTCTTCCTCTTGTAGCTCTGGCACCAAGCTGAGCAGATGGCCCACCTGGCCACACCTCCCATGGCTGTTCTCACTACTGCCATCCATTACCGGTGAAAGGCCCTGGCACTCCCTGCAGCCTGAGGCCTGGATGGCTGCATGTTTTCGTGGGAGCTGTCTGGGTTGCCACGTCATTCTGGTGAGTGCAGAGGAGGACATAGCTTTCTGCTGTGTGGGTGCCACAGCTAAGCTGCTTCTGAGAGGGTGATGACCAACTGAATTAACGTCTTGAGCTGGTAGGGTGACCACGGCCTTCCTGCGCAGTTGCTGTGCCACGCCCTGCTGGCAGCGCTCCTGGTCCCCGGCACTCCCCAGGCTGCTTTGTGTAGGTGCGGGGGTGGCCGCGGTTGCTCTGGCAATGCCCAGGACCCGTCAGCCTCTCCCACCAGAGCTGCCGGCTCCTGGTGGGCCTCTCTACTCCCCTGCCATTTCCCTGCCTCAGGAAAACCCCCTGTGAGCCAAGACCTGCCACTCTGCTGCAGATTGGGCCAGCTCCAGAGCAGCTCCCCTCAGCACCTGGCTGGTAGCAAATTGTTTATATTGGCCTAGATATTACAGAACAAAATGAACTCTACCAAAATAATGCTGTTTTCTATCAATATATTAGTCTAAGCAAGGGTTTTATCCATGTAGTTTCCCTGGCCTCAAGAATTCTTTCCAACTAATTTAGGCATGTTGGCACAATATAAATGCTATAAAATTTAACACTTAAAGTTCCAAAGTGAATGATGTTCTCCACTCCTCCCCCAAAATCTCCATGTCTGGCAGGTCTGAACTCTCTGTTGATACCTGCTTGGGCTAGAGATCATTTTTAATAGATCCCTTTGACTCCACAGGCTGTGAGCAATGCTATGAACTCACTGTGGTGTAAATAAAGGTAGAGTGTGGCTATTCCTTCTTATCTCAGTTCCTTTGATGGCATGGGGAAGATAAAGAACATACTGTTGCTTTTGATGCTGCATGTGAGGAAAGCAAAGAATTAGCACTGCATTACCCAAACCTTTCCGTGTGAACTACTTTGAACAGGTCTTTAAGTTGCTTTGATTATTTTTTGTTTGTTTTCATTTGCTTTGACCTTAGACTAGTCAAATGTCTGGAATAGCTAGAAGATTTCAAAGTAAAAAATGGAAAGCAGGACAAGCACCTTAAACAGAAGATTTTGGCTGCCTGAATTTCTGACATGCAGTGGATGAGCCTGTCTCTATGCTACTGTCACCTCCTGAAGACCTGACCTACAGGTGGCTGGAGGAGAGAAGCCAGCATCAAGGGGAGGGACAACAGCAGCACAGACAGGTTAAGTCAGACTCCAAATGCAGGGCAAAATCCAGGGCTGGTGGCTGCAGCTCTTTCCTATGCTGCCTAAGCAGCATATTAGGCTGGGTGTAAAATAAAGCCCTCAGGTCTCTATGTTCAGCTTGTGGCTACTTCAGTAGCTCCAGCACTGTTGGCCAGGCCTCAGAAGATCCCTCTACAGGTATTTACTTCTCCCCATGTGCTCCCCAGAGAGCCAGATAGAGTGGAACCAGGGCTCGTAGCACTGGGAATTCCCCTAGGCATTGGCTCCTAGGGCTTATACATTGCTCTGCTCTACCAGGCGATATCTAAATCTGTTAAAAAGTCAGTCTTGCCTTCTTGGTGCTTATATTCTTTCTTCAAAAGGGCTGTTAGCTCCTAAACCACTTACTGTCTTCAGGAGGGCCCATCCATCACCCTTTGCTATGCTGAAGACTCCACATGTCTGTTTATAAAATGTTCAAACAAAAAGGAATTTGGGAGCTGGCCTGAAATCCCTCCTGTGTGCTCTTAGCCTGCAGACCTGCACTTCTCTCTCCAGATTGCAAAATGTTTTATAGCTTCTTTTCTCCTTTTTTTCCCCCCACATCCTTTCATTCTTTCCCCAACTCCTTGCTCTCTCCCCTTAGATAACTATAGTCACATACCAGATTAAACCTGAAATGGCAAATTTGGGGGTTTTCTTGCCTTTCTCTTCTGTGCACCACACAAGTACACCAAGCAATAAATTCTTATGATTTGTCCTGCCCATAGCATGGGATGCTTGTCATTTCACCAGTTGTATTTTACCTGCAAAGCCTGTAGCTGAGGTGTCACGTGATTTCAGAAAAAGGAAAAACTGTGTGAATTGTGAAGTTATTTGATGGGAGAGGGGGAAATGCTTCTGAAAATTTCCCACCAGAATGTTTAAATCCTTTTGTAATGAGGGGAAAATCTGAAAAGCAACAGTCTCCCAGACTGAATTGGATACGCGGCTATGATCGGGTGGAGACTTTCATCAAATACCACTGAAGGAGGACTGATTTCACAATATAGGCAAAGTCGTGCTGGTAAAAGGTGAATCTGCAAATTAGCAAAAGATTAATCTGCTCTCTAATAGTATTCATAAGGGGGCTAAGACTTGCTGCTTACAGAGCACCAGAAAGGCATTTTGCTGCTGACAGTTTGGCCCATGATAGAACATCAGGTAGAGTCATCAAATAAATCTTTTATCAAAAGCCTCTTTTTTTTTACCTGCTGCGGATATTAATTTTCTTACAGTATGTTCCTGTTACATTACCACATGAAAGCTTTTGCTGTTATGAAATATTAAGGTCCCTCTCTCTAGAGTGCAGAATTTACATTTCATCTTTCTTGGTGTTGGAAGAGAGAAACTCATTTCACACACATGACTCAAAGCAAATAGCAGTTTCTCATTTCTCTTTCCATTGCTCTTACCTCAGCAACCAGTTTGCATGAGGGCAGCACTGCATGGTTAATTCTGCAGCCACCAAAATAATTCTTAAATGTCCACAGTGGCAAATTGTCATCAGAGCAAGATATGCAGCCTTTCTCTTCAGTTGGCATGGTAAATGGAGCTTTGTGGGAGGCCAGGACCCAGGCCTGTGTGCTGCCATGTGGAAGACCAGAGACAAAGTCTGCCCTCACTACTTCACCAGCAAGTAAAATAATCTGTGGACTTCAGGGAACCCTATTTTTGTTAAGGGTGCGAAAGCAGAGGATCAAGCAATTTGCTGGAGGTTGCTCCTCAGCTGAGATTCAGCCCTGCATGGAGCCTGGAGGTTGGTCAGCTCCTCTGTAGTCCTTGTACTGAGCAGATGGAGAGCTCTCCATTCTTCCTGCCATCCCAACTGTCTCCCATGATCGGTTCCTGTCTACTTCTCCACTCCAACCCTCCTCCTGCTCCCTCATTCCCCTTCTCATCCCATCCCCAGCCTCTCCCCTGTTGTTCTCCTCTCCTCTTTCCCCAGGGGGCCTGGCTCTTGCTGGCTGGCATACTCCCTATCTCCACAGTGGCTGATGTCCTTGGCACTGAGTGGAGATGGACAGCCAGTATTCGATATCCCTGTTGCCACATAACCACATTCCCACATTGTGAGAAAGCTTGCCAAAGTCCTGTTTCTCCCATAGCAAATTGAGAGCTATCACCAGCTGGTAACAGCTTGCAGACACAACTTGCTGACTGGGAAATATTCCTGACAGCAGCAAGAAAGCTCAGATTATCAATCCTTAGTATCATGAAAACTTTAAATCAAATCCGTTCCAGCATCTGGTTACTGATCAAAGCAAACCCTTTTCCAAAAAAAAAAAAAAAAGAAGAAAAAAAAAAAAGAAAAGGCTTAATTATTTCCTGATAGGGTTAATAACCTGGAATTAAGGAAAATATTTATATCAAGTTAGGAGACTGACTCATGACCACCAGTGAAGTGTGAATTAAAGATCCTTCTTAAAGCAAGCCACAGTGACTGCCTTACAAAGGATCCCACCAAGCTAGACCAGCATCCCCTTTAGAGTCTTTGGCAAGTGAAAGGTCCCTGAGTTTCACTTTAGCACAGCAGAAGAGACAAATGCTCAAGGTTTGTGAATAAATTCCTAGCCTGCTGCTAGGCTGCTGGCTTTTTTTTCTCATTCATGAAGACACATGCATAAGAAATTTGTGCTGTTTCTGACTAGTTCTCTAGAAGGAAACTGAATAGTGAAAGGAAGACTGAAACCCATTCAGGAAACAAAACAGAAAATCTTTGGGGGCATCACATGCTTATCTTACGATTGCATTTAGGAACAATTACCATGGACTGGAGTCCTGTTTGGCTAGGGATGTACAAGCAGGTACATATACTAGAAAGTCTGCAGTCTAAGAGGCTGCACTTGAGGTAGATCTTCAGCCAGTGATAACAGGTCTGTTTCTAGTGTCTACAAGAAGTTCTTGTTTGAACCCAGTAGAAAATTTCCCTGTCGTATGCTGGAGGGGCAATACTGTGGGAGGTGAGTGAACCAGGAGATTTCTGGAGGATGTCAGGAATAACTTGTTAATACAAGTACTACATGGGATGACACACAGCTGGCACTGCCATTCACTAACAAAGAGGAACTGGCTCGTAATAAGATCATCAATGGTAGCATTGGCTGTAGCGACCATGAAGTGGATTGTGAAGGTCCTGCAGTGAGTGAGGAAGGCCAGTGACGGGATAAAGACTCTGGGCTTCAGGTAATCAGATTTTGGCTTATCCAGGGAGCTGGTATATCTCATACAGTTTTGCCACCCTCCCCCAAAGTACAAGGAACTCCAAACAGGAGTGACTTCAAGGAAGGCCACTAAACTGGTCAGGTGCTGGAGCACTTGCACTGTGAGGAGGGCTGGAGGTCCAAGATTTGTTCAGGCCAGAGAAGAGACAGCTTCGGGGTCACCTGACAGCAGCCTGTCAGGACTGCTGATGAGGTTGTCAAGAAGGAGCCAGGCTCTTGACGGTGGTGCATGGCTAGAGCAGAAGTTTGGATTAGAAGTCTCCTGAGATCCCTTCCAACTGGAATTATTCTAATAATTCCTGTGAAAACATATAAGCACCCTCAAATGACCTTTACTAAAACACTGGGGATCCAATCCTTGGATGTCTTCTGCAGTCACCTCATAACAGACCATATCTCTTAACCAGATTTTCAGCTTTGGTGTCCTGTCCATATCCTCTCCATCTCCCCTACTCTTGTAAATTGATTTTGCTTCTCAACACTGTTCATATCAAGCCTTCTTCATGTCTATTGCTTAGCAGTGTTTTCTGTATCTTCCTGAAACTTCCACCCCGCCATGACCACAGGTTACCTGGCATCTTTTGGTTGTCTAGCCACACATCCTATGCCAAATTACATTTACAATAACACCTTCCTTTCTCAGCATTCTTGGCTTCATCATGTTTTTTTCTTGTCATTCTTTTTCAGCATCCTAGTTTCACCCTAGCAAGATCAAATTGATACCTATAAGGCTGCATATAATTCCATAATTCCTTTTCTTGCTGTTCTGTGTCTTTGCAACCAAGTTATTTTATTTCCTTATGGAAGTCATTTTGAAATCTGCTTTCTGAAGCCTTCCAACAACATTATTGAAGCAAATATCAATTTTCCACCTTGTGTTTCCATTATTTATACTGTCATGGTTTAGCCCCAGTCAGCAACCAAGAACCACGCAGCTGCTCGCTCACTCCCCCCTGGTGGGACGGGGGAGAGAATCGGAAGAGTAAAAGTGAGGTGACTCATGGTTTGAGATAAAGACAGTTTAATAGGTAAAGCAAAAGCTGCGCACAGAAGCAAAGCAAAACAAGGAATGCATTCACTACTTCCCATGGGCAGGCAGGTGTTCAGCCATCTCCAGGAAAGCAGGGCTCCATCACGCACAACGATTACTTGGGAAGACAAACACCATCACTCCAAATGTCCCCCCTTCCTTCTTCTTCTCCAGCTTATATACTGAGCATGACGTCGTATGGTATGGAATATCCCATTGGTCAGTTTGGGTCAGCTGTCCTGGCTGTGCCCCCTCCCAGCTTCTTGTGCACCTGGCAGAGCACGGGGAGCTGAAAAAGTCCTTGACCAGTGTAAGCGCGACTTAGCAACAGCCAAAACATCTCCACATTATCACCGCTGTTGCCAGCAAAAATCCAAAACATAGTCCCATACTAGCTACTACAAAGAATTTTAACTCTACCCCAGTTGAAACCAGGACATATACATACATCATTTAGTTGTTCCTTACGGCATGTAAATGCCTTTCTAAAAGGAAAAGGAGCTTCAGTCTGGGTGGGAAGGTCCATACAACAGCTGCTGCATTGTGTGGCCTGTAGCACATTCCCTGCAGTGAGTGGTGCTGGTGTCTTAACTCCTCTCAGTAAATCTGTGCCTTGATAGTGACTGTGCTTCCCCCAGTCCTGTTCAAGTCACTGCATAGACCTGAATAACAGTGGTTCAAAACAGCTACAGAAGGTGATTTTTGAACATTTCCTAGATTTACTTCTGACACTAGTCAGGGAAGAGAAACAATATTCTGCTTCTTCATGAGAAAGTGTTTAAATGTGTTTTTGGTGTAGAAGCTTACTGTATGCAGCAGTCAGCTTAAAAATGACCCATTGATAGTTTTTACTGAATCCTGATATATATACATATCAGTGACTATGTGTGTATATATAGTCATTGTCAAAAGTGTTTCTTATTCTACAGATGCCAAGTGTATTTCCCTCCTTTAACATCCATGCATGACATCAGTGGTTTTCAATATCCATAAATTAACATCTTCTTTACCCCACTCCAGAGTTTTTACATTTCTAACTTAAACCAATACAGTTTCTGGAAGGTAGGAACTTGGAAGAGTTATATTAATGCACGTTTGAAAAACTATCCATTCACGACAGTTAACTATGGGCTTACCCTGTAAAATATTGTAGTGCTTTGTAAAACAAAATCTTTTGTTGCACCATATTGTTCACGTGATGATACTTGAGAGATACTTGTGAAGACACTTTGGAACAACAATGTGTGATGTAGCATTGCTCTGCTGAGGCTAAAACCACTTAAAACAGCTAAGATAATGAACAACTGTTCATATACAGGCTCACATAACAACAATGGAAACTAGCCCAGGGGTCTGGGGGGTCCCTGAGCCCACCATCAGTGTTGAAGGTGGAGGCAAAGAAAGCATTAAACATCTCTGCCTTATCTATGTCCCTGCTTGTGAGGTGACTGTTCTCATCAAGCAATGGGCCAATGTTATTTCTGTCCTGCCTTTTGCCACTAATGTATTTTTTAAAAACCCTCTTATTGTCCTTCACAGTACTGGCCAGCTTCAACTCTAATTGAGCTTTGGCCACATGTATTTCCTCCCTGCTGTGGCAAACAGCATCCCTATAGTTCTCCCATGTTGCCTGACCTTGCTTCCACTGGCCATATACTTTCTTTTTTTTCTCCTTATTTCAAGAAGAATATCCCTGGTCAGCCAAGCCAGCCTTTTGCTTCACCTGCTTGACTTCCTGCGCTTTGGGATTGCCTGCTCCTGTGCTTTTAAGAGGAGGTACTTAAAAAGCAACTAGCACTGATGGACATCAGCACCTTCAAAAGCTTTTTCCTAGGGGACCTTACTAAGCAGTTCCCTGACCAGCCTGAAGGGTGGGGAAGGAAGCGAAGTTTTCTGAAAGTGAGATTCTTTGATCTTCATTGTTTTCAGGCTGAAGTAACCTCACATTTAGTGAGATGCTCTGTCCGTCTTCTTGAAGTGGTTTCTGTCCCCCTGGTCCCCTGAGCCACCTGATATTCCCTCTCACTCCTGCAGATATGCCCATGGAGATGGTCTTATGATTACCCTCAACTCTTTAGAATGAGCTGCAAAATGACAATTTAATTTGTTAATTAGTTAACTGACTAATCATTGACCATTACGAACTTGACGTTATTAAGTGGTACTCCTGCCTTCGGTGTCATTTCAATGGACAGACTGAGGGCCCATTCACATGAGTGGTTCAGCATATCAGAGTTCCACATGAGGAACACAATGGCCACAGCTCCATTCCTCCTGAGGAAGGCAGTGAAAAGGTTGAATGAATAAGGCAGGCAGATTAAATAAATTACAATTTCTGTTCATTGAGTATCTGGGAAGCTTGGGTATGGCTGGTCAACACTGGCAGGCTGGACCATTGTTCCTTCTCCCAGGATTACCAGTCATCAGGTACAGAGCTTGGGTTCGGTATCTGCTCCAGGATCCCAAAGAAAGGAAGGGCTATGGGCTACACATGTGAATTTCCCCATGGAAAAGTTTCAATTAAATGGTAGTCTGCCTCTTATCTGCCTTCAGATAAGAGAGCAGCACAGTGGAAAATCGCATATAACAGATTCTCAGTCCTGACGTTTCTTTATTAAGTCAGACCACTAATGACTGATGCCTAGCCAATGAATCAAAGCAGTTGCCGCACAAGGTATTGGATGAACTCAAGTTACAAATAAGTATGTAAAAAACAGGGCTTTTTCACAATCATTTTGGGGAAAAAAAGAGCTAAATTTGCTAGGTAGCTCATTTATAATGAACAATTTGATTAGCTCCACATCTGGGTTTCCTGGTCTTTTTTCAGGGTAAGGCAGCTGGCTTGTCTTGAAAGGGTGTTTTAATGCAGAGTTCTATATTAATATTATGTTTCTTTTAGGTGTTGTACATTAATACTTCAAACATGCATTGCTGGCAGGCAATATGAGCACGGCCTAGTTTTTTAATGTAAAAGATCACATTTCCAAGTATGTTTTAAAAGCCCGCATTACTGCAGTTTCTGTTGGGGGAAAAGAAAGGAGGGGGCATTAAATAAATAAAAACACCTGGCAAGCTCCATTGTTGGTGTAGAACATATATTGTTTGCACATCAATGTCCTCGGCAAGTCATTGAAAAGCAGTTAAACTGAGAGAAGGTTTTCTTTTCAGAATTTAATCAGAAAATTCCAACAAATATCAGCATTTTTAAATTAAAATTTTAACAGTAAAGACTCCTGACAAAAAGCCAGAACAGAACAAGCAAGACTCTGAATGCTTAGAGACATTCCTGGAGCAAACAGAACGGGGAGTAAATAAACTGGTCCTCTCTCTTCACATCATTTAAAGAGATTTGAAGTGGCTACTTTAAAAATACTATAAAGCTATAGAATAGAAACATGCATATCTTTGTGTTTGCCAAATATGATCTGAGAAAACAATGGTGTGCTTGAAGCAAGAGGCTCTTGGGGTTGCTTCTGTAAGAGCAAAGCAGCCACTGGGAAAATGTACGGAATGAGCCATCACTAGAGAAATAAATCACAAATAACCTGCAAAAAGAAAATTAGACAAAGATAATGACAGTCAGAAGAATTTGCAAAGTTGTGATGATATGGTAGACTCAGAATCTGGGAAGGTCTAGGACATTGTGCCCAGTGACTTATCAGGCATATATCTCTTCAGTGTTTCTGGCTAAAAATTGCAGAGTATTGCTGTGTTTTGAGGAAGAATGGGCATATAAACCAGTTTTTGAGGGGCAGTGACAAAGTTCGGTAGGTGAATGAGGCCAGGTGGTCTGGCAGCACACTTCAAATACAGGACAGCAATTCAAGGGGAACACGCAGATCACATCTGAAGTCCAGAGGAGCCAGGAGCTTCAGGTGTCAACCACAACACAGGAAGATCATGTGGACACGGGAGAAAACACTGAGGGGTTCGTCTTGTGAACAGTACCAGTAGTGAAGTCTAAGCTCAGTGGCAAACAGCAGGGGCAAAATATTTATTCAGGCAGTCTCAAGCAGTTCAGATGTATTGCTGAGAGAAAGGCATGAATAAACCACCGTTTGGCTCAGTGCTGTGCATTTCACTGTGTCGGAGATTTGAGTTGAATAACTCCTCCAAAATAGGCTGCTGATTTAAACAGTGTTTCCTTGTATATAAAGTACTTAGTTGAAAGGGAATTGAAATGGTAGGGAAAAATAAGCCAGAGATGGATTGAGCTCACAAGTCTTGATTGGGTATGCAACTTTAGGGTGTTCAAAACCAGACAATTGACTACTATGGAAACAGAATATGCCGTTTCTAACATATCTATTTGCCATCCCTCACAAACAAAATCTGTAACATGTGATACGAACACCAACAATTCAGCTACAACATCACTCAGGAAAACAACTATCACATACTGGTGATATTTTTCTTAATCAGAGTTTGGAATATGATAATATAATCTACTTGCCTGTTGACACCTACCTACTCATGTGCCACCAGAGCTTTGTATGAACTTCTGCTCTGCAGCAGCAGAAATTTTGCCATTGGCTTCACTGGGTCAGAATTTTATCCTGTAAAAATAAAAAAATCATGAATAGCAACCATTCCTAACCAGGAGTGTTCTGCATCTTGGTTTCTTCACCTTCTTTTGGTGTTGACTTCATTTCTAAATTTTAGAAGTTCCCGCTTCTTAGAGGAAAAAGAGAACTTCTGGCTTTATTTTGGTTAATTTTCCCATTGTGGATCCACAATACAACTTCTGTCCTCTCAGGCTATTAAAAAAATCCAAGTTATAATTTTTTTTCTGCCAGCTATGGAAGATCCTGTTCTTTTTTCCTTCAATTACACGATTGTCTGAAATAATGGTACCAGCCATCTGTGGAGGCAGAAACTGGACACTACTTCCATGGGAACCTTGTCACTAAGGTCAACACTGCGATGCCATTTTACCTGTAATGCATTTTGCCAGGTCTCTTAGTGTGTGCATGGGTGGGAACTGAGAAATGCAAAAACCGAGGGCTTATTCTAGCTCCAATAATGATAGAGCTCATCTAAGTGCTGTTGTTGATACTCAAGTGTTTCTTTGACTTGAGTCTATGACATTTGTCCTTACACCATCAAGCTGTTCTTGAGAATTTTGGTGCTCTAGCCTTGGAATGAATTTTCCAGTCCTGTTTACTTTTCAAAATGCCATTACACAAAATCTGAATACTTTAGTACATTTATTTTCATAATATTCTGTGAGCTGAGAAAGGTTTTGTGGTGAAAATGCCTTCCATTTAGACAAGGCTTTAGTTATAAAGCTTGTGATGATGGATCCTGTGGTTTCTGAGGTGATGTTAGTTGCCAGTGGAATCCTCTCCGTTACTTTGAGTACACAAAAATAATTGCCTTGATTTTGGCTCTGTGCTAATGAGACACATGCTGACAGGATAGCCAGACTATTTGTTTCTATAAAATCCCAGAAATAGCTGGTAACCTTCCCCTATAATAGTGACCATAGGGTTAAATAACTTTAAAACCTCAAGTTTGAATTTAACAGCAGTTTAGAACTTTCTTTGCTCGGAGATTTTTTTTCCTTTAGCATTTTTACATAAATCCCGCAGAATTTCCTGGAAGCCCTGACCTACAGCCTTGATGTACAAATTCTGTTCTCCTGGTTCTTGTCATAAAAAAAGTGCAGAGTTTGAGTGAGTAACTTTTGAAAGCAATTTTATTTGCAATGGGCAACTGGAGGCAAAATTTTTGGAGGAAGCTAGGCTGCCTTAATAACTTCTCGTATCTACTGAGACAGTTTCTGATTTTCATGGGTCTTAACTTTTAGCACAGGCATACAGAAGAGTTTCCTGTCTTTTAAAAGGACAAAAGAGTTAAAGACTTCCACAAAATAAGTAGGACCATTGCAAGCTCTGACCTGTAGTGACAAGGCAGTATAGTGTCTATCTTAGTCTTCATTTTTGTTGAAAGTCTTCTATTAAAACCATGAGGTGTTAGCTTTGCTAGGAGTCTTCCAATAACTAAATAAAATAAACAAAAATGAGGATTCTTAGGCTTAATTTCTGTTGAAGCATGTCTTCAATGTATTATTTGGTTTCTAAACCATATCCAAAGAGACGAAATGCCAGAACAACAAGACATTCCTCCTTGTTTGCAGAACAATTGGCCTCTCATGGCAAAATATTGGATGCAGTTGAAGCTTATCCTCAACACGCAGCAGGGATCAGTGGAGAAGAAAATACCCAAAATAGAAACATGTCTGAGCAGAGAAACACTACTGAGGCAGGGAAACCAAAACATCAGTCTTGGTCCTACTTCTTCTCAAGCCAGTAGGAAGACTTGTGAACTCCCACTCCACAGAAGTGAATTTCTATGAACAAAAATATTCCTCTAGGCAGAGAAAGTATGAAAGTCCCCTAAATGTAGTGAAAATAAAGTAAGTGGAAAGAAAGCCTCCCTGCATCGTACTATTCTTTTTTCCATTCTTCGGTTTCATCTGGCTGACATTTAATGTTTATTATTAACAGAGCCCCTTTGCTGTAGCTCTCCCAGTTTTAAGTAATGAGAGGGCATAACACAGAGCATACACGTTTGTCATTAGACCATAACTGTAGAAATTCAATTAAAAATATAACATTTGATCAGCGTCAGTAACAGAAATGCACTGCTATCCCACAAAAAGCCCTGCAAGACTTTGGCTGCAAGACAGTGTCCCAGCCACAGCCAAATGTAAGAGACCATAACAGCTCCAGCATGTCTCTATCCACAGCATCAGCTGGAACCCAGGAGCAACTGATTTAAACAAATAAGTCTCAAAACTAGCGCCAAGCAAAGACTGTGATGCACGTATTGAGGGACACCTCAAATGACTGGGGAATCGCAATGGACAGTTACAAGCTCTTTCGTAACGACAGGCAGGGTAGAAGAGGTAGAGGAGTTGCACTCTACATCAAGGAACACCTTGAATGTATCGAAGTCAACTATGGTGTTTGCTACTGCTCTATCGAATGCCTCTGGGTTAAAGTCAAAGGGGTGATATCCAAGCAGGACCTCCCACTGGGCGTCTGTTACAGACCTCCTAACCATGGTGATGAAGCCGACGAAGCAATATTTGGGGCACTAAAGCAAGCTTCTGGCCAACAGAACCTGGTCCTGATGGGTGACTTCAACTACCCAGACATCTGCTGGAAGAACAATACAGCAGCTTGCACGTCATCCACCAAGTTCCTGGAATGTATAGAGGACTGTTTCCTGATACAAATATTAGATGTGCCAACCAGGAAGGAGGCGCTGCTGGACTTGCTATTCACAAACCGAGAAAGCCTGCTTTGTAGTATATTGGTTAGTGATAGCCTTGGCTGCAGTGACCACAATATTGTGGAGTTTGGGATCCTGTTGAGTGTGCTGAAGGTCAGCTCTAAGACAAGGGTTCTGGATTTTAGAAGAGCAAACTTCAGTGCACTCGGGGCTCAGTTGGGAGGGATTCAATGGGAGGCTTCCATGGAAGACAAAGGAGTTAGTGAGTGCTGGGAATTCTTCAAGAACTCTCTATTGGAAGCACAAAGCCAATTTATCCCCTACAAAGGAAAAGGAAGTAAGCAGAGCAAGAGGCCCCCGTGGCTCAACCATGACCTCCTGGGTCTACTCAAATCCAAAAGGGAAGCACACCAGAGATGGAGAAGTGGAAGATTATCTGCCGAGAACTACAAGGGCATAGCCAGAGAGCGCAGAGATGCAATCAGAAAAGCAAAAGCCCGATTTCAATTGAAACTGGCTGTAGACATAAAAAATAACAAGAAAGGGTTCTTCAGACATGTCAAACACAAGCAGAAAAAGAAGGAAAACATAGGCTCACTGTTAAACAGAAAAGGAGAATCAATCACAAATGATGCAGAAAAGGCAGAGGTCCTCAACACCTTCTTCACCTCTGTCTTTACCAGCACTGTTGGGTCCCAGGCTTTGGGAACAAAATTGCCAATTGAACCAAAAACTGACCCACCATTGGTGAAGGAAGAGTTAGTATATGAATTACTACAGGTGCTTGACCCCTACAAATCAATGGGCCCTGACGACATCCACCCAAGGGTGTTGAGAGAGCTTGCTGACATCATTGCAAGGCTGCTCTCCATAATCTTTGAGAAGTCATGGAGAACGGGGGATGTCCCAAAGGACTGGAGGAAGGCAAATGTTACCCCTATCTACAAGAAGGGCTCGAGGGAGGATCCGGGTAACTATAGGACCATCAGCCTTACTTCAAACCCTGGGAAAGTTATGGAACAAATCCTCCTGGGGGCCATCACAAGCCAATTGAAGCACATAATTGGGAAAAGCCAACATGGATTCACTAAAGGCAGATAGTGCTTGATGAATCTGGTGGCCTTCTATGACAGAGCGACTTGCCTGGTTGACATGGGGTGGGTGGTGGACATTGTTTACCTGTACTTCTCCAAGGCCTTTGATACAGTCCCCCATAGTATCCTCCTGGAGAAATTGATGTGTTATGGCCTAGACAAGTGGTCTGTGCAGTGGGTGGGGAACTGGCTGACAGGCCGCACCCAAAGGGTGGTGGTAAATAGCTCTTTCTCAAAGTGGCAACCCATCACAAGTGGAGTCCCCCAGGGATCGATACTGGGCCCAGTGTAATTCAACATCTTTATAAGTGATCTGGATAACGGCATCACATGTAGCCTGATGAAGTTTGCTGATGACACCAAGTTGAGTGGGGAAGTAGACACTCCAGAAGGGAGAGCTGCTCTGCAGGGAGATCTGGATAGGCTGGAGGAGTGGGCCAGCAAGAACCTTATGAAGTTCAACAAGGACAAGTGTAAGCTCATGCACCTGGGAAAACATAATCAGGGAGTGCAGCACAGAATGGGATCCACCTGGCTGGAGAGCAGCTCTGTGGAAAGGGACCTGGGGGTCCTGGTGGACAGGAAGCTCAACATGAGTGAACAGTATGCTGCTGCAGCCAAGAAGGCCAACAGAATGCTGGGTTGCATCAAAAAGGGCATCACCAGCAGAGATAAAGAAGTCATTATCCCGCTCTACTCAGTGTTTGTCAGGCCATACCTGGAGTCCTGTGTCCAGTTCTGGTCCCCGCTATACAAAAAGGATGTGACAGGCTGGAAGGGGTCCAGAGAAGATCCACCAAGATGATCAAAGGACTGGGAAGCTGCCGTATGAGGATAGGCTGGGAGAGCTGGGTTTGCTCGGCCTTGAGAAAAGGAGGCTTAGAGGGGATCTTGTTACTGTGTACCAGGACTTAAGGGGTAGTTACGAAGAAGATGGAGACTCCCTTTTCACAAGGAGTCCCATGGAGAGGACAAGGGGGAATGGACACATGTTGTTCTTGGGGAGATTCCGATTGGACACGAGAGGGAAATTTTTCACAGTGAGGACAGTCAACCATTGGAATAATCTCCCCAGGAAGTGGTTGACTCAGCCACATTGGACACTTTAAAGAGTCATCTGGACAGGGTGCTGGGCCATCTTGTCTAGACTGTGCTCTTCTTAGAAAGGTTGGACTAGATGATCCCTGAGGTCCCTTCCAACCTGTGATTCTGTGATTCTGTGTGATTCTGTGCTATTTAACTCCAATATCATAGTAAATAGCATCCGCTGAAACTCAGGAATAAGCACTGTAAGAATGAAAAGCTGCCATACTAAGTCAGACCACAGGTCCAGCCAGGTAAGTACCCCATCTCCAATGGTGACCATTAGCCATTGTTTGGAATAGAGCATAAACCATTATACATACTGCAGTTTAAACCATGTAGCTTCCAGTGGTTGCCTTTATTTTTCAGCGTACTGAGCACTGGGGTGATTGATGCATAGATACCCTTTACTTCATCTTATAGGTGCAACACCTGGG
This sequence comes from Phalacrocorax aristotelis, assembly GCF_949628215.1. Taxonomy (NCBI): domain Eukaryota; kingdom Metazoa; phylum Chordata; class Aves; order Suliformes; family Phalacrocoracidae; genus Phalacrocorax; species Phalacrocorax aristotelis. The sequence goes on from NC_134277.1 coordinate 154,502,081, forward strand.
AGATTCCCAAGCCTTTTGTAATTGTTCATTTTTCATATTTCCAGAAACATGCAGGGGAGGAACAACAAGATGAAATGACTTGAAACATGCATGGGAAGTTTACTGTGAGAAGCACGACTGGAACTCAGGAAATGGCTAATCCTTCCAGTCCTCCTTGAGAAGCTGTAGAAAACTGTGCAGCCCTGACAGCAGCAGGAGTCTAGACAAATTTTATAGGGTTCAATGAAAGTTTCTCTAACATCCTTACATGTGATTTCTTTTTTCCTTTGTAAATTTTTAGCCTATTCTGGAAGAACAGGATATTCCTCTGTATATTATAGTACTTTATTGTTTGTTTGTTTCATCTGAAAAAAAATACTGAGTATATCTTCACAGTTGATGCTGAAGACCCCCAAAGAGCTGGTCAGTTCTAGATACAACATTTTTAATGGACTACTGTCAGAATCTGTTGTTCTGTCCACCATTTTCTTAAAGTTACCAAAGTGCAATGAACTTTATGTCTAGAAGAAGTTTCTAAACACTAGTCAGCTGTATGCAGAAAACAAGTCCAGATTTTATTTTTTAAATAATGTTTTCGATCTTAAACCAGTTCTATCAATATAACTCCACTCCGCAGAAAAACTGAGAGGCTTAGTTTTCCTTCCAATCTATAACAACAAGTTTTTAATCCTGAAAGCTGGTGCAAAACAGAATTGTCAGTCTCTATAACAGAATTGTCCTTGCAAGGTTACTCCTTGACCTGCTGTCAAATGCAAAATCAAACACCTGTGGCAGATATGTAAGGCTATGTGTGTGCCACTGTTGATCCATCTGCAATATATTACATTCTAATTTATTATTATGGGTAGTTTTCAAAGGGGATTCATTAGACAGACAGGGTCCATTGCACAGTTAAGAAACTGTTTTTCTTCCCACCATTCTAATTTTCTCTTCTCCTCAGGTTTCTTTTCCTTTCATGCTATGGAAGGGATATTAAGTGCTGGTGAGATGATATTTGGTCCAAAACCAGTCAGTCTGTTCTGGGCAATTAATGTGGGTGGCGAGCAGTACCTGACCCAAGTTTTGTGGGTTGGATAAACCATAAGAAGTGGTTAATTATCTTCTACAGCCTATATCTGTTCAAAGAGGAGTGAAATTTCTCATTTATACAGGATAAACCTGTGAGTTCTGGCATTGTCCTAAAAGAAACAAAGAAATAACTGTCTCTTAAAGGAACATGATTTTTTTCACATACGTCTGTGGGTTTGATCATTAATTTGTGTAGGAGGCCATACAATGGCTCTGGTAACTGTTGCTAACACAGATTACCACATCCTAGGGGTACAGTTGGGGAAAGATATACCTTGCTAAGGTTCAGCTCCTGATCCATGTTTTCCCTTGGGATTGGTTTCACCTCCTTTCTAGTCAACAGGTTAAAAGCCAGCCACAGTTTTCCATGATAGCAGTTTTTAGCTTTGTGGTTTTATTGTCACATGCAATATATAAAGCTTCTTAAAGAAAGTAAGGAGCATTAAATTTGCTTCTACTAAATCTCTCCCTCTGCTCAAAGTAAAACCATCTCACCTGGTCAGTCCTGTCTGCAGAAATAAAACAATAGACATATGTTTTTATCTAGGCTGGAATTGCTGAAAATTTTCTTCCTGAACCATATCGGAGTCGGGTCACATGTTCAGTATTCACTGTTGTAATATAATATGTGGAGCACTTCTGCTTTTCTCTAGGGAAAACCACAAATGCTGCCCCTTCATACCACAGATTAACAGTTTATGGAGAAATCCAACGGCTAAATCATGAAGTTGAGAGTACTTAAAGCCTGTTGTAACATCGTTTTTGAAATACTTTCCTTTCTCTTTCCTTCTGCTACCCTGGGCACTGCTACACCAAATGAAAATTTCTGTCACTTAAAATACAATCAAAAAGCTCATGCTGCTTAGTGCCAAGTTGTTACTTGAGGTTTTGATGACGAACATTCTTTGACATCTGGTAACAAGTTGCAGCTCCTGTCTGAAGAAGTCCCTCTGAGGTTAAAGGCTAATGATATCAAAAACGAGGCTGTCTGGTTTATTGTTAAGACTGTTTGGTTTAGATCAAGCTCTTTGATATAAGTGAAACTGCCTCATCTGGGAAAGGAAATGACTGAAAAGTGATGTAGCAGTTCTTAAAGGGAGTCAGACAGTGGGAGACGCATACAACTTGGCTGTCTTGCATGCTGCCTTTAATTGGCTTTGCTATTAACTCATCAGATGGTGAAGGGAGAAACAGCATTTCATAACAGCTTTTACTATGCAGTTTGCTAAAAATGAGGAAATAAAGTGGGTGGGCAGAACGCAATGATGCGAACAGAGGAATTTTCACTTATATCAGTCATCACTTTCTCTGACAGCAGAGCTTCCCTGACTCAGTCATGCTTTAGGGAAACCAGGACAGACGTGAATGAGCTGTGAGGCCCCACCCTGCCCATGACATGGTGAATGTCTCCCTCCTGCATCTGTCTGGAAGTAGGTTTATTTCCAAAGAAATCTGCTCAGCGCCTAGGAGGTAACTATTCCTCCAGACACAAAAGTTTTCAAGTTCCTTGTGTTAAGAAAGACATTCTGTAAGTGGTTCCCTCTTACATTCCTCCTGCAGCCATATGTATGCCCCCACATAATTGCAGGGGAATGCCCCCTACCAGGGAACACTGCTGATGGACTTTCATATAAGCAGTTCAACCTTCTGGCCGATGTGTGGTTCACAGGCAGTCTCCATCTGCTGGGAGGAGCCCAAGAGAGGCAGTGGCACAGGGTGTCTCCAGGACCTACGGGAAGGTAACATCCCTCCCTGCTGCTGCTGAGCCCCAGGGTGTCCTGCTGCCCCATGTTGCCCCACCCACTTGGCCCTATGTCCTGGCCCAGCTCAACATTGCCTCCAGCACTGGAGACTAAATCACCTGAGGAGTCTTGAACCATGGAAGATACACCTGAGGCTTTGCTATAGTATAAGGAAAGTTTCTTGCCCTGACCTTCAAAGTTTATGGTATGTCTTGATAATCCCTTAACATAAAGATGTAAGTAACATAAGGTTTCCAGTCAAACACCTTTTCTGGGATGACTTTTACTCAATACAAAAAGACATTTGGACCCTTCCTCAGTGGCCTGAATATAGGCACAAAGTACCATTTTAGGCTCCTCAGGGTTTCTTTCCCAGCCAGCTGCTGGCCTATGGGTGTGAGTTTCCCACGAGTCCTGTTGTACCTGCCTTGCACAGATGGCTTGATATCCAAAGCACCTTGCATGGCACTGTATGTATGTTTAGGCAACTGAATTCCCCATTCTGAACTCAAAACTGTGTAAGCAAACACCTGTTTGGAAGTGAAAATATTCTAGAATAATTATTCCACTTCCTTGGAGGCCCAGGGTACTACAGACATGCAGGTGCAGTAAGCTACTGCTGATTACAGACAGTTCAGGAGAGAAAGAAGTGAAAAGTGAAACTGGAGACTATATCATGAAATGGATATTTTCTTCTACTTCAATTCCAGCCATGGCTTAGTTCAGCAGCTGCCCCATCCTCTAAGCAATCATATCATGGTATAAACTGTAGAATTATTGGTATTTTTTAACAATTAGAGTACCAAACCCCCTAACAGCATGAAAGTCCCTTTGTGCTAGGTGTTCAAAGGTTATACAGCCATGGATAGCCTCTGCCTCAACTTCTTCACAGTCTGTAGTGGGACAGAGATGAGCCAAGGGATGAAGGCTTATAAGCACAAATATTTAGGTTCCTCAGTCCTACTGAAATCAGTAGGGGAACAGTTGTTTCAGTTCCTTAGTGGCTTGGATATCCTGGTTTTTATTATGGATCTCGCTCTTAGCCATGAGCTGTAGATGTACTGCAGGCATCTGAATTTTGCCTGCATGAAACCAGTTTGGACCAGCTGCATGGTACAGTTGAGTTTTGCTTGGAACCAGAGTTGATGGTGTTGTTATCCATCCATCATAGCTTACACAGGGACTTCTGGACAGTAAGGACATTATTTCCCTAGTGCCTGCTCATCCATGTCAGATGTCAATGCAAACCACACGTAGAAAAGTGGTAAGCATTAGTAGGATGTGAATGGACAAAAAAAAGAAAGTGGGAAACTTTAGTGTTAATAGACATCCTACTGTAATTAGGAATAAATAATAGATTCTTCCTCAAGACACTTGCTGTAAGTAGCTGGGGGAACTCTCTGGTGATGCACTCCAGGCATCTCCTGCTCCAGCTGCTCTCTTTTCTTTCTGCTAGATGCATTGTCATGGAGGATATAATGTTAGACGCTTTACATTACTGACATAAACCAAGAATAATATCTGAATTGTTTTAGCAACTGCTGGCTAGAGAGGGATCTGCAGACCCCACAGCCTTGGGGCTGGCACAGTCTCCTTAATTAATCCCCCTTTTCACCTGCCCAGTTGCTCATTTGTCCCTCCCTTTCCTCAGCACAGGCACAGGGAACACCACATGCCACAGGACAGATGGAAGATCTGTCATAAGGCATCTGAAGCTCACCCCCATATTTTCTGTATATGTTAATAACAAGTCAAACATTAACGATCACAGGTCACTTCGTTGCAGCTCCTGGGCAGCTTTCTCATCCTTGCATACTCACCAGCAGCTTCCACTTGCTAGCAGCGGGTAGTTCTGTGCGTCCAGCTTGTTTAGCAGGCTGTGGTTCTTCACTGTGAAAAGAGCTACCTGCAGGTAGAAAATGAATTCTGTTCCACATGACTTCTGTGTGGTCTGAGGAGAAATTGCCCATCACATGGGCCACTCTGGTGGAAGACCCCACACCAAGTATTCTCTGAATGCTACAAAGAAACCATAAACTTCTGACGCTGGAAAGCCCATGCTCCTTTGGCCTGAATGCTTAGAATCTATGCAGGGTTTTTCTGTGCCAGGTTTGAGGAAGAGTTGATAGACTCATGTAAAGTCTTTGTGCAATCTTATTTATTTACCAGAATAGTATGCCAGGCCTCCTTGCCCCACAAAAAGTAAAAGCAAGCAGGAGGTGATTTCCTTGCCGAGAAGTCCAAATGTGCCAGAAACTTGTTGCATGATTTTTTCCAAATTCAGTATTTTGCCTCTCCATTTTTGCCTTGTCACCCTTGCTCACACCTCTCTGCTCCCACAGTCACAGTTGGTCCAACCGAAATCCTTTAATCCCATGTAGCTTAGCTGCTCTCAGGAACTGCCATAATGATCGGTGCCTTTGGCAGGGACTTCAGTTGCCTCAGTTAGCTCTACCCCAAGGAACATTTTATATTCCTTCCATTTAATTTCAGTAAGAGCTTTTTCCAAAAGATACACTTTTGTTGCTACAAGAATGACTGCAGGGTAGTCTTATGGTGTATGTTAGAAAGGAATCAAGTTAGATGATTACAACAGTCCCTTTAGGCCTTGCAATCTATGAATACACCCCTCAGGCTGATGGCCTGATGGCAGTTTTTAAATCTTGCAGACAATCACTGAAATCAAGGAAGTAAATTCAGTTGTTTGGGTTTTGTTTTTGGCTTTTTTTTCCCTTTTTTTTTAAACTAAAAATATTATTCTTCTGCGCTATGGGCCCAGGTCAGTGTGGGCTTAATTGTAAGTATTCATTATCATCACTAGCCACAGAGGCTGTGCTAGGATGCTTAAGAATATGACTGGTTGCATGACTTTCATAGGTCTTAATCCATCTTTTTTTCTCAGGACTCCTGACTCTTCACCATTCCTTGCATCTGTGTGTCTGGTGTTGTAGTATATGCTCATGATCAGAGATAAATTCAGGTGGGAAGAGACCTCTGGAGACTCAGCCCTCAACTGCCCAGCCCCTACTACAAGCATGGCCAATTCAGTCAGCTTTCCTCAGAGCTCTGTACAGCTCAGTTTTTAATATCTCTAAGGAAGGATACAATGTTGTACAGGAAAGTGGTGGCTGAATCCTACTCTGCATCGCTTTCTTTCAGATAAGCGGTCTCCTTTCCCAGCCACCAAATCATTTTAATGCTTTTCTCAAAAATTGTTCCAGTTCCTTAGCATGGCACTTACCCCGTGACGACTAGACCTGTGTACTAGGTGACATCGTATCAGAACCGTGTGGAGAATTCATATCTCCCTTGGGTGAGCAATGCTAATCAACACTCAGTCTAGTCCTTAAAGCTCAGATCTCTCCCATTGCCCTTGCACACATTTGGTAAAGGGTGGTGGATTCTGTCTCTTCTGCCTCTACAAACTCAGAAGGCTGAAAGTGAAACTTCTCTGTTTCCCTGGAACATCCCCATTTGTGGAAATGAAACCAGACCCCAACTTTCCCACTGAATCCTCAGCCATTAACGTGGGGGACTCCATCTTCTTTGCTAATAGACAGGCGGAGGCAGCCTGCCCTAAGCCATCGCCCTGGCAGCCAGCCAGCAGCAGCGGCAGCCTGGAAGAGCTGGTGAGACACTTGAAAACCAGGCACATATTAACATGAACTGCAGAACCCTACCAATAACTCTGAATTTGAGCCACAACACCATAAATGTGGAATATACAGTAGTAACAAGCCAGATGGAGCGAATAACCTGAAGCCTCACTGGGAGGGAATATCCCCAAGGCAATTAAGATGAACCACCTGGGCTGGCTATTATGTGGGAAAATGCCACTTTTTTGAGGTTTAGTCACTGATGTCGGCAGGAGGTGCAGCTGCAGCCTGGCAGCCTTGTTCCTGACTAGAGCAGCTGGTGAGATGTGCTCCCACCACTCTCTCTCAGGTGAGGGTGGTTCCCATGCGGGTGGCTTTTTTAGGCTACACTGTGCAGGATCAGGGTACGTGCCACTGAAACATGGGAGCTGGAGTAATAGATGTGATTCACAAGTCTCACATGGAAGATATGGTCAGGTGGGGACAGTTCTTCCATCCCAGGAGAATTTGTCAGATTGATTTTTTTTTTTTACTTTGTGTGTCATAATGCAAAATAAATTCTGACTAGTTCTTTTTTTTTTTTTTTTTTTTTGCAAAGGGACAAGTGAAAAGCAGTTTGGGACAATCCTCATGCTTTGTTTAAATGTATTTGAGATATGTTATTCTGAATTTTATCTGAAAGTTATTTCTCTAATTAGCTTGCATTATATATTTTAAAAAATCATTTGAAGCTGAAAACTGGGCTTAAAATTTGATCTTGGAAACCAAAGTCAGATTTTTTTTAACAAATAAAAAAATAATTAAATCAACTCAATGGCCCCCTTCCCAAAAAGTTTTAAACTGACAATTTCTCATTTTTAGTGGGAAAATGTTTCATACAAAAAGTTCCCAAACAGATTGGATACCCCTTTATTTAGCTTCAGTCCCCTTCAGACCTCCCCCATGGTGGAGAAATTATTGTGCTTATCTTCCTGCAGATGATAAAACACCTATGGAGGTCCTGTGGAAAAGTGGAATGAACTCTCTACCATTTGTGAGCTGGAAAATAAAGCTGATAATAAATAATAGAAAATCACATACTAGAAAATCCAAATGCTGTAAAAAACCTGTGCTCCTTTAGGAAAAAAATGGTTTCCTGTTTCAAAACTGGAGGAAGTAAAATAAAAAGCAAGCAAAATGTAAACATTTACAACACTTTCTGCTTGTCTAAATATATTTATTTTAAAATCAAAAGCTAGCCAAGGTGTTTTTGAGATACTACACACAAAAAACCTTCAACAGTCCAAGTCTTTGTGAAAGCAGAAAACATTGTTTTCAGCATCATGTCTGGCTAATGACCTGCCCAATAAATCTCCTTTCAAATTTAATTAAGTATACAATTTCTTTAACACAGAACTGCACATGTATACATTCAGGAGGCTTAATACCACTTATGGCCAACTTTTGTGCTCAGGGACTCCAGCTCCAGCCTGGAGTGGAAAACTCATCCTTGCTTTAGTGTTGGAGATCCTACCGCTACCGCAGAAATCAGAGGATGACTTTCAGGTGCTGGGGCAGAGCTGGCAAAAACCTGAGTACTCACAACCAGGGCAAGACCTTTGAAAGGATTTAGCTACCTGCAGCTCTTACTGGGAGAAGCTGGCCATAATTACAAAGACAAACAAACAACAAAACGTGCTGCAAAGGTCCACAATCTCAGAAAATTATTGAGCTTCCTAAATGAAAGTTGAGTGTACTGACAGGCAGCTGCAAGTGAGGGAGCAAATCTAAGCCACGGTAATGGTGTGCTTTTTCCTGGTTGTGCTGGAGGACCACAAAGTTGGATGCCAGCATGCCTATTCATGTCTCGTGACTACCAGGTGAAGTGTGAGCTTGCAACAGGTCTCTGTCTCAGCTCATGAACCACCTGAAGAGAGCCCAGGTATTTCAGTCACATTTGATCATTTCTCCATTCCCAGGGAACTAATTTCTGAATACCCAGCCACAATAATAAAAGCTGAGTTATGCTGAAAATGCTGGCCACAAGGAGGAAGAAACACTATGTTTCTATTCATTGCTTGTTTTGAAAGGACTTGGTCCAAAACGCAGAGAAATCCAATGAATCCCATTGACTTAGCAGGCTTTGAGTGAAACCTGAAGTGCTTAACATTAGAGTCCTCAGAGCATGTGCCAGTGAAGCTGGTGAGGAGTTCTGGGGCAACAGGCTCTTTTTTCTGCAACTATTCTGTAGTCAAACATCTGTTTGCTGCTTCTTCATTCCTCCCTCTCTCCCTCTGCAGCCTGCACAGCTGTGGATGACTCATGCAGGTAAGAGTCAGACCATCCCTTTCTGGATCCCTGCAGATCTCTCTGTTCCTTTCTTGCTCCACTTTCCTCACTGGGACATTCCCACCCTGACTGACCTGAGGTTTAAACACTCCTCTGGGGACCCTTCCTCACAGCCACGATACTGGTTTTTGGTGGGACATTTCTCTCATACTTTCCTCCAGACCCATTGTGTCCCCATAGCAACTCCAGGTAACAACTGAGATGCATTACTCTCTCTTTCCATTCTTCCAGCACTTGATTATAAATGTAGCTGCCAGCAGGTAAAATTAAAATGAGTAAAAGGCGGGCCTTTACACAGCTGGTAGCTGGCTGGCATAGTTTGCTACCACAGGAGGCCACAGAATTGAAGAAATAAAGTCTGAAACGGATTGAAATTGGAATCACTTGTGGGAACCTCATCCCCTGTTTTACATGGGTTTGATGGGCAGAGGAAGCGATCCAAGGACTGCAACACTCACTCTGTAGAGGATTCAGCTGTGCTGTTGCTACAGTTTCATAACACGAATTTTGTTCAAAATGATTCTTGGCTTTAAAGAGCAGATTTGTGCAAACTCTCCCCGTCAGGTAGCAGGTGTTATTTGCCTTACACCTTTGAATGGGGCACAACTGTGAATGCAAACAGTTTGTGGTAGTGCCCATAAAAATGTGTGTTCACTATTTCTGTTTAAGAAGTGCCTGGGAATCCAAACAGACCATATTCTCCCTCAGCTTTGCTATCTCAAAGTGCTGGTCCATGACTTTATGGTACTCCAGGCAAAGTCCTTTCTGGGCTTTCAAAGTTCCTGCTGTGGGGAAAGGAGGATTATCAGATGCCAATGAAAATATTCATTTGATCCCTCCTGTCATTTCGAGGCTTCATGAAGATGGCTTTTCTTCCTGTTAATTCAAGTTACTCAACACAAGGAAGTGATCATTTGAGCAGAGAGGTCTGTTACCAGCAGGAAAAACATGGGCATGAAACATCAGCTTGAAACAGATGTCTGTTCATGGGAGACCCTCCCTTTCAGCTCCTCCCTGTAGCAGTGGTATCTTCTCATTGTCTGAGGAAAATCGTTGGAAGAAGATCTGATTGTTTTTACATTAATTTTCCTGAGAAAACTCTTTTTCTTCACAGGCACCTATTTATGCCTGCCACTATTAACAATATTGAAATTTTCAGAAACCTCTTAAAATCAACAAGAAGTGCAAGGAAACTTTCCCTGGGAACGCTTTACTGCTTTCCCAGAAGTGGCTGACCTTGCACTTACTGTAAGTGATAATTTGGTATAAGGTTTCTTTTCTCAGCTTGCAATACAATACCAGCTCCTCCCACTTCACAGAAATACATGTACCAGCACTTAAGAGACCAGCAGTCCTCAAAGACCTCCACCACATGTGGTCTGCCCCCTTCCTCTTCTCCACCCTGTTTTGTTCCATGAGGTGCCCACATCTGGTCAGATATTATCACTATGAGAAGTGGCAGTGCCATATATAAAAGTATTGTACCATCACTTACAACTATGACTTTAAATATCCATTTCTGGGTGACTTATCTTTTTTTCCCTGCCTCTCTCTTGCTGTACATTTCTGCTATATCAGATAGTGCTTGAAATTTTTTAACATAAAACAAATTTTCTGCAGAAACTTTGCTTGACAGTCTTGGATTTTTCCTGTCATGATATACCCATTGTTTTCACCAACAGTTGTTTGCTTCCTGGTGCTACAGACCAGTTCTAGTCAGCATTTACTACCAGTTGTAACACAGAGCTGAAAAACACAATTACTAAGCCCTTCCATAGAAGCAAACAACTCTGACTCAGAGGATGATGGATTTCTGGAAGCTAGATCTGCTTTCAGGGCCTGCCTTTGTTAGTCTCAGACCCAAGAGGAATATTTCTGTAGGGTAGTAAGCCTGTGGGTTAGGAAGTAGGCTGAGTGTCTGTGCAACTCAGAGTCCCCCTCTCATCTCTGCATTGCAGTAACTTTGCAAGCACAACATGGCAGAGACTTTCTCTTCAGTCTCCCCATGCTCTTGAGGTCAAGCCCAAATTCATTGCACCTACTCCTGCCCTTTAAATTACAATCATCACCATCGTCCTCCTTCAGTTGCCTGGTTAGGCAGCTCAACTGGGAAATTAAGAACTCACTCAGGCTGATTTTGACTCTTACAATGCTTGTATTTCACTGGCTATGTAAGGACCCTAAAATGGCCCAGATTACACAGGTGTTTCAATTAGATATTTACAGTTAGGAGGACAAACACAGGTCTTGGGCAGTAGAATATTTCCCTACCTGTCAAGGTTGCTATGAAGTTAAATATATTTGAAGATTCAAAACATTCAGCTGTCGCTTTGTTAGGAGACTTATAAGTCAATATAGATATGATCTGTATGTACTATAACAGAGGAAAGCTCATCAATATATACACAAAGTGTATTATTTTATTACTTGTCAAAACTACCATGCCCAGTCCTCCCCTTTAGTACATATCCCTATATGTAAGTTTTAAAAGCAGTTACTTCTTGATAGCCAAAAAAGCAGTAATGAAATTCCACCAAGATACAGCTATTCAGTAGAAGATTCTGTCACATCAATGACCTACATTTTCAGAAATCAGGAATGATTTTGCAGAGTTGAATATCCCACTAGAGACATTTCTATAAAGGTTATCTCATCTGAAAATGGGGTGTGTCACATTTGGAGATGTTGTTTCCTCATGCAAATTTGTTAGAGAGACATTTCTCCTTTGAGAGAGAGCTGAAGCTGGAGAGAGATTATTTATCTAGACTACAAAACTCCAGATCATTTCCCACTTTTGAGGTCCAGGATATATACATTACCGCAAAGCAGGAAAAGACCAGGACACAGGCTTCTTATTATTCTCTCCTTATTTTCTGTTTTATACAGACGTTGATTTACCACATCTAATTCTGAGCAATCAGAAGACAAAACCCCACAGAGCTCCAGCAGAAAGTTATAGATATGATCATAACCTGAACGGCCTGTGAAGAGTTTTCTAAAATTCCTTCAACCATCAGCAATTTCACTGACAGATGCAGTTTTGGGGTTACTAAAATTATTTTTTAATTCAGCAAGAGAACACAGGGGTAAAATGGAAAAAAAAAATTGGTATTTTCTTATATGATTTTCTTAGTGAAATGCTGCAACTTTTAGCTTTGAGCCTGGAGTGCTCAAAGAACAGAACAATTTTCACGTTTGAACATGGATGTTATGTCTCCAAACAACTGACAGGGAAGGAAGAGCACTACCAAATGCCTTGCAAAGAACCTATTTGAATTAAAACAGATAAAGGCATTTAATTCTTGTGGTGGTAAATTTGTGAGCCCAGATTCACTCAGAACTTTGTATTTTGCACAAGTCCTTTCCCTAACAAGGCGTTACATACCTACGACACCAGAAGGCAGGAATTGTAGGAAACAATAAATTCCCATTGTTGACAAAATTCTCTTTCATAAATTAAACCAGACATTTGCTGACAAGCCTGCCACAAATAATATTCACCAATTGTGATTCCTATTATTAAGGTTAGGAACGTGTCTATCTAACATCAGTTGCATCAGCTAAGATGAGGAAGCCTGCCTAGCTAACATATCCTCAGGCAATCAGACAGGAAATGTGATCTTTCGTAAAGTTTTTGAAAATGCCTATGCACTGCTGAGCATCTATTTATTAATGAAAGCATCAAGACTTTACTTCTCTAGTGAACATTACTTGGACAAATGACTGACTTAAGTGATGCCCCTTCCAAGTTCACAGCATCATCAGTGAACATCCATGTTTATGGGAATAAGAAAAGCAATAAGAGAAGCATTTCTAACTTTTGTCATGTTATAGGGGGAAATCTAGTGGATACTGGACTGGTATTGCATGCAGTTTCCCTCTGTCTTCTGGATTAGCAAGCAAATTGGGCTCCCTTTGCCTTGAAAAGACTGGCCAGAATTATCACCCAAGGAAACCACTTCTCCTGGTTAGGTGATGCATGGTCCCACTGATAGCTCTTTGGACCAGGTGGCAGCAGGAGTTTTTACTCTGTCCTTTGGCATCATTTAGCCTATGGTGGGCCACACGTGTGATGTCACTCATCAAAACTACTTGACTTTCCTCCTCTCCTAACCCCTATATGCTTGTAATCAGAGTAAGGAGTTTCCCTTTAATTTTTGAAGAAAATGAAGATATTGGCCTTCCTCCTTGGTCCCTTCCATGAAAAATAACATCATGTTAGTCCTCTGGAGTCTGCATCCAGGATCATTAACACAATAGCAATAAAAGTTTCATGAGTATCCTTCAGCCACCTTAGACTTTAGAGACTGGTGGTTGGTTGTAGCTGTGGGACCTAGCTATACCAACTGCAAAAACTCTTACTTTTTTATGTCTCAGAAATTCTAATTTTGTGCCTAGGAAAATAATCCGGTGTTGGATACAATGTGATGTTATCCCTCCTATCTCCAGTTTTTATATCTTCTTTTTACTGAGATTCTCTTTGTTGTGGATAGTCTTAGGTTCAGCTTGTTCCTCCAGTTAACTTGTCTTGGACAAGTGTTACCATGGTTTTTGCCCTCAGTTCTCTTCTCTATGGCAAAGTGGTCTGTAAAGGAAGTTTAATAAAGAAAGAAAACTTGTGGACTCCAGATGTTAATCTATCTTTTTCTGTTTGTTCTCAGACAACTAAATATCCCTGCAGGACTCCTTTATTTTTCCGTAAAATGTAACGACATACCCAAGATACATATGTCATCAAGCACATCTCTCAGGCTGGCCTGTGTGACAGACTCTGCACACTGAAGTAACTGGGGTAGTTGGAAGCGGAGGTCAAACAGTGAAACCTGCAGACAAGTAGACTGGAGAGCAGTCTTGCATGGAAGAGCAGCTTTGCCCCAGGGGGTACTCAGAAGAAAGGTTTGGTTGCTTAGCTTCTGTAAGTCAAGTGTGTTCTCACATGATCCATGTCAGTGTTTATACAATAAATGGATCTTCCCACATGTCTTGCAGCTGTGATATAGACACAATATACTTAACCCTCACAGTAAGTTTCAGAGACTCTGTAGTATCCCCTCCATTACCTGCTAAAGTCCTGTGCTGTTCCTATTATTTCTACAACTCTGCACTTTGCAGGTGGCATTTCTGGCAAAGTGTCTGGCTGAGTGAAGTACCAGGAATCTCTGAAACAATATATATTTTAAAAAAGTAAGCAGGAAAAGCAGAAAACTCAGGGGTGGTATAAGAGCAGGAAACACAAGATTTAGGGACTATTGACAGGTCTTGTTGCTGCCTACAGATTATTAAAACCAAAGAAGCCTGGGACAGACTTCTATCCTACATATAAACCAGAAGGAAAATGGCACGAGTGAATCCACTATCCTTCCCTGGGTCAGGTATCCCCGCTTTTTAGTTCTCAGGAGAGAAAGTAATGCAATCATCAGGCACAGTCAACATGGGTTCACAAAGAGAAAGTCCTGTTTAGCTAATCTGATATCCTTCTATGGCAAGGTCACCTACCTTGTGGATGAAGGGAAGGGGGTGGCTGTAGTTTTTCTGGATTTTAGTAAGGCTTTTGATACTGTTGGACAAGTTGTCCAACTGTGGGATGAATGGGTTCATGGTGCACTGGGTGGGAACTGCTAGCCAGTCAGAATTGTCCAAACAGCAGGGCTTAAAGGTTTGTAGTGAATGGGGCTACACCTGTCTAGCAACTGGCCACCAGTGGTGTTCCTTAGGATTCAATTCCAGGGCCAGTTCTGTTCAATATATTTACCAATGATCTGGACGCAGGAGTTGAATGCACCATTAGAAAGTTTGCTGATGATACCAAACTGGGAGGTGCTGTTGGCTCTTCTGAAGGACAAGAGGCCTTGCAGAGGGATCTAGATAGATGGAGAATTGGGCTGTGATTAACGGGGTGAAATTTCACAAGTCTAAATGCTGGATTTTGCACCTAAGATGGAGTAATGCAGGGCACAGGTATAAACTGGGAGAGGAGTGGCTGGAGAGCAGCCCTGCAGAAAGGGATCTGGGGTGATGGTCGACAGCAGGCTTAATAGGAGCGAGCAGTGTGCCCTGGCAGCCAAGAGGGCAAACCGCATCCTGGGGTGTGTCAAACACAGTATATCCAGCTGGTCAAAAGAGGTGATTATCCAGCTGTATTTGGTATTGGGGTGGCCTCACCTTGAATACTGTGTGCAGTTCTGGGCCCCACAATTTAAGAAGGACATGAAGGTCCTTGAATGCGTCCAGAGGAGGGCAACAAAGCTGGTGGTAGGGCTGGAAGGCGTGTCCTGTGAGGAGCAGCTACGGACTTTGGGTTTGTCTGGTTTGGAGAAAAGGAGGCTGAGGGGCAACCTCATTGCTCTCTACAGCTTCCTGAGAAGGGGAAGTGGAGAGGGAGGTGCTGATCTCTTCTGCCTGGTATCCAGTGATAGGACACACGGGGATGCCTCAAAACTGCACCAGGGGAGGTTTAGACTGGACATTAGGAAGCATTTCTTTACCAAGAGGATGTTCAAACACTGGAACAGTCTTTCTAGAGAGTTTGTTGATGCTGCAAGCTAGAGGGTGTTTAAGAGGCCTTTGGAAAATGCCCTTAATAACATGCTTTAACTTGGTCAGCCCTGAATTGGTCAGGCAGTTGGACTTGATGATTGTTGTAGGTCCCTTCCAACAGAAATTCAATTCAATTCAATTCAATTCAATTCAATTCAATTCAATTCTATTCTATTCAATTCTATTCTATTCTATTCTATTCTATTCTATTCTATTCTATTCTATTCTATTCAAGAGCCCCTTCAGCCTATGCCTTTCAGGACTTTCCCTCCCAGGAAACACGCCTCTGGTTCTCTCTGATCCCTTGGGGCTGGGACCCTATTTAAATCCATCAGCTGGTTCTCTTGCCCCTTGGCTGATTCCCAGCTCCTGTGTGCTGTTGTCACATAGGAGGCCAGCTGCTTCCCTGAGTCCTTTCAGGGACCGTGTGCTCCATTGCAACAGGACGTATTTAGCAGGGAGGGTACTGGAATGCCAGTTAGGCTTGCAGAGACCTAAGTGGGAACCAGTCTCAGCCCCTGATGCATAGGAAGACAGAAGGTTGCTTCAAGGGCACTGGGCTGGCATCCAAAAAAAAACAAGGTCAGGAATGAAAAAGGGGGAGAGGTGTTGATGTCAGGCTAACCAGCCTATTCTTGTCACCCCCGCCCCTTTTTTTCCATGGGGATACAATATTAACTGTCCTCCCTGGTATTTCCCTGGTATTCCAAACTGTGTTAAAAATTAACATCTGCAAGCCAGAGACCACTTTAGCCAGCTCTTGTAGGACCCTGTGGTGATTCTTATTTGAGCTTTTGCTTTAAAATAGTCATCTCTAGGAAATGCAGCCTAATGTTGTGTTCTGCTTCTAATGGCCAGGAAAATCTGTCACCTTCCTCCTAAGATATAAACTCATCTTTCTAAGCTTTCTAAGTACAGAAGGGATTTATTGAACATGTCTTATCTGCGGCATTATTAATAAGGTTACAATCTTTGTGTAGTAATAGGCTTATGTCATCTTTAGGATTTGTTTTATTATCAACACACTTAACGTACTTACTGTTCTTGATCCTACCAAGTATAGTGTTCTCTGTAGTAGCTTTAGCTTTGTGTAGGATTGTACCTACAAGTGTACTGTCTTTTCTATTTAGCTTGCCATATATTTTAACATCCGTTTTATCTCCCACCATATCTCAATAGATACCCTCCTTTTTGTTGATTGTGGAACTATACCCCTTTGGCCATTCACAAAGACCTTCCATCAAAAAAATTCAATTCATTTTTGACTGGTTACATTTTCCTTCCCCATCTACCCCTCTCACAAATTTCATCTCTTTAGCCTTTCTTAATCTATCTGTTATATATTGAGACTGGTTTTGGTCTGCCTGGACTGAATGTAGTCCCCTTGGTAAATATTGGTCCTGCAGCAACCATCCACTTCTTGATTGATGGTAAAACTTTATCTATTATGATAACAACTGAAATATTAATACCTGGTCGTGACAGAATCTCTGCATTTTGGCTGTTTATTACAAATATCTAACAGCAAATTATTAATTGAAAAAACACCACAATCCTCTGTGACTTATTTATTTATTTACTTTAGAAGACATTATAGGTTACAATGAAATAAATCTGCCTTCTGTGAATATGAAGTGAAAAGCCAAAGTTAATCTGTCTGATCAGTTATTCACATATGAATTTTAAAGGTGCCATTCAGAATCACAGCTGGATGTGACAGAGGTCCTTTCCTCCAGTGCTTTTGTTGAGCTGTTGGTCCTAAAACATTTATTAGTTGGGCTTTTAGCCCAGACCTACATGTGTTGGAGATGCAGATGGTAGCAAGTGACTCTACTGTAAGCCAAAGAGCTGCTGCATGGACTGATGAATATTTAATGGAGAAACAGAGTTGAAACATTTTTACAGCAACTAACACAGCTACTGATTGAGAATTGAAATTAATTACTCCTTTGTATAAGTATAGTTTTTTATTTCTTACCATGCTTGTATCTTCAAGATGTTTTAGCTATTAGGCCTTTTGCTTTTAAGGTTACAGTAGCAATGATAGATTGACACAGTTTCAAGCCTGCAAAGACTGCTAAGCCTGCTACAGGGACTAACACAGATAAATGACATCCTTTCCAGGCAGACTTTATGGTCCAAAACCAGACACACAGGACATTCCTGGGTCACTCACATTTTATTGCTTCAGCTGAGATAATTCACATGATCTGCCTCTTTTATTCATCCTCCCATCCTAGAAGCCACCTGGCTTCTTCATCTCCTGTTTCCCAGGCATTTACAATACAGCTGGTAGTCAAGGTTTACAGAGAGAGAAGCCAGATAAGGGACAGATGTTCATTTAATTAAAAATAAAGACTGCCTGTTTGTTAGCAATAAATCAGTGAATAACACAGCCACAAGCACATAACTCTGGTCTCACTGGCTATAGTAATAACTTACAATTTCCATAGCTCTTCAGATTGCTCTATCTTGCCTAGGTCATGCTGAAAAACCTCTTCAAGTTGTTTCACAAATGAGGAAGTGTGGGATACAGAATATTTAATTGCCCAAGCCCATGGAGGCAGCATAGTCCACAATAAATCTGTGTAGCACTTAGGCAGTAGGTTTCATCCAGCACACAATATAGTTGGCTGTCACCAAGAGCTGCTTAAACCTTGTTCTTTTGCCCTGACTTGTGAGATTCTCTGTAGGGGCAGGACTGTCTCTGTTGCTGCCTCTAACGACCCAGGCACTTGGTGTTGGATGGCTCCAGGGGATGCTGGTGGGCTAGATGTCTTTGAGATGTCTTGAGAGGTGCCAAAAAACAACTGAGAAGGGTACAGGTTTCAGAGTGAAGGTGTGGGTGGCAAAAATAAAATCTAGAGGATATTAAATATGAGAGGTAGTTTTTGCAGGAGGGAGAAGCATGGAAGAGGAAAAAAGTGTTGTAAGAGGAGGTAATATTGGCATATTGGGTACAGGAAGAGGTTGGGAATGCAGTGGGTGTCCTGTGATGGAAGTCAGGTAGGAGCTATAAGGCAGGGGAGTGTAAAAGTATCAGTATTGGACACAGTCTGTACCAGATAAGCTACTCCCCACATATCTGACCTAATTTACTGTGCAGTGGCTAAGTATGCAATCTGGTGACCTATTCAGAGTGGCTGCAACACCAACACAGCAGCTGCTGAGCCAAAGCTGAGCCTGTGGCTGGATCAGCCATGAGGGTTTGATGCTTACCACCATTAGCAGAACAGTTAACTTCTATGCACTCATCTGTGGTAAGTGCTTTAATTCCTTACAGCCCTCAATGTCCTACCTGAACTATCCTTTCGGGAGACAAGCGCTTATGAGACATGGGTCACAGGGCTGCAGGGACATGGCCATACAGCATAGGGTAGGGAAGGTGAGCATATGAACTATACAGTTGAGGAAGATTATTTTTGTTGTAAAGCCAATATATTCATCCTAATAACCTGGAGTGAATCCAAATGTCATTCTCAGACATTCTAGTATTACTGTAGACAAACAGTCTAGCACCTCTGGTCCAAGTTCAGTGAAGAACATAAGCCAGGCTTGATATTAAGCATATATCAATGGCAAAAATGTAAAATGGTATACATATACGTCAAGACTTCCAAGGAAAAGTATTTTTAGGAGAAAATGGTGTAACTATTTTCCACGGATGCAGACTATCTAGGAGAGACTTTATTTGGACTTCCCACAACTGTAAAGAGCTTTGAGTCCAAACCCAAATTGATTTGGATGATTTGGACTTGCTTTGATTCTTTTCAGCTTAAAGTCAAAAAGTCCAACTCAGAAAAGCTTTTGCAGTATTGCTTGGATGTGCTTTTTGTTGCTTGACAAATAGGAGGCTCCCTGACCACAGAGTAGCTCCTGTTCTGCATAGAGATATTACCCTCCCAAACTGCAGTGGGATGTTATGAAAATCCCTGGTAGCTACAGCCCTTGGGGAATTCAGCCCAGGGAGAGCAATGAGCAAAGAGCACAGAAGAAAATGGCAGAAGTCACTCCCACAGTGAGTTTAAATTAAATATTTGTGTTTAATATAAAACAAACAAACAAACAAAACACCCCAACATAAATTCATTTTCCCCTGAAAAACCATTTTGATGAAAAGCTCTCTGACAAAGCCTGGTAAACTCCCGCTTCCTCTCACTTCAAGCCACCCCCAAAGCAAGCTTTTCCCTGAGTGCATACATTTCTGCTTGGCAAGCAGTCAAATGTGGTCACTGCTGCTAGTTCATTAATGTCTCGTTTGGGGACAAAAGAGGCATCCCCATGTGGGTAAAGTGGCACCTGTTTTGTATGAATAGGCAGAAGTCCTTAGCCAGCTTGTACCAGTAGAATTAAGGCAGTGAAAACCCTTATCTCTGACTTCTACCCAGTGAAGAGGCTTTAAACAGATAGAAGAGTAATTATTCTAATTTAATTTATTCCTGTGAATTCAGATGAGTAAATTCTACAAGACAAAGGTTTCTTTTATTCCTATTTCATTTGTTCCTATACTAGATTTTTTTTATTTATTTATTTAACTATTTTGGGAAAAAACATCATGTCTTCCACAACTCCAGTTACTGCAGTTATTACAAAAAGTGTGCAGAGTCTTGCCATCTCTGCTCATAACCTGCTTTTATCTTGCTCACATTTTGTCTTTGAGTCTAGGCCCTGTACTACACATTCTTACAGCATCTAGCAGAGTATATCAGACACGGATTTTAAACCTCATGATAATATACATGTTAGATTAAAGTAATGGGATTCATGGCTTACACTCACTGAGTCACTGCTTTCTGCTGCAGAGATTGTGATTGTTTCACCTCTGCTGTTCTGCCCGAGCACTTGAAGCTTCACATAACCATGCTTTGAAGTGCTTCTTCCAAGTTCACAATTTACTGTTTGAAATGTCTGATGTAATGCTATCTAATCCTTTCCAGGGCTTCAGGGAAGACAAGCTTTCAATTTGGTGAAAAATGTATTTCTGTAAGGTGATTAGAATAAAATGAAATAGAAACCACTTGTGGAGTGATCGTTGCAAGGCAGCTTGATAAAGGTCTCCTTTTGAATGAAGCAGAGGCCAGCTTCTGCCCTTCTAAAAGCAATGGCAGGTTTGCTGTCAACCTCCATAAGCTCCAGATCAAACTACAGCTTCCATTCAGGACATTTTTTTATTTGTTTTTAATAAGGTTGATGTTCAGGAAGAGGTCAAATGTAAAACATAGGACCTGTTTTATAGGATACTTGAATCCCTCTTTTTTAAAAGTGGCCATATAGATTAGAAACCATACGTGGAGGACCTAAGTAATCTTACACCTGGTAGCAATCACTACTCTGCTTATGCGCTCCCTTCCTAACATCATATGTGAGCAGATGGGGTCTTTCTTCCAAGGGTGCTTTTTATTCATGTTCTTGAATTGAAGTTATCACTGTGATCTTAAACCATTTTTATTAGAAGTCTGTTTTCAATCAAGAGGGAAGGGGGGCTTGCTATGAAGAAAAAACACTGGTGGGTAAAATGAACCACTACAGAGACAAAAATAAACAAAGAAGAATTTCCTCGATGCCCTATTTCATCTTCCTTTTTCCTTTTTATTAAATAAAACATACTAAATAATTTAACATAAAATTGTTTTTATAAGCATTGTCATTAAAGTAGTTGATTGTATAGAACTAAAAGAAACAGCTTAGCTTCTATCTTTCTTTCTCTCTTTCTTTTCCTTTAGTACACATTCAATTCATAATCAGAAACAAAATAAGAATCCCTTAAGGAGAAAATCTATTCTCAGGACTCAAACTGTCCCAACAAGTTAAGGCAAGGGAGCGTTTTGCTGCTTCATTTTCTTGGTCCTTCTGTATATGACTCCAAAATGTACCATTAAATATCAGAGGAAAACCCATGCTGATTTTGTGTGTCCTGTCTTTGAAAAATAAAGGTTGATGCAGTCATCAAACAATAGCTAGGGAAGTGATCGTCTCCCTGTATTTGGCACTGGTGAGGCCGCACCTCAAATACTGTGTTCAGTTTTGGGCCCCTCACTACAAGAAGGACATTGAGGTGCTGGAGCGTGTCCAGAGAAGGGCAACAAAGCTGGTGAAGGGTCTGGAGAATTAGGCTTATCAGGAGCAGCTGAGGGAGCTGGGGTTGTTTAGCCTGGAGAAGAGGAGGCTGAGGGGAGACCCTATCGCTCTCTACAACTCCCTGAAAGGAGGTTGTAGCGAGGCAGGTGTTGGTCTCTTCTCCCAAGTTACAAGTGATAGGATGAGAGGAAATGGCCTCAAGTTGAGCCACGAGAGGGTTTAGATTTGATATTAGGAAAAATTTCTTCACCAAAAGGGTTGTCAAGCACTGGAACAGGCTGCCTGGGGAAGCAGTTGAGTCACCATCCCTGGAGGTATTTCAAGGAGATGTAGACATGATGCTTAGGGACATGGTTTAGTGGTGGAGTTGGCAGTGTTATGTTAATGGTTAGACTTGATGATCTTAAAGGTCTTTTCCAACCTAAATGATTCTATGATTCTATGATAATAATACACTCTGACAGTGGTAGTTTATGTAGAGTCCAGCTGAGAGTTGGACATGAAAAATGCACAGCACAGGTTTTGCCTAGACTAGAGGAAGTGTCTGAAGACTGATTACCAGCTTTGTGTAACTGCAGTGGGGTGATAGGAAATATTTTGCCGTTGTAGCCACCTTCTCTGTTCTTCTGCCCCCAGTTACCAGCCACCCCATACATGCAGGAGGACAGGAAGGGCATCTACCTTCACACAGCCCAGAGCTCAAGGGCCAATTAAGCCAATGTGCCCAGCTGAGGTGGCCACAACATTGGCTCAGCTGCAGGATCCACTTCTCTTGCAAAGCACTGAAATCTGCCCAGCATGATTCATTAGTAGTAGCTAGCCAAATCTGGAAGTTTAGATTAGACTGTGCCAACTCAAGCTGGCTGAGCCCAGCTTATGTTTCAGGTGTTGACATACAAACATAACAGATGAAACACTGATAGCTGAGGCAGTTGTGGACTCCAGCTGCCTCCCTGGGTGTCTCACTCTTGTGTGTTGCCAGCTTTTGTGGCAAGAATGGGCAAATCACAGTTAGAAGTGAACACCTGTAGGTCACTGAATTAGGAAGTCAGACTGAATTTGTCACTGGGCTGGGACAGCACACCACACTCACATGATTTAGGAGCAACTTCATGCATAGTTCAGGCTTGCAGGCTGTAGTGGCAGTGGGAGACAGAGGGGGTAAGTCACCACAGCTGGGGGTGATAGCTATTGCTGCAGGCTGGGTTGTGTCCTACTGCGTTTGTAAGTCAACATCCTTAAGCACTTACTTTAGGGTAAATGTACCATGACCCCAGTCGTTGTGTTTTTAGCAAGCTGAGTTGCAACATGGGTGGAACATAAACTCAGCCATTTTCCAAGCTCACCCCGAGCCAGCTTCACTTGATCCCTATCCTTAAATTCTTACTGTCTCAACAGATCTTACCACTGGATGCAGATACATTCAATCGAGTCCTAGTGAAATGCTGAGGCCAGCTGGAGTGGCCAAAACCAAGATAAGCTTTTAAAAACAGCCCAAACCACACCATATCCTTTCCAGGGAAACTACACAAACATGGTAGCAGCAATGATTAAAAAAATAATACTGAAAAATACTTTGCTAGGACTTTGGGAACTACAGAGTTTGTGAAATCCCAAGAGATTTGGGGATTTGGGTGGCCTGTGTATGGTACGTAATCTTAAGCTTCAAAGAACTGTTCCCCCTCCACACCTAAATTATGGCCTTTCCTACTTGCACAAGCTCAAAAGGCCGGAGGAACCTGTTCTGAGTTAGCTCAACCTTTCCAAGGAAAAAGGTTACCCTAATACAATAAAGCCACCTCTTCCAGCTTTGTGCTGGGAAGTTGCAGATGATCTTGGGGATGGAAATAGAAATCCATGTAAATAATTTCATCACCCACCATTGAAAGGAGAGTGAAACAGACTGAACAGCTCCCAAAAGAAAATTGTATAAAATTTTCCAGTTTTTAAAGTGGATTTAATAATTTACATGTTCTTCCAAAAAGCTTTATTAAAGTTGTGACTGCAAACAATAACCTCTTCTCTACTAACTTACAGAGCCTAGGGTTTCAGTAACTTAAATTCATTTATGAAAACCAGGAAATCTTTGATTAAAACTTCCTTTATATACTTTGCAAGAGTGGTTCAAGAAAAGGTCAAACGTCCCACTTGCATGAGCCGCGTCTCAGGCAGGCCAAGGCCTATAATGTTGAATACGTCTCTAAATAAATAGCTCTCATCACTTTATTTTTGTAAAGAAACATAGCCTCTCACTATTAATATTTGAATAGTTGGGGTAAAATTAACAGCAACATAAATTTTCATTCCCTACAACACAGCAACTTTTCCAAGTTTAAAAAAAGTCACATTTAAAACTCCAGATTTCAGCTAGAAGTCAAAGAAAGACAAAGATAGAAGCAGAAATACCGTGAGAAAATATAAACCCATAGTATTTCAAGCTGAGTGCAATACAAGAGGTAAGGGAACTGACTTTGACAAGATTAACAGCTAGGCCTGTGTGCCAAAAAATTAAAGGTCTCCCATCATTATCTTACACTCTCCCTTACGCAGATTCCTGGACCAGATCCTTAGATGATATCAGCTGGTGGGTGCAGCTACATTCATGCGAGTAGTGTTACAGTGATTTAAGCTAGATGATAATCAGCCTCACCGGTTTCGGGAAGTGAGTTTTATTATTCATTTGATTGAAAAGTATTTTCCAATTGTTGTGAAGGGGGAAATGTGTTTCGAATTCATCTTTTTTTTAAGCTTCACACACATTGTTTGGCAAACAAGGATTGTTTTGGTTGTCCGGGACTCCTCCATTGCATCCTCCCAAATGTGAGATTTCCCCCTGCTCTCCAGTGGGCCATTCTGGTCCAGTTAAACACACAGTGGCCAGCTTTGCAAAGCAGTAAGCCTTCTTTAGAATGAGGCTTTTTGGTTTCATCTGTAATCTTTGTGGAAAAACTGGACATTACAGTAGAAGGATTATGCTAAATTGCTTTCTGCCACTAAAGAGCCAGACAAAGCAGTAGTTCAAGGCATGGAATGAGCATTCTGAAATAAGCACTTAGTCACTGAATTCAGTACCAAGAAATTAACCTAAACGATTTCAATTTACATATGTTTGTAATTTGCATCCCAGCTTTACACCTTACAGAGACTCCCTTGTTTGCTGTTACTGTAGTAAATGTTTGTTCACAGGCTGCTTAAAATCAAGCAGGGAGGTCAAGCTGGGACCAAATCCAAGGCTGACTGCCTTGCCCTGTCTGCATGCCTTGTCTGAATATCCTCCCAGGGCTCTAAACTGGTGGACTTAAATGGCGCAAGACTGAGTCCAAAGCCTGTTACTGCAATACAGGGGTTCCCCAGTTATGCTGGGATGTGTGAATCAAACCAGAAACCTTCATATGAATACTTTCTCCTACTGCCACTCCTTTCCTGTGTTGAATTGCTGTCTGGAGGAGACTCTGGCTTTCTCTTCTGCTATTACTCTAGAGGCATTTTGCAGGGGATGTGTCACCTTTCCTTGGATACATAAATTGCTGTCACCTTCAGATAGTCGTATCCAATAAACAAATTAGTGCGCCTATGAGTTAGAAGAGGTAACATTCAGATGCATGGCTTTTGGACTGATATCCAGAATTTTATTCCTAATCTTTCTGTATCAGACATTAGCCAGTCTACTGCTCCTGTCTTCTCTCACTCTTCTCTGTCAGATGCCTTTGCAGATTGATACTGCTCTCCTATGAGTTTTTACCTGTCTGTTTTCCATTTGGCACAGAGTAATCTCCAAATGGAAAATCTCCATGGCAGGGCAAGGAGCACCAATGTCATGCCCATCAACAGCACCAATCAGTTCTGTCCCAGGTAAAGGTAGGCGTCGACCAGGTCCAGGTGTAATGTAAATGCAGATGTCCGTAGGGTCCAGGGGTCTGCCTGTAGCTTTCCAGCTGAAACTAGCTGATATTGTCTATGTGCTTGTGCACCTTCTACTGTGGTCACAGCACATGACTCTCCATCATCCTCCTTTCAGACTGAGGCTACCCCTGCCCCAGCAGTGAAACTGAACGGTGCAGAGAAGGTTTAATGTATTCAGGTGCTAAATTCCCTTTAGAATGACAGGATGTTGTACAGCATCTGTGATCAGTGGCTACAAGGATAGATATATGATGTTCTCTGGGGTGCCAGGGAGTGTAGTAGCAGGGTCATGCAAGTCTACCCCCAGTGTCTGACAGCTGCTGGCCCCCATTTCAAACTGTTAGTGCACTTCAGAACACAGAAATATTTATCCATGCAAAAATAATAGCGTTTTACAGAAGTTGCCCAATGTTTCTCAGTCAGGGTCACAAACCCCTTGAAGGTAAGGAAAGCATTCAAAAGGGTTATGAAGCTTTAGACAGCAGAAGTCAGCAGCAGCTCAGTTCCTCCAGAGAGGCAAAGTGAGAATAGGCTGGAAGTATTGGCTGTCAGTGCTTGCAATAGCAAGGGAATTGGTAACTACACCACCTTTAATTGTTATCAGTGCTCCGTTCTGGCAGTGGCAGGGAGGAGAGCACAAGCATGTGCACCCAGCAGTAACACTCCTCTTACTGTCTCGCCCTGAAAGAATGGAGCTGCAATAGAGAGTCCCTTGGGAATGGACTGTCTCGTGGAGGAAGATGAGCCAAAAGGGAAACGTGCTTTGTAAACATTTGAGAAACCCTAGCAGAGTATAATGCTTCTGCATTAGAGGACGGTAAGGAAAGTGGTGCCTCTGCTGCTGGCTAGGGTCTGCCTCAGGGCTTGGTGTTTGGTAACATCACCCTGCCCATAGTCTTCAACAACCTCTGCCATTTTGTTTATTGCTTTTTTCTGCTTCCTGCAGTGTTTCATTTCATCAGCTTAAGGGTCTCTGCAGTCTTTTCACTTAATCACTATACAAAATATTTAGCTGGCTCACTTACTTCCTTTTTTTTCTTTACTCCCGTACTCTGCAGACCCTGCAGAGCTAAATTCTGGTGTGAAAGGTTTAAAACTCCAGACAGTTGTGAAACTACTTTGGCAAATTAGCATCTTTGGTTGAGATTAGTCTTAAAGTTGTTATGTGACATCTGAAGACAAAAACCTGTAAATCTTTCTAAAATGCTAGGCCAATAGCTTCGATATGTAATAAATACTGAAACTCTGTAAAACAGTGCAATCCATTTTATCATCTTTTCTAAACAGAAAGAGCAAAGTCAGGAAATTCATTGCTGAGGAGTTATACTTTTCTTTGAACCTACTTGATACTAAACATTTGGGGACTTAAAGCAGCCAGGTTTCAATGTAAACAGACAAGTGATTGAATCAAATGCACAAAGTGAACTATTCATTTTTCCTTATGTGTTGAGTGAGTTCTTATGATAATGGGATAATAATGCTTTGTAATCATTTAGTGCTTTCCAGCTAGAGAAGTACAGTAAAGTCTTAATCTTTCTTGTGCCACTACTTAAATTTTATCTGTCTTACCTGCCTACCCTCTCATAGGCTACAAATGTTATATTCCTACCTGCTGGTCCTCCCCTAGGCGATAGAACTATGCTCTCTAGGTGTAGCAGCAAAATGTTTACAAACCCTAGACACTCACAAATGCCTCATCATCAAAAAATACCACTTTCACAGAAATGCCAGTTAAAGGGCTCTTTGTTCATACCCTAATCAAATTTATTTAAACCAAGCCAGCCTAGCTTAGACTAGGCTTTAAATAACAGACCTTTACTAAGATTGTTTTGACTAGAATAATTGAAGGAGACACTCCAAGAGCTATTCAGTCCTTGCATCTGAGGAGGCGATATCCTAGATTAGGTGGGAAGTAAGGAGTGGAAAGGACGCTTGGGGATGTAACTGCTTCAGCTATTACAGCTGTAACTTGAAAACAATATATGCCACTGAAATTATTAGCATGCTGTTGTCAATCCCTCTGCCTGCTTTTCTACTTTTTATTACCTGTTACTGTAATTTTCTCTAAGAAGTTTGGATTGTATCCCCTCCTGCATCCTATGCACAAGAAGGACTCCCCAGTTCCCCCAGTCTGTTACGTTGTGTCTCTCATTCTCACCTCTGCTGTAATGCTCAGTAGCAGCTGGTGGTTTATTCTGTCTGCAGGGTGCTCTCATCCAGAGTAGCTTCTATATCCTTCTGCTCTGCCTGCTATGTCCATCACTGGTCCTTCCTCCTCGACCAGATTGAGCAATAATTTCACATCCTTTCACGCTGTCCTGATGACACCTAGAATTACGTGGCCATGATCAGACAGGCATCCCTAGATACATAACAAAATAACAAATCAGCAGAGGACACAGGTGGCCTCCCCTAACTCATGCAAGAGGACTGAGTCACAGATGGGGAAAGAGCTTAGATCTTTTGTCTTGGTTATCTCCAGTAACCGCATAGTCCTCCTTCCCACCATCCCTCTCCAAAACATACTGACATCAACTTGACCTTTTCATTGCATTGAGCCTCTGCTTTTGCCTTTATGGCAATGAAAGCCTCTGTAATACCAACAGTCCTCAAACAACGCTGTTAGAACCCAAGGAGAGTGAAGTCATTTATTTTAAGGGCTAAAATCTGCAGAGACAGAATAGAATAAGTAGAAAGGACAAATTCACATGCCAGAAACTGTACCTTGCATATACAGAGTGGAAGGGTGTTACTGACTGTCTGCAACTGTGAGGGCAGGGAGCTTCCAAGGGGCTGCCTGGTGGCCATACTGGGACGAATAGGCTGGGATGTATAGTCGCTGACTCACCTGGAAGACTTGCCATGAGGGACTTTTGCCAAGGGGCTCCCTTTTCCAAAAGCACTCCCTCGCATCAGTCACCTGGATGCACTCGCTTTGGCTGGGTTCTGCCACAGTCCAGCCCTGCAGGCTCCAGGCTCAGAGGTGCTGATGGCTGACAGCTACACGTGCCATTCTGAGGTGGCCAGACTGGTGACAAGCTGTGACAACTGCCTGTGTTTAACCATGGCAGTAATTACAACCAGCGTATCATATGGTGGAGAGAAGGCTGCAGCTTGTTGTTTCAGAAAAAGGTATCTGGCAGGTATCTCCCATGGGTCAGGCACTTTTGGGCACAGAGAGAGGTGTAATCACACCAATAAAATGCCTATAGACACCCTGCTTTCAAAACTTTCTCTTAATACAATCCCCCAAACAATGGGCCATTATTGAAAGTCTTCCCCCAAGCCCCAGCTCTTTGCACTAACAATGCCTTTCTTTCCTCGGGAGGGCTTACCAAGAGCCCACCCTGGGCTGTGACCTTCACATATCGGTGTGCACTCCAAGGAGAGCAGTAGCCAAGCTGCCTACGTCACCTCAGCTGTAAACAGAGCTCCCTCTCGCACCCCTCCCTTGCTGCCTGCCACACACCCTTCGGCCATCCTCCACAAAGACGTGGTTTTCTGGAGGAGGCCAGGCTCCGCTTACCAATTACATCAGCTCCCCTCGGTGAGCACATATGCTTCCACTTCAGAGCCTTGTTTCATTTGCTTCTTGTCTCTGTAAAAAGGGGTTTCCTTGAAAACTGTTCTTCCAAGTGTGCTGCCTACATTTTTCTCATTACAAATAATATTTTCCTATTCTTTCTCTCGGGAAGATTTTCATTGTCCCCTGTTGTTCTCTCTGTATCATTTGCTATTAAAATAATTGGGAAGTGTTCATAGTAGCTGAACTGTGCAGAATTTCTCCCTGTTATGTTCTTGCCTTTTCCCTCCCCTACCACAAAAGTGTTATCTCATTCCCACTAAAACAAGATTTAAAGATGACAGCTGTCTTCTGTGTGGTGACAATCGTTATAAAGAGGAGAAAAGGGGACTGATTTCTTTAACCCATTCCTGTACATGCTCATTACTGCAGTAATCCAAATATTCTCTACTTGCTGAATATAGAAATATTGAGGGATTTCTAGTTTGACAGAGATCTGTTTGGCTGACTACAGGTTTGCTGGATTGGGCTCTTGATATGGTCTGTACAAAATCTTTGTTTATTTTGCTCTGCTGAAATTGTTCAAATGGCTTCTCATTATCATTGGGTGGGACTGAAAAGAAGCACTGATGTCAGTTTTGTGACATGTCCTGTTATTTAAGTAATTCACAGTTTAGGCTGGGACACATTCGACCTTCCTAAATAATTTTTTCCTCCTCTTTAGCATGAATAAATGAAGAAAGAACAAACTAACTCCCATTGACAAGGAAAGAACTCCTAGTAAACAAAAACCTCTTATGAGTTTCTCCTAAATATCGCTCTGGGTCTGTCCCTCCTCAATCATATAACACCCTACGTCAAACCTATCTGCAGAGTTTTTGAAACTCTTTCCTGGGAAGGAACTTTCTAAATTCAAAGACCCTCAGACTCTGTCCTTCAAGGCTTTCAAGAACCCCCCATCCTCTGCTGAGTTTTCAACCAGTGAGTAGCCACACTGAAGTTAATGGGATTACTAATGAATTTAAAAGTTAAGTACATGCTTAAGCACTCGGTGAGAGACCCTGGAAGATGACCCTGTGCTGTCCCAAGCCGCAGTGCCATCGTCTCTCTTTGTGACAGCTGCTCCTGAGGCCCTCGAAGGTGAATGAGGGGGTCGTGTTCTCCCAGGAGGTTTTCAAAGCAAGAAACCATGGGTGAGCGTACATCCTTCACTCTCACAATTACACTGACCTGGTGACTTTGGTGCTCAGGTTGTAAGCAGGGAAATTCTAGTTTCCCACTTCTTGTACAGCTGCTCGCAAAGCCATGAATGTGATTTTTCATATCCACGCACTGATCTAATATACTGTTCACATTAGTGCATCTGCTCATGGAGCTAAAACATAGTGGTGGATTTGGCTTGCACTCTATGAAAGAGGTTTGAGAGGGTTACTGCTGCGTCCAAACATGTTTCACAGCTGACATTTGTCAATGAAAAAGCAGAGCTCAATGAAAAGGCTAAATGTTCACAAGGAACCTCTTTACTGTGGGGTTAATGAGGACTTGAAAGGACTTGCACTCTGGCCTTAGCTGTGTATGTTTGTCTTTTCTTTTACTTTCATGTCTCCTCCCTGAGCCCTGGTCTCTTTTTTTTTTTTTTTTTTTTTTTTTTTGCTGCTTTTAATTTGTGCCTCTGTATTAAACCAACCAACCTTCCTGCCTTCCTTAGCTCCTTCCTTTCTTTCTCTTTCTCTCTCTCTCTCTCTTTCTTCCTTTGCACTGTTTTGAGAGTCTGACTTTGACAGATTGTTAACAACAGAAACCACAAAAGTGTCTATTGCTTGAACCTACTCATGGCCTCTCTTGCTAACATGCAATGATTATTAGTGATAACATTACATGGCAAATGATGTAATAGACTCAGAAGGAAAATTCTGTTTTTGTTTGAAGATGTAAAGGCTTAACTTTGCAGGGCTTAACTCAGTCTTTTTTGATCTGCAGCACATGGCCAGATGAAATACAGTATTTGCCTGTTTTAATGCTTTTTCCTTTCTCCTTTAAATATAGTAAGCTCATAAAGAATTGTTACGTCTCATACTCTAACAGAAGACGAGTGCATGTTTTCATGCAAACAGTTCTGTGTATCCTAATGAAACAAATTATCTGATGTTATTGGGCATACACTACCTGTTATGCTTAATAATGCATAGTACAATTAAAAATATGAACCTGTCAGAATACTAATTTTTCCATATTTCACCCCACAAAGAGCAATCTAAAAACTCCTGCAGACAAAGCGAGGCTGCTATAACATGCAGGAAGGAGGTTTGTAAAAAGGCTTTAAATTAAAAACTAAACTTTCAAACATAGTTCAAATGTGTAAGTAGAAGAATGTCTCAGCTCACTGATCCTAATATCTGTAATTGCATCTAGCTTCAGTGAAGTTAATCCCTGCTCCAGTGGTCTGATATACCTTCCTGTTATCTGCTAATCCGTGGTTTGTAAAGACAAGATGTCTCCTCCTTGAGCCTAATGAAATTGTCCTTTAAAATTAACTATGTAACAAATGGGAAATAATAAATTAATGTTTCACCATGTAAAATGTTTTCTAGGACAACAAATTTAATAAGACATAGACTTGATGTGGCATTGTAGATAATTGGGTGAACTGACTCACCGTATTGAGTGGTCCAGATTCCCAGTGTAGATCAGTTATCCTAGTTTCTATAGGTGCTTACATTGCCTTCTTCTTTACAGGCTACACTTAACCATAAATTTAACAGTGTTAAGGAATATTCCCAGGCTTTGCAAGTCAATCTTCTATAGTTTTAAATTATTACAGAAGTTTCTGGCATATTTTTAGCCCTTGTCAGCAGTTTCTCAAATTGTTCCCAGGCATGGTTCTGAGATTAGCGCATGGCAGGAACCATTCCCAATAGGCAGTTGCCCTGTTTTGTGGAGCAAGAGATTTTAATAGACTGATGGAGTATTTAATAGAACTTAGTAGTATTGATTTTGGCAGTGCTCCATACCAGGTGGCCTCAGTGCCAGGCAAGAGTCCTGGCCACATTTAATTTTTATTAGAGATGTAGCCTTAGTATCTAAACACCCACTAGTTGTATGTTAAGTGGCACAACACATAGTATGATATGTAGCTACATTAATTCTTCAGAACAGTTAAGACAATAGGCAGCCTTTGGCTTTAGCAGACCTAGCATAGTTGCTCTTCTCATTGTATGTATTGTTCCTCTCTAGAGGGCAGGCTGAGGAAATGCAGTGAACTTTGTGAAGATCTTCCTTCCTTGGGGAGTTTATTCCAACCTCTTAGACAAAGGTGTAGCTTAGGCCAAAGTGTAATGTATTGTACGAGGGAGAGCAAGAACCTTTGTGTTGAAGGAAAAGGGTCATCAAGCATGTGCCTTTGAAACTTTTAAAGATTTTTATAGTATGCTAGTATGTAGTAAACTAACCCTTTCTCTTATCAAGGCCTACATTCCTGCAAAGATGTCCTCCAACATTCAGGGCTTGCAGAATTTACCTACCTCCTAATACCTTAATGCTCAGCTATTCTGGGATGCGATAATACACACACACACCAGACAACAAAGGCATGAAAATTGCTGTCAGTTTGTTGTCCACCAGAATTACTCAAACCCCGGAGCTGCTGTGCAGGATGACATTAAAAACATCAAGAAATTAATGAGCATTCTTAAGTTAATCCATAAATTAAGCAATTATCTTTCTACACCTTTAATCTAAATGCATTTTTGTACTAAGCCTGCAGAATTTTTCAAAGCATTTTTGCTTGCCTACCTGACTACCCGTTGCTTTGATTGGATTAAGCCTTGGTAAGGTCTGTTTGACCAAAAACTGATCTGATCTAAGATCTGGACAACAGTAATGGAAGAGGTACAGACATGAAGAAGGTAATGCTGTGTCCTCTGCACATTGATGGTGTACAAATACTTGCCCTCTCTATCACTGCTCCTTTGCCAGTCTCTAGATATACTGGACACTGTCTTGGCAATCACATCTTCTGAACCTAATAACTTAATAAGTCACCTCCAGGACCTTAATGACATTTTGCTGCAACAGACCTATTAGCTGACTGTATTTGTCCTAGTTTTCTGCACTGGAAAAGGAGGCAGTTTTCCTAAAATCCTGTGCTGAAGGACTGTAATACCGATCTCTAGTGGCAGCCATAGCAAATATAAAGCTGATCTGACCCAAGTAGCTGACAAAGGTGATAATTAGTTACCCTAGATTTACATGCCTGTAATGCAGAAATCTGTATTTGAGCTAGTCACCAAAAAATCCTTAAGGACAGAAATAGTCTTGTGCAGAAAGCGATTCTTCTGTTCTGTTTTGTTGTTGGGGTTGTTTTTTTGCTATCGACCTTAGGCTGAGATCCATTTTGTGCATGAAATCATGACCTATTTGTGTTTACTGACTGTAATAAATAAGCAAATTATCAACTCACATGAAGATGTCTACACCACAGACATCCAAAGATGTTATGAACTCTGGCCCTACTCAAACCATGTTTCCGACCCAATTAGTAATTTTGAAGAATGGATCTAAAGAAAACATTGTTGAGATTTACATTGGGGGAAAATATCAATATGGCAAATATATGCCTAATCATTTGTATCTTTTTATCATCTTTACAGGTCTTAAAATACTTCATATGTGATAAAACACATCAATGTTCAGTGCATTAAGAGATAAAAATTTTAGCTCAGCAGAAGGACCTGCATTAAATACACATGTATAATATATACACACAGCCATGCGTTCATGAGCAACAGTTTGAAAAACAAAGACATTCATAGCATAAGCTCTTTCAAGCCATGGGGCTAGGCACCCGATAAAATAAATTTCTCTCAAGTAAACAAGAAATGCTAACAGAATAAAAAAAATTTGATGGACAAGATAGGGAATGGCTTAAAAGGGAAGCTTTTGAATCAGCTCAATGCTTGCTAATATTGACTACATATTAAAGGCAAATCAGAAGGTTTTATATTTTTTCTGACAATCTGTGAGTTTGAGTCTTCTAAATTACACTTAAAACATAAATTTGAAATGAAATTGTTTACCTTGGTATCAATTCTGGAAAGGATAACTGGATGTTTGTGGGGTTTTTTTTTGTTTGTTTGGATGGGTTTTTTGGTAAATTAAGGCCTGCTTCACAGAGAATCACAAAGAAAAATGAAGTCGTTGTGAGCTGATTTCATACCTATGCAGTCCTGCTTGGAAGTCCTGCCACCAACGATGTGTGCCCTATGAACAAAATCTGGGATTAATTAAGTGAGAGTGAACTCCTAACCCATTTGAACTGTCATGCTGAAGGTCTGGCACAAAGGATCTGGGAGTTTACAAAGACTAATCACCATTACAGGGTCCTGTGGACTACTCTTCACACAAGTGCCTTTGTAGTAAAATGGGCCTTCAAAGTGACTGTTGCACACTGAGAACAACAAAGACAGCGACATGGAGATGCTCATTGGACACCGACTTCCTTTTGTTCAAAGACAATTCTTTACTCTCTTTAGAAAATAAGAAATTATCTAAGCCTTAAAGTCGTCTATCTAGTCATAGCTCCATATCGACTGACATCCAGGGAAAATATAAGCTAGACAGGACCAGTTTACGTTGGTAAACTTTTGGTTAATTTCTCCATGCAGCATATCGGCTGCATTCTGATTATGATAACTGCAGAATTTACAAAAGTTTCTCAGTTAAATCACCTGGAGATCTCAACAGTAAAGTGAGCTAAATATAAGAACCAAGAAAAATTTTCCTATAATTCCTGAATTCAAGCAGGTGCATTGGGCTTGGGCACAGACACTAAACCATGGAGCAGAGCCCACACTGCAAGGTCTCCTTGAGATCATAGGGTCATTGCATAGTCTATTACTTCTATCAGGTTTTTGGGACGTGTTTTAGGCTGTGATCTAACAGTTCTAACCTTGTTGGTATCCTCTCCATGTGTCACATGATGTCAAACAGTACAGTTTCTGAGTCTGTTTAGTTTTGTTTTGTGAGTTGGGCATTTAAAAAATCTTGGGTAGTTATGCAGAGCAAATCAAAAATAAAGTGTTGTTGACAATAACATTACTGAGTTGGTGAAGTCAAACACTCCACTTAAAGCCAGTGTTCAAAATGGTGAGATAATTACAGCATCCTAGAGAGATTTGATCAAAAGATTTCTGGATTTTTCTGCCACATTGTTGCAGCTGCACATAAGTCTTCTCATCAATATCTGAACCCCCTTTTATTTATTTGCTGTATCAGTGTATGAAGATGGCCAATACACCAAAGAGTTCACTGCAAGGAATCTTGACAGAGATCTCCCCACTAATCCTCCCAACAGCCCACTCAGACCTAAAGGTAAAGAGGAAGAAGCACAAGCATTGGGACCACCTGGAATATCTTCAGCAGTGAGAATTCATCAAATATGGCATTGCATCAGTCTGAACACACTCCAAGGTTTTACACTTGTTTCAAATGCATTTTATTCAGAAGGTATTGTGGGTCTTTGGGGGCAGGGGAGAGGGGAGAGGTGGGAGCTGGTTGTGGGACACGGTGCAGGGTTTGTCAAAAAGCTTGCGTTAATAACCTGAGAAGCAAAGTTCTGGTGGCGTTTTGCTTCATGAAAACATCTTTAAGGTTTTATTTCTATTTGAATTCTGAAGTGAAAGCAAATATTAAAAGCAACCCATGAAAAACAGTTGTGGCCAACATTATTTGATGCCTCTGTTTTACCTATGAGGAGGACAAGCCAGTGTGTCTAAGTGTCTTGCTTGCATTTAGGTAGCTCATTATATACTTCCCTTTCTTCCTTACTCTTCATATGCATTTCTTCTGGGTTGTTGTTAAACACAGTGAGTGTGGGCCTGATAGATCCTGAGAGCCTAGACCAGTGTTTCTGTTCCTGTGTTGTAGCAGA
This sequence comes from Phalacrocorax aristotelis, assembly GCF_949628215.1. Classification (NCBI taxonomy): domain Eukaryota; kingdom Metazoa; phylum Chordata; class Aves; order Suliformes; family Phalacrocoracidae; genus Phalacrocorax; species Phalacrocorax aristotelis. The sequence goes on from NC_134277.1 coordinate 154,537,784, forward strand.
TAAAGGTCTCAGGTTCTTGCTGAAAAGTTTTCAGCAACAAAGGATTTTGAAAAATTTGAATAAAAAAGGTCAACTGAAGTTTCAGTTCTACAGAATTCAGACAAAGAAAAGAAAGCAAAAATAAAACCTTCAGCTGTTAAACCAGTTCATCCTGTTTTCAAAAATACAACCGAACCCAAATGCCTAGAGGAAAGCAGAGCTGTAAAGATCAAAGGGAAAGCAAAACCAGATCTGAAAACAAGTGGACTTTGCTTTCACATCCTACACTTGGCTCTGAAAAGTATGGCTGTGGCTAGACATCCTTGGCCAGACCTGGCGGTGCCAGCTGAGGACACTGCTATAGCCAGCCCACTCCTCTCAGCTTGCTACCATGCCCTCAAGGGAGGCTGCTGTCTTCTGAGATCCTCTGAGACAGACAACAGGCTAAAACCAGCCCTTTTTAGTCAAAAGAAGCTGCGTAAGAAAGGGCTTACTGTTGATATTCCTTAGACTTGCCTGGCTGTGTCGCCATGCTGGATGAGAAAACACCGTGCTAAGCTCTGCGACCTACATGTTAGAGGGGCAGTGACCAGTGGTAGCAGGGCAGAGACAAAGCACCAGTGGCCAGGGTGCAGGGGAGAGGGGACTGATCCCCGCATGCCACAGAGGTGGCAGGTAGTACATGAGCAGCTCATCAAATGTTTTAACAAGCCTGGCCAAGGGGATGTTAAGCAACTGAAGAGGCACAAGCCAACTCCCCATGATCTAGGATGGGCACAGTCCCCAGCAGGGTGAGGCAAGAAACCAGAGGCTTCCTCAGCTGGCTAAGGTGTGTGCACAGTGAGTGCCTACGCACAGATTTGGGTTAGCAATGGTTTCCTGGGAGACAAAATTCACACTGGCTGCACAGAAACGTTTGCTGCTCCCCACATATACAGAGTCTTCTGCTTTGCACTTCTAATAAGGATCTTCCTCTGTATGCCATTAATTGTGTGGTTTATCAGAGGCAGTAAGGAGTATGGGATTTGGCCTACTGGCCAAGTATGCTTATGTCTTGTGTGGTGTGTGTTTACCTGTAAATTCATCATTTTGGTATGCTTTGGGTTCCAGAGAGTTAATGCTGGAAACGTCATTTAGAAAAAAATGGCCTGAGGTTGTTGTAAAGCTATGGAGCAACACGCGGCAACCGTCTGTATAATGGCTGAAGTCAGTATTTATTTTCATTTGAGAAACAGTGAGAGCAGGGCCTGCCCCAGACATCTCTCACTCCATTCAGAAAGCGATGTTTATGGACAGCTGCAGGGAGTTACTCACAAGAGGCTTAAACAGGGAGGGGAAAAAAGGGCCATTCCTCCAGGCCCACCCAGCCACTGGGTTTTTCAGCTGAAGGGCAGGCTCAGTTTCATCCTAACCAGTCGGTGAAAACTGAGCCCAAACAACTGTCAGGATCACAAAAGCCTGAGAGATGGAAAAGATGGTGATAAATGTGGTGGCAAGTCATTCCACTGGAGCCGCCCAATGTGCCTCTTGTTTGGACACTGTCATGGGGTTAACGGTGGTTTGTGGGCTAACAAGAGGAAACAAGAAAGGGTCATTCACAGACATCAGAAAGATGTTTGGAAAAACGTTTAAAGTGCTTATTAGTTCAGAGGCCCTTTCAACACCAACAGCTCCATGTGTTTCACTGGAGATGCAGCTGAGGTGCATGAGTAATTCTACACACAGTTGAAGCAGCATAAATCCAGTTTGGGCAGCATTTTGAAGCTCTCACAGTGTTATCTGTCTGTCCATCTCACCGCCTATTCATCTGTCCATGTTGTTTTTCACTGTTACCCATCACCATGTCATACAAAAATCTTCTATATAAAACTGCAGGCTCTACCCTTAGAGCATCGTGGTGTCTGTGGCATTTCCCCTGCCTTAGTGTGGGTGGAGGGATAAAAACTCCTAGCAGAGTTGATGAATGGAAAGTATACTAGGGAAAAACTCAACCATTCATCAACCAATCATCTAGGCTATAGCACATTAATTTCTCCAGGAGGAGGCTGTGGGGAACTGTATCAAAGGCCTTGGAGAAGTCCAGGTAGACAATGTCCACCGCCTGCCCCATGTCAACCAGGCAAGTCAGTTTGTCATAGAAGGCCACCAGATTCGTCAAGTGTGATCTGCCCTTAGTGAAGCCATGTTGGCTTTTCCCAATCACGTGCTTCATTTGACTTGTGATGGCCCCCAGGAGGATTTGTTCCATAACTTTCCCAGGGACTGAAGTAAGGCTGATGGGCCTATAGTTACCTGGACCCTCCCTCAAGTCCTTCTTGTAGATAGGGGTAACATTTGCCTTCCTCCAGTCCTCTGGGACATCCCCCGTTCTCCACGACTTCTCAAAGATTATAGAGAGTGGCCTTGCGATGACATCAACCAGCTCTCTCAATAAGATTTAGAATATCTATGAAAGCATTAATTTAAATGTTTTGTCAGTTATCATAAACTCAATGCTCCTGTGGGCCTGTAGGTATTCTGTTCTGCTGCTGCCAAAAAGGAGTTAACATTATTACGTGCCAAAAGCAGAGAGAGAGTAAAAACATGTAAAAAGTGTTCATAGCCATGCATTAACATGAAACCAGTATGTCAGATCTACCTTGTCACTGCTGGCCAGGTGTCCTGCACTACCAAGGAAGGAAATTAATACTAAGGGTAAATGTCCTCTGACACCCATATTCAGTGATAACTTTGACCGCAGTCATGGGAGAAGACACAGCAAAGAAACATCTTGAAGAGGACTCTTTGTAGTGTTTTTGGTACTTCTCTAACTCATCTGGTACTCTGTCTTCAGGGATGGTAAGTCTCCGAGACTTCAGAAGACTTGAAACACAAACATTAAAAATATTGCTGAGAACAATGAGGAGCGCCGTTTTCTTTTCTAGAACCAAAAGGGAACAAAAATGGAAGAAACAGACTCACCGGACCTAATAGAGAAACAGACTGAAACAGAGGATTAAAAGACTGCATGTGATGGTTTTTACAGTAGCTTTTTTGACAACATCAGTATCAAACCATTGGTATGAACACAACTGAGATTGTCACTCTGCAGTCACACCTAGCAAACAAAGCTGAATTTCACTCAGGTCCTTAAATCCTAGTAACATTAAGCATGTCCATAAACGTTTTTCCGGGGTAGGCTCATAAAGAAATCCCTGGTAGCACCACTTCAGTATCACTCAGTACCCTTCTGTCAGTGTTACCACTTCTCAAGCAAATGGTTCAGATAAAAAAAACTCTCAAAGTTGTAATAAAATTAGCCTTCAAGTAGATCCAAGAATAACTTCCCAAAGAAGGCTACAATTCTAAGTTCTTATATAAATCTTCACTTGGCATTTAAGGTTGCAATTTTCTTACTTTAAAGACTGTATGTTTTCACTATGCTCTTAGATGACTTTTTAAGTCTACTAGTGGTATGGCTGTTTTTGAGAAGAGCTAGTGCCATGTTCCCTGTCTAAAGGAACATCCTCCAGTAATGAGATGAACCTCACAGTGAGGTACAAACAATTGCAAATTAGCTTTGTCCTGGGGATTGATATGCTACAGTGAGTATAGAGTGCCTGACCTGCTGAAACAAGAGTGGCTGCAAAAGGTAGAGCTGGATTCATCTGCAAGACATACACTACAGGGAAGAACAGCTTGCAGTTTTCTTTACACGCTGCCCCATGAATGAGTTTTGTGTTTTTTAGGAAGGATTGTCTGGAGGGGCAGACTCAGCCCTGTTACCCTCTCTGTCCTATAATTTTCTGGTTTGTCACCCAAAGTAGCAGTAACTGCAGTGTGGACTGTCCCCATCTGCCTTCAGTACACCTGGCTGTTTTATTGGCATCCCACTGGAAGCTGGTAGACAGGCTGTGGGTCACAAATTCTGTGCTAGCCAGCCAGGCGTTCTTGCCCACGGGCCTCTGCATGCTCTGGAAGATATGTTTCAGCTGCTGGACTTGCCACAGTGCTATCTACATGGAAGGTCAGGCTGGTCTTGAGGCAGTGCGGACAAGCCCCAAATGCCATGATGTTGTTAAGGGTGAACCCTGGTAAACAGAAGCTCCATGTAAAATTATGAACCTTGGCTACATGCCCACACCGTCCAGGGAGCCCTGTGGGGAAATGACCCAAGTGTACCCCAGCCCTCCACCCCTGCAACTTGGTTTCCACATGGAGAAACATAAAAGCTCAGCCAAGATGGAGACAACTGGACACTGGCCAAGGCCTTACTCAAATGGATAGGGGCAAGAGACTGGAGGCAGCATGGTGGGGCTCAGTCAAGGCAGAGCCAGCTCTTACCCGTTTCTGGTGTGGAGAAAGGCCAGTCTTGCCACTCCTTACTGCCTGACACATAACATCAAACCAGTGAATTAGATCACTTTTTAAATGTCCATTTTCTTCACCAGCAGCCATCTGCACTGTGAAGCAAGGTGTGACTACTTGTACCCAAGGCAGCTTTTATCCCACAGGTTCAGGTCACCAGACCACCATGGCTATGGCAGCTCTGGACTTGGTGTGGGCTGCACAAATCCACATGGGACTGTGGGGACCTCTACAGCAGCTGCTTAAAAACAGACACACTATTAGGCAGAACACAATGAATAGCACAGACCACATGCCTGGTTTTAGCCCCCTTCTGATGCAACTAAAATGCTCACACTAAAATAATACACACTTAAGCTACCAAAAGGTACTTGCATTTGGAAGGTCCACACTGTCAATTCCTGCAGCTCAGCTAGATACAGCCACATCATTTTCTCTGCTGACTTTACCAGGCACCTAGACACTTAACCTCTAGCTCTGAGAAGTACTCAGCAGATTTCCAATGATAATTCAAACTGTATAAGTTTCTGCTGGTGTGAAACAAGGTAGGCTATTACCCTGATCTCCACGAAATGTGGGAAACCTGCTAAGCTGAACTGAGCAGCTATGTCAATCACCCGAGGTCAGGGGAGTTGAAAAAGTGGGGGAAAGGATGATTTCTTAGTCTCCACATGAAACTGTCAGGATATGGTAGGAAAAGAAGGTCTGATAACTTCTATGTGTTTTATATGTTTACCTTACATGTTTTTACTCAGATTTCCAAAGTCGTGCAAAGATGTTGGACCACCATCCCTGTTAAAGCTTAGGAACTTAACCAAATCCTCTAGGCAGATGTCAAAACTTTGGCCAAAGTATATCTTCTGTAATTCAATTTGTTTTACTGTATTTTCCAATAAGTGATGAAAACTCAAAATGAAACTTTCAGTGCTTTTTTTTTTTGCTTGTGGGCCTGAGCAAGGCAGCTGTTTGTCCTGCCATTGCTGCGGACTCACATGTTTTCCACTTTAGATGTTGGCATATTCATTACGACCAAAAAGGCAAATACTCTCAACAGCCCGCTTGTTTGAATCTGATCTCACAATGGCCAGTTTTCTTTCAAAATATACCCTTTAAGAATGTTATTATGCTTGTTATAAAGTAAATGAACTTCACTTCCTCACCACCATAGCCATTAGGCTGACAAGGACAGCAGGCAAATGTAATCAGCAAGTGCAGTCAACAACAGATGGAAGCAAAATCAACTTTTCTTTTAAATAGCCCTTTACTAATGACAGTAAGGAACATTCAGCACTTCAGATACTTATTTCCAGTTCAGAACAAGAGGAAGCACATCCAAGATACCATCAGATGTAGCCAAGAAAATCTGCTGTAATTGACACTCCATCCATAACTCATGGTGTTATGGAAAATGAAAAAGAAACCACAGTATTTGTAGAGGATAGACAATCACATCTGAATTTTCCTGATGCTTATAGGAGACTAGAGGTGAAGAGGTTATGGGGAAGAAGATCAGGATAGATATTCATGGTCCACATAATTTTTTTTTAATTGTCCTTTTAATATATCTTTTTGAAGCTACACTCTCAAAAATTGTCTACTGGAAAAAAGTTATAAACTGGTGAATATCCACAGTTTTAGCAAGTAAGCTATTTTTCAGTCTCTCAGGAAATTAGGTCTAATCAAAATTATGCAACTCACTCAGAAGTTATGTAACAGTCTAAAATCTTTGACCAAATTCTATTAAGTCACTTCACATGTGCCTGATTTGTGATAATAATGGTCCCTGGAATACTTTGTTATGGAGCCTCATGAAGCTACTGGGTCATTTCCCACACTGTGGTCCGTCTTAAGTACCTTTGGCTGTGGTTGAATGTACAATCCAAAACCTCTGACAACTTTATCTGTCACACTCACTTATCTTTCATGGAATAATTTTGCTGAAGTGTCCCAGAGTAGTGGATCTTTGAGTTTACAAATTCGATGAGATGTAGGAAACACATGCCTCTTAAAGCAATTTTTGTGCCTTCTATCTATAATGACTAAAAACATCCAATATAACAACAGATCACAATCAAAAGACTCTAGGAGCTCATGTCTCTTTTATAAATGGATTTACTGTTATAATTGGATTTACTGTGTACAATGTCACCTAGTAATCCCTGCTTCAGATCTGTAACTTGTGTTTGAGGTTAGGATACCTTTCAGGAAAGCCCAGACTCCTGCCTTTAGAAGTCGATGAACAGTGGCGAAAGTTTATCAAATCCAGAACACAATACAAAAGGGGAAGCCTGGAGCAGTCTCTGTCATGACAGTTATCATTTTCCCAGGTGATGTGGCAATGCTGGGAAGCCCAGTCTTAGAGGCTTAAATATTGTGAGCCAGATCCTCAGCTGGTACAGATAGGCAAATCCCACTGAAGTCAATTAAAATGTTTGAAGATATAATGGCTATAATGGCTAAAATGGCTAAAATTACAGCCTGAAATTTCTCTTTTAAGTTTTTTCTGTTTGTTTTTGACCAACTCTTCTCAAAGTCAGTGTTCTGGAATGTGACCAACTAAAGCTGATGTTAAAGGGGAAAAGGAAAAATACCCAAGCTAGACTGCAGAGTTGCCTGACAGCCAAAGACACAGTCGTTTGATTTACATACTGCGAAAAGCCATTGAATTAACCTAATTAATTAATTAGGATTGAGGTTTCAGCTGAATAAAAATCCCATCACTGGTTTTTTTTTTCATCAACTCAAATCCCATGGAAAAATAGTGCCTTCCTATCTATTGAAGGTAAGAGGTTGCATGTTTAAACAGAGGGCCCTCAATGACATAATGTATGACATAATTAGCTTCCTTCATGTGTTGATGTGGCCAGTACTTCTATTCCTAAGACAAAATGGATGAGTTTTTCCCCAGTATACTTTCAAGAACTAATGTGTTTTCTCAGGCACACTGTAGTATGCTTCAAAGTCACTTTCTCATGCCAGATTACTTCTGAGGTATAAATTCTTTGCCTTCAGCAGAAATGCACTTCCCAAATTAATTTGTCCTATCTGTCAGTTTTAAAATCAGATTGTAGTATTTATAAATTTTCAGTAACGTCAGAACTCCAACTGGTGCATCAGTACATCTGTAATGTTTGGGAGTGCCCTGAATGCATCAAAAATGTCAACACGAGCCCTCTGTAGTTCTAGAATGAAGATTTCCACATGGACTGGAAAGAAATACGGTCACCAGTTTAATAGTTAAATCAAAGCTTGGGAGGTTACCGAATTGTCCAGATGTAACTGTCTTGCTGCTGGAATCCCTTGTTGCTCTTCATAAATACGGGGTTCCCTTCTAAAAGTGATTACAAGTGTTTGAGTTTAGAAATGTCAGGAGGAAAAAGGAAAATAATGATAGAAAAGTTCATGGCAGTCAGCCCTTCATTCCAGCCTCCTAACACACAGTGTAAGGAAGGACTTCTTCATGACTGTAGCAAGAGTCTTACACGACAGCAACTGCACATAATTTCAGCAACAGCAACAGGTGAAAAATATGTTCATACTTTCCTTTGGTTGCATGTTCGGTTACCAACATATATGTCCATGGATAACAAGCATAAGTAAATAAACAGTTTCCACAGTGGGTAAGGTAGCTGTTTGTTTACTTTGCATTTTGATAGCTCTTTTCTATACTGTTCCTTACTACACCTTTGTCTGAAGCATTATCCTGAATTAGTTTTAGTATGATTTATTATTTGGACTGCAGAAGGGGACACAGTTATGGTTCAGGATCTTAATGTGCTACATGATCAAAGAGAACAACATCCTTGCCCCAGAAAGTTTATAGTCTATAACATGAGAAAAAAAACCCCAACAAATAAAGACACAGACAAATACAGAGAATCAATGAGCATAACATGACTGTATTTGCAGTGGTAAATTATAGCTGGCCAGAACCAGCCAACGGCTCTAATGCCACCAGGCACACTTATCTTCTGAAAGAAGGGACCCATACTCCCTCCACCAAAAGGAAATGTCCTTGGCCTGCACTAATCTTTAAACCCTTCCTGGGGATTGTATGGGAGATGAACACAGCCAACACAGTGCCATGGACCATCCTAACAACGTGCCAGCAGAGACCATTGAGTTCCTGTATCCAGAGCATTGTTTGGTACCGCTTTATTTGCTAGTATAGATGGAGTCACTGACCATCCTGATGGGGCTTGATCAAAGCAAACCAGCTGCCTTTCCAATGGCGTAAAATGTAAGAAACTATATACAATGCATCCAGATCGTCTTAATAAAAATGTAGTCTCAGCAAATAGGCTCACTTTTAGGGTAAACCATATGAACAAAATTGAAGTGTTTGTTTTGTTGGGTTTTTTTCTTTTTCTTCACCAGAACAGTTTGTAAAACAAACATATCCAAGAGTTTTGGAAAGGTTAGAAACCCTCAGGCTTTTGTGCATAAATCAGCCTCTAATGAATGAATGAACAGGTGATTTTTTTCCAGGGTAAGTTATTTCTCTGAACAACTTCTTTTTCTCCCTGCAGAACAGATGGTAGTGTTCAATGTCTAGCATAGATTACTGAAAGAGATGGATGACTTATGTTTCATTTGTGCGCACATTTTTCTGCATTTGCTACGTTAGACAAATCTGTTTTATTGAAACATATCCACACACACACATTAAGCCTGCAACACCCAGGGTTTGTGCATATCTGTTGTATATAAAACAAAGCCACAAAAGCAATCAAATACACCTTTACATGATCTATAAGTGTACTGCAGTGTAAACAATTTATGCCTTTGTCTAGAGGAAAATGTCTTCCCAGTCCTACAACCACAATATTTCAAGGCAGTGCATCATAACACTTTCTGTCCTGTAGTGGTGGTGACAGCTTGTATGGTGAGGTTGCTACTGTAATCCTACAAGAAGAAAGTGAGAAAAAAAAAGGTTGGTTTTTTTTTTTTTTTAAATGGACTTGTTCACAGAAGGATTTGCAGTAGATTGAATAATTCTGAGAACTGAAAAAATATAGTCTGTGCCTTCATGTGGGTCATGGTCCCTTCATGCTCATAACTCCCTAACCCAAGTGGATCGCTAGCTGTACTAGCACAGTCATACTGCCCTGTGAATGTCCAGGCAGATGTGTTCAAACCACCCCTGTTTAACTATGCATTGACCCTTCTCCCTCTCCTTCATGTCCCCACAGCTTTTTCTTATTCATAACTTTTTTTTTCCTTTACATATTTCTCCTTTTCCTTAGAGGATCATGAAGGAAAAAAACCCTCTAGCTTTGCAGTAATCAGGTAAGAAATGGAGTTTCTGTTTTCATAGCTACAATAGTAGCAATATTTTTTAAGGAGTGAAGTAACCTAGTTAACCTAAGCCAACCTAGTTGACCTAGTATCAATAGATGAAAAGAAGGCTGAGGTAAACAACTTTTCTTGCCTCAGTCTTCACTGGTAACCTCTCTCCACACCCCTCCCGGGTCAATGGACCACAAGATGGGACCAGGGGGGTAAAGCCCCTCCCACTGTAAGAGAAGAACGGGTTCACAACCACCTGAGGAACATGAACATACACAAGTCTATGGGACCTGATGAAATGCATCCCAGAGTCCTGAGGGAATTGGCTGATGTAGTTGCCAGGCCACTCTCCATGATATTTGAAGTCATGGCAGTCAGGCAAAGTCCCTGGAGACTGGAAGAAGGGAAACATGGTGCCCATCTTTAAAAAGGGTAGAAAGGAGGACCCTGGGAACTACCAGTGTGTCAGCCTCACCTCTGTGCCTGGGAGGATCATGGAACAGATCCTCCTAGAAGCTATGCTGAGGCACATGGAGGACAGGGAGGGTGATTTCAGACAGCCAGCATGGCTTCACCGAGGTAAGTCCACCTGACCAACCTAGTGGCCTTCTATGGGTAGTGGTCAATGGCTTAGTCTCCAGATGGAGACCAGTGATGAGTGGTGTCCCTCAGGGGTCCTACTGGGACCAGTGCTGTTTATCATTTCATCAATGACTTAGAAAGGGAGATCGTGTCTACCCTCAGCAAATTTGCAGATGACACAAAGCTGAGCGGTGCAGTTGACACGCCAGAAGGATGGGATATCATCCAAAGAGATGTGGACAAGCTGGAGAAGTTGGCCTGTGAGAACCTCATGAGGGTTAACAAGGCCAAGTGCAAGGTCCTGCACCTGGGTCAGGACAATGCCCTCAGTATCAGTACAGGCTGAAGGATGAAGGGATGGAAAGCAGCCCGGCAGAGAAGACCTTAGGAGTACTGGTGGATGAAAAGCTGGACATGAGGCAAAATGTGCACTTGCAGCCCAGAAATCCAACCATATCCTGGGCTGCATCAAAAGAAGTGTGGCCAGCAGGTTGAGGGAGGTGATTCTGCCCCTCTACTCTGCTCTGGTGAGACCCCACCTGCAGGGCTGCGTCCAGCTCTGAAGCCCTCAGCACAGGAGAGACACAGACCTGTTGGAGCGGGTCCAGAGGAGGGCCACAAAAATGATCCAAGGGATGGAACACCTCTCCTATGAAGAGAAAGGCTGAGAAAGTTGGTGTTGTTCAGCCTGGGGAAGAGAAGCCTCTGGGGAAACCTTATTGTGGCCTTCCAGTACTTGAAAGGGCACTACAGGAAAATTGGGGGCAATCTCTTTAGCAAGGACTGTTGTGACAGAACAAGGGGTAATTGTTTTAAACTAAAGGAGGGTAGATTCAGACTGGATATAAAGGAAAAAAAATTTTGCAATAAGGGTGGTGAAACACCGGCACAGGTTGCCCAGAGAGGTGGTGGATGCCCCATCCCTGGAAACATTGAAGGCCAGGTTGGACGGTGCGCTGAGCAACCTGATCTAGTTGATGTCCCTGCTCACTGCAGGGGGGTTGGACTTGATGACCTCTAAATGTTCCTTTCAACCCAAACCATTCTATGATTCTATTATTTGATTATTCAATGATTCTATGATAGCCACTAGAGAAATTACAAACCAAGATTTCTTAGTGTTCTTTGTGAGTTTTGACAGTTGGTATTTAGCTGTGGCACCAAACTCCATTAGCCCTTAGACTCTTTGCTATCCATTCATATCACTTCAGTTGGATGCGATGATAGTATCCGTTCATGTTCAGAGACAAGAATGTACTGCATGCAGTACAAATGACTGCCAGATCCTTTCTAAAGACTGTGGACCATTTGGGCCCTTTAAGTCCTCAAGCAATACAGTTTTATTGGGCCAGCTGGAGACACAGCAGAGATATTCAAACACTGCAAGAGTTTCTTGCAGCCAAAGTCCAGCGATTTAGCATCAAGTTAAGCAAACTGTATTTTAAGGAGCCAATGCACTTCAGATGACAACATATTCTTCATTAGTGAAACAAGACTGAAGCATTTTCCCTGAAGACCAGGTGACCAGAGAGGTGCTGGATAGAGGAATGTTCACACTGTCTACTCACTTGCAAAGCCAACTGCTGGCTCCTAGGCCCCAGGTACTAAATTTCATTGCTCCATTGTCTTCCTCTGTTGGACCAAGGCATATAGTGGAAATTAGTTCAGTTAAATTATTCAGACTTAATTTAAAAAATCTGTGTTTAACCCAGATCATTTCACTAATTCAAAGCCCAGAATGGGCCCACAGGCACTGGTACCAGCACTGAGGTGAGGGTTTCAAGGGACCGGGACAGAGCCGGAGGGGAAGGGAGAGGAAAACAATGATCCAGCCATATGGGCCACTTGATATGGTATCATCATGGAGAAAAAAGTCAAATCAGTTTTCCTGTATTGTGGGAAACTAATGAGCAAAGTACCATTTCAGGAACTGGAGTTGAGACCAATCAGGCTAGAGCTCAATTGCTGTGAATGGGGCAAAAATACTTTCTAATGAGCACCAGGCTTTACGCTGTGATGTAAAGCGTAAAAACCTCCATTAAGTGGCATGTAAATTAATTAATGGCAATGCAATGAAAATTAGTAATAATTTTTTTAAAGGCCACAATGGAAAGAAGCTTAACTGCTTCTTCATGTTAAGTAAATAGTTCCAAACCTCAAACATAAGTTGCTGCACTTTTATTAAAAAGTCTTAAAAATTATACAGAAAAATCTCTCCCTATTCTTTTTAAACATAGAAGTTTGTTCACCCGCCACTGTACTTTCTACAATTCTCATTTCTAGCTTACTGGAAACATTTCCCAAGAAGTATTTTGGGCTAATGCTTACTAATTTCTGAATGCCAACAAGTTTGGTCCTAACCTAGTCTGCCTGGTAATTGTGACAGAAAAGAAGGAGCTTGAGAAGAACCAGAGCCAGCTTTGAACATGAAGCAAATTTTGCTGCCTTTAAAATCAATGGAGATGTACAGCTCACCGTAACTAAAGCTTTTTTATATTCATTGCCGAGAGAATAAGCAGGTTTAATGTCTTAAGATCATGTAAGACTGCCAGAACACATATTAGTATGGTTTTTTTCAGATAATTTCTTAGTTTTCCAAAACCAGCATGATGGTGATGGGAATAACTGTCTTAGTTATCCACCTGAAATTAAATCAAATACACTGAAGACTTATAAATTGTTAAGAAAAAAAAAGCCAAAGTTTTCCAGCTCCCCTGGAGTCTTCCCTAGTGCTATACATAATTTACAAACGAAATTAATTCCCAGAGCATGTCAATGAGCTTGGTACAAGGCAAAGAACATACTTAGGTGCTGGCGAAATTCACTTGGCCTTTGGAAGGGATCCTAGACATGTGCAAGGGCTTATGCCTGCATGGGAGCAGAGCCAGGCAAAGTACAGGTATGAATGATGACAGCTCTCCTCTTTTGCAGCCGGGGCATCTAGGGAGACTCCGTATGTGGTGTAGCCCTCCTCAAACAACTTAATTTAATCCTTTAGCTATGACATCCCTCTTATCATTCCCTTTTGCCATCACCTCATATATCACAGAAGTGTTATTCATTCATTCATTATTATAACTGGGCATTGACAAGTATATTTTGATAACATGTATTCCTTACAAAGGCTGTTTATTAAGCTAATATTTCTAGGCCTCTTTATAATTATTCATAAAATGTCCAAGACATGTATTTTCATTATCTCTCTGGCTTTTGATTGGACGAAAGCCCCAAAACCTTGTATCTTAAGATGATAGTGTGCTGGTACAACTGTGTATGTTTGATATTATGTAATTCCATTGCTGCAAGAACCGTAACCAGTATGGCAACTTTGCTGATTTATTGACTTGGCCAAGTGGAAATGCACCTTTTTCACTTGATAGAGGAAAAAAATGTTCTAGTTAAAACATAATTTAAAAAATTGGTTTAATTATATTTGTTTGAGAATGGAGACACATAATCTGAAAATAATTTTGAAGTTGGCAGCATTTTCACTGGCAGGGCTTTTCTGGTCTGAGCTGCATGATTTCGATCAACCTGAGTGATACAGAGAAAGAAGAGCCAAATTGCCATTTATTTTTTTCCAACATGACATTCTCACTGTAGTTTTAGGTCTGATCAGGATTTCTTCAGTTGAAAGTATTCTTATTGGAAAAAGACGATTCACACAAATCTGACTTTTCACAGGTATGCACCAATTTTGAAGATATTTTCACTGAGAAAATCTCTCCCACCCTTTGGACTAGACAGTAGACCAGTGGCAACATTGCAGGTAATGCTGGACACTGACCTGAACATGGGAAACCAGCTGTACCACTCCTCATTGTCCCGGACAAGGAGCTGCAATTTCTGAAAGAAATGCAAACAAATTAGAGATCTTATACCCCTTTTCAAATATAATTTGGTGACAATATAAATTATTAGTCCTGCAAACACCATGTTCAATAGCAGAAAGCAGATGCCAGGGAGAAAATAAAGAATATGGAAGTGGCAAATTACGAGTGGGTTTAATATTAATTCCTTGTCTGCAAGCTCATCTTCCTAGAGATATTAATCCTGTGCAAAGTCCAGTTGAGATCAGTCCAGCTGAGATCACTGGTGTACCACATGAATCTGGGCATCCGTCTTGAGGGAGAGGACCATGGGCTGGGGGCTTGTGTTCATTACATGAGTTTTCTTTAGCAAAGGAGGGCACAAAGCCTTTTAAAGTAGATGTTGCTCAGTTTCTCTTCCACAATGTAACATTCTTTGAGTTCACCTGGTGAAAAATGCTAAATAAAAAAGATCTAGTGTTAGGACTAGTGCACAGGTTTCACCACACAGCAGTTCTGACCTATCGCCAATTCAGAGACATGCCTCTTCAGGTCAGAATCCTTTTTTCTGATGTGTTAAAACAGCTCCAACAGTAGTAAAAGTGAGAACATTTAATACTAATAATATATAAATTATATATAATGTATTTTTAAGAGTTCCTAGATTAGTGTTTTACAGGAAATATTTATCTAGAATGAAGTTATAAATTAATCTTGTTGGCTTCCTTGTTTTGAGTTTCAGTAAATTCTTCCCAAATGGTCAGTCAATACATTTTGCAATGTTTGAGCAGAAATCTATCAACAATCATTTCATGTGAATCTGATTAAACAGAGCAAAGTCATCAAGCATGACCAATTCCTTCTTACTTTGCCCCAAAAAGCATAACAAGGATAAAAGTTTCTTACATTCCTTGTTTCCACTCAGCATTGTATTTGCATGCAAAATCCAGGAAAAAGACCAGATAGGCAACATGAGCAAGTTGGGGCTTTCTCTACTTTGAAAGAAGTTCTCGAAATAAACTCCAAGTACGTGACCCTTATAAAAATAGCTGAATTAGAAGCTGCTAGGGATCTTTTGTTAGTCAGTCACTTTCCTTTCCCCCACGACTTTACAAACTCACACAGGCTGGATTTCCAGTCCTTCATGTGAAGCCAGGGATACATTAAGGAAGGGGTATCCACAAGGGAGCAGGTAAATGGTTACTGAAGAAACATTTGTGTCGTAACCTGCAGCCACCCAGAAGTAGTTGTCAAAGAACTAGTGAGCCATAAAATGGTAGGGGTCATTTATCCTCTGGGACTAGTTTCCCAAAGCAAATGTAATAATAAATCCAGAGATATCCTCACAAAGAATTTGGATTCCTTAGGTACTGGGTATAGAGGTTTTCTAGACTTTCTTCAAAGACCTTATTCTGTAAATATGTAAAATTTTGTAAAAAAGAATGTAAAAAGTCTTGTAAAAATGAATAAACAAAAAAAAAATTATATTCAGCAATCTTTCCTCTCCTAGCCTTGCTTTATATGAGATACATTTGTGTTCATTATCAGGAATTAAATGCACCAGGGTATGGGAGAGCTCTAGTGGGCACAAAGATATTCATTTCCCTCACTTCCTCAAAATATTAAAGAAGTCTTTATTTTCAATATGCTTCTGATGCAGTGTTTTAAGAACAGGAGAAAATAAAAATGCACAATTACAAGATTTGGTGGGATTTTTAAAATGAGATAACGGTGTTGGACTTTTAATGGATGTGTGTTTGTCTCTATCACATACTGTTTAAACTTCTTGTTACATTTTCTTGGAAATCCCTTACCCATCTCTGACTCACAAGTTCTTGTCATACTTTTTTCTCAAATGGTCTGGTCAAGTCAATCCCAGAACAGTTAATATTAACCTGGATTGAGTTTGGAGTACCACCGTTCTCATTTCAGACCTGAAAACAATTAAAGTTTGTCTGCTTTTTTTGCAGCTATACTTATTGTTTTAAAGTAAGATATGACCTCTGGCTATACATCTTGCCTCTCTGACTGCAGTCATCTGATCCTCAAAGCGATATTCTCAACATCATCTTACTTCAGCCATCAATATGTGAGCATCACATAATGAAAAGTGAAAAAAATGGCTGTTTGAGGTTGTTTCCTTATGAGCTTGGAAAATGTTAAGCTCTTGCTTAGATTTTCTGATAACATTAGTTATTAGGTATGAATTTAAGTTGGAAATGCCCATATATATCATATAGTTGTAAAGAGTTCTGTCCCTTTCCCCAGTGGACAAATGTACTTGAGCACTGTGGAGGGGCAGCAGTTTTATTGATCCAGTTTGACTTTTCTGTTAGGTGTACAGAAAAAGATTGTGCTAATCTTACATGGTGCACAGGGGAGCTGAATTGAGCAGTAGTAGGGGCAGGGAAGAGTAGCCCCTAACAACAGATGCTTGAGGCCTGAAAGCATAAGTTGAGGAGCTGAAGGACACCAGAGGAACAGGAGTAAACCTGGGGACAGAAGAGGAATGTAGCCTGGGTACAACACTGGGTTAGAGTATGAATGGCAGGAGTGGGATTCTAATTAAATCAATGAGAAGATATAGAAATTAACTGGGAGCTGAAGTGTGCATCAATAGTTAGCATTCCTGTGTCTCTCAGTCTTTCCAAACCAACCTTGTCTAACTCATCCACCATACTCACATCTGCACTTTCATAGACCTTCATTATCTTCAACAGTTTCATTTATTGTCTGTTGCTCACTATAGGAAGATCCATTTCCAACTCTGAACAGCCCACCTTTTGCTTGTGAAATTTCAAGCAGACACTTCAGTGCTTTTCTGCCAAGCTGCCTTCAATCTCAGGAGGATTTCCTGTAAACTCCTGCAAATTAAACTCATCAATCCCTTTCACACTATTTTTGCTGCCAGACTGCTAAGAGCATGAATGTGCAGCCTAACCCTCTGACCAATACTCTCGCTCTTTCCTTATGATTATTTATATCCATTCATTGTCTCTCATCTTACTTTTAGTTTACAACCTCTTAGGGAGGGCTTTCCGTGTGCTTACTGCTTGTCTAAGGCTTAGGTCAGTGGATCTTGGCTCTCAGCTGGGACACTCAGGCATAACATTAGTGCCATCAGTAGATGAGGATGGCATTGATAGGGATGGCTAACTGATGCTGAAATTTTTATCTGCATAAGAGCTGAAAATTGCTTCAACAGGCAGGGAGTTGTTCAGATTCATACAAGCCTTGTGAGCCAGCTGGAGACTATGGAACCCTGGTAAGCTCACCCTTACACCACCATACTCAGGAGAAAGCTGGAAGGACTCTTTCCTATGCCTGCTGGGAATGAGTAAAGTAGTACAAAAAGGAAAGGACAAAACTCCCCCATGATTAGGATCAGACAAACAGAGAATAGTTTAGATTGGAAGGTACCTCAGGATGTCTTCTACTCCAACATAAAATTTTAACTTTTTTGGGGAAAAACATAAGTTTAGCAACAATCTCATTTTGTTTTTGTGGAGGGGAGGAGCTGATTTATGATATTTGAACTCTCTGGATGGTGGCAGGATCACAGGCACAGGTTCTGACAGCCCATTTGGTAGATGTACACGTAATGTGAAGCTAATTGGATAAGCGGGCACAAATAGCTCATATAATGCCAAGATTTTAAAATTTTTGCCTTTGAACGCCTCCTGGTTTTTTGTCCCAGTTATTAAGGCTTTTCATTTTCTGGAAGCACTGAACATTCGAACCTTTGAAAATCAGGCCCCAGAAAACTGATGCAAATCATGCACCAAAAATGTACGTTTCCAGAACTACCAACTATTTTTTTTAAATCTTGCTGTGATTTAGATATTCCCTTTGTTGATAATCATTAAAATATGGTAATTGTTACCAGGCCTCTGCTAAATTTCAAAAGAAAACTGATACTCACTTTAAAGTAACAGGAATGCTGCTTATTTTCAGTTTTAAAAAACAAGCACATCCCTATCTAGTGATCCTTCTTAACGAAGCATGTCTTGCATCTCCAACTGCTAGGCAAACAGGGAAATAAGCTGTCCAAATTGCTGTGCAGCCAGACACTTGCTCACTCCAGGAGAGCTGCCAGATCACTCTCATTTGGAAAGAGCCTCCTTCCATCTGGAGGTGACTTTCATTCCTTCTAGCTGTGGCGGAGGATTTAGCATTGTGTGCATTTCAGTAGGGCTTCATACATGCAAGGATGTCTTGTATTGTGGTAGGCTGCCTGTCGCTCACTCTTTCCTTATCATAAGTCTGTTTTAATATTGCTGAATACACATTTCCTAACTGATCCCCACTTCAGTACAAAGAACTGATTTCCCCATTCCTAGTTGCTGTCTCACATGAGATGATTTGGAAATGGATTGAACTATTTTGTGAAATTACCTTGAAGCAACTATACTAGTTGCTGCAGGGGGCCTTCCACCATGAAGGGGAAGAGAGAAAGCCTGATTGCAAAGAGCTGATATGGCAAAAATAGTTTAAAAATATTTTTATCGGTAGATAAAGCCTCCCTGGTCATAGCAAGAAAGAAAATGTCATAGTGTGGGTTCATCTAGCTGCACTTCCTGCCACTGGAGTCAAAGGCAGCTTAGATGTTTCATCTTAGACATCGGAGTCTGATCTCACAGACATCAAGTTTGGTCATAGGTATGAATTAGACAGTGACAGCTACTTGAGTGAAAGGATACTCTCCCTTAGCAGCAGCCATCGCAGCATTTCAGTGTGAGCAGGTGGATGATCTCCTCAGCCTGGTGGCAGAGCTGAAGGAGGAAGTGGAAAGGTCAAGAAGTATCAGGGAGTGTGAGAGGGAGATAGGCTGGTGGAGCCGCACCCTGCCATCTCTGAGGCCAAGGCAGCGGATGGAGGCTCCACAAGGAGCAGAGGATCCCCTACCCTCTTGCCACCAAAAAGAAGGAGAGAACCTAAGAGACGGGTGGGAATGGAAACAGGTCCCTGCTTGGGGCGGCAGGCAAATCCCCTCCCAGCCTCCCTCACCTTCCCAGCTGCCCTTACACACCAGATATGGGGCTCTAGAACTTGAGGGCCAGGCAAATGAGGCTGTAGGTGAAGGTCCATCTGGGGAGTTGCCTAGGGAGATGTGGTCAACCCTACGCATTATGGCTGCCTCTGTTAAGAAGAAAAGAAGGGTAACTGTTGTAGGCGATTCCTTTCTGAGGGGAACTGGTGGGAAATATAATGACTAGAGTTGCTTGTGAAAAGTCTGTGCTTCCCTGAGTGTGCCTGGGGCTGCAGCTATGTGTGTCCAGGTTCATGCAGATGTGCAAAATATCCCAGTGGTTCAAACCAAACAGTTGCTGCCTTCTGTTGACAGCTGGTGGTGGACAGTCCACTGCTCTGGGGCTGGAGGTTGCACATCACACCTCTGTCACAGCTCAGGATGGGGTTACCACATAGACAAAGATTTTCACACTTGTCAATGTAGGCTGCATCCTAAAAAATAAATAACAATAAAAGTAGCCTCTTAAGTCTTCCAGAATAGAATCCTTTAGGGATATTACAGCTTTCTTCTGTTTATCTTCATATAAAAAGAAAAATTAAACCAGCAAATCAGCAGCTCATGTAATTAGTCATGCTGGTTTCCAATAATCTCTGTCACCCACCAGGTTTACTGGATAGTTTGATGGATAAGGGTCTGCAGATAATTCAGCATTGTCTTTGTAATACTCTAGTCACCAAACATGTATTTATGTATTGTATGCTTGTTGCTAAACAAGAACAATCCAGAGCAGCCACTTGCGTCATCACCCCAGGTTGCCATGGAGATGAGTCACAACATCTCTGTCTCTCAGGATGGCTTCCTACTCGGGGAGCTCTTCGAGGGTTTCCCCTGCTTTCATTACACAGTAAAAAGCAGCTTCGTGAAGCAAAACTGATGATTTAGTTCTGCTGTGCAGTCAGAGACATAATTCCTCCAGCAGTGGTAAAACTTTTATGAAATTGACTTCTGTGGCCATTCAAAAGCTCCCAAACATATAACTGAGTGAAAACAATTTAGATTTGAATCCTAAACACTCATCCTCTTAAAAAAAAAACAGTGTAGAATGAACTTCCACCCTTTTTCTGTGCATTAGGGTTTGGAAAGCAGGGCCTGGTAAGGTCTGTGGGGAGGCACCTACTTGTGCTTTGGAGAGTCTCTATGGATGAGCTCCAAAGGAGAATGTACATAAAAATTTAATGGCATTTGTGGCTTCCCCATCATCACCACAGGACCCGCACAGCACAAGCACTCCCCAACTCCACCTGACTCCAGATCAGTCTCAGTATGTGATCACACTGCCATTGATTTTGTCAGAGTGCTGGATTTTCTGCTGAGTTTCCTGCCAGCAGCAGCAGGACAGGTAAATCTTGACCTGGATGAAGTCAGATCGGTGAGGACAGAAAATATAACTGGAAAATATAATGATGCCACTAACCATGTGTGCTTTGTGAAAGACAACACATAGTTTCCCCCTTTCTCAGCAGAGTTCAGGGGCACGAATCCTCCATGGAATGTAACATCATCTAGTGGGGCAAGTAGCTCTCCAAAGCTACTGCAGAGTGGAGAGGGACTTAAGAAATCCCCTTGTCCTCTGACCTTTCTAGTGGATATATTTCCTCAAAGCTCTGGTTTTCGGCAGCACTCTCCTCCTTTGCTGCTACTTGTCAGCTACAGTCTCCTCACTCGATGCACAAACATCTGTCTCAGGCTAGTGGATATAGGACCAGGGCCTGAAAATTAAATGTTGTAATGCTGAGCGTTGCAAAGCACTAATCTTGGAGGTTAACATTGATGGGGAATGAATGCAAAGCAAAAATGGCAGGTTATCTGCTACAGATTCATCTGCTACAGATTCCTGTGTTGGTCAGGTATTTACAGCAGTCACTGGCAGATAATCACAGGTGATTTCCCACAAGTGGACATTTCGGCTTTAAAATATGGGCACTGACCAAGCTCTCTCCTCACATAGGCATATGGTCATAATACATATTTTTCACTTATGTAATAGCATTTTTTTTGTCAATTCAGAACAAAACCCACCAAGTTTTGAAACTTTGTTTAAAAGAAATTGGATACAAATATTGTTGGATTGAACAAAGTGTTTCATTTTGATCTGGGATTTTTTTGGTAGAAGGATATAACGTATAAAAGAGAAAAATGGCATAAACTCAAGGTTATTTTGAATTGAAAACTCAAAAGCCTCATCATAAAAAATGCTGAAATAGGACAGAGATTTCAGCTGTGTCAGACCATTTATTCCTGGTCCGCTTTCAAAAGGAGATTCAAACATAATTGCAATGATTTCGCAAATGGCATCTTGATTTTGAAAGAACTGCGTTTTCCAAGTAAAAAAGAAGAAAAAAAAAGAAGCTGTAGGATGAAAGATTTTCTAAGCAGTTTTCAACAGTTTGCTGAAGTTTTCTGAAAACTTCAGTCATTGGGTACAATATGCAAAGCATGGGAAGGAGAATTAAAAGTTCCTGAAATGTAAATACAGAGGATTCTTTATCCTTATTTTTTAGTTCAAAAAAAAAAAGGTTTTGACATCATGCGATATTGGAGTGTGAGGGCTGCAGAGGCCCCACCCTGCATCTGGCAGGCGGGGAGGTAACCGAAAGCTGCTCTGGTCTCCTGTGGGCTGTCTCCTCGCAGGTGGAAAGCCTGGGGTAATGGAGGGGGGTTTCTGGGCAAAGGCAGTTGGGAGCACTCCGGGGAGCTCTATAAAAATGACTCACTTGCAAGGGGTGTGGGTGTTTTTTTGAAGGTTAGCGGGGAGCAGGCTGCTCCACTGGTCCTTGGGGACTGGGGCTATGAAAAGACTGGGAGTTTTTATAGCCTAAGCAGCCTGCTGCTTCTCTATTAACGTAGGAGGGAAGGGGAAGGGGAGGATGATGGAGGGAGGGAGTTGTTTTGGCTTTTGTTTGGGTAATCTAGCATGTTTTTGCTATTTTGTTTTTTTTTTGCTTGCATGTTTTGCTGACGGGTGGTTTGCCGTAAGCAAGGCTTATGCTGAGTTTTTTGTTAAGTGCCTAATACAGAGCTGTTTTAGCAAAAGCCCCCATGTTTCTGCTTGGAAAATATTGCGCTCTTACTGACAGCTTATGTCACGTAGTCAAAGTGGATGTTAGGAGAGAAAGTTTATCGTAAGTATGTTGCTAAAAGACCAATTCTGCCACAGCTGTTCACACCAGAACACTCTCCTAATTTTAGCATCCCCTCCACAGTCTCGGTAATTGTCTTGAACCCCATATTTATGTGACTGTGATTTTTTTTTTTTGCCTTCTGCACTATAGTTGTAAGCAGTGCCATAAAGATTTTTTCACTGTAGTGGAAAAGTGCGTCAGGTTAACCTGTTTTTCTTGAGAAATGAGGGCAAATCAAATGCTTAATTCCAAATCCTATTTATCATTTAAAGGTTTTTCTAGCCTTCACTTTAGAAATAAAATAAAACTGTGGTAAATGTCATTTAAACAGTGGACATAAAGTCTGGAATGAACTATTTTCATTTTCTCACAGCCAAGCTCTTCTGGTGACCCAAAATGTATAGCTAATTTTTTTTTTAAGTATTCCAACTTCAGTTAAAAATTAGTTGTCTTCTGATTTCAGGCAAAGTGATTTCAAAGAACAATATTACTTCTGGAATGGAAATTATGCTACTCTCACTGTTCTGCTTTTGTTAGTTTTGATTTTCATGACTGGCTTTTTTCCAAGTCAAAACTAACTGGTATTAGATCAGTGAAATTACAAAAGAAGTTTGCATGAATGCCCTGAGACTGAAATCAGTATAGCATTTTACATAAACTTGAGTATAACACTTTGCTAAATCTCCCATTGTCTGCAAAGACATGGCCAGATTCTTTACAGATTTTCTTTTTTACTGTTTTGAAGGAATGACTCAACATTAGGAGAAGGAAATATGTTTCTAAACATCTTTTGCAAAATATCTGTTGAGGCGTAAACCCCAACAAAATAATCAAGCTACATCTCCTTTGTTGTATACTTTGGACTTACTGCACCAAAGAGAAAGTACAAGCATATGACAGGCTAAGAGTTAGGACGGTTAGGACAGGTTGACATCTTTCAAAAGAAAATGCAACGAAGATGCATCTTTC
This sequence comes from Phalacrocorax aristotelis, assembly GCF_949628215.1. Classification (NCBI taxonomy): domain Eukaryota; kingdom Metazoa; phylum Chordata; class Aves; order Suliformes; family Phalacrocoracidae; genus Phalacrocorax; species Phalacrocorax aristotelis. The sequence continues at coordinate 154,560,913 of NC_134277.1, forward strand.
ATTTTAGATGTGTCCACACACTCTCTTTGGTTATGTTGCAGGGTAATGTGGCCATGCTAACGTTAGACTTGCTAGTCCCGATGTTGGTAGCTGTCTTTTCATTGTGGTTCAGAGCTGAGAATTCACTATGCTGCTCCATTGATTCTGTAATCAGCCTGAGCTCCCATGGTTTTGAAGGTGCTATAAAGTTAGCTTGAGTATGTCTCCACTATACTGTCATCACTGAAATGGCACTGACTTATTTCTACAGGAAACGTCAAACCTCCAGAGGAAATTCGGTAGTTACTAATATCTGCAATTTCCTTTTTTTTGTCCCTATCCCATTCCTGCTTTCCATCCCCACCCCCATTCATGCTTTGCTCCAGACTCACAGCCTACAGCAATATGTGGAGGACATAATATTCCAGTACAACACTAAACATAAACGAAACGTGTGACAAATTGTAATGACAAGGTTGGTCAGGGTCTGTGTGGAGGAACAGTTTGCAGCACAGGATTCGGAGAAACAGTGAGCTGGGTTAACATGATGAATGCACTTAAGCCATGGCATATGAAGGATCCCAGCAGAATAGCTCACTGTCTTCTGCCTTAAATGATGCTTTTTCCCTACTCAGCTCTATAAATGTAGAAAACTGAGTTCAATATTTGTGGGTGTTTTCTGTTTTGGTACTGGCTTAACTTCCTAATGAAGAGCAAAACAGTATGTTACTTTTCTGCTTGTCCCATGCCCCCTGCTCAGCAGACGGTGCATGAGCACTGCCAGGCACTCTGTCCCAGTTCCTGTCTCTTGGTGGATGCACCCTGAGGTCTATGGGTTTGTTTCCAGCCAGGCATGGGTTGATGGCTGGCTGTGAAAAGATGACATTTGCAGTTTCACAGGTCTAGGCTCTGCTCCTTCATTATCTTGTGTGTGTGTTCCAGAACTGTCTAGTTTTGTGACTCTCCCACCTGTTCCCTGCATTTCTAGCTGATGGTGGGGGAGCACAGGCTTCCCATGAAGCAACATGACTTCTCTTTTCCCCCTCTCTGTGCTGCACATGGTGAGTATCCCCTCCCTGCATCAGCTGCTCAGAGCTTCCAACTCCCGGGGTACCAGATAGACGTGTGATGTCCCAGATACAGCACCCCACCACATCTCCCTCCTTTGTCAGACCCAGGGCAGAAGCAGAGCAGGAACCACTTCCCCCCATAGGTGGAGCCTTACGCTTTGAGCAATTGCAGACTGAGGTCTCTGATTTCCAAACTGCTGTGCCTGGTGGAGCACAAAGCCCATACATAAGATGATGCCAAACTGAAGCCTTACATTGATTTTTGGTTTTTCCAGGGCTTGGGCTGAAGTTCATTTACCTATAGGAACTTAATTCCTTCAGCCAAGGCATAAATAAATATAGACAGGACAGAACTTGAGGGACATCCTCCCTCTCTTACCCTCACTTTAAGTGGCAGCATCACAGAAATGTTCCTGAATAATGAACTCTGTGCCAAAGGTATTCCTGGCAAGTAATTTTATCCCTTTCCCAAGCTTCAAAAAATGTAGGAGATAAAGACTTATCTCTGTGGTATTTGTTGTAACAGGGTGAATAGATAAAGCTGTATCACAGAAATCATGACTCAGAAAAAAAAGTATCTAACATGGAAATGAAAGTGTGTTTTCAGTAAATGTCATCTGATTACACTACTCAGTTTTTTGTGTAGGTGCCTTTTTATTGCTTCTAGGACCAGGTTAAGATAATCAGCTAGAAGCAAAAACATTAAATGCCCTTCTTTTATTTTCTGTTTTCCTCTATCACATATAATTGTTGAAATGACAAAAATACATGGAAATGAAAGCATCTCTGCTGCCACAGTTAAAATGCCATTTCCCTTCTACATATGGGAGTGCATCCCGTGTTTGCAGGGTGCTCCAGTCTTTTCACTGCCAGAAGGTACCAGATATTGTAACTCAGTCCTGGCCCCAGAAGATCGTGTTTCATCAGCAAATATATGAAATAGACGTTTATCACCTTCATGTGCTGCAGCAGTGCAGTTCCCTTCCCATCAAAGTACTGAGCAGGACGTAATCACCCTACAGGGTGCCTGTTGGACCACAACAAAGTGACAGTATTTTCTCTCAGTGTCAAGAGGCTTTCATAGATGGGTCTGCAAGAGATTAGAAAATGCTTTTAATTCACTGAAGAGTGAATTTCCTCTGGCTTCTGGGACTTTCTTCCCCGATGATCACTCATCAACTTTCTCCTTTCTGCTAAGAGTAACAGTGTTCCAGTAGAAAATACTTCTTAGGATGGTTGTGGCCATGAAAGAGACATGGGTCCTTTACCTTCTTTGTAGAGTTACTCAGAATAAATAACTTGGGCTCCAGCAGGCCAGATTTATTTCATAAAATGTCTGTGACATCTTTAACAGTGGTGGTGTTCCTACCCACTTAGAAAGTGTTTGAGAATCAGAGATCCCATTTCCAGGGTGCATTCGGCTCCAGAAGGTTGCACTGCTAGGCAAGCCTTGGCCTTGTTTTGCTGACCACCTGGATGCATTTGCATCAGGGAGAAAGTGGGGGCAGTAATGATTATACAGTACACACAGGAGAGTTAATAATAGTGCCAAAAGGCAACAAACAAAGGAGTATTGAGACAGGGTTTGTTTTTGTAAGATTATACTCAATTCAGTCATTCTATGACTACATATATTCTTCTGTTTATTTATGTAATAAGCTGCCCTTGTAAGGCCCTGGCAGATAAAAAATGGAGTCTTTCCAGATGTGTGAAAAAGGCAGTTACTTGGAGAGGATTTTATGCACTGTGTTGCTACAAGAGATTTTAACTCACCAATCAACATCAAGAATATTTGGATTTTCCTTGCTAAACCACAAAAACCTTAATGGGGAAAATCATTAAACATATAAAGTTATAGCAATATAAATATTTGACTAAAACCATTATTGAGATGGGTCTTGGGAACCTGTGTTTCTGTAAACTTTAAGGGCTGTAATGAATGTACACATACCCTTCTTCTGTTTCTCCTTCCATGAAAGGCCAACATTGCTTCACGTTACGGCTGTGAGGCTTTATGAAGTTCTCCTTCTTTGCTTTGTCCTAAGAAGACAATTTTCATCCCAGTGTATGGCATAGCAAAAGGTATATTAATGTCTGATGAACAAATGTAAATGTTTAAACATGAGCTGAGAAAGCTATATAATAGCAGAGCCAGGGAGGCCACCTTGTAGCGCCTGTGTTTTATGATCTGTGCTTTTAACAGCACAAGTGCGAGTATATTATAGTTCATATTTGAAAGAAAAAGAAAATCTTTTACATGTCTTTCCTAAAATGTGTGATCACAGCAAACCTCTGCAAATTAACCCCTATGAAGCCAGTCATATAAGGGTCCTTATTACAAAGAAAAGTTGCATGACCTTCAATATCAATGTTCATGTCTTTTGGAGCATTTTTTTCTTACAGCTGGCTTCATGGGAATGGAAGACTTGCTACATTCATTGCAGACCTTTCTGCCCTTTTTTTCTGGAGAAGGAGAGAAAGGGGTTCAGGGTTTGAAACGTCAATCTTTCCTCTAAATTTGCAATGAAACTCACAAGAGAAGAGCTTAACGTGGCTTCTATTTTTTGTCATATTTTAGAATCTTACATAAGTTTAAAATAAAGACCTGAGCCTATGATTCATTGAGCACCCTCTGGGAATTACATGCTGAAGCCTGAAGGGATAAGGTAAGGAGAAGTAATGTTGGGCTGTTTCCTGGATCCAGGATGCCTCTCTGGCTCATCCTGGAGCCAGAGGGCTGGGAGATCCCCTGGCCTGTCTTTGAGGAGTTCAGCTGTCATAGATATCCCCCTCTCTGACACTCCTTCAACTTTGAAACAGATCATAATAATTTCCAGAGCTGAACCTCACAGCTGTCTCTGGTAGGACACAGAAGGCCTTTTGATTTCTCACCAGAACAAGGTGAGGCCCTCCACTGGTCTGCTGGGCATTACTCTTCACCCTGAAGCTGACCAGTGCCTGTAGGCATTGACCCTGACTTCACACAGCTGCTGGATGTAGGATGCACTGTATGTCTTTAGAAAGTTTTCTGATGCAGCCCAATTGGTTTCTTTCTCTGCCCCCTTTGAAATGATGTTACTATTTTGATTTTACATGGGTAAACCAGAGTAGCCTTAAACACAGCATATTCATGTGCCAGGAAATTGTGGATATAGTGAAAGCTCACAACAAATCAAAGCAAAATATGAAGGTCTATGTTTTATGTCTTTATTAACAAGTTTAATAAAATTTTAAATTTAATTACTTGTATAATCAAACAAAGGCTCCATAGTCTCTCAATATATTGCACAATTTTAGGGCCCGCAGATATTGCAGAAGGGAGTATGCCTTTTCCATAAGCCTTCAAGGGATTTAATTACTATCACAATTCAAAAGTAATTTCAACTGGAAATGTAGCTGGAAGTCATCACATGTGTTTGCCTTAAGATATAGTACCTGGCTATACTGAGCTTGTGTGGAAATAATGAAGGATATGCTCTTCACACTTCCCACACAGTCTGTGTTCCCTTTCTTACAGTATATGTTAAGAACAACACACAGTAAAGCGCTGTACACCAAATGTCATTACAGTATCCAATCCCTCCCCCTGTAAACCGTGCTATCCAGTAGAGGCAACAGCCTTAAGATACACAGCCCTTTTGGTGCTGTCTCTGCAGGCTGTGCGTGTGCAGATACTGTCTTTACTAAAAACTTCTGCATCCTGCTGAAGATATCCTTCCATCAAGAGTGTCCCAATTTGGCATCCTCTAGAGCGTATGTGCTAGAAGTATACCTTGACCCCATTTGGGTTTTGATATATGGAAAAGTAAAGCTTTTCCCATTGCAATATATAGTTGTCTGTAGCTGAAGCAAAATTTCTTTGGAAGAAACTGATAAGCAGAAAAGAGTTAAAAGATACTAAGACTAAGGATAATGCTATTTCTAAACAAAAGTGTAAAAATATAGAGTAAAATCAGTAATGACACTCCTGGCTGGCGCAGAAAAGGTCTACCTGAGGTGTAATATTGACCTGTAAGGACAGTTGTGTGATGTATTTGCAGAGTAGTCAACTCTACTTACTCAGTTTACTGGAATGTAAATCAAAGGCTTGGGACGTCCTTGTCACGTAATAGGAACAAAGTCTGATCTGCCTCCCAGAAGTGAGTGCAACACAGTACTCAGCCAAGCAAAAATCCATCCTTCTTTCTTCAGTTTCAACCCCTTTCAGACCACATGTGTCCAACCCAATAGTTATGCTTCCTGTCTTGGCTTTCTGCTATTGGTGGTCACGGCAGATATGGAGGGATTAAGCAGGGCCTTCGCCATCAACCCAAGAAGTGACAGCCTCTCGTAGGCTAAATGAGGTATGCATAGAGCTGCTATGTGTGCAAGTGGGAATGGGGATGATCATATTAACTTACCCCCATGTATATAAGCTGGGGAGACTGGCTGGGGGGCAGTGATTGCTGCTCAGGGACCGGCACTTGTTTTTTCTGGGTTTTGTTTCTCTCATTGTTCTCCTTTTCAATACATTGTTTTTAATTTCAATTATTAAACTGTTCTTATCTCAACCCATGAGTTTTCTTACTTTTGCTCTTCAGATTCTCTTCCCCATCCCTCTGGGAGGTAGGGTAAGCGAGTGGCTGTGTGGTGCTTTGTTGCCGACAGGGACTAAACCATGACACCCCCACAAGACTGTTGCTGGCTTGTTCTCTGTAATATCACCACCAACAGGAGCTGATCCGAGAGAAAGGCTCAGTTTCTGTAAAGAATTACTCTCTATGTGAATGTTTTCAGCTTACTTAGTGGACAGCTGTTGGAAAAACAATCTGGGAAATAACATAATGGATAAAGACGGGAAACCTCTTGACATGGAATCAGAGAGTCATTTCAGAACATCTGCATGTTTCCTGACCACAGGCTGAAAGAGTAGAGTTGTTTTGTCCATGCAGAACATCCCTGAAATAAAGAGATCAGAAGAGAATTAAAGAACTAAGAACCCTTTCTCACTAACAGAAAAACAGTAAGTCCAAGGATGCTTTTTGCAAGCCCAAGTTCAAAAAAGATAAGCTGGAAGGAAGGACGCTTATGTTGTAGATGTTATGGGTTTTTTTTAATTTTGTTTGCTTTTAGATGCTTTGATTCTAAAATGTTCTTGTGGGCTTTTCCCTCATGGCTTTGTTCACTGCTTCAGTCGGTGCTTACTGTGCTGGGATTAAGTCCAAAGATTAGTCTAGTTTATTAAGAAAATCACAGTAAAGAAAAGGAGACAACTGCTCTGGCTAAGCTATGATGGCTGGAGAGCAGAAAAGGAGGTGAGCTTGGGGAGGCCGCAGGAGTTAGAGGTTCTGTGTACCCTGTGACTGTGAAAGGCACAGGGTGATATTTTCTCTTGTGCAACATCACCTCATTCAACTCAAAGATGACAGAAGTAGAGCACTTGCACTTTAAAGCAACTATAATAAAGAAAACTGTCTGTGGTTTTATGAAATCGATTGAAATGGCCATGGAAGAGTTTCTGTAGTCAGAGGTCTGTGCCTGGAATGTGCTCTGTTGGTGTCCATCCTAGACCTTGTGTCATCAAAGGAGGAGGTAGTGGGAACTGAGAGATTAAATTTCCTTAGTGAAATTCAGCCTGCCAGCTCAGACAGTCAACAAGACACTGCATTTAGATATACACTGTGAACTTTTCAGGTAAAGTTGGAGGCACAGCCAGCCAAAGAAGTCCTTCAGCTAGGACTTACTGGATAACAGGCAGCTTGCATCACTGCCTTGAACCTGAGCAGTTAAATTCTGCCTTAACTGGATTTGTTTTTCAAAGTAGGTGGTCTGAGCAGGAACTGCAGCTCCTGAGGAGAAATACAGGTGGCTGATGGCTGAGCTCGGTCTGCAGCCGCACAAATGGCAATGGGGAGCAGTCTTGTTGGGAACCTCAGAAACTCTTTCTTCCCTCTGAGCACATGTTTCCACTGCTCCCTGAACCCCAGCACACTGTGCAGCCATAAATCCTGTCCCCAAGCTCCCTCACTCTGCTCAATTTTTAACTTTCACACATGATTTTTTTTGCTGGATTTTGCAGTGCTGAAATTTCACCAAGGCTGCAGTAATTTCAAATTTTGGCCCATTTAGCGTCAGGACAACTGCCCAAGTCCATTTATTACAAACATATGTTATGAATTCAGTTAAAACAAACAGTCTCTTATTTTCTCAAGTCACAATAATCACACTCCAGACTTACTTAAAGCAAACATCATTTAAAAGCAGTATTTTTTATAGCATATCTGTTCTAGTAGTGGGTCTGAGATCAAAAGGTAGGAAAAAGGTAGTGCAGGTTAAATGAAAAAACAAAAACTACCAGAAAAGATGAAATCACAGTATTTGCAAGGTTGTCTCTGTCTTCACCCTCCCAATTATTTTCTTAGTTTTTATATTTAAGACAAAACAAAATGAAACAAAAATAAATAAAGGATAGCAAAATATATGCAAAGCCCAGAAGACAGATTGTGTCCCACAGCCAGCCTGGAGTTTTGCTGCATCCTTCCCAGCCTTGGTCCATGGGTATGGTGGCTGGAACCAGTGCCTTTATGCAAACACAGTTAGCATTCACTTGTCTGCCCTTGAGTTGTTTGAGGAGAAATTACCCCACAGCTTCAGAGTGGTCTAGAAACAGGGACAGGCATTCTGAAGCTAATGTCGCAGGGTGAATTATTCCATGCATCTGGTTTCTGAGTGCTGCACTCAGATGTGATCCCTGTAGTGAGTTTCCACCATCAGAGCAGCTGAGCTTTCTGTGATGAGGCAGGCCACTCTCATTCAATGCCACACTCTTTAAGAGATCCAAGGTTGAAGTCTGGCTCACCTTTATTAGGGGGATTATCTAGTGTAACAGAAAGGTTTTATATCTCTTTCATCAAGTAGAGCCAATGAGATTAATGAGTTTTTTCATATGAGAGCTGACTTGTCAGAATGAAGGAGAAAGGTTTTTGCAATGGTCCTACCTCAGGTCAGCACAGCACAACACTGTTGTAAAGTTTTGGCATAGTCTTTAGTCCATGGCTAGTGTTGGTCTGTGTTTTTATTGCTCAAAAAAAGCTCACAAGTAGCAAGCATCTGTAGTGCTCCCCTGCTGAATGGAGAAGCTCTTTTGGTGTCAGTGCGAAGGGAGGGTATAACAATGCCATTAAAACATGTTTAGAGGCACAAAACAGCTGTTTGTGATGAGCTTTCATGGTCTGCAAGGTCAGATGGATAGCTTTGCAGGCACCTGCGCTGGGGCACAATGCCCTCACAGCCTGGGTGATTGACCAGGGTGACAGTGCGGTTCAAGAAACACACCTTCACTTCAGTCATTCAGCAGGAAAGGTGGAGCAGAAAGATGACGCGCTGTCCTTGATTATTATGCTGTTCTGTACTTTTTGCTACAGATTTCTGTAAGGATCCATGTATGGCATCAAGGTCTCCCCACGTCTCGCTCTTTCAACATGTTATTTCCTCCTGTGGTCATCAACGTGACACAAGTGTAACTGTCTTTGAGCACAACACACCCGAACCTGTGACCCAGTCACAGCAGAGAGATGCAGACCCCAGCCTCCACTCTCACGTTTGGTCTGTAGAAGCTCATGGTGGGGAGCACTTGCTGTTGGCGGGGGGTGAGAGGGAGAGGGAAGGATATCACAGACCAGTTGGTGGTGATGAGGTCATTGACAAAGTATCCAACTGGCCTGGGCTTCCAATATTTTCCATGCCTCAGTGAGCTCCTTTTGTACATAGTTCTTTCTTTCTTTGTGATCTCACCTGAAATGTCAAAGAAGGTCTCCCTACGTGCCATGCTCTTGATGACTTTGATCAGGACTACCTTTCAGAAGGAGCATGAGATCTCAATATAAGGTCACAACAGAGGAGTTACTAAATGTTTCCGTGCTTCCACAGCTCGTAGGTGCATGGGGGCAGGTTCCCTGTGGGTGTTAATCGGCGTTGTTTGCCAGAGCCTGTAGCAGGATGCCATTCTACCCCAGCTGTGCATCTAATCCCAATTTTGCATTCCCATGTACTGCTGTGTGAAGCATCAGCTGAAAATGATGCTACTTAGTATTTTGAAAGGCATCTTCTACACAGAATGGAAGGCAGCTCCCAGTAATTCTCCACCTGACAGTTATTTAATATGTTTCAGCTCTGGTTTCAGTTCTACATTTAGATTTACAAAAAAAGGATTCCTGACATTTTGTCAGTTTTTTCATCCATGCCTGTATTCCCACTTCATCTCACATTTCCTCAGTTCATTACAGCAACCCCTGCTATGACAGGATAAAGCCATACACAAAAAGCCCTTTCATGGCTACTTTACATCGATATCTATTTTTGAGAGAGAAACTGAACTGAAGCAGCATGACTCTAATTCACTTTTTCTTCTTGCCAGCAACTGGATTGACAGGGCTGGGGTATGGACAGACACACTGTCACCTCCAGTTTAAATGCCCCACTAGGATGTAAATTCAGAATGAAGGGAGTGAAAAAATTCCAGCCCAGCCAAAATCTAAGACATATTTAATGTATATGCCAGATGAGGACAGCTATCATCTCTTTTTGTGAAGAGAAGCTTGATGCCTGCAAGACAGCTTCTGTACTGAAGAAAAAAATGGGTTGCGGGCTACTTAGATCTGTAAAGGCTCGGCTTGCAGTTGTTGTCTGTATATTTCTCCCAGCACAGCCTGTTAGTGACCATTCTCATGTTCATTTGCTATAACAGCTTAGAAGATGGCGAGTTTCTTCTCCTACACCTGTTTTAGCCAAGGTGGGACAAGTCAAGAGACACAGGGCTTTTCTGTTTGTTGTTTCTTCTGGTTTGTAGCACAAGAAGGAGGAGACGTTCAATGAAATTCAGCATAGAAAGTTCAAAATGGAAGCAAGAAAGTACCTATAGTGGTAAGTGTCTTGACACAGCATCAAGAAAATTAAGACTAGGGAATTTTTTAAAACAAGATTGGATTTGGCACTGTATTCTGAAGAAGACAGGAAGATGCAGTTGTTGAAAGTCAATGCCAGAAATAGTTTGGAAAGGACAGAAACCCTCTCCTCAATATTTTATCTAATGTCTCTTCAGGATTAGGAGGAGATCTTTGTAGATTCTACATGATATTTCAACTGTTTTACACAGGATTGTTAATAGCTTTGTCAGATATAACTGGTGTTGATCTTTCTCAGAAAGAATCTTAGACTATCCAGGCTTCTAGGCATACTTAAAAATCTTATATTATTATTATTATTAACTCCACCTCCTCTAAACCTTTTCTGGAAGTGGTTTATATTAGCATAAATTCTCCTTCCAGAGAAATCAGACTCTGAATCCATTCGGTTTCTGACAATTCTAGCTTTTGCCAGCCCCAAGCCTGGGAATACCCCCTTAGCCCTTATGTCACCCCTCTGACCCAGTCCCTGAACTCAAAGGATGCTGCTCACTGTATAGCTGCCTCCTTGTTTTTCCTGTCATGTACAAGTTATGCCATTTGGAGTGCAATTTCTGCCAATAAAGATCAAAACAGGTGCTGAGAACTAGGTAGTGATCCTAAGCATCGTTAGTGTTGTGTATCTAATCACCAGAATTATTTATTTTTTTGACTAATCGAAGTAATGCTGCCTCAAACTGTTGGACAGAAGTGAATTTCAGTCATAGAATCACAGAATCATAGAATCGTTAAGGTTGGAAAAGACCCTTAAGACTATTGAGTGCAACCACTAACTTATTACTGCCAAGTTCACCACTAAACCATATCCTCAAGCACCACGTCTACCCTTCTTCTAAATACCTCCAGGGATGAAGACTTAACCACCTCCCTGGGCAGCCTGTTCCAATGCTTGACAACCCTTTCAGTGAAGAAGATTTTTTTGTAATGTCCAACCTAAACTTCCCCTGGTGCAGCTTGAGGCCATTTCCTCTCGTCCTATCTCTTGTTACTAGGGAGAAGAGACCTCCTTTCAGGGATTTGTAGAGAGCGATAAGGTCTCCCCTCAGCCTCCTCTTCTCCAGACTAAACAACACCAGCTCCCTCAGCTGCTCCTCATAAGACTTGTTCTCTAGACCCTTCACCAGCTTTGTTGCCGCTCTTTGGACACACTCCAGCACCTCAATGTCCTTCTTGTAGTGAGGGGCCCAAAACTGAACACAGTATTTGAGGTGCGGCCTCACCAGTGCTGAGTACAGGGGCGCGATCACTGCCCTAGTCCTGCTGGTCACACTATTCCTGATACAAGCCCAGATGCCATTGGCCTTCTTGGCCACCTGAGCACACTGCTGCCTCATCTTTAGCTGGGTGTCAACCAACACCCCCAGGTCCTTCTCCTCCAGGCAGCTCTCCAGCCACTCCTCCCCAAGCCTGTAGCGTTGCATGGGGTTGTTGCGACCCAAGTGCAGGACCCAGCACTTGGCCTTGTTGAATCTCATACTGTTGGCTCTGGCCCAACAATCCAGCCTGTCCAGGTCCCTCTGTAGGGCCTTCCTGCCCTCCAGCAGATCGACACTTCCACCCAGCTTGGTGTCATCTGCAAACTTACTGAGGGTGCACTCAATCCCCTCATCCAGATCATCAATGAAGATATTGAACAGGACCGGCCCCAACACTGAGCCCTGGGGAACACCACTCGTGACCAGCTGCCAACTGGATTTGACTCCATTCACCACCACTCTCTGGGCTTGACTTCCTACTGAAGTCCATGTAAACATAGCCATGCCATAGAGGACAGTTCTTCTGCCATGGATCCATTCCCTTCTCCTCCATGAACTCTCTGTACTATCATAAAGAACCTCCATAGTCTCCTGGCACATTCAGGTCACTGCACCTGATAAAACAGACAACACTCTTTACTTCAAGAAGGAATCACCTTCAGGAAGGTGTGAGAACTAATGCATAAGAAATTACAAAACCACTCCACAGCCACAAATTAATAGACAACCTCGTCACACTAAGCGGCTTGGTTGACTTCCCCACGAGCTGAGGGGTGAAAAAGCGTATCCTTGCACAATCATACCTCAAGCACGTGTCCACCAGCGTCAGTTGCTCTGTACTGTAATGTCAAACTCATTCCACAGCCAGCTCCAAATTCCACATCCAGCTACTCCCAGAAGGCCAGGATATAAATTTCAGACAACATATTTTTTGACAGCCCAGACTGGCACACCCACTGACCTCATGGGGAGGTCTGCACATGCTTCAAGGGTAGACCATGGTTTTTAAGTAGTAAATTGTTGTTTATCTGCTTAATGACTTCTTACCGTCAGTGTTGCTGAGTAAGATGTGTTCCCCTTCCATGTCTCTGCATTCTCTCCCCGTTCTCCTTCATCCTCTGTTCTTTTCTATCCCTCTTCCCACTCAGGTCTTCGTCCTTCGTATTTCCTTCCCTGTAATAGCTCCCAGTTTCCACCATGAAGGAAAGAAATACTTCATACCCCCATATTTGGGACAAGAGCTGCCATTAGACTAAACTCATTAATTAAAGATAAACCCAGTAAATCAGATTTTAACTAGATATGGTCTCCACATGCGCAGAGCTCACCCTCCGCTAACACTTTGTTTTAATCAGGCTGGTATTACACCATTTTAGTTTAAAATTTAAATTTGTTGTCTATATAAGTTAAATGAATCCCAGACTAGCCTTTCAGACTGTCTGTAGGCCCAGGAAAGCAATCCTGCCACAGTTAGATTAATGAAACCTTTTGCAAGTCTCTCTTGCGGTCAATGCAGTTGCAGAAAGCATACCAACATTTAGTTTCTGTGCATTCCCAAGCCTCTTGGTGATATAATGTCTGTGTTTTCAGATTATTCTTTTCAGTGAAAATGTTGCTGAAATTGACTGTTTTGTAAGTAGTTGCACTTTATTTTTCTTGTTCAAAGTTGTTAAATGACAATAATCCTTTTCTTCACTCTTTATTTTGTTGGGCGATGAGGAGGTTGGGAAGCCCCCATTAAATGTAGGGTTTCGACCCTCGAGGAGTATGGGAGACAAAATGGGAGGAGACTAATAGGGATATTTTTTGGGCACGAAATGTCCAAAGACCTCTGCGCATTTTAACAAAATAGGAAGCACAACAAGAACAGCAAGGTAAGGTGCTGTAATATTTTACCAGAAGAGGTACCAAGGAGGAAAATAACACAGGCGTTGCCCCTTCCTCTGCAGTCCCACCCATGCTAAATTACAGCTGAGGAAATATTCAATCACATGTAGTGCAAATGTGCACTGCAAAAACTGGAGTGATTCGAGGGTGATTTTGAGAAAACCAGGGCAGAGTGAAGAGAGTGGCAGTCAGCACACACTTGCCTGCTCTCTTCAGTTCATGTGTCTGTGAAATTGGCTACCGGTGTTAGACCTCTCAGTTCTGACTTTGACACTGACCCATACAGTAGCCTCAATTAGGTGAATTTCGCCTCATTCTTACAAAGCCCCAGATGTGTCATTCCTTCAAACACTTCTCTCCTCTGTGTGGACCAGGAAAAGCAGTCCCAGGACTGGACCCACCTCCATGGAGGACATGGCACTGGACTTGTTAGTAGGAAACTCCTGCTTTGCCGGAATGGGCAGTCTACCACTAAATTACCTGCTATCTTGCCAGTGCTGACAGCTGCCATGGGAGTGCTCCCCAGTCCTTTCCTACAGAAGAGAGGAGGCAGGGTCAGGGGTCCCTGCACCCACATGCTGGCCACAGGACTTGGAGGGCTCACATGCACCCACTGCTCCTGGAAAGGGCTCTTGCACACCACCCCATTTGGGAATGCCAGAAGGTCAGGCAGATTCACCTCCCTAAGCACATAGTGTGCGCAGCTTCCCTTTACTAAGGAACTGTTTAAAAAAGCACAGACAGCTCTAAATTAAGATGAGAAACCTCAATGCAGTGTAAATGATAAATATAGACAGAAATATAAGAGGGGTGGGGAGGCCTGGGACAGACTCTTTACATACTTCTGGCAAGCTTTAGTAGATTTGGTAAATAACTGAGGAAAAATGCATAGCAATGAAAACAAGGTGTATCATCCTCCTGGCTGCTGGTCTGCCATGAAGTGATCCACACTCCACTCCTGTGAGCCCAGAGAGCTGCTGGAAGAGAACTAAGTGAAGGATCTGGGCCTAATTTACCCAGGAAAACAAGAAATAGCTTTAGGAAAAAACACTTATTGATTCTTATGATACACGTGTTTGATTTCATAGTAGCAGGTGAATAATGTTAGAGGAGGAACTTTAATTACAACCAGAGCAAGTATACTACTGTGGCTTTAATTAAGAAATAGTTAATTTTAAAGCAGTGCAAGTTACATTTTCTCAGGTTGCTCATTACATGGCATTTGTATGTAATCACTCACATGCACACAACGCATCCTGGGACACATTAAGCATTTCATTTTCGTGTATTTAAAAAGGAGCTTCTTGCTGTTATATTGCTTAGAGCCCTTCCAGAATCCACCAGTATTTATATAGCTTATGCCAATGTTTATATTAACAGCAGAGGTGCGAGCAGATCAGTAAGATAATTCTGCCTCAGGTCTGTACAGGAATTTTCTGTATTTTCCCAAATGAATCCAGAAGATAATCCACAATATTTAACAAAAATGGTTACGCTGTCAAATATGTTCCTTTTGTGCCAGTCCTGTGGTTTCTTAGGTTATGATTGCTATGTTGCCTGTGTCTGTCTCTCTCACACACAGTGTGCACACACCTGCATGCACACTTACACAGTACATCAGCCATTGTTATGACATCAGTACTTTTTAGGACTATGATTAGCCCAGACTGTGCCAGCTCAATAAAGTTCCTAAAGCAAAAAGCCTTAAAGGATTTTTCTCCTGTTTCCAACCTGTAGCTTGCCCGGATGAAGACTTCAGGCACCCTGCCACCAAGGGATGCCTACTTTCTTCCAATGGCAAATGCAAACTCCAGCAGAGACATCCTGCCTGCAGGACAGCCGGCAGACTTTGTGCTCTCCTTACACAGGACACTGTGCAAAGCTACCAGCTAGTCTGTCTATGTGGTTGCAAAAAGCGCAAAAAGTGAGAAACTGCTGGATGACAGGCTGAAGGGACACGCGGTGCACTTTGTCTCTACCAGACACAAGTGCAGCACTGTCTAGACATCTTTCCCCAGCAATTTTCAGTTTAAGGAGTGTCTTCATTAGGACTGAAGAACATGTCCTACCATCTTGCCCAGGGTGTAACTGGGCAGGATCCCTTTGGGTCCTCGCCAGAAGACAGGATCACAAGAGCACAAACAGACATGTAATGGGTACCAAAGCAAGTCTGCATCTGAAGCTACGCCTAGGCTGGCCTGCAGTGAGAATTACGCATATTGGCTAAAATCGAACAAACAATAAACATATGAGTATTGGATTCAGAAAACATAAGGGCACCCGGAAAATCATAAGAGTTTCTGAATGCTTGTCAGGGACATGCAGCACTGACAGTATAATTAGACCGATCCTAGAACTAGGGGAATATTTTTAAGAAAGCTGTCAAGCTAAAAGGTGCATAGATTCTGAATGCTACATTTTTATGACTTAAAAATCACTGTTTGGCAGCAATTGTTCCTTCTTAAGACAGGTGAAATTTGCACTGCTGAATGTTTTCTTAAGGATTAATTGTCTTAAAGAAAAACCTAAATAGGCACATTATTAACCTGCACTGACTTAACTTACCAAAGAAACATTTCAGGTGACATGATTATGGATGCAGCATAAGAATTTAAAATATTACATTTCCTAATTAACAAATCTCTCCTACTATTACAAGAAGAGAAGTTTCTTGGAATGTGAATTATTAGCACAAGTTACTCCCCAAATTTGTCTATGTTCATTAATTATTTTGTTTCTGAGGTAGCATCCCAGATTTCAGGAAAAGCAAAACCTGAAGTCTGGAATCCAGGCAGGATTTTGTAGCTGCTTTAGATGCTTTCACCTAACTTTACAAAGCCTAGTTACTTGAGTGGGTCTATACCTACTTATAAAGGTACAACATTCAATATATTAAATCAGTGTGCTGGACACATTTGGTTAAACAAATCTCTTGAAAGGTGGCCTTCTTTACCTGGCTATTATGGCCAGTAATTTTCAAGCTCAATATAGTTGTCAGCACATGGCACGTAGGATATGTTCATTTCATATATTTATCCCCATTTTTTAAAGTCAAATAAATATTTATATAACTATATCTGGTCAAATGTAAACCCTGAAAATGGAGCATGTTTGATATCAGAATACTTTTTCAATACCCAAAACCAAAAAGTTTCACATACACTCTTGACTAATTTTATCTTTTACACCTTTCTGGCTTTGCTAATCACTAGCTGGTTTACAGGTTGTGTCCTGATAGCATGCTTTGTTGTCATCTTAGCATCTATAATTACTTCTATCCACCAAATTCTTCTTCTCTTCCTTCCCTGTGAGCAGCCTGCTTGGTATTTTTGAGGAACAGTGTCATTTCCTGAGAGGAAATGTGTTTTATATTAAAAACCTCCACTTTGGTTGTCTCATTTGTATACCTCCTAGCATACTTCTAGTTTGCTGTCTCTCTTGTTTTCCTTGTTTCTCTTAAAAAATGCCCTTTAGAAGGGCATTTACACCTTCTCATACCACAGTCTCACCTGTGGTAGCTCCACTATTTACTCTGAACTGTAGTCTCTCTAGTCATCCCTTCAAAAACATTGGCTGCCTTCAACTCCATGATTACTTCCTCTCCTGTGCTTAAGAGAAAATACCATGTATGATTTGTACTTTTGATGCCTCCTCCTGCAGAAAGTTGCCTGCAGATTCCAGCTTGCAAAAAATCCAATAAGCTTGTGAGGGTGTTTGTGAACAGACAGATTATTGCAGTGAAATTCTTTAGCGATGGGCCTGAAACACAGAGCTGCTTTTCTACCTACCAGGGTGCTGGTTTTAGCATGGCTGTGCTAGCAGTCTTCTTATTCCCAGCCTTGTCTTTCCACTCTTGCTGCTGGCATCCTTCTGCCAGTTGGGGAATCTCTTTGCCAACTGCTTTTGGTCTTCATTGAAAATGAGAGACAACGCCAACATTCAGTGGATGTATTTTACTTCTGGGAAAAAACTAAGCAATGCGAACTCTCTAAGCAGGTTAAGCAGTCTCAGGAGCTAAGACAAAAGCATGCAAAGTGTCCAATCTAACTTGCACATGGCCTTAAACAACCCATGTCTTCCAGCCCTTTGTTCATAGAAATTTCCCATGTAGCAATTTTGGGGCAGGGAAAAGCTGTCCAATATTTTGTATACATAGAAGCTGTGAAGCTCTCTGTTCAGACAGAAACATTTGAGGAACAAGTGACCCTTGTAACAGGATATGTGTGATCCCAAAAGGCAGTGCATCTACTTAACCAGATGACATAGCAGTCCTGCATATATTATCATAAAGATTGGTACAGGAAGGGATTTAACTGAGAATACAAGTTATCCTGCAGAACAAAGGTGGGTTGAAGGTAACGGCACTTGAGCTATCGCTCCAGCATTCTAATGACAGGGCATCAAAGTGAACCCGGGAGTTGCCAGCACTGTCGTCTGATGAACACAGGAGAAGCCTGGACTGGATCTGATGTTCAGCTGCTTCATCTTGTATGTTGGGCATGCTAAATTCTGTGCTGAAACAAGTCAGCGGAGAGACAGCAGAACAAATTTAACCATTTATATTAGAGATAAGTTTCTCTTTTCTAAAGCCTTAAGTGCCTTAATTCTACACACTAGATAGTACTGAATAAACAGTGTTTCATATTGTTAAAATAAATCCCAAATCATTGCAAATATTTGCCTGTTTTGATAAAGGCATCTAAATCAAAGCTTAACAACTGTTTGTAGCTGTATTCTGAGCCATTTTAGTGTTCTTATCTTGGCACAAGGAGAAAAAAACAAATCTTTCAAAAAACTAAATGGTTGTTGTGATCATCCCTAGGAGACTAGATAAGGACTATACCCCCTCCATCTATTGCACTTTGAGCAAATGGAGAAGAAAAGGTTTCCCTTTCCTACCTTGGGTTTCCTCCATGATGTCAGCATTGTCAGAAATGTCTAGTACTTGCCCCCTGCCACACCAGGCTCACGCTCGAGAGGTAACACAGCAGTGCAGGTAATTTCAATATAGTTGCTTTTACATGCATTTGTAGATGTAGTTAACATGGTTAAGCATGGATGCTTGCCACTACTCTTCATTGGATACCTTCAGACTCTGAAACATGCTTGTACTGAGATTTTAAAATATAACTTGAAGTAATCCCTGTAGCATATTGAAAAATCCCAAGCTACAGGGGGGTAGAGCACCTGCCTTCTGAAAATGTGGCACTTACGAGGTATTTCAGTTCTGAGTACTGGAAACCTGTAGTCACATGTGAACATCTTAGCCTCACTCCTTTTCTGTTGAAGTTAAGTGGATTATTTTTCTCTGATGTGGCAGAATAAAAACAGCCCATAACCTGATTATTTCCCCAAGGATAGTTTGGGCAAGGAATGCCAGTGTGTTCATTGTGCTTGCTGTCTCTATATACATTACAAATGGACAGAAAAGGAAATGTTCTCTATTAACTTACAAAGAGACTTATCAGATGTCAAAATTAAAAGATTTTTCTGATGCTGGCCTCAGTGCTACACTGACAATGATGTTATTAATTTCAGGCTATCTATGGTCTCAGTTCTTTATTAAAATGTTCTTCAGGTGCTTTGGAAATGTGAATATTGGTTCCATGTAAACAGGATGGAAAAAAATACAGAGCAAAAGACCCCCATGAAATGGACAAAAGATTTTACCCATTTCATTCATTTGTCTATCCAGAGCTAAGAACAAAGAGAAAACAAAACCATACTTGTTCCACTAATTACTGATTTTCCTAATGCTGGTCAAAGATCATGCTAATCAGGAGGTCTTGCTATTCCTATTGTCTTTTTAGTCATATGAAAAGAACATTCAGCAAGGTGAACTTCCTAAAAGATATTTCTGTGCTCAGCCATGACAATTCTCAAATGAATTCATTATTTGCTTTAGGGTAGGAAAAATAATTTATTTTAATGAGTTTGCAGCTTCCTCGGTTGCTTTGGTAATCTCAGACGCTTTGTCACCCTCAACAACATATGTAGACTCTGATTCATGTGATTTCATGTGAGTCTTGTGGTCCCACATGAATCGGAAGCTGGGATGAACTGGCCAGCAGACATGCCCTATGACATTTAATTTCTGGGAATTCAGAAAAACTCCCACCCATGTCTTCGTTCAGTAGCAATGTGATTTAAACTCTGCCTATTTAACACAGATGAGATCATGCTTGCAAAGATGCTTAAACTATTTCCTAATTGTATTTTTAATGAAAAATTACTGGTTATGTGGACTCAAACTGCAAGTTCAACTATGCTGTTTCTGTTTAAAGAGAAAAGGAAGCACATACATTACTATTCCTAGTGAGTTCATTGCTCCTTGGGCTTCCTTGTACAGGAAACAGATGTAAACCGATACGTTCCAGCTATCAGAGAAATACAACATGCTGACTTTATCCTGTCTCCACTTTTGGAAGACTTACATTTCCAGATTCCCTGCTAGAAAGCTGAAATTTGGGGAGAAGGGGGAGAAGGAAAAGAGGAAGGCAGGCAGGCAGGCAGGCAGGAAGGAAGGAAGGAAGGAAGGAAGGAAGGAAGGGCAAGGAAAGGCAAGGAAAGGAAAGGAAAGGAAAGGCAAGGAAAGGCAAGGAAAGGAAAGGAAAGGAAAAGTGCCCTTCTTCCCCTTGAACTAGGTCATTCTTCTCATGTCACCAATCCACTGCTTAGACTCTCCAAGCAAGACCTTTGCTTTCAGAATGCACCTTTTCTTCATTTGGACCTGTCACCTCCAATCAAACATCTTTCTGGGCAGAAGAGGAAGGTTTTTGCACAGGAGCAGTGCGAGAGAAAGGGAAAGGCAAAGGAAAGGGAAAGGGATTAATCAAATTACTTTTTCATCTATGCACAAGGTGCTAGGGTCAGTACATCCACCTGCACACCTGCTTTGGCCACAATCTTGTGGACAGTTCTGTTGGTGTTTCGGATTGTCCAGGGAAAATGGAGTGCTGAGAGCAGTGGGGAGGATCAGGATTGTCAAGTGAAGCTGTTGGGGGTTTACAAGCTTGAAGCTTCAGTCTGAAAGAACAAACTCCAGGAAAAAACCTCAGAAATAACTTAGAAATCAGTGAGGGTACTTATAGCCAGGGTGCAGCGCAGTGTATCGCATCAGTTTTCAATTTGTATTTTCAATTTACAGTTTGGTATCACCTAAGGATCCCAGATTGGACTAAGTCTCAAAAATAGTGTCTTATCTGAGTATGAGATGCCTGTTCTACTGCCATCAGAGCTTACGGTAGCTGCCTCCTGCCATACACCCTAGTGTGCTGGTTTTGGCTGGGACAGAGTTTATTTTATTTACAGAAGCTAGCATGGAGCTATGTTTTGGGTTTGTGCTGGAAACACTGGTGATATAGGGATGATTATTTTATTGCTGAGCAGTTCTTACACCGAGTCAAGGCCATTTCTGCTTCTCACCCAACCCCACCAGTGTGTAGTTGGGGGGGGCAAGGGAGGGGGCGGGGCACAAGAAGCAGGAGGGGACACAGTTGGGACAGCTGACCCCAACTGACCAAAGGGATGATCCACACCATATGACATCATGCTCAGCATATAAAGCTGGGGGAAGAAAAAGGAAGGGGGGACATTTGGAGTGATGGTGTTTGTCTTCCCAAGTAACCGTTATGCATCATGGAGGCCCGCTTTCCTGGAGATGGCTGCCTGCTGATGGGAAGTGGTGAATGAATTCCTTCTTTTGCTTTGCTTGTGTGTGCAGCTTTTACTTTAGGTATTAAACTGTCTTTATCTCAGCCCACAAGTTTTCTCACTTTTAACTTTCTGATTCTCTTCAACATCCCAGTGGGGTGGGGAGTGATTGAGTGGCTGGGTGAAGATTAGTTGCCATCTGGAGTTAAACCATGACACCTGGTTACCAAAAAACCAAGCTGTAGAGACAGTGTGTCATCACATCACACAGCTGGACCCCAGAGGTAAAGTGCTCCTGGACCCCATAGTTAAATGTAGGCATAGCATCTAATGTTGTATGAACACAGACCACTAGAAAGTTTATAGCCTGAACAGCTTCTGGTCAAAAAGACAAGCCAGATAACTACATATAACCACAAAAACCACTCTTTGAAAGCTGAATTTGACACAAGATCTGTGTGTGTTTTCCCAGTTTCCTGATCCTAGATCATTAATTTCCCTTAACATCACCCACAGCATCCGTTTGGCAGTCAAATGCCTACATAGTCCCCATGCTGTTCAAATATTCTCTTTCCCTCCTGTCATATCAACCACAGGGTAGCTGTGACCATTTTTGGGAGGCTTATTCTATTGATACTATATCACTTGTATAATTGTGGGTGAGTTGGCCTTAGCAGTACACCAGAAAAATGAGTGAAATGTCCTTTGCCTAGAATCTTCCCACAGGCTGAAGTCTCAGCACTCAGGAGATGCAAACCTGCTAAGTGGGGTCACAGACATGACAGAAAATATCTTTACCTCATCATGCACTAAGCATAAGTTAAAGGGTGATAGATTGCCCATCTCCTTTGCGTTGGATGCTGGGGCATGTCACTTCCACTTGTGATACAGGTGCTGCACAGCTCTCAGGGGACATCAAAGTTGTGCTCATCTTGCTTCCTCTGTGCTCTGCTGTTAAGGGTCCTCTCTTCTGAAATCAAGACATTAGACCAGACCTTTGCTGTTGTAACTCCTGCAATTGACAGGAGCTGTGCTGCATTGCCTCAGCTATGGGGAGGTTCCGAGCAAATTCCTGAACAGCTATTAGAAATCCTGACAGCTCACCCGATACCCAATAATTTGTAAAGCTGTTGTAACTTGACCATATGTCTGGGCCTTCAGAGGAGCCCTATGATTCCCATCCAGAACAATTACAGCAGTTGACTCTAGGATAATTATTTTATCTTCCCATATGCAAGAATGGATTTGCCAGTACAAAGATACACATTTTGCAAGCTACAGATGTGGGGAAGTAACTCCAACTGCAATTGCCTGAATATGAGACAATGAGATTTGGCACCAGCTAGCTGACTTGGCGAAAAGGTCTTGTTATCAGCTTCTGCATGATTCACTTCACACACTTTTTGCATGATTCTCTTTCCTGCCTTGTAACTTAATGATAAAAATCATGCCATACTAGGTCTCCATTCAAAATGTCAAAGTGACAAAAAGTTGTTTTTAAAATCTGAAATTTTAGATGGAGACTCTTGAAAGAGCTCTAAGATGTTTGTTTGTTCATTTGTTCATTTGGCTTTTCACAGGACTGGCAGGAAAACCGGTACCAAAATCTTTAAATGTGACTTGCATAGCCGTTGAAATGTGAACGGCTGGTCACAATAGTTTTCTTGTACTGCAGCAAGTTCTTTACAGATGTGGGATAATTTTTTCTTTTTTTTAGTGCAGTTATGCAGTTCCTGAAATAATTGCACTTCTAACCTTTCTTAGTTCCTTTAAGTGTACATCCGCTCAAATCTAAGAATAAGACCTTCACTGTGAGGCTGACTGAGGTCTGGAGCAGGTTGCCCAAAGTGGTTGTGGAGTCTCCATTCTTGGAGATATTCAGAAGCCATCTGGACATGGTCCTGGGCAACCAGCTCCAGGTGGCTCTGCTGGAGAAAGGGTGTTGGATCAGATGACCTCCAGAGTTCCCTTCCAACCTCAACCACTCTGTGATTCTGTGATTCTATCTACAGATAGGACAGCCTTTTGGACTACAATATTGCTTTCTTGGAAAAAAATGGGAAAAAAAAAAAAAGATAAACCCAATGAACAGATTGGGTGTTTTTTTGCTTTTCTTTCTAGTAGCAACTCCTACTAAATTAAATAAATGGTGGTGGAAGGGCATGGGGGGAATAGCAGAGATTCTGATAGTTTAATTACAGGGTTCATCTCAACACTCACACACAGCTTTCAGAAAATTATTTGTGTCATCTCCACACTTGACGTAGTCATGAGAGAATGCTATTTATTTTCTATGTTAACCAGGAGTCCCTTAGTACCTTCTCCGTACCTCAGAAAAGGAGAATAGCTAACCAAGAAGAAAAGATAGGGAAAATATTTTACTCTAATATTCTAAATATTCGTTTTCCAAGTGCACTGTCCCTTTTGCATATATTATTTGAATAATTCTTCTCTTATATCACTGCATTTGTGAACTGTGAACCTACTTTTCTGGTTTATATAAATTTTTATAATTTCTCCAACATTTCAAAATCACCTTGAGTACTTATAATGCATCAAACGTCTTTGGATTGGGTTGCGACTCAAGACACAGCCATGACATACATGAGGTGCATTACTACAGATGTTTGTTGACAGTGACACATCTCTGAGTCAGACTTCCTCCTTTTTTTATTCATCTAGTGTGTGGGACATAAATTATTGGTAGCCTACATTGTGTCAGCCGTTACAGTAGGGTGGATCAAGAGATGTCTCTGTTCCTTAACTCTTTCCAAGGAGACTAAGCAAGCTCAACGTTTTTATTTCTTCTTTAATATTTAATTCTGGTATCCTGAGGGAAATGAATAGTCTAACTCATTGTGACGCAGCTCTAACACTCCTTCCATCCTTGGTGTCTGTTTACAGCTCATCTGCATTCAGAACTATGCCTCCTTTATCTGACAACTGCCTGGCACTCATTTAGAGTGGTAGATACATATATGGAACACCCATTGTTTCAAATAATTTGGCAACTCTATTACTCTGAAACTTGTTTTATATCAAATGTGACATTTCCTGTGTGGGGGACCATATCTTGCTTTAACACTATTGAGAGCAATATCTTGCTGTTGCTTTTCCATTTGGTCTTTTAACTGCCACTTAATGGCAAGGGGGGTAGGAGGGCAATACCTCATGCTAAATGCAGTGAGTATTTAAATCTCTCCATTTATAAGGAGGAAGGGATGCTTGGTGTTCTTTATCAATAAATGGGGTGCCTAAACAAAGGGCTTCATTGAGCTGGATGTCAGACTCTCATCCCGGTGATCAGGCACTGCCCAGCTCCATCTCAGGAAGTGCCTGAACATATGGAGATAGTTAGCTTCCCAGCGATGGGAAAGTCAGAAACTGAAAGCAAGGCTGCCAGGAAAATCAAACTGCTTCAAACCCAGGATATATGAAAACTGTTGAATCCATACAGAAACATCCACAAGGATACTGCTATATCCCAGTCTTGCTGCACTCATTTTCTCTGGTGCATGTGTGATATTTGCATATCACAAAGGTCAGGAGGGAAAAAAAGAAGCTAGAAATGAGAAGGAGCAATGGTCAGATGCCAAAGAAATACCCTGCACACATAGTCTGCTCCTACCTTGATGCTCTCAAAAGTAGAGAAAAGCATATACCCTGGCATTTGTAAGGTAAACTCAAAGGTTCATGAAGAAGTCGAAGTTGTCCAATTTGGAGCATTATCCCAAGTTACTGAGCCTCCAAGGAACATTTGACATCTGTAGAACATAAACAAGCTGGGAGACAGGACAGAACATACCAGCCACAGGTACAAATAAAATACATATTGCAGTGTGTTCAGCAGGTAAATAAAGCATTGCTATAAGGATTGCAAGATATTTAGAGAGAGGTCAGAAAAGTTCAGGGGCAGATTTTGTTTCAAGATAAAGTGCTCCGCAAAGTTCAGGTGAGCTTTTCCCTGGTTCTGAAATTGGTCCCAGCTGCAGTTTTATTTCATGTTTTTTTCTTGCTTTCCTCATTATTTTTCTCATTTGGATATTCTGATCAAAACCAATAGAGTTCCTTCTGAATATGTGGGAATAAGAAAGTTGGCACTCATGAAACACTTTTGCACTGCTAATATGGAGAGAAGACTGATCCCTTCTCTATGATGCTGCGTAATGATTTTTACACATTTGTAGTAAGTTCATTGAGAAATTAGGAGAATAAACCCATTTTCCTCCTTTTCTTAACAAAAATCTGTAGCACACAGACAAAGATGATACAGTAACATGATCTAAAAATCTCAGCATTCACCCATTCATATTGGTTTTCTCAAGAAGAAAAAGTAGTAATTTTCTAGTAAGGTCTTTACCCTGTACCCACTTTTACACACATGCATAAGCTTTACATACATATATGAGCAAGTCTCATAGTGGAGTTTATCCCGTGCATGAAGTTAGAAATAAAGGCCCAGCTTCTCAGACATGCATAGAAGAGTGGTACATCTAGTACACTGTGTTTAGTTATGTTGATCTCAATGATAACTAAGCTCTTAAGCAGGGTTTAGAAATGGGAACCATCTTGCTGAATTATGGGTGTCTACTCATGAACTAGTTGTCATGTCTCCCTTTCCAGACAATGCAAGTCCACCCAGTGCAATCAGTAGTATGCAAAGGCTGATGGTCATTTCAGGATCAGATTAATCTACCAAGCACAAAGTATGGTGACTGTATTGATGATCTCCACTGATTAAAAAGGGAATCTAAGATGACTAAGCCAGAGATAGAGACCTTCACTAAAGACATGCTCAATTTATATGAATTCCCCCTTTTTCTTCTCCTCAGGAAATGAGGTCTTCTGGGCAGGAACTGGCCAATGTCTGGAACACTCATTGCTTTTCCTGAGCTAGGAAACATGGTTGACGTTTATGGCAAACAAATGCATTTCTATAAATTATGGCCCAAGATATAATCTTGGAAATAGTTCCATACATGAGTGCTACATATCGTATGGGCAAAACTACAAAGCTACGGAAGAGTAGTGCTCAGATAGTGGCAGAACATTGTTTCTGCTTGACCGAGAAGATCAATAGTACCAAAGTTTGAAGTCAATGAAGTGTAGTTTTGATTGAGGTATTGTAAAACCAGATAGGCCAGATACCAGCAGGAAAGGGCTGCTCGGTATCATCTGCAGAGAGCTCAGCTGAGTCCAACTCTTAAATCTGCTTCTGATACTTTTTTGCAGCATGCCTGTGTGTTTGAGCTCACTGAGATATTTGTATGGAAGATTGACTAGTATATAAACACCACTCACTCTGTAAATGTGATAACTATAAATTTAGGTCACACCATTGGGCAGATCTTATTGTATCAGCAGAAATCCACTTCTTTTCCTACTCTGGGAGAGAGAGGAGGTGGATTGTGAACCATGGAGATATCTAATACATAGGATAAGAGTACCACAGCTCACTCTGTTTCAAAGTGGGTATCCTATGCATCTCGTGTTATCTCTAGTCTCGTCCACAAATTGGTTGCAGAAGGTTGATGAAATCAGAAACAATGAAAGGCTTCTGGTGACGGAGACACTAAGTGAACAAGAGAGAGACGCAGGCAGAGGCTTGTGCAATATGGCTGTCCCGCCTTCTGACTGCTGCTGTGAGCATCCTGGGAACACTTCGCCATCCGGAGGGGATGCTGGAGGAAGCGGAGTCACGGCCTTTCACCCACCGCCTGCCCAGGACTGGCTGATCGAGCAGGCTGCAGGCACAGTAGGAAGTAATTACAACTACAAAAAGCCCACGAGATGATGTAAAAGGGGCCCCAGGTATGTCGATCACACTCCTTCATCCAAGCATTTTGCATAGCTCCTTGAACAATTCAATTGTTTTGTTTTCTATAAAATGAAAGAAAAAGGTTGTAAGGTATCAGAGGTGCTTATGGTAATTGTATAATAATAGGAAGGTTAAAAAGACATCTCTACGTGGTACACAGTTTAGATGAACAGATGTTTCAGCCCTACTTCATGGATATTAAAAACGGCTTAGGTCCATTTTCTTCAGAATATGTTGAATGTGGAAATTAAATGCCTTCCTGTAGTGAGGAGATAAGATGTATAAACAACTGTGCATGTTAAAATGCTGCCACATCTTCTTTTAATTAAGTATTGCTAAGCTGCTCTGATATGGTCCTTTCTGTGTCCTGTGAGTCAGTCACAGCATAAGGATCTGTCAAATTTCTACTTGATTTGCAGTGGCCAGGGGTTAACAGATTCAAATAAGACAGGAAATGCCCTGAACTTTCAAACAAACCTCACACCTGTTTGGTGGCCTGAAAACAGATTTTTGTTGAATCTGCCTCCAAATTCCCAGAAGTTTTCAGCACAATTCTGGCTTGGATGGAAGCAGACAGACCCCTGGACCTCAAAATAAAGTGCTCTTTCTTTCTCTCCTTTGTGAATTTTCCAGGACAAATTCAGCAGGACAATGATAGAAATTTTGTTTATTTGTTATCGAATGAGTTGCAGACTGGCAGCCAGCTGAACTTTCAACTTTGGAGATGAACAACCTTTTCTGCATGGTCAAAGGTGTAGCTTTCCCTAAAGTAGGTATGGAAAGAGCTATCTCTTCTGCAGGGACTGCTGTTATTACTGAGAGAATCAACATTGTAATACCAAGTTACAGAAGGAAATAGAAATTCAAAACTAGTATAATAGGAGAAACATCTGTGCGACCCGTGTTACTTAATATAAAAATCCTGTTCAATAGCTCCCCTAACATATTACTTCTTATCTGCTTCAGGGTGGTCTAACAGCACTTTGGACTGTATTACGAACATAGATGGATTGGTTCAAAATGTCCTGCAGGACCCCTCCTCCTCTACTCGCTGTTACCTACTGTCATTTGGGAACTGGCCAGAAAATATGTGATTCAGCCCTTTTGTTAAAAGGAAACTAAAGTGATTATCTGAGGTCAGTAAGTAATGGGTTCTTCAGAAAGTAAAGAAATTTGGTATGGGTCAAACCAAAACTGAATTTGTCCAAGTTTTATAGTGAAATGAACAAAGTGAAAAAACATGTTTTGGCTCAAGCTTTAATGTCTCCTGTAATCTGGAATGACAAAATTTATTTCATTGTCAGATTGTTTAACCCTTTCACTTACATTTTTGCTCTGGTTTTTTTTTTTTTTAAAGACTGGGTTATGTTTGCTGAGATGAAGTGTCAAATTGGGTTAGTTTGCTGACATAAGCATCAAATACAAAAATTCAGCACTTGTGACACAAAGGGGTTTGATATTACTTGATTCTTTCCTCTTTGCTTTTCCCCTTTCTTTTCAAGTCAGAACCATTTGACAATTTGCAGCTGAATTTTCCAAGGAAAATAATACCTTCTTAAAACAACATGCTGTAAGCAGTTTACTATTGGTAAATAGTTCAGCTGTAGGAATTGGTAACAAATCCTTGCATAAGCGAGAGGCTTGATCCTGCATGAGGTCAGAGTTCTTCCGTTTTCCTTGTGCTGCCTGCCATTCTGGCCTACTGTGGAATAACAGGAGAATCCAATCCTAAAAAAGATATTGCTGTGATGTCTGTGCCCATTCCACTTTTAGTCACGCCTATTGCTGTTTCAGTGCTTCTATTCGGCAAAGGATGTTAATGAGTCCTTGAACGGGAGCTGGCAGCTCAGTGGCACCCCAGGGATATCTTGGGCTGAGAAGCAGTTGGAAATGAAGCAGGTTATGTAGTTAAGGATTTAACACCCATGAACGTGAAAGAAGAAAAACACACAGGCAACTTAGTTTGCCATCTTAAAGACAGGGAAAGGCAGTCATAGCAAATGACTGGAGGGCCACTGTCAAATTCACCTACTTACTTGAAAGGGGAATACTGCCCTAATTTACCTTAAAGAATGTGTCTGACAGCACTGACAGTGCCAAATTTCTACACGTGGTCCAGGAGTGGCTGTATTTTCTGATGTTTCCCAATCTTTGACCAACACAATGTTCCAAAGAAAGTAATTCCTAAGTACTAGAAACATAGAAACACTGTCAAAAACTTGTATCAATTAGCATGTTCACTGTGTGGCTTTCAACTTATTCTGGATGTTGGTGTCTTGTTTCATTTTCTTTCTGTTTTAGCTTTGTGGTGTTCTGTTAGAGAAATAATGGGGTCCTATACTGTATTTTTCAGAGCTTTTCCTGGTGGATACTGAGATGAGATACACAGTCACTAATATTCAGATATGGTGTGCACTCACAGTCAGAAAGCACAGTCCTCATACACTGTGTCCAGCAGGACTGCAAAAATATCTGTCTGTTTTTCAAGAACAAGTCCATGCCTCTGTATTTGAAGGTGAAAGTTGCCTGTTTCCTTGTTAATCAGGTGTTGTAACTGGAAAGCTTCCCTCCTTACTACAGTTTTCCTTGAATCATATTTTAAAAGCTGCAGGGAAGCAGTGAAATGAAATGAAAGGAGGATATTAGGAACCACAGGGTGAAAAAAACCTCAGTTTTGAGCTGCAGAATTTTGTGTACAATGGTGTTCAGCTGTTTGAATAAGGGACAGATGTGCAACACATGACCACAGGTGAAGACATGATGGGGAAGAGAGTGGTGATACCTCTGTACACAGACTACATCCGCCCCCAGCATCTACCCCACCCTGCAGCACTTGGCCCTTCAGTTGGTCAACCCCAGCAAGACCTCAGCTGGGCAGCCTCTCTGCCCTGATAACCCCTGTATGGGAGGATTACCAGGGCAGCACAGAGGGGTTGGGACTTGAATGTCATCACTGCAGGTGGGGACGTGGTAGGAGCAAAGGCTGTGAGCTGAGCAGTTCAGGGTCCCTGTCAGACATTCACATTAACCACATGTTTTTTAACAGATTTTGTGTGCAATGACCCACAAGATCTTTGGCCTAAGCAAGGTCTGATGGATCACACCAGATACCTCAGGATGTTTGATTCTGGACATGAGGGAGCAAGCCCTGGTTCTTGTCTAAGATGAAAGTCAAGTGCCTAGATACGAGCACCTAATGACTGTTTGAGATTAGGGTATGCAAGACTATTAATTTTTATTTTAATTATTAAACTGTTCTTATCTCAACCCACAGGTTTTCTTACTTTGGCCCTTCCAATTCTCTCCCCCATCCCACAGGGGTGGGGTGAGTGAATGAGTGGCTGCATGGTGCTTAGTTGCTGAATGGGGCTAAACCACATCAGTCCCTTTTGGTGCCCAATGTGGGGCTGACAGGGTTTGAGATAATAACAGCACTGATACATCTATTCTCAGTATTAGTTTATCAGGTCTACACCATGCTGATTTTGATGTACATGTTAGAGATCGGTGTTGGTTTTTGTAGTTTGCTGTGCTCTGCAGTGATTAGACATGTTTTGCCTTGGAGGTTTGTTATTAAAACAGTGACCTTGAGCTTTATTGGTTATTTGGGTTTTGCATGGAAGCTGTTATTGTACTTTGGGTACCACCTCATGTATACAATCAGCAATTATACCTCCTCCTCTGAGAGGATTTTTATGGAGGAAATACAGAATGGCACCTTAGCTGCCATCTTATATAATGCCCCCTCCTTCATTCAACAACTTTTCAGTATCTTGAACATCCTTGGGCAGTTAAGATACATCTGTTGGTACTTCTTTGGCAGATTGTTTCAGTTTTGTCTAAGGTTAATAATCAATTTAAGAATATCATCCAGAGATCTGCCACAAGGCTCGATAGCTATGTGTGGCAGGGTATGCGGGATAGTATGGGCTAATGCCTAAGACAGTGGGCACCCACAGTGTCGTGGGACTTCACCCAGCTGTCTTAAATAGTAAACCCCAGTTGCCCAGGAATCTTGGAAGTGATTATGGACTGGTCAGAAGGCAAAGATTTCAGAATATAACCAGAGGAGGAGGTGACACATGCTGAAGAGGCCCTGCTGTATAACAAATTGCCAGAAAATGAGAAGCAATATGCCCTCTTCACTGATGGGTCCTGTCGCCTTGTGGGAAAGCACCGGAGATGGAAGGCTGCTGTATGGAGTCCTATATGACAAGTCACAGAAACTGCTGAAGGAGAAAGTGACTCGAGCCAGTTTGCAGAGGTAAAGGCCATCCAGCTGGCCTTAGACATCGCTGAACAGGAAAAGTGGCCAGTGCTCTATCTCTATACTGACTCCTGGATGGTGGCAAATGCCCTGTGGGGGTGGTTACAGCAGTGGAAGCAGAACAACTGGCAGCACAGAGGCAAACCCATCTGGGCTGTCACATTGTGGCAAGATATTGCTGCCCGGGTAGACAACCTGGCCATAAAGGCACGTCATGTGGATGCTCATGTCCCCAAGAATCAGGCCACTGAAGAACATCAGAACAAGCAGCAAGTGGATCAGGCTGCTAAGATTGAAGTGGCTCAGGTGGATCAGGACTGGCCACATAACGGTGAATTATTTCTAGATCTGTGGGCCCATGACAGAATCACAGAATCACAGGTTGGAAGGGACCTCAGGGATCTTCTAGTCCAACCTTTCTAGGAAGAGCACAGTCTAGACAAGATGGCCCAGCACCCTGTCCAGCCAAATCTTAAAAGTGTCCAATGTGGCTGAGTTAACCACTTCCTGGGAGGATTATTCCAATGGTTGACTGTCCTCACTGTGAAAAATTTCCCTCTCGTGTCCAATCAAAATCTCCCCAAGAACAACATGTGTCCATTCCCCCTTGTCCTCTCCATGGGACTCCTTGTGAAAAGGGAGTCTCCATCTTCTTTGTAGCTACCCCTTAAGTCCTGGTACACAGTAACAAGATCCCCTCTAAGCCTCCTTTTCTCAAGGCCGAGCAAACCCAGCTCTCCCAGCCTATCCTCATACGGCAGCTTCCCAGTCCTTTGATCATCTTGGTGGATCTTCTCTGGACCCCTTCCAGCCTGTCACATCCTTTTTGTAGAGTGGGGACCAGAACTGGACACAGGACTCCAGGTGTGGCCTGACAAGCACTGAGTAGAGTGGGATAATGTCTTCTTTATCTCTGCTGGTGATGCCCTTTTTGATGCAACCCAGCATCCTGTTGGCCTTCTTGGCCGCAGCAGCACACTGTTCGCTCATGTTGAGCTTCCTGTCCACCAGGACCCCCAGGTCCCTTTCCACAGAGCTGCTCTCCAGCCAGGTGGATCCCAGTCTGTGCTGCACTCCCAGATTATGTTTTCCCAGGTGCAAGACCTTACACTTCTCCTTGTTGAACTTCATAAGGTTCTTGCTGGCCCACTCCTCCAGCCTATCCAGATCTCCCTGCAGAGCAGCTCTCCCTTCTGGAGTGTCTACTTCCCCACTCAACTTGGTGTCATCAGCAAACTTCATCAGGCTACACTTGATGCCATTATCTAGACCACTTATGAAGATATTGAATAACATTGGGCCCAATATTGATCCCTGGGGGACTCCACTAGTGGCAGGTTGCCACTTGGAAAAGGAGCTATTTACCACCACCCTTTGGGTGCGGCCTGTCAGCCAGTTCCCCACCCACTCCACAGACCACTTGTCTAGGCTATAACGCATTCACTTCTCCAGGAGGAGGCTGTGGGGTACTGTATCTAAGGCCTTGGAGAAGTCAAAGACACTTCAGGCTATCAAGAATGAGATGCAACATACAGATGGGCTCATGACTAAGGAGCAGACTTGAGCATGGACGCTATTGCAAAGGTTATCCATGAATGTGAAACATGCACTGCACTCAAGGAAGCAAAGCAGATAAAGCTTCTGTGGTATGGGGGACGGTGGCTGAAATATAAATATGGGCAGGCTTGGCAGATTGACTATATCACACTCCCACAGACCCGTCAAGGCAGGCGCCATGTGCTGACAATGCTGGAAGCAAATACTGCATGGCTGGAAACATATCCCGTGCCCCATGGCACCACCCAGAACACTATCCTCGTCCTGGAAAAGCAAGAATTATGGTGTTGTGGCACCCCAGAGATAACTGAGTCAGACAAAGGGACTCATTTCTGAAGCTGGGCCAAAGTGCATGGTATTGAGTGGGTGTATCACATCCTTTATCATGCACCAGTCTCTGAGGAAAAAGAAAGGTACAATGGACTATTAAAAACTACACTGAGAGCAATGTGGGAGTGGAACATTTAAACACTGGGATACGTATTTAGCAAAAGCCACCTGATTAGTTAACACCAGGGGATCTGCCAATCGAGCTGGCCCTGCCCAATCAGAACCCTTACGTACTGTGGAAGGGAATAAAGTCCCTCTAGTGCACATAAAAAGTATGTTGGGGAAGACAGTCTGGGTTATTCCTGTCTCGGGCAAAGGCAAACTCATTTGTGGAGTTGCTTTTGCTCAAGGACCTGGGTGCGCTTGGTGGGTGATGCAGGAGGATAGAAGAGTCCGATGTGTACCTCAAGGGGATTTGAGTTTCAGTGAAAACAACCAATGAACTGAATGGTATGATGTTAATTGTTATATAATGTTGTACATCATCACTACTATGGTTGCTGTATGTCATATCAATGGTATCATAGTAGGAATCTCCCAAATTAATGAAAAATACACTTTCACTGAACCTAGCAAAGTGCAGTGGTGATGGAACAAGGACCGACTTCAGCATGCAACAATCCAACACCACACACAGCATCTCACTGGCCCTGAAAGACACAATAAATGGAGCCCAAAATCATGGACTAAATGAACTCAATGGACATTTTACATCTACAGATATTTTACAGGGGTGGTCCATAGACTAAGGGGATGATAAATGATACACTGGTATTTTATCAAAGGATGGGGAGAGGCGGAGGGGTGGGGGCGGGAGGTGGCGGTTATTGAGGTTGTATTGGATAGTATGGGACCTGAGCGTGGCATAAATGGTATGGAATAAGGGGTGGATACCTGACTGGGGCTAAACGGTAACACTTGTCCTGCTGTGGTGTAGCTGATTTCACATCTATTTACTCAAACGTTTTGTCAGCAGAGCACAATACAAGTGTATGATTTTCTGCTGAAGATGATCCTTTTGATCCACAGATCCTCATATGGAAGGGAGAAGAGAATGGATTTTATCACCTGTCTCTGCCCCTGATATATATCAGGGTTGTCTGCCTTACAGATAGTAGACAGTCAATACCATATGCTTTAGAGGTCCTGTCTAACGTTCTCTTCTGGCCTTCAAAACTAGGAATGCATGAGAAACTGTCTATGCCCTGCCATCCACTTTGATACCCAGCAGTGCTTCCCTTTAGGTAATAAAAGCCACTTCAAATACCACAGAATCAGTATCTCCTACATGGCCAAAATGGGTTGACATAGGGAGGGGGTGACTAAGAAGTCACGCAATGTTGGATGCACCATCTGATCGTCAGCCAGCTTGCAGTAGCCAGTGAAGCTGCTGAAGACAGAGCAGAGCCTCCAGGTGAATTCAGTGAAATACCTCCTTACCCTTCTTGTTTGTAGGTATAGTATGTTTAGGGTTTTTCTGCCAAGTGAATGCACAATGCTCTTGGTTGTGGCTATATCCTTCACTAAGACCCACCAAATTTTTTTCTTACCCAGATGATTAATTTCCTTCAGGAGTAAATGTTCCTGCTTGCAATTTTCTTCCAATGTTAAACTCAATTACCCGGTCACCCCTTGTGCTCGCACGTTGTTTGGGAGTTACTGCCCTGCATGGAAGCCACAGCTGAGCTACGGGGTGGTGGTTGTAGCTGTGTTCACAAACCCCATTTCCAGGTGTTGAACTGCAGCCGTGGGAAAGGGAATTGTTTCACCTTGTTCTGTTCATCTCTCAGCACAAAGTTTAGGCTTTTATCTTCATCTTCACAGGGATTTTTTTTTTTTAATTTTTGCGTTTGAGTGGTCACATACTAACAAATCCACCTGATTTAGAGATCTTCTCTTTCTGTTAGTGAACGCATTTGCTACATAAAAATGCTTGTATTTCTAGCTGATTATTGAGTCAATCAGAGAATCAGTCATGATAAATAGAGTTTGAAGGACAATTCTCACTTCCACTCACAGTAGGACAAAAAAAAGGAAAACAAATAGACAAAAGAAGAAAGGAGACTGATCTTTCCTCTCTGTGGAGGAATCTGTCATTCTCAATTGTCTATTTCTAATGCAGCCAGCATTTTCCAAAGTATTATTCTCCCTTACAATTCATTAACTTTATTTTTACATTAAATTACAAGGCAGGCAAATGTGTACTTAGCCACTCAAGGATGGTATTTTCTTGCCACACTTGTTAACTTTTTTGCCTTGAAATTTAACCTTCCAGCATGGGTTCATACGAAGGGGCAAGGAGTACATCAAATGCATTAGCATGTTCCGCTGGTTCAGTCAGAAATACAAACTGACAGTTTCATATCAGTGGGAAGAACCCTTCTGGTAACAACTGAATACAGAGATTTCAGACACTCTGGCATACCCGCCGCAGCCCCAGCAGCCTGCCAGGGCTCAGGGCGCTGCTGCTGTTCCTGCAGGCTGCCAGCAGAGAGAGCAAAAGGTGCCCAGACCAAAACCATTAGTCAGCTCTTGCCATGTACTCTTGGTACACAGAAAACAAGAAGGAAAAAGTGTTTCCTTATGCCATCTAGGGAACACGTAATTTTCTCATGTATTGTAGAAAGCAGGAATAGTTCAGCTACTTAACTGCAAAGAATATCATCTGTTTAACCCTTTCGAAAAGCTACTGCAAAGAGGACTGGCACACAAACTGTGACACTGCATGGAAGCAATCGCTGTGATTTATCTAGGTAAAGCTCCTGCCAGCACTTGGATTTCATCCATCCTGGGGCATGACCTCCATCCGTAAGTGACTGTATGATCCCACTACCAGAAGATATGAATAGCTTTCAATCTTTTAATGTGTTCATTAAAGGGGCTGACAGCTGGGCTCTGTGTTTGCATCAGTCTGTAGGCTGGAGCCTTAACTATTGACCCAGTCTTACAAAGGTATGAAATTGCAGTTACAGTCAATAGCTGATGGCTGTGGCTGCTAGACTGGTTGAAGAAGGGGGGTTGCATTTCTTTCTGAGCATCAATGGCACTGTTCGTACTGTCCCACTCAGAAACACTTCACCTTGCTACTGTGTGAAACTTTTTGGCACTTCATGTTAGCAAAAGCCACAAGGGAAAGGATTTGGGCTGACAAATGGAAGCAGTGTTCAAACAGCAGTCTATGCGTGCTGATGATGTTGCTGGTGTTTCGGTTCTGCACAGCCCCCAGCCCAAAACTGAGAAATAACTAGTAGAGGTGGGACATGGCAGAGTGGGAACACAGGCTGAGGGGAATGACTGAAAGTGGTTTTTTTTCCCCTTTTCTCTTTTATAACATTGAGTAAGAGCAGGTCTGGTATAGATTAGTGTTTATGAACCAGATGGTAGTGAGCCTTTAGAAAGGGGATTTGGCCAGGGTCTTACAAAGTGGCTTGTTAGTCTAAACTCTTCTCACACAAAGATAGAAAACAAAGCAAAGCCTCTGCAGAGGCTTATGGGGTGAGCTGCCAACACCTGCTTTCCACAGCAGGCAGGCAGAGGGGCCACCAGGCCCAAGTTCTGTCGATGGGTGATGCAGGGACCCCTCCAATGAACTGACCCTGAGCAGTAGCACAGAGGGTAGTAAGAGGACATGTTGTCAGTGTGGAGCAGGAGTCAGAAAGCGAAGGTTTCCTCTCCAGCAGCACCTCATAACCATGAGATTGTTTTAACTGGGTTCGTTATACAAATTATTATACAGTACTTCTGACAGCCTTGATATCTGAAAGGACAGAAGAGTGAATGGTTTCCAAGAATAGTCACTTCAAAGGCAAACTAAAATACGTAAAATGTAAGTTAAGAAGGGAAGGAACAGCCATCTTCAATCTTGCTGCCTTTGACAGTGAAATGTAAATTACTGTAGGCTGAATCATTCAAACCTTGGGACCAGAACCCAGGGAAAAATGTTTTTAAAGTCATTCACAACATTAAGTACATGTAAAGTCAGACAGATGAAAATTCAAGATGGAGATTTTGTTCTTAAATGCTTTAAAAAACATATTTAGTTACTCTCTTCCTCCAGATTTTCGTTATGGTTTCAGTCTATTCACTCCATAGATATTTCTGACTGGAATTATTTCTAGCTTCTCAAACTGGTGTGAAAACAGCAACTCAATTAATTTAGAATTGGAGAGTGAACGAGAAAAAGACAGTGGGGATTGCACTCTCACCATAATATAAATATTTGGTTGATATCATCTTGGCCTGAACTGAATTAATCTCTCGAGTTTTGCAATGCAAATAAGGTCATTTGGAGGACTACATGTGGATTAACTGTGAAAACTTTGTGGATTCAATTTTTTAAAAAATTCTGCTTGTTTTAATTTCATTCCCTTTATTTGCAATGCTGGTATAAAATACCGTGTGAACTATAATATCATGAGGAAATTCTGGAAAAACTTTGGAAAACTTGCTTCTCTTTTTGATGGTGATTTAATTTTGTTGATATTGTTCTTATTTCTTCAGGTCAATATGAGTCTTGAAAGTTCTGACCAAACAGTTTAAAACCTTGCCCTTCACTTATGTGATACTTATTTTGCATGCTGTGCAATTGTTCACATGCGAATCCTGATGGTGTTTCTGCTCTGTGACTTGAAGTTTTCCACTATGAATTTCCATTACAATCACTCACACTAAAATTCAAGAAGAGCTTATACCTATGAATGCCTTCAAGGTGTCCTGACTGACAGTCAGATGTGTTTGAGTATCAAACAAACCTGTGAAGAGTGGCAAATCTCTACCTATTCGCAAATACTTTCTTAAGCTATTTGGCCAGCTTTAACAGAGAAGAAATAAACATTTAAAAATTGGGCAGGTAACTTTTGCTGGGATTTCTGATTTCTGAAAAGTCTGTTAATGGTGAGGAATGTACCTGAAGTGTACTAGTTCAGTGGTCAGGAATGTATCGTCTCTCCTAACCCCTGCTGGTCTCGTGCACACACATTTTACCCAGGTGCTCTCCAGCATTGCCTCCTTTATTTTTCATTACATTTTGAGCCAAACAATAAGGTTCACTTGAGCAACACTCTTCACCTCAAGGAAACTGTAGCAATGCCACAACCTGAAGCCAGCTGGTACACAATTATACATCATTAAAAGTAGCGCAGTGTATTGGGGCTCTGCACTCACATTAAAGAGTGCTTGAGGCCTTCCTCCGTCGTGCTGACTTTATATGTCCTTCTTGTCACTGCTTGGCATTTCTGACACTTTTGCTGGAGTTTTCTCATGAGATTTTGACTGACATCCTGAGACCACAAAAAATGCATCTAGGAGCTAAGATTGCTGTTAAATATTCCTTTTCACCCAGCAGTGTTATAAGCCCATTCTGTAATAAAATTTTTAAGGGAAGCAATGTCACAGAATGGTAATGGACTTCTGTAACCTGGAAGAAATATAAGTAAGTCTCTCTAATGACCACTTCCTCATATTCTTGCATTCTGGATTTTAAGTTGCAATCCAGGAAAAAGTCTTCCAACATGAAGAAAATCAGAAATACATAACTCAGAAAAACTCCAGAATACTCTGGAAAACTCTGGAAAACTGTGTTGCCTGATGGTGTCACAGGTGTTGGAGTCTGAGCAGACCTACGAATTTTAAGTTTTGAAGGCTATAACTGTCAACAGCTATGGTTATGAAATTATTTTTATGGTGAAACATAAAGCTGCATGGAGTGTCTTGTAGGCAGGATATACATCTACATATACATATTTTTAATAAATATATATATATTCCTTTCCCTTCTCTCTCAGCTAGGTCTGGCTGCTCTTCTATACTCTTCTGTCATTATCAGGGGGTTTACAAGTGGGTCTAGTGCCTTGCTCCCATTTCTTCTCTGTAGTAGGTAACAGGAGAAGACTCCTCTTGCTATTGCTGGGACACCCCTCACTGTGAGGCTACATGGTCTTCTGCAGCTAGGCTCTGACTTCAGAAGAGGCATACAAAGATGTCTGCTTTGGAAAAAAAAAATTGAAAAAGGATGATAAAAAGTAAGGAAACAATATGCAGAAATGCAGAACGTTTTGGAGACAGGAGGGCCTGTGATTTTCTTTTACATATTTTCAAGACACCTCCTCACTTATACTATAGGAAAGAGGTATTGGGCAATAGGACAAAGCTTTATAGAAAGCCTTATAACTCTGCTTAAGCCCAAACCAGCTAGTGTCCATGCACTGCGAGAAGTGATTCTCCATCTGCAGAAGAACAGATAACCTAGGAGGTCACTTACACCTTTGTCATGTGATCCAGGGAAAGTTAAATAGTTGGCACAGGATAAAATGCATGAGAAGGAAAGAAGATGAAGGGGATTACATTCCCCTATAAAGTTTCCTTGGGCTTCTAGCCTCAATTACAGGGCCTAATGGGCACCCTCATTTGTTTCCCATTAGCTGTAGACATGGAGGGAAGAAACACTGCCTTTACCTGAACCATGAGATGAAACAGCCCTCCAAGCACTAAAAAAGGTACTGAACGTGTTCTCTTTCTTGAAGTGAGCAAAACAGGAAGAAAAAAAAAGCTACCCTAACTATTTTTTCTTTCTCTATTAATTTCAATTCATTATAACAGAGCAGGATTATGTTTTAGTATTTTCCAATTAATTTGAGATCAGTGACCCTAGTGTTCACAAAGACAGAAACCTGATTAGCTGAGCCAAACACACACAGAAATGGTGTTTGAAGACTATGATTAAGTCCACACAGGTCTGCGTTGTATAGGGCCTAGACATTTCTCCTAAAATAATATTTGATGGTTGTCTGCTGAGTAAACTACTCAGCTTCCATTAAGATCATCATTAAGAAAAACCACAGGCAAGGAATTACAATATATATTAACAACATGTATTATTACACTTCAGAGGGAACATTTACAAGCATAAGGAAATAATGTACTCTTTTTATTATTATTATTTACAGTACTTTCTTGGTGCATGAAGGAGATTTATTCTGCTAACTCTTACTGAATTTTAAAAAGGCGCAGGAACATGCTACTACTTTAATTTTTGTTTTCCAGTCACAAATGTTTTACTCCCTGAAGGAAGCTTACCTTGTAATTTTTCAGTTTCACAATTTTTTTCTTCATATATTATGATATGCCTACCCTGAGACAGAGTGAATATTCTATGGCTCTATCTGTAGTTCTAGTGAAACAGTATTGAAAACTTTTGATTCAAGAGATGGTAATGTACAAGGTAAGGTGCACCTTACAATGTTTCCTCATAAAGAAAAATAACCTTTTTAAAGAAAAGCTTCCGCATCTGGGATGTGGCAGCTAGTTGTTAAAAGACATAACGTAGTGCTCTGCTTAAACACCACTGAGATTATTGATGATTTGAACTTGTTTCCCCTAAAGAAATATTTCACAATGTACATAAATTAGCCATGTTATTATTTCTCTTATGAGAGGAGTAGCTGAGAGAAATGTTGGAAGGAGATAGTACACTGTTTGCTACAACGAAATAATGAATAGTATTGATAAATAAAAAGCCAAGTAGTTTAATTAGCTTAATGGATGTAGACATTACTCATTTACATTTCTGAGTAGCTAAAAGAATATTCCTGTGGTCAAGACATTGATGACTTCACATCTCGGCTACCCATACTTAGTGTAAAACAGTGTCCTAGTCCCCAGATAACGCTTCTTCCCTGATTTCACATCTGTTAGAGAAATCACACTCACTAATGGCCATGAAATAATGGGATGTTCAGGTGAAGAGTCAGGGGAGTAGTACGAATACAGAAGAGGAACTGACCCATGAGACTATTGTACTCTATTGCCCTCGCGGAACTGCAAACCAGCTCTCTCCCTGCCGGCTGGACCAGTTGACAGGACTCCAAAAGAATCTCACCCAAGATTGCCCACGTATTTGTAAAATGCAAAAGTGTTTTTCGATGCTTTTCTGCTCAGGCCTGTGGTTCTCCCACACCACCTTTTTGCCCAGAGCACAGGAAAGCTGAGAAGATTGCTGAGATGTGCTCCTGACAGTGGGACAGCGTGTGTGCCACGTGCAAAATACCAGACCATGATGATTAGTTAAATCTGAGCTAGGTTTACAAGAATAGAGTGGGTTTTGTACATAGCCACATGGATATCTTAGAGTGCTGGATTTTCTATGAACAGCTTGTACTAGCTCTCTCACTGCCAGAAAAATGGTCCGGAAATCTTCTTGCAACATCACCATGATAATGTAGCATGTCTCCATAACATTTTCAAACTTTATGGCATGCTGCCTGCTGGAAACAGTCAATAGGCTGTAGCCTGCAGTGTACTGCAGCCTTTAATCTACAGTTTTATTAAACACAAAGCTTTTAGGTATTCAAGATTGTTTCAAACTTGTGCGTAGATGTGCATGATGAATGCCGGACAAATTGTCAGAACTGTTTAGAAGAGCTTTGATTTCTATTTCCAGTTAGGCCCACTCCTTATCTGGAATTTCAAGCACTGAGATACAATTTAGAAAATAGCAAACCACAACTTCAAGAAACTTCTACTTCCTTAGAATGTCTTTTGCTACTGGAAAAACATGAGAGATTCAAAATTCTTACCCTCGACTTAAGTCCTCCTGCATTTGTGTGAAAAGTAATTTCCTCTAATCAGTTTCAGATTCTTTTACAGAAGAGCCACAACAAATATTTTCATACAATTTAAAGAATTATAAGAAACACTCACTTCCTCGTGTTCTGATTCTTTTTTCTCTTATAATTGTTTTTCTCAGCAGATTTCATTAAGGAACTGACTCTTGGATACTGTAGGAGACGAAGACCAGGCAATGGAACCAATTAGTAACATTGACCATAGTAGTAGCAATGCAGAATATTTGGGTTAATATTGTATAAAAGAATTCTGCATCCAGAGAAGGTCTCACACAATTATTATTGAATAAAAGTGGTGCTTCGGCACCCCTAGTGCTCAAGGAAATCTTGGCGAACAGAATCAAGGTCTACACAAGAAGAGGCTGAAGGATCTATCAGCCCTCTGGGATTTTTTGTCTGCGTCTCACTGCAGAGCAGCGTCTGCTCTTCACAGATCCCTGGCTTTGCATGGATCCAGGATGTGGATCTCAAACCCCCATGCCAGAAGAAAGGGATGGACACCATCACTTCCATTTTAACAAGACATTAGATCTGATAGCATATATGAATTGGCCATATGGCTTATGTATATGACTAAATGCATGACACCATTGCATCAGTTTACGTACACTTACATTTACAGCAGCTGGAAAACACTGTACTGT
Source organism: Phalacrocorax aristotelis (assembly GCF_949628215.1). Taxonomy (NCBI): domain Eukaryota; kingdom Metazoa; phylum Chordata; class Aves; order Suliformes; family Phalacrocoracidae; genus Phalacrocorax; species Phalacrocorax aristotelis. The sequence goes on from NC_134277.1 coordinate 154,602,937, forward strand.
AGTGCCTCTCTGGTTTCAAGTACAGTGTTTAGTGGCTTTTGCCCTCCATGCCTCATGACAACGAGGACTGTGGTCTATTTTACCAGCTAGGGAATTACAAGTCTGTACAGCAAGCCCTCAGTGGAAGCAGAACCATTCTGGGCCACAGGATGGTGTCTGATCTCAAACACTGCCTGGTCTCATTGAATAAATCATACTATTGTCCTTTTTATCAGGACTTTAACAGCGGCAAAGTGGATGCAGAGACTGCATTAAAACAAACAGTTCAGGCTATGTGTTGTGCCTGAGTACCCTGGAAACAAAGAACCAAAAAATATCTAATGACTTAAAATATTACATCTATGAATGTATCCAAAAAGAGACATGCATATAAAAATGTGGGAATAAGTTGTTTATATAAGCTTGGATAACTATAAAACAAAGATCTAGCTGCAGTCTTGTGGTAGTATTTTCTTTTTGTTAAGAATAAAAGAGGTATACCTTCAGGAATCATTGCAACATTAATAAGGGTTTGGGGTTTTTTTTTGTCTTTAGCCCTGTCATACTCTCTTCCTTTCTTTCCAACTACATATTAGGGTGTCTGTTGAGAGGACCCATATTTATGGTTTGAATCCTGCAACAGGCCATTTTTTTCCCTCTCATTCATGACCTTTCCCAACCATCTGGCTAGTAATGGGTTTCCAAGTAATTTCACATTTTCTGGGGATGCCTCCAGCCAAATCAATGTAGAAATAATAGCAACCATTTGGGATAAAACATATAATGTCAAATTCATCCAATATGACTGATCAAAGACACAATATGGAAAACTGCTTCCTATAATTTTATGGCATATTTGTTTCAGTGTTTAGATTATCTACATTTTCCCAGGTCCACTTTCCTAATTTATTCGGAATAAATTAATATTGTATCCTCATATACCAGACAAAACTATTATCTCAGTTGTTAGAGATATGCAAGACATGTCACAGCAGCCACTTTCAGATAGTATCAAACAGCAGAAGGTTAGATGATAGTCATGTACCTGATCCATGAGGTTGCATCAGTGCTGAAGGAATACAACAATAGCACTTCTTTCCTTAAAAGAAAGGGCAAAATCCTCTTCTAGGCTTGAAAGAAAAGGTATCTCTAGGAAAGAAATATTTAATGGCTAGAAAGGGAGGCATTTTCCTTTCACCTTGTGACAGAAAGCCCATAAATCCTGTCCTCTCTCCTCACTGCTTCTTAATGAGAAGCTTAGGTTGCTCACTTTGTGGCAAACTTCTTTAAGCCTAGCTGGTCTTGATCAACCAGCTCTCTTAATGAATTGGGTAGCCATAAACACTTCCAGTCACAAGTGGTCACATAAAATCATAGAACCATTAAGGTTGGAAAAGACCTCTAGGGTCATCAAGTCCAACCATCAACCCAACACTACCATGTCTCCTAAACCATGTCCCAAAGTGCCACATCTACACGTCTTTTAAATACCTCCAGGGATGGTGATTCCACCACCTCTCTGGGCAGCCTGTTCCAATGCCTGACCACTCTTGCAGTAAAGAAATTTTTCCTACTATCCAATCATGCAGCATTGCAACAGGAGCACTGTGACATTTGCATCCTTCTTGTCAATCTTTCCCCTGCTTTAGGTTTTAGAAAGTCTAATTTAAAGCTAGCAGTGTTATGTTCACCGAGTTCTGCAGTCTCTTCTCTTAGTGCTATGTAAACTTAAGGTTAGTAACTAGGTTTATATTTTTTGTTGCGTTTCCTGCTGCCCTGCATGAGAAGAAGGTGCTCCCCACTTTTAGAGGCATTGTAAAAAGGTGTGCGCAATTTCCATCAATTTCCATGGCAGGTACATTGCCTTTTGTGGTATGTCCCAAAGGAAACAGCTCCAAATACTACCATGCAACAAAGCAGCACAGCATTATAGGCTACACTGGTTTTCTGCTCATATTCCAGGTCTGCCTGAGAGTCCTTGGACTACTACTGTTAGGCCTGTGAAATGTAACTATTGGTATAAACCTGCTTGTACGAATTCACTAGGTATAAACTCTCTACACTTCAGTAATCATCTTCAGTCTGGAAAACACCTAGAAAAGACTGAAAATCCCAGGTACAGGATAACACCTTTGTCACTTAGCTTGACATGACTGTTGCAATTGACTTCTGCGAGGCTGCAATCTCAGGTAGGATTTGGGTTATTGCTTTAAACTGAATACCCTAAGAGCTGAAACACTCTTCCCCTGCTCTGCGTCTGTCTGTTCTGGAAGACAAATGGGACCACTGAGTGCTAATACGGAGAAGTTCTCCACTCCACACAACATCCACACCTCAGCCAAGCACTTCCGGGCACATGGAGGTCTGTATCTCCTTTCTTCCTAACCCCTTACAAAGTGTCTGCACTCCAGCCTGGTCATCTGCACCTGCATATTGCATTCATTGCCAGACAGCAAGTGATTCCTGATGGACAGGAGGCAGTTTAGAAAAAGAAATTTAAAAACCATTATGGCTTTAAAGTGAATTGATTTTTCGAAGAACAACTAAGAGTTAAGTATTTGCAGGTTGTTTAAAATACAAAAAGCTGGAATATGACAACAGTCTACAGATATCTGAAGAATGCAAGCAAACAAAAGGAAATTAATACCTGGATACAGAAATTGTGGATCTGAATGTGAAATAAAAATTTAAAGCTTAGAGCCAGGAAAATCCCCATCTGAATGCAGCAGACTCCCAGGGGAAAGTGGTAAAAACACCATTTGTGGAGGGGAAATGTTTAAAACAAAGTAGGGCTGCTTCCTATTTCTGTACACAAGGGAACAATTTTTCACTGACAAGGACATAGACGACATGACCTGATAGACCTTTCCTACCGGTAGTCTCCAGGACTGAAATCCAAGAGTTATATCCTGAACTACTGAAAACATGACTGAGGACAACGGTGTTATGCTGACTTCTGTCACTTGAAGATCTGGACTTATCTCAATTTTTTTAAAGAATAAAACTGGGAAATTCGCTTCCTGCATCAATAAACCTCTGTGTGATAAATGTTGTGTGCAAGGAAGTATCAGATGTACTGAACCTGTTCTGCAAAAACATTTTTCTGTTTGGAGGTACCACAGCAGTGCCAAAAAAAATCAAGCCTAATCAAACTTGTTGGTGTTTAAAGATTTATAGTTCATCCTTAGCCAAAAGCTATGGTAATTAGTACCACACCAGGGCCTGGACACAATCCAGTTCTTTAAGGCATAACTAGTAAAGTGCCACACGGAGCCGTTCTGCTGAGGTCAGGTCTGGGACATTGTTTTCTACTTGGAAACAACAAGTCTCTGTCGTTTCTTCTTCCCTTTATGGAGACAATTTTTCCTGTCACCAAAGAGGAAATTGAGAGTGAAGTAGCCAACAGCATAGAGACTGGAGTGAGGACAGTAGGCAACAAGGACCCACCAGCAAAACCTCTCTACTACAGGAACCACCAAGGCTGATGGAAGCTGTATAAATGCAATTCATAAGTGCAAGCAAATTATTCTCAAAGTAGGCAAAGGAATGACTGACATGATTCATGCCACTTTGTAATTAAATAAATTTTTTCTCAGCCCTCAAGAAGTTGACTTGGCTGTAAACCAGGCTAGCCTGGCCTTGATACAACCCCCAAATGATACTGCTGCAAAAGGCGAGGAACACATGATCTTTCCTGAAAGGGGTTGGAAGTTACAAATAAGAAGTTAAAAAGCATTAAAGGGAAGCTTAATATAGCTATAAAACGAAATCCAGTAAGCCAAATGTTAGTTGAAAGGATGCGTTCTGGGTTTGTGCCAAAAGCCGTCTCCACCCTTCTTCCTCTAAAGATATCCCTCACAGGTGGCTTGAATGTATTTTTGAGCCCATGGTGGGGCTGTAGATTCCACACATGGTTTACTGACTGAGTCAGTCTTTGTGTAACTAATACATCCACAGGTCAGGTAGAAAGTGAGATGAGATACATCATTATGATGTCTGTGATCAGGGCGAAACATGAGTCAATGCAGCTTTTTATAGCTGAAGTCCAGTACTTTGTGCTGGGATGTAATATAAGACTGAAACACGAAAATAATAGTTGCAATGTTACCACAGTTTCTGAAGCTGATCCCCCATTTCTGTAGTTCATATACAAAATGTGCAATGGGAAGCTTTGCTGTCCGGTGGTGACGGGAAATAGCTGATCAACACTCACTCCTGGCTGATCTAGAAGAGCAAATGTCGTGGGTCAGGTAATCAGGGCACAGGTTCACTGAGGACCTTGACATGAGACAGCACATCACCTTTATCAGCTAACATCTAGCCTAGGAGGACAACACAAACTCCAGCACTTTACCTCCAAGGCTATTTTCCCATCAGTTGTAGGTCTCCCATAAACTGGCATTTTTAACACATAGATGATGTGCATAAAAAGCATGAAGATGGTCCAGACTTCCAAAAAATATGAAGGGCTCTGCAACTCTGCCTAAGTTATGAACCTTTTTCTGTTTCATGTAGCACTTTGAAGGTTGTTCTATGTTTACAGTACCTGTACTTATAAAAGCAAGATTTACCATAGTCATTTTCCTTTATTATGCAACATAGCTATAGGAGAAATTATTTCGCACAAAGGGATGTAAGGTTATTTGCTAGGAAGAGATATTTGAAATTATTTGAAAAAATCAGATGCATTACAATAAAGGAAAAAATATATTAAAAAAAACAGATGGAAAAAAAGCTTGATTTCTGGCCTTTTTTTCAGTTTCAATTTTTTTAAAGAAAGTGCAAGTGACAAGAAAACAGTATTATCTCTGAAAATTTCTCTGCACAGGACAAATTCTGAAAAGTTTGTGCTACGTACATAGGATGCATCTCCGCTGGGTATGTATGGATTCTCTGAGTGTCAGATGTTGTGAGCCTCCTGGTGAGCAACACAAAAGTAGTTCCGGTGGCTTGGAACAATTCCTACTTCACTGGGCCATTGAAGGATAGCCACTATGATTCCATAAAAAAAGTTTTGCATGACTCTGCTGCCTTCCTGTAGTTTCCTGGCAGCACTGAGCAGCTGTGATCTCTAAGCTGAGAGGCAGGGTTCCACAGAATCCAGAGCAGTCTTCCAGGGAAGGGAGGGAAAATCTCCTCCCTGATACATCACTTTCTTACGCCTGCATTTTTTGTGACAGCAGCAAGCATGACTCCTGCATGAGACAGTGTGACAAGAATTTAATGTGAAAAAGGTTCATTTCATAGTTACATGCTGTAGCCAATGACTACCTAGGGTAGCCTGCAGGATACAGACCTAAATCCTGTGTGGTAGAGCTAATATTAAACTGTTCTCCCAACCACTGCTGTTCAAATTAGTCATCCCAAATGCTGTAAAACTTAGCCTAGAATTTTTCACACATTAGTGGGCTAACAGTAGTTTCTTCATATTACTTAAGGCTAGGGCTGGAGACCCATGCAGAGTTCCTTTAGCTCTTGAAATCTCTCTTTAATAGCACATGCCAAGGATAAACTGTGCTCAGTCTCTATTCTCCCCCCACATTTATGAAAGTGGCATCACTTATCTACTCTCTAAAAGAAGTTTAAAGATGATTTAATATCTGCAAAACACTTTGGAAAAATAAAGCACTGAATTTGTGCTATTTTTTCCCAGAAGGACAAGGATTCACTTCACCAGTTTCAGCAAACTAGAGACTGTTCAAACAAATGGAAGTAACTTCAGAAGTCGTCTATTACTTTCTAATAAGATTTGACAGGGTTCTCCTTAAGTTGAAGAGTTTCCTGCTTCAGAGCTTGCAAACCTTATCCTGAAACGGTTCCAGCTTGGAAAGAAAGATTGGGTCTGTTTCAGAAGGAGTCTGAATCACATTGCTCCTCCTTTCTCCACTGACCCATGCGGTCTGACGCTGTGTTACACTGTGTACAATGTAGTTAACAGCCATGGATTTTGTATAATGGAGGAATCACACAACTTTAGCAGTTGAAGAGGAATACTTGACTGCCAGCTGTTCACAGCACTGGGAACTGGAGACGGGAAATCAGCTACTATTTGAGTGTCCTCTTTTCCCAGAGACTGGCAACTGCTGCTGTAAAGTGACTGTCTGTCATGCCTGCACAGACCAGGAAAACCCCATGTATTTGCTGCTGCAGCTCCCCCTGACAATCGCCCAGCCCCTCTTGTGGCAGGAGAGAAATAAAACAAGGAATATATTTGATTCTAAATAAAAGATGAGCGCTTTAGCAGGTTGAAAACTTCAGGGTGTATTTCACACTTCACAGGAGGTCACAGCAGTGGAAGTCCACTTGGGCTTAGTGGTATTACTGTTCATCTGTGCAGCATTTGAGACTGGAATTGGGTCTGGTGACTTCCGACCATGAGGTTAAAACTTCAATATCCCTTTTTTACACAACAGAGCGGTCACTTGAGCTTCAGCCTGACTCTGAAACCAGCCCATGAAGAGGTTGTGCTGTCTGCTCTGGTGTGGGAAACTGTGTCCCTGCCTCAGTAAAGCTGAGAGTTGGTTCCATTCTGTATATAGTGAAGCTGAGAGACAGTACCATACTGTATATGGTACAATATACAGTAGCCTTATCACAAAAGCCTTTGAAAACTTCTGATTCATGACTGTTTCGTGAACTAGTCTGTTAAGACAGGCTACAACATCAATTTCCCTTAAAACAATAGATAAATATGGGCCCGAGCTGAGGAGGTGTTGTCCTGGAAAAGTCCATCAGTGGAAATTTTCACATAACCTGGGGGTATGGGGAAGCAAAATGCTGTGAATGGACTTCTCTCAAACCTATCAAGACTATTCACTGTGGAAGCAAAAATGTTGTGTAGAACATGCTCTAATTTGGGAGTGTAAAAAAGGAGAGATCTACATATTGGCCATCTCTGACAAGAGAACAAAATACATTTGGAAAGGAACATCACCCCTTCCATGGCAGTGCAAGGTTCTGCACCTGGGTCAGGACAATGCCCTCAGTATCAGTACAGGCTGAGGGATGAAGGGATGGAAAGCAGCCTGGCAGAGAAGACCTTAGGAGTACTGGTGGATGAAAAGCTGGACATGAGGCAAAATGTGCACTTGCAGCCCAGAAGTCCAACCATATCCTGGGCTGTATCAAAAGAAGTGTGGCCAGCAGGTTGAGGGAGGTGATTCTGCCCCTCTACTCTGCTCTGGTGAGGCCCCACCTGCAGGGCTGCGTCCAGCTCTGAAGCCCTCAACACAGGAGAGACATGGACCTGTTGGAGCAGGTGCAGAGGAGGGCCACAAAAATGATCCAAGGGATGGAACACCTCTCCTATGAAGAGAAAGGCTGAGAAAGTTGGTGTTGTTCAGCCTGGGGAAGAGAAACCTCTGGGGAAACCTTATTGTGGCCTTCCAGTACTTGAAAGGGCACTACAGGAAAATTGGGGGCAATCTCTTTAGCAAGGACTGTTGTGACAGAACAAGGGGTAATTGTTTTAAACTAAAGGAGGGTAGATTCAGACTGGATATAAGGAAGACATTTTTCACTGTGGGGGGTGGTGAAAAACACTGGCACATGTTGCCCAGAGAGGTGGTAGATGCCCCATCCCTGGAAACATTGAAGGCCAGGTTGGACAGGGCTCTGAGCAACCTGATCTAGTTGATGTCCCTGCTCACTGCAGGGGGGTTGGACTAAATGACCTCTAAAGGTCCTTTCCAACCTAAACCATTCTATGATTCTGTGCTATCTTAATCTTTCTCTGCTACTTTTCCTTTATATTTCTCAGTGATTCCCTTAGCTACGAAGTCATCTTACCCTTACTTGTACTTTTGTGTCTCAGCGTCAGGTTCAAGCATCATAGAATCATTAAGGTTGGAAAAGATCTCTAAGATGATCAAGTCCAACCATCAGCCCAACACCACCATGACTCCTAAACCATGTCCTAAAGTGCCACGTCTACACGTTATTTTGAACACCTCCAGGGATGGTGACTTCATCACCTCTCTGGGCAACCTGATCCAATGCCTGACCACTCTTTCAGTAAAGAAATTTTTCCTAATATCCAATCTAAACATCCCCTGGTGCAAGAAGAGTGGCTGGAAAGTTGTCTGGCAGAGAAGGACCTGAGGTACTGGTCAGCTGAACAGGAGCCAGCGGTGTGCCCAGGTGGCCAAGGAGGCCAACATCATCCTGGCTGGTATCAGCAATAGTGTGGCCAGCAGGAGCAGGGCAGTGATCGTGCCCCTGTACTCAGCACTGGTGAGGCACCACCTTGAATACTGTGTTCAGTTTTGGGCCCCTCACTACAAGAAGGACATCGAGGTGCTGGAGCATGTCCGCAGAAGGGCAACAAAGCTGGTGAAGGGTCTGGAGCACAAGTCTTATGAAGAGAGGTTGAGGGAGCTGGTGTTGTTTAGCCTGGAGAAGAGGAGGCTGAGGGGAGACCTTATCGCTCTCTACAACTACCTGAAAGGAGGTTGTAGTGAGGTGGGTGTTGGATATATTCAACCCTTAGTATCAAACCTTTTTGAAGCTAACTCCTGCCACCAAAGAATGTTGCTCAGATTAAAACTGGCAGAAATTTAACAAGTAACTTTCATCAGCTGCACCACATGTCTGCCCGCCTGTCCTAACAGCAAAATAAGCGTTAGCTTAAACCAGCACATTTTAGTGTACAATCTAGGTATGCTAAGAACACCCATGTAGCCAGTTATGATATCTCAGCTGCCTTGCAAACTAGCACGTTAAATTGCAGCTGATAGCATCCCCATCCTATAAACTGAAAATTAATTTCTTAAAAAAGAGGTGGTCCAGCAAGATTTCCTCTTCCTTTCTAATCACATAGGAATAACAGTTCAGTAACAGTGTTTTACCTACAGAAACAGGTGCAGGCTGAGTGGAAGTCCCTATTTGTGACTCATACAGGTATACCCAGTACAATTCCAAATTTATATAAAATGTTTGTTCATTTGTAAAAATGCAGTCAACATTTATTTGCTCTCTGAAATTCTGTGACAGACTTTTGGCAGAACTATGGTACTTTGTGTGGTTGAGTATGGAATAAAATGGGTTAGCCCAAACTCTCCAAAAGTCATTCCTTTGGTCTTTCACTTTTACTATAAAATTTCATTGAGCTCTACTGGATACACAGTATGGTGGAAATTTTGCCTGGATTTACAAAATAAACAGAAAAGACTCATCAATCAATCTCAAGCAGTAGGTCTGGATATATGTGAGTCTGCAAATATTGATCTAACAGAAAATTTCCCCCCAGAAAATTTAACACAAGCAAATATGTAAAGCAAATAGTATGCTAGATCACCCTGAAGAATGTGGAGAAAGCTGAGCTAGCTTTAAAGGAACTAACTCAGGTACCAGGAGCTTTTTACCCATGGCTTCATGCTAACTAACTTGTCCAGCTCTGTATTTGGTGCTAGCTCAGCTAATACAGAACTGTGCAGCTTGCTTGTGGCCTTTTGGAACATCACAGAATATTTGTAGATCTTTACAAAAACTCAGATTTCATTGTAATCCAACCTCAAAAGTGTCTTTTCTCATAAATCTTTCAGGAACTTCAGGACAGAAATTAAAATTACTGGAAAAGGTAAATTCTCTTAATTTCACATTAAATGCTACTCTCTGTGAATGTGCCCTCTCTCCCCTGTTACCCTTCTAGTAGCGGATAGTCTGAGAAGTCATAGATCATTGCCATTAAAATAGATTCTGAGAAACTGTACTGGAATTAAAATCATACATCTTCAGTTTTCTCACCAATCACATGCAATGCCTTTTAGCAATCCCAAGATGAGTCAGTCACAAGCTTAATTTGCAATACAGTTTATTTCATTGTAACAGTGGCTCCAGACCAACAAAATACCTACAGAAGGATGTTAAAAATCCATAAATAATAGAGCTGGTAAATGATACATAAATGGGTTGTGAATGACAGTTATAATGGCATGGAAAAGTGAAAAACACTGGCTGATATTCAAATAGAAGTTTTCAATTTTTGTACATTTAAGAGTCTCCTTGTTTACTTGAGTTTGAACACACAACCTATAGCTTAGTTTAGCTTCTAAAACAGACTCATCATTTAAAAGTATTTAACCTCCTCCTCCTTTACTGAAATCAGTACAGTTTCAAAGGATGTTTTCCCCTATTTCTCATGAAAGATCCAGTGCTTCCACTTCATTAAAAACATATTTCAAAGTCTTGCAATCCTGCCCAATACTAGTAGGATCAACTGCATGTATCACTTTTGGTCATCCTTCCTGCCTGCCTATTCACATGACTGAAATGTGAAAAACCAATTTCAAGTTAAGCAGGACAAAACAAAACTGAGATTTATGGTTAAGCATATCCGAGGAGCTTTCAGAGCTACTGGTGACTGACTAAGATTAGATTTGTTTAAATGACAGGAAGTCATTTTTGCATGATTTTTCACAGACACCATTTTATGGTTTAGCTGAAAATTTTAATTAATAATTATAACTAGGTTTATAGGTTTGCACCACCACTTTCCTGGGCACTTCAGTTTTTTCAGTTGAAGTAAGAAATGGATCCAATAAATGGGATATTCTGAAAACAATGGGAAGTGGTACAGGACATAAATTTTAGCTCTACGTTTGGAAGCACTAGGCATTCTGTTAAACCTTTTTTTTTTTTTTAATTACATCAATTTTCTGAAAAGAAAATTGCACTTTTTCCAGGCAAATACCAACAGTGCTTGATATATTATAATTTCCACAAAGTTATATGCAAGATCAAAATTTAGAACAGATGAAAGGGACAAGTTCTTTTTGACTGGTACTTTCAATGTAATACATCTTGGATTTGACCTCATTCTGTCATTCCAAAGAACATAAATATTACTGAAGAAAACAGACTAGTGATATTCTTCAAAATTGTATAAATATATTCCATATTACCTTATGTATACGCTACTCTTGATCTTCCTCTACTGCAGCACTGATGTTATTGTTACCATATGGTTGGCCATGTGCCTTCATTTATCCTGGTTCAGTGGTCCAACAAACAAGGGAGAAGAAGATTGGAATCACATTCAGTGCGTATAACTGATGAAATAAGGATATGTAACAGAAAAAGCAGTATGCCAAAGGAGAAAAACCTTCTCCAATGAACATGAGAACATGCAAAAAACTAAGGAATTTCACTTTTAAAGACAATTCTAATTTGTAAGCAAAATCCAGTGGTTGTAAGGACAATATGTACTTAATGTCTCCCCCTTAGCCCCTGTGTTCAAGGTTTTTGGCTTTGCTTTGAAAGACTTGCATCATGAAGAAACCACTTAAAGTGATGAAATATACAATATCCCAATGCCCATCCAAGTGATATATAACAAGGCTTGCCTGCATTATATTATTCTTTGGTCTACGGTTTTCTGGCAGTTGTTTTCTAGCAAATATCAGCCCTTGATGGATCATGTTGAATCATTTACCTTGAAGTATCGGTTTCATTGTCATTCAACTAAACAATAATGCTTTGTTTACTTAACTGAATTCAGGCAGTGTAAGTTACCCAGGATATCTACAAAGCGAATTTTAGAGTATTATCTCTGTGAAACAATTCTGCCAACGCGAAAAATGCACGTCTGTATTCCTTTAAGACTTTGGGGTGACATAGTCTCAGTTTACCACATCTAAACATTATGTTGCAACCGTATCCACTTCCTCTCATCGTCTTCCTCCAGTTAGCCCTCAAGCCAACCAAATGTCCTCATCTGAAACTAACAGAAGATTCTAATAAAAAACTACAAATGCATCTATGCTATACGAGTGCAAGACTGAGCCATGGGACATTCGCTGTTACAATCTTTATTGCCTGTGTTTAAGATTTTGAATCTCTATTACATGGTTATTCCAAATACATCAGTTTGGCACAAGGGCTTATTGCCATGTGTCTCAGAAGACTATCCCATGCAGAACAGAGCCTCTCTAAACACTGACTTATGATAAATAGAGGGCAAATATTTCTGTTGCAGAACAAATGTTTGAGGAAATGGGCTTTTTTGGGTGAATGCTGAACTTGGGTGATATATACATGGAAGAGTGCATAGATATAATTAATGATGCGACTGCTATGCAAAAACCAAATGGATATGAGTCACTCAGAAATAAAACAGCTAGCACAGGAAAATAGGCTTGGATACTACTGCAAAAGTTCATGAGCTTGGGGCCCAGATATTCTGCGAAAGAGAGCCCATAAGAAGTAAGGAAACATCATGACGCCAAAATATAGTGGCAGTCTAGTGTTGAAACATTTGGGCAGCCTAGTACCTTATTCTCTTCTAATATCATTGTTGTCAGTGAAAAGGTGTCCATCGCATTTGTCTGACCCTCAGCTGCTCTCTACAGCTTCCTGAGGAGGTGAAGCAGAGATGGAGGTGCTGATCTCTTCCCCCTGGTATCCAGTGATTGGAAACATGGGAATGGTTAAAAGCTGCACCAGGGAAGGTTTAGGCTGGACATTAGGAAGCATTTCTTTACTGAGAGGGTGGTCAAATACTGGAACAGGCTTTTCAGAGAGGTTGTTGATGCCCTAAGCCTGTTGGCGTTTAAAATGCCTTTGGACAATGCCCTTAATAACATGCTTTAACTTGGTCAGCCCTGAATTGGTCAAGCAGTTGGACTCGATGACCGTTGGTCCATTCCAGATGAAATAGTTTATTCTATTCTATTCTAGCTCCCTACCCCTGCATAGCTCTGAGTCATGCCAAGACCACTCTGGCTTTGGGAAAAAAACAACTCAGTTACATGCATTAGTATTTAAAAGATTTTATTCCATGGGAAGCCGAAAAAGTCCTTGACTAGTGTAAGCACTACTTAGCAATGACTAAAACATCTCCGCATTATCAACACTGCTTTTAGTACAAATCAAAAAAATAGCCCCTATGTTACTATGAAGAAAATTAACTCTATCCCAGCAGAAACCAGGACACTACTATTGCTACTTAGCAATTTTTTTTAGCCTTTTAGTCTCCAAGAGATTTATATCATCTAATACTTTCATGCTATGCTTCTTCCATATGTATATTTAATTATCTTTTTTTTACTTTGCAAATAGACACAACTATGGAGAACAATACATGTTTTTAAGGATAATGAGAAATGAGAACTGAAGAAGTATTAAAGGTTGAGCAACTTGGTATGACAATTTGAGAGTGCTAAGCAGGTAATGGCTAGGACCATAGAAGAGAGTTACTGCAGTATTAGACCATATGGATAAAGAACATGGAGGAACTGCTGGTGTTTGGCTAACAAAGAGTTCAGTTTTGTTTTCTGAACCTGGGCCAAACATGTTATAGACCCATATATCACAGTGTAAATACTGAGAAGCAGCAAAACACAAACTCATTAAACTGAGGAGCAACAAAGAAAGGAAAACAAACCCAGGAGTCCCATAGCCCTGCTGTTGTGCTCTGACAGTGAAAAGTAGCAAGTTCAGGTTCTGGGGATTCTTACGGAAAATTTAAGTTATGCCAGCCTGTGGTCCCACCTGGCAACACAGAAAGCTAAGTTATATTATCAGGATGCATGAGGATAAGCAGTGTCTGCAAGCAGACACTGTGCCCCAAGGCTGAAAACAAGCACAGTCTGACTGGAGAAAAGCAGTAACTTTAAACAACTTGGAAGGACCTGGATAATCAACCACAGAGGATGTTACTAAGCCTTACCCCCACCTTTTACCACAACACCAGTTTTTCCCCAGTATTCCAATTGCACTTCATGTTGCTTCATGTAATCTTTTGCACCTAGATGCCTTCAGAAGGGTGTGAAAGAAATCACCAAATAAAAGTATAAACCACATTAGAAGTAGGGTCCTAAATCTCCTCTCCCCTTCCCCTAAACCCCCCCTTCCACCCACATCCTCGCCTCAGCAGTGTGCTGGGTATACTCTACTTTTCCTCTTCCCAGACCTAAATCTGATATTCCTGGCTACACATGCCCTGCCTGCTCTAGGAGAGGAATTGCCTCCTAATATTAATTACAGTCTGGGAAATGACAACACTTTACTGAAAAAAAAATGAGAGCTTTGGGTCTGAGACCTCTTACTCTGAGAGATCAGGAAGCTCATTTAACTTCCTGCGTGTAACTCTGGGGCAGAAGGTGGCTGCTTCCTCCTCCATTGGTTGGGTCAGAAGTTGTTTTGGGAACACCTGCTGTGTGCTGTCATGCTGTGAACTTTAAGCACAGGCATTTTTCATGAAAAATGTAAAGTTAATTTGTTTACCTCTTAGGCAGGGTCGATACTTGCAGTCTGTTTCCTAATGCTTCCACTGGATCATTGGTGAAATGTCCAAACACTTTCTGTGCCTCCCTTGGAAAAAAATTTGCGTAATAAACCAGGTCTCATTAACAGGCGGTCATTAATTTTATATTAATATTCACTTCAGAGTTACTTCAATTTCACATTTTAGTGATATTTCCATTACATATATTTTTATTCCTATCATTATTATTTATGTTTTGGAGACGGTTGAAGCACTAGTCAGTCAGGTCTCCATTTGCCAAATTTGTTTCCTACAAAAAAAACCTACAAGGGGTTCACTGGGAACTGAGGCAGAAATTCAGTTTCTTTAACTGGCTGTACTGCTGGGTGGATCCTGCCTTCAAATCCTTGTTTCCCAGTCGTACTTCACACCCATGTTAGAACAACCTCACTCACGCAATCGTGTGGTATTTCCCCTGCTGAGAACACTGTGTGACCATGGAGGAATGGGAGGAAGGAGTCCTCTTTCACACTTGATTTGGTAATCTGCTACTGAGAGGAAGGATTCACCACTGGAAAAAAATGCCTTATAGTAACAAATCACTCAGATTCCTGAGAAACTACTGGGAAAACGTGCCATCAAACAAGACAGAATAACATATGCTCTCATGTGAGTACAAGCCCTTTCGTTTTGCAATATTGCATAAGCATGGCAAACAAGTATACAGTGTGATTTATATTCAGATATAAAGTAATATTTGGAAACCCACTCAAGATACTTTCTATTCACTGGATTTCATCCTATAGTTTTACCATATTATTACTAGGAAAACACGCTGAATCTTATATGAAAAAAAAAAAAATGTTCTGCTCTTATTCTCTGCCAAAATCTTTATACACCTCCAGACTGTACACATAGGTCCACATTGAATTCTCTCTTAAATATTTTTCACTCTTTGGGGTAAAGAATTCAACAGAATACATTATTCATCAGTCTTCCAACAAAAAACTGAAAGTAGTGCCTGAGACATCCTGAATCACAGAAAGATTGACTATCATGTCTAGTGAAAGGTCTGGGGAAGCCAGACAGATATTATCTTCCATGCATGTGAATAATTCATATAAATTTTTTCAGACATGAAAAACAGTGGAATGTGGAATCAAGCCTCACTACAAACCAGCAACCATATTTGAATCTATATATTCCCAACCAGAATACCAATATGTTCAGGGACAAAAGCAACTTTACCAGTTTCCATTCCAACACTGAGGGGGTTATTGAGAGTTAAACACCTCTTCAGGTCATGATTCATGAAGCTGTTTAGTGTCTTGGAGGGCTACAGGGTCTAAAATGATAATGCACAGAAGTGAAAAAAAACACCCTACCGCTGATCTTAAATGCTTAAGTTAACTTATATTAGCTTCACCAGTTGCTGAATCAGGACCTACTTCTTCACTTGTTTTTGAGATGGACTTTCCAACTGGCAGTGAGATAAATGGGGCAGTCAAAACCTTTCCAGGATATATCTGCTCAGCTGATAATTACTTTGACAGCTTACATCTGCCCTGACATATAAAAGGACAGGTTAGTAAGCTGGGTTGTGCCAAGAGAGGTTATGAGTACAAATGATGCTTTATGAGTATTGGGAAAAGACTCAGTTCATGTTTTATTCAACTGTAGGAGGTAATTGTGTGTAGAGTGTACATTGTAGCATTCCAACCAGGCAGGTTGCTGCCTTCTTTTTCCCAGAGGAACATGAGGATATCAATAATTCTGAAAACTGGCAGAAACAGGGAAAACAACAGTAAACACATAGCTCTATTCTGCTTTTAATGTAAACTGTAAGATACTTACAAGGTTGTTGGCCAACAAAGAATGGCTTCCCTCATGCACAAAAATCAAAGCGAGCTGATAAAATTGTAGCATTTGAACACTTATATCCATCTCTGTCTCTCAATTACAATTGTAAAGCAGGCTATCAGTCTTCAGTGAAAGACTGTTCCATTGCAGGAAAAGTAAGTTCATTGATACATTTTGTTAGAAAAATATTTTCTCTTTTGTTTGTTTTTTTTTTAAGAAAACTTTTAAATAGATTTAATCCACCTCTGAGGATAACAGTGATGAGTGAATTAATCTTACTGGATGTGTAGTTGAATAATGAGGCTTCTTTGTTTAGAAGAATATTCACAGTGGTTGGGATTTTTTATTAAATTTGGCTCTGTTATGGGCTGTAGCTTATTTATGTTAATTTTTTATTCCTATGGGGCAGATCGAAGGCAGAGATTTCAACAGCCCTTGCTGGTTAATATATCTTGTATTTCATTCCAATTACTTTAGCAGATTTATTGTGTCAGAGAGATAGGTGCAGCAAAACTTGTCTGTAAAGACCTTTCTGCCAGTCAAACAGCATGATTTCTATTTCCATTCAGCAAGATAACTGTACCTTACCAATCAAAGGTGAACAGGGGTAGTTCAGTAGGGCTGTTGGAAAGATCATGGCCTGCATTTTCCCTTGACTGTCCTTCTTAGTGGAAAATTGAACTAACAATCTCAGTTGGTTTCCATTTAACATAACGAGCAAAATTTGACTGGTTTTTACAACATTTTATTTTTTATTACTTTGTTATTATTTCTGTGTTTTTATTTTAAAATATTTATCTTCTTGTTGTATGCAGAAATGCTGCACTCAGCTGACTCTCGGAAATGGGTTTATAAGTCTGTTGTAATGAAGAAGATCTACAAAACCGAGGCTGTTATTCCAGGGATAAACAAGTAAGGAAAAGCTATTGATCTGGAGAAGTGGGAGTATTTAACATCTATGGATGCATTGGACAGCCCCCGTCCATATTCTTTCCTCATCACATTATATCTATCATATGACCATAGGTACCAGGTTTTCACGTCTTCAAATGACATCTAGTCACACGGTGGGAGAGAACACCACACAGCAGACATTCTGTTGTGTGGTATCAGGGACTGCAGGGGCCTTCAAGAAAGAAGGCAGCCAAAAGTGAGGAACTAGCACAGTTTGTCAGTCTTGCAACTTATTCTCTGAACATGTCTGAGAACAGCAACAACAACTGAGCCACAGGTTCATTTCATAACTATGATGAGCTCCTGTGCTGCATGTTCCCCGCTGTGTAGAGGGAAGTGCTCCACAAATATATGATCAGTGTCCTGTACTCAAAAGGGGAGATGCCAGTTTTGTCTACCTGGATACACAGATAGACAAAAGGTAAAGAGGAAACAGGAGCACAGCGGACAGGTAACTTGCCCAACATCACTTGGAAGTTGCAAGTAAATCCCAAGTTTCTTTGCAGTGTCTTTGTACACCAGATCATACTGTGGTGGGTTGAACTTGGCCAGCTGCCAGGAGCCCACCAAGCCACTCTCTCACTCCTCCTCAGCAAGACAAGGGGAGGAAATAAGATTAAAAACTCATCGGTCGAGATAAGCACAGCTTAAGGAAGAAAAGCAAAAGCCACACATAAGCAAGGCGACGGAAAAAGATTTATTTTCCACTTCCCTTCAGCAGGCCATGTCCATCCACTTCCTGGGAAGTAGGGCCCCAGTACTCGTAGTGGTTGCCCTGGAAGACAATGCCTTAATAATGAATGTCCTCCCCTCCTCTTTTTTCTTAGCTGTTTTGCTGAGCATGACATCATATGGTATGGAAAATCCCTTTGGTCAGTTTGGATCAGCTGCCCTGGTGATGTCCCCTCCCAGGCTTTTGCCCACCAGCCTATTAGCCTTTTGGAGTGGGGTGGGGCTGGAGAGAGCCTTGATGCTGTGGGAGCACTTCTCAGCAGTAGCCAAAATACTGGTGTGTTTGCAACACCATTTTAGCTACAGCTACAAAGCACAGCACTGGGGGCTGCTATGAGGAAAGTGAACTCCATACCAGCCAGACCACACACCCATACTAAACAAAATGTACTACCCTGAGTCATATGGGAGCCAACAAAATGTATTAACAAGGAGTCAAAGAAAACTGCAGGTAACTGGATTGAGAGAAAGATGGGAAAATTGATTTGATTTACTTTGATACTGTCCAGAAAATAATTGCAACAAGGAAACACAAACTAGAGGTTGCACATGATTTTGGACAATGATTTTCTACTTATGAATTTTTACTTTGCAATATCCTGAGATATCGTCTGTTACTAAGTTCATTTGTATCCTCTTGTGGGACACATTTCAGAATCTGCCTATACAATGGGCACAACAGAATGACACCAAATCTAAGATTAGAGCAGTAGCAAATCTAAAAGTGATACCATGATCATGCAAGAAGACAAATACTCAGTTATGCAAAAAAAGGCTCACTGCAAACATGGGTCCTGTGTGAATAAGTCCCTGTGTTCATTTTGTTTCCTGTGTTCATTTTCAGCTGACCATACCTGGGGGCCTTGCCGTCTTATTTGTACCTTCTTACCTTGCAGAGTTTAACAGGACTGAGTCTAGTTTCTTTCGCACTCTTGATGTTTTACATCTAAAAAGTCCAGCTCTGAGTCTATCTGTACCTACTTTGTGTTGCTCTGACTATGCAAGACCATCTGGATCCCAACGCTTCGAGGGTCCATGACTCAAGGTCAGCCCACAAACTAACAGCCCTAGGGCGATTTATATCTAGAAACAAAAACTTTAATGTTGTCAGGCTCTCTTCTTGGGGGCTAATTTAATTTCTTAAGCACGGAAGTTCAAAATACCTCTAACGCTATCATTTTAACCAGTTCTCCTAAAACTTCTGATTCTCTGCCCCATCCCACCAGGGGGAAGTGAGTGAGCGGCTGCGTAGTGCTTGGTTGCTGGCTGGGGCTAAACCACGACAGGATAGCATGCAGCAATTATGTTAGCAGCTCTGTAGTTTTGTCCTCTCTCAAGAAACTGGGTTAAAAAGCTTCTCAGACACAAAAAGAGTGTCTCTGTATTGTCATTACAACCTCGCAGATTCTGCATTTAGGAGCTGCCTGCAGGGGCCAGGGTTATATGTTCATGACTTAGCCCATCGTCCTTTGTTCTTCTGCAGCCCGGGGCAGCCATCCCAGAGCCAGACACAGACCTGCAATGCACAGCCTTGCCCTGGGGCTCCCAGGGCTCCCATCCCCCTAGCCGTCTCTGGTATAATGATTTAGCTCATTGTGTTTGTATGGGCAACATATAAGCTCATTGTTCTTGTATGTTTGCATAGTCCTTTCCCAAACTCCTGAACTTCCTGTAATCAATTAAATAAATTTTTGTTTCACTTAATTTGTGTTCTTGTGCTGTGACTCTAAGAGGTACAACACGAAGTTTGGAGCCTCAGAGGAGTTGAAGCTAAAAACAACAGTGAGTTACATTTCTTCCTTCCCAATCCCAGATTGCTCCAGCATGTGTGGAGCCACCTGATATGGCTTAGTCCGATTGCTGTAGCTTCTGAGGACTGCTCCAGACTCGACTGGGAGGGAGGAGTTTCCTTCAAACACAGATTCATCAGAGCTGAACTGGTAGGATCCTGCCAGAGGCAAAACTATTAGGAGTCTTTACCATGCATAAAATAGCAAACTTTTCAGCTTTTCACTTTTTAGAGCAGACAGTATATAAAATAACCAAGTGGGGAGACAAGAAATACATTTCAGGTATTTATTTAGCCAAGAGAACAGTGAAGATTATCAAGAGGATGACAGCAACATCCTAAGATCCTTCCAAATATCATGCACCATTCTTACATTGGGAAGGGGCTCTGTCCAATGGTTAAATCAAAACTAAAACGTCAGTGTCTAGGGTCAGACAAACAAGTGCTGACCCTGTTGGTATTGAGGACAGCTTCTTGCTGGTAGTATAGCAAGAGGCTTGGAGTCTCAGAGGAGGCCAAATGTCTTGTCCCTCTGCAAGAGAGGTAAGAGCCCAGAAATCTTTATTTTTGGTGTACCTATGATGCCCAAAATGTATAGCTTCTCAGGCAGAAATGGAGCCAGGAACATGAAATCCCTAATGCCCATTCCTGAGTACTCACAGGGCAATGGCTCCTGCTGTCAGCCTGTTACCTTTTCAGTTGTTGCAGGATGTGAGGGCAGAACTGGACAACTAAATCTGGGGGTGTGAACTGTGTTCTTCAGAAATATCACCCCATTGCCTCATCTCATCATTGTGAAGTGAATCTTATTCTTCTGGAGATGATGAACACCTGCAGAAGCTGTCGACTGCAATGAAAACTCAGACTGAGACAATATTTGATGTCTCAAGTTTGGCATCCAAAATGGTTCATATTGAAGTTAAGAAGCCTGAATTAATAGGCACGTTTCCAAACATTTGGCCTAAGAAACAGTATTTCTTATTTTTCAAAATACTAACCCATTTCAGCAAGTATTTTACAGCCCTTGGTTGAAAGGAACTTTATAAATAAAAAGTATATGTTATTAAATAGACAAGGGAGAAAACTAGTTTTACTCAAATATGAGAAATTATCTAAGACAATATAAAGATAAGGAAAAGCTTTAAGGAAGTATTTGCATATGTTTACCAGGAAGGCACAATATTTCAAGTATATATGCTAGTAAACTCAAAAAGTATGATAAAACAGAGGAACATATACTTTTCAATGACCTCGTGATGCAAAGTGGAGGGAAATTTGTTAGCATTATTCAGACAGGCCACAGAAAAGAAATAAATATACATCCTACAAGGATTGTTAGAGCATCCCAAGGCAGCAGTTCACCTCTTTGTATGAGTCTCATTCTGAAATACATACAGGACATGCAACAGTTGCAGGATACACTAATTACCTGGCACAAATAAAACTGGAGAGGCATTGCCGTGAATTTATACCAGAATAAAGAAACTCTTTTCATGCTCACTGCTACAGAACAGATGGAAGTTATTGACTCACCTAAATTGCTTCTCTACTTGCATGGTGTGTTATGCAGAAAACTGTACTGCTGTTTTTCTAGGAAAAGAACATGTTGCAATATGCAATAGCATTCTAAGTGGATCGATCGGGGCATTTGTGATTCAGGTGTTAGCAGTTAACTGTTATGCTCTTTATGAAAGTTTCCAAGCAAATAAAAAAGGATAATTATTTTTCATGAGCTTTTTTCCAGAGTGAGGGCTCTTCAAGTCAAATTGAATTTTAAAGCAGGATTGTTGCCATAAAGATTTACAGGGGTCAGTTCAGAATAAGCCTAATTGTAGCAAATTATAAGATCTGGCAGATGTTGTGGGCCTTGTTTGCAGCAGTGCTGTAGAACGACACAACTGTTTCAGTGAGTCATGAGCACAGAAGTGGATTTTCACATAATGGACCATAGCAAACAGTGGGAGAGTGAGATGTGGAGAACATCTGTATTTACAGTCTAGAAATTGTTGTGACTGGTATGTAGTTGCTGCTGGTTGTGCATAATTAGGCAAAGAGCAGTGGAGAGTATCTAACCTCAATGTTTCTCCTTGCTGGAACACTTGAAACAGGAAGCAAGGCAATCAGAGATGAAAGAAGCTCCTTCTCTTACCCATCTACAATTGCAGAGTTTGGAGGGAGCAGAAATTGCTTATGCAGGAGGAAAAGATTGAAGCAAGGAAAGGGCTAGTTAGAACATACCAAGAGTGACAAGGCAAAGAAAAGCAATGCTGGAGGACCAGATTCTGACCAAAGAAGGTTTCAGAGTGCTGAGGAAACCAACACGGGGAAATACATAACACTCAGACCTGTGTATTTTTCTTAAACTACTCAGGACAGACATCTACATGTGGTTTATATTCCAGATATAATCAGGAAGGTTGACACCTTATTGCTGAGTTTCAAAGGTGGTAATTTAAGTTACAGGCAAAGCTAGGGAATAGAATAGGTTTCAGGGACAAGGATGGCAGGACCACACAGTCTTACATTCAAGAAGGCAACACCTACCTTGGGAGGTAAACTGAATTGTACTCTTCTGAGATCCAGGAGCAACTTGGACACATAGATATGTGGGCTGAGACCAAACACAACAGATTGGTGAGGGCACAGTCAGCAAGACCTTAACAGTAAGGATGGACATAAGACACCATCAGGTCTTTCTGCATCCATTTAACCATGTGGAGATTTCTATTTCTCCACCTATGGCCTTGTGAATAACTGTGTTAAGTGTTTCTGAGAAATCTTGTGGCAGTCCTAGCACTGCAGATTGGATTCTGGCCACCATTACAGGGAAAGTCAACTATGAGTGCTGCTGTGGTCATCTCCATATCCTGTTCGGGTCTTAACTTTGCTTTTGTGTTCAACACTCTGCGTCAGTTTTACAGCACTTTCTTAAGAGGAAACTTTACTCTTGGTGTCTGTCCCATGATTACTAGAAATCATTGTGCTTGTTATTCAGGTTTTCAGATTCCTTGTATTTTTCAGTCTCTCTTTGTCCCAACTCGTTTACCTTTTCCTTCTCCCTTATTCAGTGCTGCCAAGTACCTTTGCTTCTTGTTGGATAAGTAAGCAAAACCAGATGCCAAACAAGGCTCACAGGGACCTGAGAAGCCCAGCTGCCTCCCTCTACCCCCGAAAAAGTCACTTGACAAAAACATACCCTTTCAAAAGAGAACTGAGGGTTTGTTACATTTTGGGAAGTAACAGCAAAGCCTGTTCAGCTGCAGCTTTACCCCGGGCCACCTCCAAACATTACATGGCTATTTGAGTGATCAAAACAAAAGCAAAATAAATTAAGAACAAGAGTCATCTCTGCCCTATTGAGAATTTCTATTAAAAATTGGAAGTCCTTTCCTTTACTGATGCTTCAGGCATGCCTGCAACAATAGAGTTGGAAGCACTTTCTGATCTAAACCCAAGGACATAGTTGTCCTGTCAAAGTCAAACAGTAGGGCACTTTCTGTTTGTTTTTAGTTAAAAAAAATATTATCTAGATATATTATGGTTAGCAATATGATATACTTCTTCTTAAGTGCATTATTCCATACTTATATGGCAAGGAGGCATTTCAGAAAAAACTCATTTAGCTGAAAGAGAAAAGCAGGCTCATTTCCTTTTCTGCTAAAGGGGACTGATGAGTGCTTATGCTGAGAACACCAATAAATCTTCAGTTCTTTCTTTCCAGTTCCTTATGTTCTGTTTCCCTGGGGTTCTGGTTTTACAGTACAAGAGGAGTGCATGGGGTCCTTAAACAACTCTAAACCCTTTTACAGTTTGAAGCTGGGGGTAATATTTTTTTGGCCTCCTTCCCTCAATCAATTTCTTTCAAACATAGTGAAAAGGTTGCATGTCATTCCCTCCTTTAGCAAGACTGTTTACAGGGCCTGCTGTTAATTCATAGTGGCAAAGCATTTCCCTTTTGTTCTTCCACAACTCTAAGCTTGAGAGACCATTGAACATGCTGCAGAAAAGAGTGGTTTAATTCACTCTGATTTATGACACAGCTAGGTTATCATAGCTTGAGGAACTCCCTTGTGTCTCTGTCCCAAAGCCTCCTGAATGTGCTCCTACCAAATCTTTCCAAAAGTCAGGTGAAGCATCTAAACCTTTTCAATGGAGATAACTGGTTTCTGCAGTGATGTGAAATGGGAAGATGTTGTACTCAAACAGCTGACGCTCAGTGGTCTATCAGCAGTGTGAAATAAGCCAACCCTTGGTTGGGACCTTTGAGTGAAAAAACATTCCCTTGGATAGACTGGGGCTCTTTGCAACCTCCTGCTTACTTTTGCCTTTCTAAGACAAGATCAGGCTCTGGCTTGGACCAGACCTTCTGCAAATGGTTGGTTAGTGCACGCAGGAATCTTTTGAGTGTCTTGGTGACTGCTGAACACCTTAACCTGCCTTCATGCTCCCTCTCCTAGGAGACATATGGAATTAAATAGGATTTATAATAAGTAAGAGTTATACAGAACTTTAGGAAGTTGAGGAATCATTACACCTAGCCTTGCCACCTTTGTATGTCTCCTGAGGATGAAAACATGCAATGCCAACCATGCAGCAGAGAGAAATAGAGGGAGTTTCACTCCTGGTGTGAGTTTGGTTACCTTCGTATCTTCTCCTGCAGAAAACCCCCTGTCAGGGGCAGCTCTTGCCAGACACAAGGTGCACCCCATCTCATGAACTGGACTCAGAAACCTGAACCACAACATCATTCCCCCAGCGATACACACACAAAGCATCACCTGGGCTCTCAAACTCCCTTTTACTTCAAGAGTATGCTTGAAAGTGGCCTGGCTGGCACTGGGTATGCCTCAAGGGATAGCACTTCATGGCTGCTTTTGTACCACAATATTTAGTCACACAGCATGTTTTTGTTTGTAGTTGCGAAGTTTACAATTGCACCATATGGAGCAGATTTTGTTTTACTTCAGTTTATCATCAGGAATCAGCTTCTCGGCATCGAGCCCAGCTGATTTCATATTCTGTTGGTTTAAGGGAAGTAATGTAGGATTCACTGTCTGTATATTCAAGCTCTTTAATTGGCATAAACAAACAGAAAAACATTGTCTAGCATGAGTGGATGTTTACTCAGCCCTGCAGAATGGCAAAGCATATCGCTATAAAAACCACACAATAAAAATAATCGGAGTTGTGATTGTTCTGAGGAGTCCTGCAGCACTTACACAATACAAGATAGAGTTATCTTTGTTTAACCAGCACTAAAAACATGAATGCAAGATCGACTGAAAAATATCAGATAAATTGTTATGGTAGCTGGGTAAATGCAAAACGCAACAGAATCAACAGTGGATTCAGGGCCTGTAAAGAGAGTTTTTAATTCCAGAGGCAAAATGAATTTGCCTTTCATCTCTGAGACCTAAAATGGTGCCCATATTACCTGCAAATATCCTTAATACTCCAGAAGGATTAACTAGCCACCATGGCTGGTGGCCATCCCCACTCAGTATTCCAGCTTCCATCACAGTCAAGGCCAGGTATTTTAGATGAAGGTGCCCAACATAGGAAGCTTTTTGTTTCATTCTCCAGGACTCTATCACATGAGAAGTCATTTTTCTTTTGCTCAGTGATGAGATTTGGACAGGCCATACCAAGGGAACTTTTAGCAGCTTTAAAACGGTTGTACATGTAATATAAACATGTAATACATATTTTTAATATATATTAATATAATATGTTTTTGTCTTGATTATATATGATAACGTTTTTTAGAATTTCAAAAGTAAATTGGGCCTTTGTGGCAGAGGTAGGGGAAGAATTACTTTGCAAAATGTGGTGTTATGTTACTGGTTTGGCACCCTGCTGCTTGATAGATTTGCAATCATAAACTAGGAGCTATGACTCCCCATACATTGTTTGGAGAAAAGTAAGCTTCTGAGAGTGGGACCTAGGAAAAATAAGATGCTAACCTGGGACCAATCTGACCCACCTAGTAGGAAGTCCTGAGGTGGTGGAAGTGACAGAGAGGAATGAACTACAGTCACTGCAGTTCAAAAAGTACTTTGCTCTTTAAATCTCAGAGGGCCTTCAGAGGAGCTCTTTTCTAAAGAATACGTCCTCTTAAAGCCATATGAAGGTCTGTGGGGTGCTAGAAGTTACTATGTTCTTACCGTCTATTACTATTCCACTGGTATGTCCTTCCTGAAAGGATACATCTAGTCATCTAGCAAGGACCAGAAGTAGATGTACAGGTAGCAAGTATCTGACAACATATCACAGTACATTATAGAATTTCATTCAATATTCTGGGATGAACACTTCCTTACCTTTTCTGCTAAAGAAACTCAGTTTAAAATGGGCATTTGTAATAAAGAACCCAAATTCAACTCATGCAGTCAACAGTATTTGATTCTGTCCAGCCATAAAGCTAACACTTAGCTGTCATTGAGCTGTCATGAGGAAGAAATGACATTTCAAATTTATTGCAGCTCTTCTAAAGGACAGGCCAAAGGAGGACAACAGTGTTGAATGAAGTTTCCAAGCAATATTAAAAGTTATACCACATCACTTTCCTTTAACTTCTATCCCTAATATGCATTGGCCTATGATTTTGGTTTTCCCATCTATTATATTTTTTCACTCTGTGATTTTTAGAGGGGATGGATGGTTTAAGAAGTGAAACAGAAGCCACAAGAATTGTACAAGAATATCACTGTTGTAGCAATTCAGCATTTTGATGGTCAGTTGTTATTCACAGATCTATCATTTCAGGAGAAAGCTTTCTGAGAAATCTTCATTTAACAAGAACTATAGATCAGGACCTTCTCCACCCTGTTTTCCAGGATAAGCAGCTGTACATCAATGTTTCCTAAATACAACATGGACAGCTCTGAAGAGAAATTAACACAATCTGCTTTTCCTGGGACAAAGAGCATTTTATTTTCTGAAAAAAACAGCTGTTTCAGGAGCGGAGGTGATCCACATTCTGTATGGCAGGACCTGACAAGCTTATATTTCTATCAAACACAGTAAAGCTGCTAGTGTCTCCTCAGCCCACTTCCTGTTTCCACCAGTGATTTCTGGGAAACATCCAATAATCCAACATCCAAATTCCACATCAAGTCAGGAAAATAAGTTATATATATGAGCTTCACATGAGTTTCACTAAAATATATTTTCCGCCATGTACAAGGCTTTATTTATGAAACAGTACAGTCATGACTTTTGATACTATGTACAGAATCGTATTTCATACTAACTAAACACCAGTGCAGTGAAAATATACAGTTATTGTGGGCTAAATGCAATTTTATTTTCCCACTAATTTCTATTCTGTCCAATCTCTTTTTGCTTTTTTTAAGAACAGTTTTGATCACAGCGATATGACATCACATACGCTACTTCATAGTACCTCAGGTGAAATCCCACTATTCAAGGTAGAATCTGTCCCACATTAGGGATATGAAGTACAGCAATCATGTTAGCAATGGGGCCTTCTAAGATTGGGGCAGCAATGAACATCTTAAAGGGCACCTTCAGAGCTCCTCTGAAATGTAAGCCAAAGACTGACCATTAAGAAGAGGGTTGGTTTTATGTAAAAGATTTTTGAAATATGACTATTGATAGAAGAAAGTCTGTTTTGATCAACCCAAATTTAATGTTTCTTGTTAAAAAAGAGCCCTGTTCTAGATGTAATCCTACATTTTTTGACCTACGATGGAGCTAATATTTTCATCACATTTTGGATATACCTTTTTACTTTTTAGACCTTTTAAAAGTAAAAATCAGTTTCAAAATAAAAAATCAAGAAGGTTTGTCTGGAAAATTTCATTGAATCTTTTTCTCAGAATTTATTCTTAGACCATTTCCTTTTTGACTGTTTATCTGTTGGGCTCAACAGGAACTTACAACTTCTCTCAGCCAATCCAAATATGCACTATTTAGCCATTAAATTATTCAAATTATTTCGTCATATCCAACCTATAGTTCTACTTGGCCCAAGTAGAGTCCAGCAAGGTAATTTTCTAAATGGCTTCAGAAGTGTCCTTAGGAGTCCACTGAGTCATGGAGTGTCAAAGGAAGGTCAGCACCCATATCTACCAACTCACTGTGTAAGCCACCTTAGCTTCTCAAACAAATGAAATCTCTGTGTATTTTAGCAATTAAAACAGCATTTTTATAAAGTGTACCCTGGGTGAGTTTAAACCAATAAACAGTAATTCATCATATACAATAAACAAATCAAACAATTAAATACCCAAACCAAACCACTAAGGCTCAGAGGCAATTTTATATATACGCAATTACTGAATACAACAGTAATCAGGGTGTGCTTCCTATAAACTAACATGGAATGTTTCCCAAAAATAAACCGTATAAGAAGACTGTGCAATGCCAAGAGGATGATAAAAAGCAATTTAAAATCCATACACCACTAACAGAATTTTAAAATGCCCTTGAAAACATTGTGGAGATGAACACCAGCCTTTCTTTTCTCTACCACTGTCTTGTCTAGAAAAATGTCTATGTCTCAGCTAGCTATTTTTCTCTACGTTAAAAAAAAAATCTCAATACTTTTGCTATTCACACAAGGAAAAGCTTATTTTGAAGCCAATGATTTCCCTGCCAGTTGTGGTTTTCCACCTTCTCACAACTTCAGCCAATTTCTACATATTCCGAGTTCGTCACTAGAAAGGGAAGAAGCTAAGTATTATTACTAGACAAAAAAGAATTTAAAACAAACCCCCTCAAAACTTGTGCACAGTTTCTTTAAGGATGACAAAAACAAGAACATGGATGCTTTCAGGCATATTTTCTTCTCAGAAGATAAACAATCTTGTGCTACTGCTCATTTGTCATGGTAACACAGGGGCTGCTGTAGACATCTACTCTGCTTATCATGAAAATATTCTGCAGTGTAATAAAGTTTTCAAAAAAAACACTGAGCCTAGACATTTTATCCCTAACAAATTTTAAAGTTAGAAATTTAGATGACGAGATTTCAGTATTATGTTGAACTGCACCAAATAATAAAAAGTCACGTGTCCTTTTCAGGCTGCAGGACTGCTAGCTCTGTGTGTCAGCATTGTTTTGTTTGTCCAGTGACAGAGGGAGTGAAAATTGTGAGAAATGATTTTCAGGCATAACCAGCTTTGGTCTTGGCATGTAACCTTAACAAAGCAGGAGAACAGCTAACTATTTAGTATACTTAAGCTATCATGGGTTGCACTAAAATACTTGAACTCTTATGGAGCAGGCAGAGCTGCACCTGGTTGACAGCCATATATTGGTCTATATGAAATTGATGGCACGTGGTAAATTATAGGCTTCTATAGGGCACACATGTTAAATGTTAGCCCTGAGAGACTTGTTAAGAGTGTTACAGCCCTAAAGAGCCCCTTAAAATAATAGGCTTTTATATTCATTGACTTTTGGAAGTACCACAGACTGCGTCTTGACCTGTCCTGTCCTGGGGATACAAACATTAGAAGCAAGAAAGGAAGATGAGAAAATTTTCATTTAAGCCAGCTACACTTAAATACATATATTGCTGTATCTTTTGTTTTTGTGTAGGGTAAAATGGCCTAATTATGAATTTAACAATGTCTATCATAATTATAAACAAAGATGTTTGCAAAGTTAAGGGATATAGCTGCATTCAGTAATAGTGAATTCCTTTTGCCTCTGAAAATCCAGCCATATTTAATTTTATTTTATAATAGCAGAAATGAAATCTGTAGCTAATGGAGTTGATCTGACTGTAGTATGGCAAGATCCATCTTTTCACTGCTGTCTTTGCATATCTATAGAGTGAAAACTGGTGCCGACTTACAGACAAATAGAAAAAATTCAAGAGCTTCTTAGCAGGGCTCCACAGACTGCTCTGTGTAGACAGACTTGAACTCTAAAGTCTGGAGGCATATGAAATCTTTCCCAAGATCACAGATGTAGCAAGATCTTTCTTAAACTCGGAAAACTTCACTACTAGTTGCCTCCTTCAGGTACTTCTATTTACCAAAAGAACTTTCTTCAGCCTCTGCACAGTGAGAAACACAGCACTCCAAGGGCTGAACTGCTAAACATGACACAACACAGACATTAGATATTTAGGTGACAGAACTTTCACAAATTCGGGGAAGAATCTTCATGGAGACTATAGAAATTGAGGTATGGTGACTGGAGAAAGGATACAGGTAAAAAAAGAATAACTGATAGGGTGGACAGAGCCACCAACTTTGGGCTCAGTTTCATCTGGGGATAGAGGTAAAACATGAATTTAATCACATTTTTTATGGCATATTCTCCAACAAATGGTACAGGAGGAGATCAAAAAGATTGTGTCAGTGTGAAGCTTTTGTCTGAAGGTTATAAATAATTCAGTGTAGCAGAGGCATGACATGAGGTCTTTCAGAGTTAAGAAGGTGTATATTCAGTGGGAATGCAGCAGCAATACTTTTACCAGCTACCTTTCCAAATCAGCTGGGTGACATCACCATAGCCTCTCCACAAAGTTTGCCAACCAAGCTACAGCAAAGAGCATCACAGTAATTTGAAAAATTTCAAATAACAGCTAGTATCAGTAATGTCCAGGCTGAATATTTGTTATTAAATGGTTGTTTAACCAACATCCTCTGTGTCATGTGCAGGGAGAAAAACACCAAATGCAGATCATGGTGTAACATGCACATCAGAGGTTAATTTTTGACTCCTTTACAGTCAATAATGAAACAGGGTTCAACTGCTCCAAGTCTTTTCTTGACACATGCGTGTCCCTGCTTCCCATTCAACCGAGCCACACTGTGTCAACTTTATCCTACACTGATGCTTAACTTTTAAATAACTTCAGTTAGACTAGATGGATCTGATTTCCAGATCCTCCCATGATCAATGGATAGAGAAAGGCAGATCTAGAGGTAAGTGCAACCCTGTCCCAGAAACCAGTCTTAGGGTGGGTTGAATTACACAAAAAGTTTGCTCTTCTGACTGGGGAGAGAATTTGGTTTACTGCTTCAAACAGTTCAGCCTTTAGACAGTTCATGTTAAGTGAGACAAAGCCACTCAGAACTGTAATGTAGATCCATTTACACTGTAGTTTAATGTTGTGTACTAGTTCTGCATATTTTGCTTTCCTTGTGGGAAAAAGTTATATTTCTATAAACTTTTTGATTATAGAAGATGTGACTATCTTCAGGTCACCTATTAGGGGTACCTAAATTAAAGACTCAGCTATTAGTCTGGACAGTTCACACCCTGGAAAAGGAACAGTCCAACTCTCAATCACTACACCAGGGAAACTCCATGGTAAAACTCATCATAGGTATGACAACAGTTATTTTATGAGATCTGCATGTACCTCCCAAGCATGTCCACAATAAAGAGACCTGTCGCTTTTTTGGTATATATAAAATAACAGATTATTTGGATATAAACATGTGTTGGGTAAGGAGAGAAGGGGACCCAGAGATCCTTTACTATCCTCCAGAATTCTGCTCCTTGCAGAGAACATTTGTCCACATAATACAGCAGTTGGCATGTTTGATATGGTCAACATTTTTTAAATAGCTGGAATCAAGAAGGAAGCTGCAACACTGAAGTGACTGCCCACAAGAAGTGGGTAACATCTCTTCAAGGAATTGAAATAGAACATTTTCTTCCCCTGCAAATGAGGTGTGGATTCCTCAGCACTGCATAATAGTTGAACAAAGTTCTTCCTTATAATGAACCATTCATTTGGATTTCACAATATCTCATCACTTCAGCCGCAGCTGGTGACCATGCCAGCAGCACTTCTCACATATCATTTGCAATGTTTTCTTTCCAATTACTCCAGGGAGAGTAGGAGAGAGAAGTATGGGGATGCAGCTTTAGTTCCTAGTGAAGATTTTGCAGTGAATCTCTTTTTTCATAATAGCACTACTCAGAACTGCACTGTTGGAGTGCTAGTGAGAATTACACACTGAACAACACTTTTGCTGTTATTAGTTGTCCTGCCAGTGTTTGGAGGGCATGACAGTATGTTATAACAGCACTTCTTGCAACACCAAACATTAATGCTAGCACTTCATGTGCATGTGTAAGAATAGTCCAACTGTGCCATACCAAAGGTCCTCCTAGGTTGCTATCTTGTCCCCTACAGTTGCCAAAACAAAAAGGACATGGCAAGTTTAAAATTATCATTCTTTTGGAAGGATCTTTTAGCTCCTTTTAGGTGTTTTTGATACCCTCAGTCAAACATTTCAGCCAGACTATTAATGTTAACAGCCTCAGGGACTTCTTTTAAACTCATTTCTCCTTTTGGCACCAATGATATCCTAACCCCCACTTCCAGATTTTATTTATATACTGAGTAGAAAACAAAGGAAAAAGAGCGGTGGCCTTGAACATTTTTTTAAGTATCAGATGCAATTTAACTCCATGATGAAAAAGTTTGCCATTTAGACTGTTTAAATTTATATTCTGGTTCAGTGGATGCTATATGACTTCTATGAGCCTTTGACTGGCTACATAACACTTTCTGGGAAGAACCAGACAGGAAAAGAAAGAAAAATAAATTTCCTATCTGTTTGAAACATCGGCTGCTGTCTTGTCTCTGGCCAAACAAAATATTCATCAACCAACTTTTAATGTAATGTTTTGCCTTTTCTAAGCACAGCCTCAAAAATGCTGATTTGTGCAGAATGCTGACAAATGGATGGTCATAAGAGCAAAGATTATTTTGCAGAATCATAGAATCACAGAATCACAGGTTGGAAGGGACCTCAGGGATCATCTAGTGTGATGAAAAACTACCAGTCAGTATCCTTATCACACAACAAGGTATTTTACCTACCATAGGTTTATTCCTTTTCACAGCAACAGCTGGGGGCAGGCTGAGCTACTGCGACCATGTGGTGGTGGAGTTAAGGGTCCCAAAAGGAAGAGGTAAAGCAAGAAAAGAGTCACAACTCTGGAGAGATTTTGGCCTGTTCAGGGACCTGGTTGGAAGAATCTAATGGGAGATGGTCCAGGAGAGAGGTTGATTTGAAGGATCACCCCTTCCAAGCTCAAAAAAGGTCCATCTGGTTGTGCAAGAAGTCAGGCAAATGTAGCAGGAGGCCTGCATGCGTAAACAAGGAGCTTACGACAAAACTCAGACATAATAAAGGAAGCATACAGGAGGCAGAAGGAGGATCAGGTCGGGCGGATACAAAGGCACTAAGCATGCAAGGATGGACTCTGAAAAGCCAAAGCCCACATGGACTCTCTCCAGTAGTTCCCTGCCTTTCTTGAAATGGGAGGCCCAGAACTGGATACAGTACTCCAAATGTGGTCTCAGTAGGGCAGAGTAGAGGGGGAGGATAACCTCCCTCAACCTGCTGACCACACTCCTTTTAATACACCCCAAGACACCATTGGCCTTCTTGGCCACAAGGGCACAGTGCTGGCTCATGGTCATCTTGTTGCCAACCAGCACTCCCAGGTCCTTCTCAACAGAGCTGCTTTCCAGCAGGTCAACACCCAACCCGTACTAGTGCATGGGGTTGTTCCTCCCCATGTGCAGGTCCTTGCACTTGCTCTTGTTGAATTTCATGAGGTTTCCCTTGGCCCAGCTCTCCAGCCTGTCCAGGTCTCGTTGGATGGCAGCACAGCCTTCTGATGTATCAGCCGCTCCTCCCAGCTTGGTACTGTTAGGGAACTTGCTGAGGTTACACTCTATCCTATCATGCAGGTCACTGATGAATATGTTGAACAGGACTGGACCGAGCACAGACCCCTGGGGAACACCACTAGTTACAGATCTCCATCCAGACTATGCACCATTGATCACAACCCTCTGAGATCTGCTATTCATCCAGTTCTCTATCCACCTCGCAGTCCACTCATCTAACCCACACTTACTAAGCTTACCTATGAGGATGTTATGGGAGACAGCATCATAAGCCTTGCTGAAGTTGAGGTAAAAAACATCCACTGCTCTCCCTTCATCTACCCAGCCAGTCATACCGTCATAGAAGGCTATCAGTTTGGTCTTCCCTTCATGAATCCATGTTGACTACTTCTGATAATCTTTTCCTTTACATGCCTGGAGATTACCTCAGAATGAAGTGTTCCATCAGCTTTCCTTGGATGGAGGTGAGGCTGACTGGCCTATAGTTTCCCGGGTCCTCCTCCTTGCCCTTTATGAAGACTTGAGTGGCATTGGTTACCCTCCAGTACTTGGGCATCTCTCCTGTCCTCCATGACCTTTCAAACATGAATGACAGTGGCTTAGCAACAGCATCCGCCAGCACCATCAGCACTCATGGGTGCATCCCATCAGGGCCCATGGATTTTTGAGGATCCAGTTTGCATAGGTGATCTCTGACCCAATCCTCCTCAACCAAGGGGAATCATAGAATCATAGAATCATTAAGGTTGGAAAAGACACTTAAGATAATCAGGTCCAACTGCCAACCTATCACTGCCAAGTCTACAACTAAACCATATGCTCAAGCACCACATCTACCCTTCTTTTAAATACATCCAGGGATGGAGACTCAACCACCTCCCTGGGCAGCCTGTTCCAATGTTTGACAACCCTTTCGGTGAAGAAGTTTTTCCTAATATCCAACCTAAACTTCCCCTGGCGCACCTTGAGGCTGTTTCCTCTCATCCTATTGCTTGTTACTAGGGAGAAGAGACCAACCCCCGCCTCGCTACAACCTCCTTTCAGGGAGCTGTAGAGAGCGATAAGGTCTCCCCTCAGCCTCCTCTTCTCCAGACTAAACAACACGAGCTCCCTCAGCTGCTCCTCATAAGACTTGTTCTCTAGACCCTTCACCAACTTTGTTGGCCTTCTTTGGATACGCTCCAGCACCTCCATGTCCCTCTTGTAGTGAGGGGCACAAAACTGAACACAGTGTTTGAGGTGCAGCCTCACCAGTGCCGAGTAGAGGGGCACAATCACGTCCCTGCTCCTGCTGGCCACACTATTCCTGATACAAGCCCAGATGCCATTGGCCTTCTTGGCCGCCTGAGCACACTGCTGGCTCATGTTCAGCTTGCTGTCAACCAACACCCCCAGGTCCTTCTCCTCCAGGCAGCTCTCCAGCCACTCCTCCCCAAGCCTGTAGCGTTGCATGGGGTTGTTGCGACCCAAGTGCAGGACCCGGCACCTGGCCTTGTTGAATCTCATACCGTTGGCTCTGGCCCAACAATCCAGCCTGTCCAGGTCCCTCTGTAGGGCCTTCCTGCCCTCCAGCAGATCGACACTTCCACCCAGCTTGGTGTCATCTGCAAACTTACTGAGGGTGCGCTCAATCCCCTCATCCAGATCATCAATGAAGATATTGAACAGGACCGGCCCCAACACTGCGCCCTGGGGAACACCACTCGTGACCAGCTGCCAACTGGATCTAACTCCATTCACCACCACTCTCTGGGCTTGGCTGTCCAGCCAGTTTTTAGCCCAGCACAGAGTGCACTTGTCCAAGCCGTGAGCAGCCAGCTTCTCCAGGAGAATGCTGTGGGAGACAGTGTCAAAGGCCTTACTAAAGTCCAGGTAGACAATGTCCACAGCTTCCTCCCATCCACTAAGCAGGCCACCTTATCATAGAAGGAGACCAGGTTAGTGAGGCAGGACCTCCCTTTCATAAACCCATGCTGGCTGAGCCCGATCCCCTGGTTGTCCCGCATGTGCCATTTAATGGCATTCAAGATGATCTGCTCCATGACCTTTACCGGCAACGAGGTTAGGCTGACAAGCCTTTAGTTCCCTGGATCCTCCTTCCAACCCTTCTTATAGAGGGGTGTCACATTTGCTAGTTTCCAGTCATCCTGGAAGTCTTCCTTTCTCCAGATTTTCTCTCTCTTCTCTGGGGGCCGGGATGCCTGAGGACCAGCCTTAGCAGTAAAGACTGAAGCAAAGAAGGCATTCAGTAACTTTGCCTTCTCTGCATCCTACGTCACCAGGGCACCCACCTCATTCAGCACAGTTTCCCCAGTCTTTCTTTTACTACCAGTATATTTGAAGAAGCCCTTTTTGTTATCCCTGGCATCACTTGCCAGATTTTGTTCCAAGTGGGCCTTGGCCTTCCTCATTGCATCTCTGCATACCTTGACAACATTCCTATATTCCTCCCAAGTGGCCAGTCCCTTTTTCCACGTACTCTAAACCTCCTTCTTCCATGTGAGTTTTTCTAGAAGCTCTTTGCTTATCCATGTGAATCTCTTGGCTCTTTTGCTAGACTTCTTCCTCACAGGGATGCACCAATCTTGAGTTTGGAGGAAGTGGTACTTGAATACTGACCAGCTCTCTTGGACCCCCTTACCTTCTTGAGCCCTAACCCATGGGATTCCTCCAAGCAGGTCTTTGAATAAAGCAGAGTTAAATCTCCTGAAGTGCATTTTTGTAATCCTACTTGTTGCCCTGCTTCTACCATGCAGGATCCTGAACTCCACTATCTCCTGGTCAATGCAGCCAAGGCTGCCCCAACCCTCACATTCTCCACCAGACCTTCTTTGTTTATTAGTGTAAGATCCAGCTGCACACCTCACTTCATTGCCTCTTCCACCATCTGTGTCAAAAATTTATCCTCAATGTTCTGCAGGAACCTCCTGGATCGTGCACAGCCTGCCGTGTTGTTTTTCCAGCAAATATCAGGGTGGTTGAAGTGCCCCAGGAGAACGAAGGCCTGCAATTGTGAGACTACTTCCAGCTGTCTGTAGAAGGCCACTTTGACTTCCTCTTCCTGATCAGGTGGCCTGTAGCAAATGCACACAGCAGTGTTACCCATATTTGCCTGCCCCTCAATTTTTACCCATAAGGTCTCACCTCTTTCTTCTTCCACCCTCAGGCAGAGCTTGATACATTCCAGTTGCTCCCTCACATAAAGGGCAACTCCCCTGTCTCACCTTAGCCATCCATAGCCGTCCGTAGCCATCCATCACAGCGTTCCAGTCATGTGAGCTATCCCACCATGTCTCTGCAATTTCAGTCAGATCGTGGTCCTGCGACCACGCACACATCTCTATTTCTTCCTGTTTATTCCAGAAGCTGTGTGCGTTGGGTCCAGTCCTGTTTAATATATTCATCAATGACCTGCATGATAGGATAGAGTGTAACCTCAGCAAGTTCCCTAACAGTACCAAGCTGGGAGGAGCGGCTGATACATCAGAAGGCTGTGCTGCCATCCAACGAGACCTGGACAGGCTGGAGAGCTGGGCCAAGGGAAACCTCATGAAATTCAACAAGAGCAAGTGCAAGGACCTGCACATGGGGAGGAACAACCCCATGCACTAGTACGGGTTGGGTGTTGACCTGCTGGAAAGCAGCTCTGTTGAGAAGGACCTGGGAGTGCTGGTTGGCAACAAGATGACCATGAGCCAGCACTGTGCCCTTGTGGCCAAGAAGGCCAATGGTGTCTTGGGGTGTATTAAAAGGAGTGTGGTCAGCAGGTTGAGGGAGGTTATCCTCCCCCTCTACTCTGCCCTACTGAGACCACATTTGGAGTACTGTGTCCAGTTTTGAGCACCTCAGTTTAAGGAAGACAGGGAACTACTGGAGCAAGTCCAGTGGAGAGCTACCAAGATAATTAGGGGACTGGAGCATCTCCCTTATGAGGAAAGGCTGAGTGACCTGGGTTTGTTCAGCCTAGAGAAGAGAAGACTGAGGGGGGAGTTCATCAACGCTTATAAATATCTAAAGGGTGGGTGTCAGGATGACGGGACTAGACTCTTTTCAGTGGTGCCCAATGACAGGACAAGGGGCAATGGGCACAAGTTGGAACACAGGAAGTTCGACCTGAATATAAGGAAAAACATTTTTCCTATGAGGGTGCCAGAGCAGTGGCACAGGCTGCCCAGGGAGGCTGTGGACTCTTCTTCCCTGGAGACATTCAAAACCCACCTGGATGCGTTCCTGTGCCCCCTGCTCTAGGTGTGCCTGCTCAAGCAGGGGGGTTGGACAAGATGATCTCCAGGAGTCCCTTCCAACCCCTGCCATTCTGTGATTCTGTGATTTTGTGATTCTGTACAAGCATTTCAGAGAGGTACCTGTGTACACAGGTGTCCCAGGAGGGGTCCACGAGAACCCACTATAGCCATGCACACCCTTGAGGTGGTTGGTCTTCTGACTCTGATCTTGTGAGGCAGCTAAGGCGCCTTTGTCACTGCTCTGGTTGGCCTGGCTTATTCCTCCCTTGGATGTGATTGGCCTGGCTTATTCCCCCATTGGACATAATGGCATTAACATTGCCACTTTGGACCCCGCCCCCCAAGTCCTTCAGTAACACTGGTTACTGCTGGCTTGGAAGAGAACTAAAATTCCATGTACAAAGGCAAAAGTACATGCCTTGACTTCAACTACTATGGGACCATCTTGCCTAAAAATGTAGAGATTTTTAATGTCAATGGACTTTAAGAATCTCGGTGTTTAATTTGAAATCTCTAAAATAATGCACTTACTATATCATGACAAATTACAACCTGAAGAATAACTCAGCTATTGAAGCCTCATACACAGCAAGAAGCTACAAGCTGATCTCTCTTCATCCTTTATCCACCAAGTAACATAATATCCAAAGATATCGTTATTGTTTTTTTCTTCATACGCACCATCCATAAACACATCATTAGCATTCGTCACCTTAGTAAATAACAGCTAATGACACAGCGGTGCAGAATTCATTAAGAGTCTTTGGTTTTAAGTATCAGCACCAAGTCTGTTTAATGTATAATATGGCAGCCTTAATTATTGATAATAATAAGCAACATGTTTCCCTAAGATTTGCTATCTCTTCTTCACACAAGCAAAGACAACTTGTCTGCTGGGTGTTTATTTGGCTTTCCTTTCATGCCATCACAAGAGATCAGGATAGCCACTCGACAGTTATAATGGGATGTTAGCCACAAACAACCTCTCTGCTCAGCTTTCTGTGACTTATTTTGAACACACATGTGTATGAAAAATAAAACCCAACCCTAAACACAGAGAATCTGATGCCAACCGATTAGAGCTCAGAGCGGACCCAGAGCAAAGGTTCCATTGCTCCATTCTTAGCACCACCATTTCTTCACAGTTAATAGCATTCTGCACTCCACTCAGAAAGTGAGGTGTTCAAATCTTTGAATGTTAACAGAGTTTTTCAGCTAAAGAGTTACTTCAGGCAGCATATTAACTGAATACCCAATACAAACTATATGTGCTGTCATGAGTTCATCTCAGATAATCTGTGGCTGAGGGTCCCATCTGAAGTTGGCTCCTTGGGTTTCTCCAAACTGCATCAAAAAAGAAAGGCAGCTTCAGAGGTCTGCTTAACCCTCTTCTCCTATACACTGTGTTTCTCAGCACGGGAAGTATAAACCTCCCCCATCCCAATTTGAGATGGATTCCATATTCCCAGCTCAGCATGGAAACCTACCTTCCAGAGAGCAGAGATTTATATGAGATGATGCCTGTTCTTGGAGACCAAAGTCAACTGTGATGGAGTAAACAGGATTTCACTCTAAACCAGTTTCTGCTCTTCCTAAACATGCTGAGTTATTCTGCGTTCTGTTCCCAGCTAGGCTACCTATTTTTCTTCTCCAATAAATGGCATTAAAAATTTACTCAGAATAAAATAATTACAAAATATTATACTTATTTGTAGTTATTGTATGTAACCTCCTCTCTCAGAATAACCCTGTGACATACAAAATCAAATTACCCATCAGGAGCATTTGTTCTGAAGCTCTGCCAGCTGATACTGGGCTCTCAGAGACACCCTGCTGTTATTTCACCTGTATTGTGGTGGTAATTAACAGGCCATCTACAGTTATAATCCATCTCTGTTGGAAGCTGTCTGTGTAATGCATAACAGTTCCTACTCTAGTGCTTGGACTTGAAAAGTTCCACCCATGAAGACGTCCGAGCATTGCACACCATGACACTAATGTGCCCTCCACTGGGTGGCTGAGTGACCCAGGTATACCACCTGCACTCTTGATCGTGTGAGGTAGATTTGGCTGTGTGCCTCCTGTTACATTTGATGTTTTGTTTATTGTTGAAGACAAGGCACACCTTTTTTATTTATATATAAATATATAAAAATAACAATAATAATGAAGTTGAAATCATAATTGTAATGGTTTTAGCTGGGATAGAGTTAATTTTCTTCACTGTAACTGGCATAGTGCTGTGCTTTGGACTTTGTATGAAAACAGTGTTAATAATACACCAATGTTTTAGTTGTTCCCAGGAAGTGCTTGTACTAGTCAAGGACTTTTCCAGCTTCCCATGCTCCGCCAGGTGCACAAGAAGCTGGGAGGGGAGGGGGCACAGCTAAGAGAGAGGATTCAAACTGGCCAAAGGGATATTCCATACCATGTAACGTCATGCCCAGTATGTTAAACTGGGAGGGGCTGGCCGGGGGAGGGAAGCAGCAATCGTGGCTCAGGGACAGGCAGCATCAGTTGGCAGGTGGTGAGCGGTTGTTTCATTTGTGGTTTTGTTTTTTTCCTTTTTCCCTTTCCTTTTTATTATATTATCATTATTGTTATTATTATAATAATCATTTTTATTATCATTATTATTTTATTTTAACTATTAAACTCTTCCTATCTCAACCCACAACTGGTTTTTTTTTTGCTTTTGCTCTTCCAATTCTCTCCCCCCTCTCACAGGGGTGGGGGCAGTGAGCGAGCAGCTGCGTCGTGTTTAGTTGCCAACTGGGGCTGAATCACAACAATAATGTACAAGCTTCTTAGTTTCTACCCCTTTTCTTGGTGCTATGCTCACCCTTCTCCTTTCTCCTCTGTGTGCTAAGGTGAGTTGTTTCATGCTGATGTCAGCAGTATTGGGACGTTGCAAGGAGTAGGCAACATTTGGAGTCCCTCGTCAGGGAAATAAGATGTTCATGTTGAGGGTTTCCTCTTCCCATCTACTGCTGTCTTCCTTTTCAACTCTGTTCTTTTTTTCTTTCAATTTAGTGTCATTTATATATGTTTGCTAACACATATTTCTAGATTTCTCTTTCCTTATTGGTCTGCTACTCCAGGTTACACCCACATTTACTACACGTTGTGTCATTTGCACAGTTTATATACCATTTGCTGTCTTTGTTACCTCTGTAACCAATTTTGTCTAGGTCTGCAACATCTCCACTTCTCAAGGTCTTTTCTGTTGTACCAGGCCTGCACTTCTCTACGCTGCATTGTTGTGTTAGGGTTGTAAACATCCCATTCTACTTAGAAGAACTGTTACTGCTTGTTACTCTTAGCTGTAGAAAACTATAGTTGTAGGACAGAAAGATAAACAAAAATTTAAAAACATTTATATACAGACACCTGCTCTGTTAGAAAAATTGCTGTCACAGCTGAACCAACAAGTCAAAGAAAGCTGTAGGCGTGTCAAGAAAGGCTTGGCCAGAGTAGACCTGACAAGGTTCTGTTCTCTGGCCTTGCAAACTCAATGCAAAGCTCATGGTCTGTTACTAGCATTAGTAACACCATATTGCAGGGCTCCATGGTTACACTCCTGGCCCTTTAATCCCCTTTTCCTCAAGATTCTCATTCCAAATTCATTTCATAGATGAGTCAAGCATAAGAGAATTGGGTGATAGGGAAATGCTCAAATATTCTCAATGCCAGGTCTTCCAAACGACAAAGTTCAAGAGACAAGATGTTTTCCTAGGAACATTTTTTTTTTAAGGAAATTTCATTTTCATCTACTGTATTTAACACTCAAAAAATAAAGTGGTCAATGAACTGACTTTTAATTTATTAACTGAAAAATTTTCCTTCCTGAAAACTCCAAAGCTGGTTATTTGTTGTAAAAACCAGAGTCATGTCAACAAAAATTAGAAATGGTTTTGGGGTTTTAGACAGTTTCTTTCAGGGGAAAAAGCAGTTCTCCCAGTCAGCACACAGTGTCAGGATCAGCAGAATCCCAAGTCAATCCATGGGACTGAGCACAACCCGCCACCTGCTCTATTGAGAGCAAAAGATTCAGCATAGTCATGTGCAATAAAGACCTGAATGGAGTTCAAGGCTTCTCAGAAAACTGGCAGAGATGACACCCTACCCATTACATCCATAGGCAAATTAAAGATCTTCTATTAGGGACAAAGTACCTATCAACCGCATTAGGACTCCTCTGACACCCAGTATCAAAATCTCTTGAAACTGAAAACAAAGCTGAAAACTGATAATATAAAAACATGCTGGAAAACCAAGAAATAGCTAACAAATAAATTGGGAGCCGGCATGGACTAATACATTGTAAACCCAGCTGCTTACTGGCACCTGTTACAAGCAATAGTCTTCACTTTCTCCCTTTCTCCTCCTCCCCCCATTCCCCACTACTTTTTTTTTTTTTTTTTTTTTTTGAGGCTCAGAGAAGGCAAGAGGTTTCATGTTTGCCTGGCTTTGTTTATTTACTGCCCAGAAGACATCTTAAGTTGGTCACAGCCAGTTTGTGAGAAGTGAAAAGCAATATTACGAGGTAAAAAATGAGTTTCACAGGACAACCATGCACTTTAGGGAACAGTTCTGTTCATGGGTAGGTTTGTTTCAGTCCTAGGGAGGGCCAAATATATGAAAGCAACAGAAGGAGAAAAATAAGAATGTTAAAAAATGACAGGCAACAGAGTAAGTCCCTTCTATTATGGAGGATAAGAGCATTACAATCAAATGTTTTCCCCCCTGTATCTCCTAAATTGTTTGGCTCTGTCAGCCATATTCATGATTAACCTGGAACTCATTGCCATGGACTTCAACAAGGCAAAAAGTTTGGCAAGGTCAAAATAGAAGTGGGCATTTATGTGGATTATGAGGTTAACCAGAATTACAGTATTAAAGAGTTTATTAACATATTAAAAAATGAAGGGTTTTGGAAAAGCCATCCATATTGCTTCAGTGAGGAAGATAATCTCCTTGGGAGACTATCTGGGATAACTTTAAAAAAGTAAAAATGATCCATGATCCACTGTACAGATTTTTCTTATAACACATCAAATTTTTTGTGTCACTTATTTCTAATGAAAGAGACTTCTTCAGTCTGGCTACACCTATACACTTA
The DNA here is from genome assembly GCF_949628215.1 of Phalacrocorax aristotelis. NCBI lineage: Eukaryota > Metazoa > Chordata > Aves > Suliformes > Phalacrocoracidae > Phalacrocorax > Phalacrocorax aristotelis. The sequence continues at coordinate 154,645,462 of NC_134277.1, forward strand.
AAGGAAATTTTTTTGAAACAGTTCTCTAGAATAGAGGCCACATACACAAAAGTTATTCTTTATATTTGTGATCAACGGAGCAGAGTCTGGATGGAAGCACAAGGGGCAATGGGCACGAGTTGGAACACAGGAAGTTCCACCTCAATATGAGGAAAAACTTCCTTCCTATGAGGGTGACAGAGCAGTGGCACAGGCTGCCCAGGGAGGCTGTGGACTCTTCTTCCCTGGAGACATTCAAAACCCACCTGGATGCGTTCCTGTGCCCCCTGCTCTAGGTGTGCCTGCTCAAGCAGGGGGGTTGGACAAGATGATCTCCAGAGGTCCCTTCCAACCTCTATCATTTTGTGATTCTGTGATTTTGTGATATTATTAAAATGTTGTCCCGCAAAACAGGCAGATTATACTCACATTGTCTATTGTGAATGGTATCTGATTCTTGCTCATTCTGGACCACAACAACTCGGTAAGTGCTAAGTGGTCCAGGCCAAACCTGATCAAGCTGAACCTGCTTTAGTGCCAGATATCCTTCTAACTGTTAATCAGCCTGGAGCAGTTGCAGTGCCAGTGCTTATGCTTTGGCACTGTTTAGTTTATTAGTAGAAGAGTTTAGTATAACTCTATTGATAATATTCTCTAGTAGAAGAGGCCCAACATGCCAGTCAATGGTCTTATGGCACAGCACATTAGAATCTCATACACTAAGACAAGGTATGCAAGCTCTGCAGCCAGTCCCAAGCCATTTCCTTGAAGACCCTTTCAAACACCTATCCCAGTGCAGGATACAGCTTGCCCCTGTGTGTCAGCTCAAAGGAAATATGACTCCCTTATAACAACCCCCAGTGGATGACAACTTTGCTCAACACTTTACAGCTTAGACCTAATTCCAATGAGAGCTTTTAAAATGACAAACACAGTCCAAAACAGGTAGAATCTCATATTAAAAAAAAATGCATTATCTCAGAGCTAGAAGATGGATTTAATATATCAGTATGTGACAACATGATAAATATGTACCCTCAGTTCAATAAAAGTTAATTTCTTCCCTTTACCTTCACATACATTCAGTGTTCTCTTTGCAAAAGTTGTAAGTTCGTCTTCATTAAATCAGTTACAACAGCCCCTACCCACTTTATATTTTTTCCTTCAAAAGCAGTGTATTCGTCTCAGTTGCATATGCCTCATGTAGTAAATACAAATCCAGCTACAGATTGTTAAATGCATAACTAAGCTATTTACCTTATAACAGATTAATTAAAATACTTTGCATCTGTAGTCAGCCATGCAATGTGGCCACTGGCACTAACTTACTGTTAACCACTACATTCTGAGGGGCACAAGGGATTTAAAAATATGTACACAAATACTTCATCTTTTCCATTTGCTCTAGCAAGTTTTTCCCTGAAGAGAGCACTTTGCTAGGATATGTGACAATTTCATCATGCCCTGTCCTGTTTATGCATATTGTCCTTTTTTTCCTTAAAAAGTCTGTATAGGTGTCCTAAATTGGCTTCCACCTTGAGTAAATATATGTCATTGGAATAGTAGAGCTGTGGGCATAGTGAAATTTTTAACTTGATTTCTAGGGAAAAATACAGATACATAAGAATTTAAAAATTATTCTAAACCAAAATGTTTACCTGAAATCTAAATGCTCTGCTTTGCTTTCTAGATATTTAAAGTTACCATTTTTCTTAACTGAGATGGTTTCATAAACAAAAATATCTTTTCATCATAAGAAGTTGAAATGTTCCATTTTGAAAATTGCAAAATATACCTTGACATTTTCTCTCCTTTCCCTTTTATTTCTTTCTGAAGCTATTAATAAATTGCCTCTGCATTTATGAAAGTTTTTATCTCAAAATGGCATTTTCTGGTAAATCTCGTATTAACCAAAACAGGCTCAGAGAGAAGGGACAGATCTTTAAAGGCGTCTCTGTTTCTTATGCTGTGGGCAGCCTACCAAAATAATGTGTCATCTTTTGAGTCAAATGCAAAAGCACAAAATTAGGATGTGGGTCAAAGAGAGAAGCATCTGACTCCAAATTTATTAGAATTGACTTTTGTCTACATTGCCTCGACAGTTCAGCCCTGATGCTGCCAAGTACACTGCACAGCCCATGTAATCTGATGCTATGTTGGTCTAAGTTTATGCTCAGACAATTTATTAGTATTTGAGGATTGTAGGTTAAAAGGCAGCTTTTAGTGTGTATTAGCCAGTCAGTGAGGGATCACAGCCAACAATAATAGGCAGAGAGACCTGTGCTAAAAGAAAACAGGAAACTATCAACTGCAAGGATGTAAGAGAAAACTCTGTGACCTTTCCTACTGCTTCAGTGAGATGGCCTATAACTATGCTGCTAAAGGGCATGTCAAAATTTGACCTTCGGTACCTTAAACTTGTCTTTCTTACAATAAAATTGAGCTTTTATCAGGGTGTTTTTCTCTAGCCAGACATCTTTTCTCATAAAATACAGGTGATCAAGATCTTTGAGACTTCTACACACCTCTTAATCTGGGTTGAAGTGATCCAACAGGTCTAAGTATTCTTTGAGGTGAGTTAATTAACAGGTACCCAAAGAGACCTCATGAAAGCATTGACTTCCTTTCCTCAGAAAACCAGGCTCAAAAAGCACTAAATTCAAAACCTGCAATATGATGACAGGGAAGGAAGAAGGATAATGTTGTCATTTTGTAGGAAGGAGTCTCATAATGGTGAGAACTGTCTAGTCATCCAGATAAACAGACCAACACTTTCAGATGTGTTTTTCACTCATGAGTGAGACCTGAGACACTCATGTGGCAGGCAGGATGATCTCAAGCTACAAGAAATCTTGGAACAGCCACAGAGTATTTTGACCACTGGTAAGAAGGATTTAAAGTCCTGTCAGCCACAATCATTAATAGACAAGAAGACTTGGCATGGAGCAGAAATCACCATATATTACACACTCTGTGTGCAAAAGATTAGCTGGATATATCTAAGGACTACATGTTCAATGAACAAGGATTTTCTTGTCTAAGACCTTTACTGTCTGTACCATCTCAATGTAGCTTTAATGGATGAAGAACACATTAACATATTAACAGTATCCCTAGGCAGTTTGTAGACTAGTTTCAGGCATATATTCTTTACAGGAAAATGTTACCAATCAATGTTCTTTAAAATAGATATATTTGGCACACTTTTGCTCCTGCTCCGAGACAATGTCTCTCTCAAAGGAACATTGTGTCCACCTACCTCAAACACCAGTCTTGGGTAAGATGTTTCTCTTCCTGGAAGTACTCATCTCCTTCAGTGAGTATAGTGAGATCCTGGATGAATAGCGTGGACTGAACATCTATACTTAAACATCTACACTTAAACATCTACATACAGATGAGCAGACCTACCTTTTCTACCACTCAACAAATGGTGCATGCACTTACCATTTGTGTCTTGATGTCCTCCTACATAGTAGAAATGCTGATAAATATTTCCTAAATTTCCTTGGCTATTTATATATTATTATAAAGAGAGGTACATTGAGTTGCTGGAGCATGTCCAAAGGGCAGCAAAGCTGGTGAAGAGTCTAGAGAGCAAGTCTTATGAGGAGTGGCTGAGGGAACTGGGGTGGTTTAGTCTAGAGAAGAGGAGGCTGAGAGGAGACCTTATCGCTCTCTACAACTACCTGAAAGGAGGTTGTAGTGAGGTGGGGGTTGGTCTCTTCTCCCAGGTCACTAGCGATAGAACAACAGGAAATGGCTCCAAGCTGCATCAGGGGAGGTTTAAATTGGATATTAGGAAAAAATTTCTTTACTGAAAAAGTGGTCAGATATTGGAACAGGCTGTCCAGAGAGGTGGTAGAGTCTCCATCCCTGGAGGTATTTAAAAGATGTGTAGACATGGCACGGTTTAGGAAGCACGGTGGAGTTGGGTTGACGGTTGGATTTGATGATCTTAGAAGTCTTTTCCAACCTTAATGATTCTATGATTCCATGATTCTATGATGTAGAAGATATTTCAAGCAAGGGGTAAGAATTCCGGAAAATAATTGTCACAGTTAGTACTCATCATTGTTGTGCCCATTGTGAAAAAAAAAAAAAAAAGAAAAAAATAGTTGCCCTGGCAAATTTAATTCATCACTAAAAGGAAAGCAGAATGTGCAGCTATATATAGGGTCCTCCCTTAACAGATGTGTGACCTCTAAGTTTGCAGCCACAGTAATAATGGATGGTGAGTAACCTCAGAGGGACAGAGGTAGTCTATATCCCACATCCAGGAGATTGTAAAGCATTAGGCAGCGCCTTTTGTAAGGAGGCCAGCACATGACCAGTTATCCCATCAATGGAGGGTATATCTGGAACTTAGTACTATCTACAAGGCCAAATGAATGAGGAGGAAGAAAGCCACATGTCATAAACTGGCATCCAGAGCAGGCTATGTAAACAAAAGTGTCTCTTCAACTTGGTGAGTAAAGAGCGTCCCGTTCATTCTTTGCAATGGAGATAGTACTCGCACATACCATCAGCCAAACCAAGAAGACTTAAAATCAGCTTGGCTTCACTTCAAGTGCTCAGACTACTGATGAAAATGGAGGATCCTTGTGGAATTGCTAAAACAACTGTTGACTGTGAGGTTACTTTAATAAACACAATTCCTTGTACAGTTTACAATAAGTTAACTGCAGAGGCCACGTGGGTCTCAGTTTCTAAAGAAATAACAGAGAGGCCTTTGTAAATACCCATGCAACGCAATTTCAATAAAATTGCACCCATTGTGCTAGATTATTTTGTTGCCCTGGATCTAGACAACTGCATGGTTCATAACACAATGGAAAAGTCACTTTTAACTGGGCCTCTTTAGAGTCTGAACGTGCTGTCTTTTCTAGGAATATGCTGGCAGTTACTACATTGTCTTCTCTCTGTTCCGTTCTTGTGCTTCTCCTAAGCTCTGTTTACTTTGGATATATATGGGCTGTTAGTAGCAATTCAAGGTCACTGCCAAATCCCTGAGAACTATTGACTGGATAGAGACAGCAAAATGCTCTGGCTACCTGTTAGAAATTTCTCATTCTCTCTCACTTCTTCTGTCAAACCTGTAAAATACTTACACCTCTTTAAAGCTCTCTTATTTCCAATAAAACACTCAGAAAGTTTTGCTGATATTCCAGAGGTATATGCTTCCAGATTGGACAGTCTTGTGGTATTTTAAGGCCAATCCTATCAAGGTCTGAAAGCATCTACTTCATATTTCATTGCTGGCTTAGTGCGCACAAAAATTACATATAAGCCCACAGTGTCCACACCACTGGTGTAATGGCGATGCACATGGAGCCCACCTTCTGCCCACGCACCCACTCATGTCTGTGATATTACTGAAGCTCCCAGAGCTATTGATTAGATCTGTAGATAGCAGCAGATGTTTCTGATTAGTCTTTGTCTTTGTTTTGAAGATTTTCCCTGCCAAGAAGAAAACCTACTTTCAGAAAAGAAAGAACCAATAAAAATCAGAAGCAGAGAACAAAGTGCCAAACCGCTGAAGTCACATCAAGCTTCTTGTAGCAATATCTTGCAGGAACACTGGGATTACCTGATGATAAGGAGAACATATATCTAACCACAACCATGCCTAAAATCCTGAATTCTAGACATAACGGTAATTGATTGGCATCAAAAGGGAAATATAAGTGTCCTCTCATGGCAGACTTATTCTACGCCACTAACAGAAAAACCTCCATTAAGTCTGTCAAACGTATATCAATGCCATGGTATTGAAATCTGAACATTTTCTGGCGTGTGAATGGTAATTCCACATTAAGGACCAATGTAATCTAGGAGGTTTCATAAATTTCTTCCTCAAATTATTTGTATTTCTTCAGTACTTATGAAAGTCCAGTAGAAATATCTTGTTCCTTCATAGTATGATGCATTTTCTCCTTGTTTTTACAGTGTTTTTCCCATTTCATGAGTCTTCATCTACTCTCTAATGGGATGTTTGAATTATGGCTGGAGAAGATATTCTGAAATATGTAGGAGAAAACTGTAAAGTCCATCTAGAGTTAAAATGAGGATTTGTGTTGTTTCTTCTTATCTCTTTTATGAGGAAACCCTGAGAGACCTGGGTTTGTTCAGCCTGGAGAAGAGGAGACTGAGGGGGGAGTTCATCAACGCTTATAAGTATCTAAAGGGTGGGTGTCAAGAGGGGGACTAGGCTCTTTTCATTAGTGCCCAATGACAGGACGAGGGGCAATGGGCACAAGTTGGAACACAGGAAGTTCGACCTGAATATAAGGAAAAACATCTTTCCTATGAGGGTGACAGAGCCGTGGAACAGGCTGCCCAGGGAGGCTGTGGAGTCTCCTTCTCTGGAGACATTCAAAACCCACCTGGACACATTCCTGTGCCCCCTGCTCTAGGTGTGCCTGCTCAAGCAGGGGGGTTGGATGAGATGATCTCCAGGGGTCCCTTCCAACCCCTGCCATTCTGTGATTCTGTGATCTACCTGAAGTATGAAATAAAAAATTATGCACCCAAATCTGCCATACTCTGTAGCTGAAAATACTGTGGGACTCTGCATCCCTGAATGCTACCCTAAAATGGAGGATGATTGTCCATCTCTCCTCCAAGCCACGACACTCTTTCACAACAATAGCAGATACTTTCCTCAGGGCTAGGAAAAAAACATAAGAGTTGGAGGTTTCTGATAAAGTAAAAGCACATGTGCCTCCCAGGATATAGTTCAAAGCACATTTTCATAATTTGCTATTAGGAAAAAAAATCAACTCCATGTTTCTATGCTGAGATAGATACCCTTCTTCAGTGAATCACTGAAAGGTAAAACCAGCTTGGATCTGAAAGTCCATGTATAATCTCTGGAGCACCACCAAACAGCAATACTCTAGACTGCTCTTAAATATCTCCAGGAAAGAAATATCTACAGATTTCCTAAGTAACAAATTCCTATGCATTACTGTCTTTATGGTTATCTCTTTTCAGTACCATGTTTCCAGAAATATTGTCTGCTGCAAATCACAGTCACTGACTTCCTGTTCTTCCTCTTAGAGGCATGGAAAGCAAACACTGTCCATTTTACAGAAGTCTTACACATATTGCAAAACTGTTACATATCCTCTTTTAGAACCCCCCATTCCAAACCAAACGAACTCAGATCTGTCCATTTTTCTTCTCACAAGCTTTATTTCTTTTAGCTCTGCTTTATTGATGCTTCTCCCAGTTGGACTCACACCTTTCATGTTGGAAGACAACACCCAATGTTGGGAGAGCTCTCCAGCCCAGCTTCACTGTCACTAAGAAGATCAGAATCATCACTTTCTGTGTTTTGGTAGAAAACCAACACTGTGCAGAAAAATAATAATGGTTGGACTATCCACAGAGATGCAGAGAGGGAAGAAGAAAAACCCTTAGGGGTATTTCAAAGAGAGCAAGGTGGATTTGGGCAGACATGAGTTCAATCTGCCTGTACTTCAAGCTGGCCAGGTGGGAGACATGGCCAGCTAAGAGCTATTCTCATCCAGGGAAAAACTTTTAAGATCAAATCTGGAGTAGAGTGGTCCAGTTTTGGGGTCCCCTGCACGAGACAGAGATTGACAGACGAGAGCAAGGCCTTTGCAGGGCCGCCAGTGGAGCACAGGTTGTACAAGAAGGCACTGAGAGAACCAGGTTTATTCAGTCTTAAGACAAGCTTAGTCTCCTCCTTTGCAAGCACACCTTAACCCAGGCACTATTGTCCCTAGCCATCTTTGTTATGACCCAGCCTACCCCACAACCTCTCTTTCAGAAGGTAACTAGGAGATCAGCAACCCACATCTGCTGGATTAATGTAATGTCTTGGCAACAGTAGCACAGTGAATGCAGGACTCAGAGTACTGAAGGACACTCACAGAGCTCTTGTGAATGAAGCAAAAAAAAGCCAGGCTTTATTTTGAAAATATCAAAACTAAATTGTTTCAAAATTTTGTGATTATTTTTTATGTCAGAGGAAATCATAACAAACCAGTCTTTTTTACGGAAAAAAAGTTACTGAGTCGTAAAACATTATAAAGCTCTTCTGAAGAGCGTGAAAGAAACATTCCTATCCCCACCTGCACTCTGGTCTCTGGGCATGCAGGAAGACAGCAGGCTAAGACATAGTGCATGCAAGATGGTTTGGCTCCTTCACTGCTCCTTACACTGTAATCACCTGTAATTACTTCAAATGGTTAAGTAATTCCAGTTAGAGTAGCAGCCTCTGTACATCCCTAGAAACTGCTGCAATGGTAATCACAAGGTTTTTTTATTAAGTGCAGTGAGCACAAGCAGATTGCTCAAGTCATTAGTGTGATTACTCTGAAATTTCTTGATATATTAGACTGCAATGGGTCCTTTGTTTAAATATAACAGCATGTACATCCACCAGATCTCCCAGATAAATCTTGTAAGCTCATACACTAGAGCTGAGAAGGCCCAGTTTCCCTAATAATTATCCAGAATTAGCCCTGTGCTAGCAAACTATGTTCTGTTCACCAATAAAAATAATGTATATCCATAATATATTGTTTTACTGACCTACTTTCCAGACAGACTGAATGGGAACATGCCATCAATATATCTGAAGTAGACTATTCATTAGTAGAAAAGCATTCAAATATCATAAAAGATTACATTGATCTTTGTCAAAAGTAGACTAAAAGACTTCTTCAACAGTCCTTTATTTTTCAAAGAGAATAGTTAATTCCAGATATTTTAATCCTGATTTAGAATATGCACTCTCACCACTGCCATAAACACCTGTCCTTCTCTTCTCCTCTCTGCAGCCTGTCCAGGCATGTGTGCTGTTCAGCTTCTTTATTATTGTCCTTTTTTGCATCCATGGTCCCACAAAATCCCAAAATGTTTATTCCAGACTCTTAAAAGCCCTCTGAGGGAGGTTGTCCAAAGACAGATGTGTAAGAAAGGTCCTTTTTTTCCTGCTGTTTCACTGAGATGACAGAGAAAACATGAGAATATTGTCTAAAAATTGAAGTTGGTGCTTTAATATCCCTGGCAGACTTATTTTCTCTCAGGGAGATTAAAGAACTAAATATATTTCCAAACCCTTGCCAAGGCCTTCATAGCCATGGCTGTGCCTTCCAAATTTGTTTGGGTTGCTTACAAAGAGACAAGGTTTATAATTTACCTTTTTATTGCTTGGTCTTAGGGAAGACTGACACAATCTGTCTCCTCCAGCTCTTCCTCCCACTCCAGCTTTAACAGGCAAGGAGGGTTTCTTAGTCAGCACAAATATGTCTCTGTTTTAGAAAAATGAGAAGTATTAATATCCACCAGTCATGTGGTCTCTCTGAGACACATTCAGATGTGATGCTCATCAGAGCTGATGCCTGAGCCTACATCGGGTCTTACACAGGTAGCCAACAATTGCCATCTTTGCAGCATGCCATCTCATTACTGCAAAGCATGAATCCTGCATAATTCCACGTAAGGTAGAGTGGAATCTGCAGTTCTCAATCTCCTCCCTTGCATCTCCTCTCAAGGCCATGTTCAGCCCTCCCATACCTATCTACCAGTTTAATGACAATTCTATATCATCAAAGTCTTCAGCTAATTCAGATTACATTTACAAATACCATCCAATATCACTGCTCCTTCAGCATAGAAAGGAGGTCTCAGTGTGAAAAAGTGGAAGGAAAAAAATACTCCAATGAAAGTGATTGTTATTGTGACTAAAACTAGGCAAAGTATTAAACAAAGACTCCAAGTGAATGACATTTAGTGAAGGGCATGTTTCTGTTCTTCTCAGGGGGGAAATATTCTTCTCAAGACAGGTGATTAGAAGCAAAGTTCACAGAATCACAGAATCACAGGTTGGAAGGGACCTCAGGGATGATCTAGTCCAACCTTTCTAGGAAGAGCACAGTCTAGACAAGATGGCCCAGCACCCTGTCCAGATGACTCTTAAAGTTGTCCAGCATGGCCGAGTCAACCACTTCCCTGGGAGGATTATTCCAACGGTGACTGCCCTCACTGTGAAAAATTTCCCTCTCGTGTCCAATCGGAATCTCCCCAAGAACAACATGTGTCCATTCCCCCTTGTCCTCTCCATGGGACTCCTTGTGAAAAGGGAGTCTCCATCTTCTTTGTAGCTACCCCTTAAGTCCTGGTACACAGTAACAAGATCCCCTCTAAGCCTCCTTTTCTCAAGGCTGAACAAACCCAGTTCTCTCAGCCTATCCTCATATGGCAGCTTCCCAGTCCTTTGATCATCTTGGTGGATCTTCTCTGGACCCCTTCCAGCCTGTCACATCCTTTTTTGTATAGCGGGGACCAGAACTGGACACAGGACTCCAGGTGTGGCCTGACAAGCACTGAGTAGAGCGGGATAATGACTTCTTTATCTCTGCTGGTGATGCCCTTTTTGATGCAACCCAGCATCCTGTTGGCCTTCTTGGCCGCAGCAGCACACTGTTCGCTCATGTTGAGCTTTCTGTCCACCAGGACCCCCAGGTCCCTTTTGACAGTGCTGTTCTCCAGCCAGGTGGATCCCATTCTGTGCTGCACTCCCAGATTATGTTTTCCCAGGTGCAAGACCTTACACTTGTCCTTGTTGAACTTCATAAGGTTCTTGCTGGCCCACTCCTCCAGCCTATCCAGATCTCCCTGCAGAGCAGCTCTCCCTTCTGGAGTGTCTACTTCCCCACTCAACTTGGTGTCATCGGCAAAGTTCATCAGGCTACACTTGATCCTGTTATCTAGACCACTTATGAATATATTGAATAACATTGGGCCCAATATTGATCCCTGAGAGACCCCACTTTTGACGGGTTGCCGGTTTGAGAAAGAGCTATTTACCACCACCCTTTGGGTGCGGCCTATCAGCCAATTCCCCACCCACTGCACAGATCAATCCTCTAGGCCATAACACATTCATTTCTCCAGGAGGAGACTGTGTGGGACCATATCAAAGGCCTTGGAGAAGTCCAGGTAGACAATGTCCACTGCCCATCCCATGTCAACCAGGCAAGTCCCTTTGTCGTAGAAGGCCACCAGATTTGTCAAGGACGATCTGCCCTTAGGGAAGCCATGTTGGCTTTTCCCAATCACGTGCTTCGTTTGACTTGTGATGGCCCCCAGGAGGATTCGTTCCATAACTTTCCCAGGGACTGAAGTAAGGCTGATGGTCCTATAGTTACCTGGATCCTCCCTCGAGCCTTTCGTCGCAATCACCATAATTGACTTCAATACATTCAAGGTGTTCCTTGATGTAGAGTGCAACTTCTCCACCTCTTCTACTCTGTCTGTCCTTATGAAAGAGCCTGTAACCATCCATTGTGATCCCCCAGTCGTTTGAGTTGTTCTGATTGTGATGGTGGAGGGTGCAGGCTGATGTGGAATCCTGCCTCTGTGAGTCACCAGGGTCCACGGTGCCTCATTCTTGGTGGTGTCTGACACAGGAACATGATACTGCGTAGCCTCTTAACAGTTTCCTGCAGTTCATCCACCTGACATAACAGGTCATCAACCTGTGCACACCTTGTGTAGGTACTTACCTTATCGTCAGGAGAGGGGTTTGGGCAATTGCTGCAACCCACTGCCTGTACTGATGTGTCCTTTCTTACCAGGCCCGTCTGGGTGGATGCGTCTGACATCTCAGGAGCTTTTGCTGAACGAATAGTGGTTTTTGCTCTGAGGTGAGTGCCCACCATTTCGCCTGAGACCAAAGCACTTGCCTGAGCTGTAGACCTATAAGCTGGCTGTGACGTCCCTCCTGCTCGCCCTGCCTGCGGAAACTGATGCGCCACGCCCTTCTGACATGACACGCCCTTCTGACACGACACGCCCTGTTTGCCCATCCTGTTCTCCAGGCTCCCTAGGGGCTGTTTAACTCTCCCACCGTTGCTTCTGGCAATGCCCCACGCTGCATCAGCTGCACGTCAGCCTCACTCGCGAGAGCTGCCAGCTCCTGACAGGTCCCTCTGCTCACCCTCGGGCTTCTCGGGTACGAGGAACCGCCTCGCCTGCCCCGATCTAGCGCTGAGCCATGGGACTTGGCTTGCCACCGCTGTGCTCCTCGCCAACTGAGTTCTTTATAGATGGTCTGGGAGGGACAGAGTATTTTCACACATGCTTTTCTGCTTTGCACCCAGGACATACCAAGTAGTTTTTATATTATTTACAGACTTAGAGGCTCTGTTTCCCTTTATAAGAATGATTTCATTAACTTAGTTTGCAAGAGTTATACCAGTCACTTTCTCTCATAGGAGAGAAAAAATTAATATGTGCATTTCTGAGGAGGAAAGACATTGTTCTGAATAAAGGAACAAAGAGATGACACATATTGGGCTTTTTAATTTACGGAAATACTACTGCCTATGTCAGGGTTCACCCATTATTAGGTGATTTCAGATGAATCAGATATTACATTCGAAAAACTTCATCATGCGTTCAACATTCATTTGGCTGCAAGTGGAACTGCTTGAAGATCACACCGTCATTTCCAGCAAGGAAGCTTGAACTTCTCTGTTTTAACGTAATGTTGCCAGCAGCTTCCACCCCAGTAACTAAAACAAACAGTGAGAGTTACTGAAATGGTTCTGAAGAAATCAAAAAAGCTGCCACAGTTTATCAGCACAATCTTCCTCTATTTAACATAAATCTTCTATGGAGGGTTTCCTTGTGATGCGCTTCAGAGGGTGCATGAGTCATAAAGGAAGTGCATTCGGTTGACATTTTCCATCTGCTGGCAATGGAGTGCAGACCCAAAATGCCAAAATTGAAGCACAAAGTAAAGATATAGACATGGGGATTCCTACTTCTAGGATAAAATTGGGCTCAGAGCATAATTTCTCATGAGCTGATTGAAAAATTGTTAAGATTTTTGAAGGGGTAGGGGGATAATATTTAATTTTGAGTGGCACCAGATATCTGCACCCCTCCTTGCCTTCAGTGGGGATGTGGACACTCAGCACCTGCTTGGATGAGACCCTTCAGCCATTTTACAAAGTCTGTGAAGAATATGAAGATGATGAACAGTGACATCTCTAATCTTTGTGGGGAAAAATAGCTTGTGATAACAGCTGGTTAAGATACAGAATGAGCGAATGATTAATCAGCAGAAATGTGGTCTGTGTTGTTACTGCATCAAAGCATGCAAGGCCGAACAAACTCTCAGCTGGAGTACAGATGCCAAAAGCAAGCTGACAGCCAAAAGCCATGCCTTTTTGGAACCTGTCCCTGGAGAATGGGAAGGAGGAGAGATTTTCCCATGCTGATTTTTCTCTACTATTCTCATTCCCTCTCTGGAGCTGATCCACTTCTGATGAAGTCCAAATTTGTAATTGGAACCTAGTGTAGAAATCTACTCTTTTTCTGGCTCACAAAGGACAACACAAGGAAAAAGGAAGGGGGTGGGGGGAGAAGAGACAAAACTGTCTACCTTTTATGCAGAAGAAGACAAGAGAAAATTAAAGAAGGATTTTTCAAAGAGTCCAAGGATTTTTTGGAAGGTTTGGGATTTCAGGGAGCCCAGCTGTTTTCATCTGAAAAAACTCAAATTCTTCAATAAGCTGAAGATCAGGGCTGATCATTATTTTTCCATAAAAGTAGCCTAAAATTACTTATTACTTGGAAATCTCAGTCACATTAACTATCCCATCATCATACAAGCACTGTGAATTAGAAGTAAGAGTGTCTTGTGCTCCAGGATCATGAAGTTGTCCTCTTTGTATTTTGCCCATGAAGGTAGATTTTCAAAGAAACACTGACTATGAGCATAAAACAAAACAAAACAAAATCGTTTCTTTTGAACCAAACCTGATGACACCAACTGATGTGCAGGTACCTGAAAGTAGAACAACAACCTGGGGAAGCCTTCAGAGACTCCACCTCCAACACACAGTTTGCAACCACAGGTAACAATGGAAGGCCCCCCTCCTACAAGAACGGCCAGCACAGCACTTCTGAGAAACATGAAATCACATAATGGATTAGTTTCAAAGGAAAATCTAGAGGTCATATGGTACCATCCTCTGCTCAAATCAGGACTTGTTTTTGAGCATATTGTTCAGACCCATGTCTAGTTCAGTCTGAGTATCTGCAAGGATGGGGATCCCACAGCCTCTTAGGACCCCTGTTCCAGTGTTTGACTGCCCTTGTCAAGAACAAAGAATATTTTTCTTATCTGCCATCAGAATGTCTTTCATTATAACTTGTGTCCATTGGTTCACATCCTTTCATTGCCTACCTCTGAGAAGAGGCTAACTTCATCTTCTCTGTTCCCTCCCACTGCAGACAGCAGTAAGATCCCCCTGAGCTGCCTCTTCCCCAAGCTAAGCTAGCCCAGCTCTCTCAGCCTCTCCTCATATATTATATGGTCTTTCTCCATGACCTTCTTGGTGGCCTTCCATGGGACCCAATCCAGCCTGTCAATGTCATTGTTGTAATGGAGAGCCCAAAACTGGATGCAGGACTGGATGAGGTGTGGCCTCACAAGTGCCAAACAAGGGAACATTATCCTGACCTTATTTCTTGTACAGTCTATTACGAGGTTGCTCTTTGCAGCAGGGGCATACTGCTGCTTCAGGTTCAAGTTCTTGACCACCAGGACCCCCAGGTCCATTACTATAAAGCTCCTCCCCAACATTGCATTATTGCATGGTCTTATTCCATACCATGTGCACAACTTCACTTATGCCTTTGATAAACTTCATGAGGTTTCTGTCAGCCCGTTTCTCCATTCTCTCTAGATTCATCTAAAAAGTAGCTCTGCCCTCCAGCATCTCAGCTGCCTCCCCCAGTTTGGTGTCATCAGAAACTTAGTGAGGGCTTTTGAGAGGATCCAGTGTCTAAGCTACTAGGATTTTCAATTTCTTAAAATTTCAACCACATCATTCTGTTGAATGTATTGCAGTTTGCTTTATTTGTTATTTGAATTATTAGATCTTGTGAAGATTACATTGCAGATTCTAGGCATTTATTTCTATACTTTGAAGAGATTCTAGCTATTCTCAGGTAGTATCTGCTTTGTCTGAATCTTTATAAGGCTATCCTCCAGGGTTATACACAAGGCCAGACTGGATTAATAGAATGATACCATACTTGTACTGATAGTTTCAGTAATGCTTTGGTTATAGAACATGAAACACGTTTGTTGGTTATTACAAATTTTCCACACACTCAGCCATCACCTTTAGGTGCTCAAGGAGCTTCCATTGAAACCACACTATTTTTACACCAGTATAGGACCTCTGCAGGTTTTATCGTCTGTATGAGATTCAGTGCAGTGTCTCCTGGAGAATGAACGAAACACTGATACAGCAGCATTTCCTTATAACCTTTGGGATATAACACTTTGTCCATAAAGACAAAAAATCACTTTACTGAAGAGGAACAAGTCTTTGCTTCCATACGGAGCTGACGACAGGCATGGAAAAGCCAGATTGATAAGTATCAACCAAACTGTACTTCATTATCTTCCCTAGCTTTGTTCATTTGACACAGCAGTTACTGAGATGAATATATGTTTCAAATATGTGAAATCTTAAATGTCTTTCAGAGAAATAGAAAAGATAAGACAGAAAAAATCCTCTTGGGAATGTGCAACTGATCTGCTGACTTCAGAGCTCATCTGGTATGATAACTGATTACAGCTCTAACTGAATGACTCAGAAACACATATACAGATTTATAGACACTGTAACAGGCCTTCAAAGAATAGCTCCTTGATAATTGGCTGAAAGACCTTTCCTTGATCTACTGAAATGCCTTTAAGAGTTGATCTAACCAAGGCAATAAATTATTATGATTCTTTTCAGAGCAGACACTGTCAGTTTGAGTTTTCACATGCTAAAAGCAGTGTTCATTTTGTAGTAACTCCTGTTGGAAACCAGATAGCCTCCTGATGGTCAAAAATTGTTGGTTTATTTTTTTGTTTGGTTGGGTGTTTTGGTTTTTTGTTTGGCTTTGGTTTGGTTTTGGTTTGTTATTTTGTGGGTTTTTTTTTGTAAAGGGCCATCTATCCTTGGAGGACTCTTAAGGCAACACCCAGCATAAAATCTCTAATTCACTCATGTATTACATATATACTTTTCCATACATTGCATTGGGAACATGTCCATATATCTATTCCTGCACAGAGAAAAGTCACCTGCTTTTGCCACAAAAATATTTAGTCCCAAAGATGATCCTTGAAGCTGCATTCAGATTTACACACCAGTGAATTCCTAAAATGTTCCACAAAAGCCAGCAAATCTCTGAAGATGTCCTGTTTTAATCCCTATTTTGCTTCCTCTGGACTAAGATGCCTGACAGACCTAGCTAGTTCATGTGGCAGAGGTAGAATTAACATTTTGTTATTTAACCCGCCCTGTGCCCCAAGTACGTGTATCACATCTTTTGGTCCTGTTCTGCATATTATAAAGTACTCATCTGTTTGGGAAAAGCAAAAAAGGATCTATGAATATGAATATTTCTCCTCTGCAGAGGGAACACCTGTCTTCACTGATGTTCGAAAAACTGATGACTTTCACACGCATACAACCCTACCAGCGTATAACTTGCTTAAATCTAATCTTTCTGTTTCCTCACACCTCTATGGTTCCAGGCACCACACGGCTTGCCAGTATTTTTCAACCATTTAATACTGCTGCTTTACTGCCTTAGGGGTCACAACTATATTTAAACTCCACATGAGGAAAGTGCTAACACACTCAATTTAATCAACAGGAAATGGTGGCAAAGAGAAGGATGGTCATCAGATCAAAGACAGGTTTTCAACCTTAATACCTCACATCTAGATATCTTTTTTGTCTATGCAACTGCAACAGAGTTAAGACACAGTAACATGCATTTATGGCAAAATATGAGTCCTTCTGAAGTCATACACAGTTTTTCCTCTCTAGCAATGGGACCAAATTTTCAGCTTTAATTTAGATTGTCATAAAGACATTTATTCTTATTGAATTGCTGATGGAGGAGGGAGTAGTTCCTGTGATAGTAAGAACTCTTGGACTAATAATTCCCCTGCTTTTTCAAATTAAGTTTTATGTAATATTTAACAGAAAATGGTAGGGCAGATGGCTGAAGCATAAAGGCTAGGCAAATGTGTGAAATTATAGCCCATAATCTCAGACATCAGTAGCTTGAAGAAATGACACTGAAAGATAAAGTGTATTCACTGATGTAATGGAATTGTTGCTGAAACAAACAGAATCATACAGCTACAAGGCTTTCAAAAACGTGTTTATAGCATAGAGATTTTAACAGGAATATTCATTATCTCCAAATAGTATAACATCAAAATAGCTTTAAGGACTTGTATAGGTATGTTTTAGGAATTCATTGAGATTAATCATTACAATCCTCTAAGAGCATTTCTGGCAAAGAAAAGAACTAAAGATGATGTTTTTTAATGAAACACAAATTACTGACAAATTACTGAATCTTAGAAGAGAATAAGCAAACAACACTGTTTGATGTTACAGATGAGGCTGTGGGGATATTGCAGGGGATTCTTCTCCAAATCTATTAACATGCAAGTGGTGAATGCACAGACTAGAAAAAGCAAACAAACAAAGTGAAATCTGAGGACTTGTAAAGCAAGTCACCCCACTGTGGAGAATCCTCCCCAAAGGCCATTACTTGGACCTCTGCTGGTTCTAATCTATATAAATGATGGAGACAGATGGAAAACAGTATGCAAGCTGATTACATCAACTGAGTGAGGATAAAAAGAAACTGGGTTTCATCTGAAATCAGGCTGCTATGCAGTAAATAAGACTCAGCATTGACAAACATAAATAAGCACATGCCATAGGCAGCAATAAATAGCCCAGAAGAAGCCAAAGAACCTGGAATGGAGCTCAGAGATATGCAGGATTTGTCTCAAAAACACCTTTCGCAAGGGATGTAGAGAACTCCTTTTCCTTTGAAACCTTGTGTATCCCGCCAGTAAGGAACCAGTCTGGTAAGCTGGAGTGCTGTATTTCTCTCTGTGTCCCCCCATGTATTTATCATTAGTATACCATGAAAAACATATAAAATCAGTCAGGTGCTGTCTCACATCTTTTAAGATATTCAGGATATCATTTGTTCCTGCATTGCTAAGTCCCATAGCTATTTCACAGAAACTAACAATATATCTTACCCAAAATAAACAAGAAAAGAAAAAAGATTGTCATTTTATATAGCCTACTCAAGGTACCAGCCTAAATCATGATAAAAGTGAAGAAGCATTTTTACTACTTGACTACTATTATAACCTGTCTCATTGACCATGCAAAAGAAGAAAGGCTACTCACTTCTGGTGAACATGGTCTTTGTCTCTGAAGCCTGTCCATGAGGTTTCATAAAAACTGGAGGCAGAGACGGACTAGCCTCAGAGCCCATAACAGCTCTCCTCACTGGACAAGGTGTGAGTTAGGCAGGAGAAATGGTCACCCGTCCTTTGGTTTCATGGACAAGCCCTTCGAGTGGCCTTGGGAAAGCTGAACCCAAAAAACTTGTCTGGGTTATGTAGACTTAAAGCTTAGAGTGAAGAGTGAGGATTTCTGCAAGTATGACCACAATCTTACGTGGATAATGTGGATACATGAGGCTGTGGGTAATCTCATGGTATAGAGAGACGCAATGTACGTAAATCCTCCTGCAGTGTTTTACCCTCCATTACCTCTCTTCTGAGCAACACTGGGTGATAAAGGTATCTTCTCTTTTCCTCTCAAATTTGTAGGTCTGGTTTTGTACCCATTAGGCTAAATCAAAAATTAAGCCTGTGTCTACATGCTAGAAAGTCTGGCTCAAGCCAGTATAAACTCTTGCTGCTCTGTGCTGCATGTTCCCATTTACCCACCACCCACTTCCAGGTGCCAGCAAGAGTTTGTGTCACCACTTGTTAACCCAGATCTTCTGCAAAACCTACCTCCTGCCCCAAAGACCCTCTCAAATCAATTCACTGCATGACCATTCAAACACTTACCCTAGCACAGGGCAGAAGATGGCCAGTGCCAGAGCACAGACTGCTGGGAGAGGACAGGCAATGGTGTCAGTCACTTAACCAGCATTGCTGAAGAAATATCACTTAGTTAGCAGGTGCCCAAAGCCTCCTTGGGAAACAGCCAGGCCATTCTCTTTGCTTATCACAAGAAATCTGAAAGGGCTGAAAGCTATCATGGCCAACAATAATGCTTTTACTGAGAAGGACATTTGGGTCACTTACACTTCTTGCAAAGCCTTTTTATACTTTTAGAACCTCAGGAACTGATGCTGTAGATGCTCATGATTGCTGGCTGAAAAATGACATGGGAAAGAGACTCTGGTTTGCCAATGCTTTTGCACCCTCCAGCAGTAGGAATAAGAGGAGAATGAATCCTCAGAGCAGATTAGGAGAGAAGGATCCTTTGCCCACAAGACACTTTCAGTATAAACTCTTACAATCCTAAACTGGAATACATAATTCAGGGGATGTATAGTCTGTCACAGGAGGGGGATGAGGAAGAAGGCTATTTCACAGTGCCCTTCTCTGTCCTTTTGCACCAGGCTACAATGCAAGACAGAAGAACCACAGAAAAGATATAGTTGAGGACAGGCAGGGTTGTAGGACTAGCACAGCCCATGCCACCCTGTGCAGAGCAGCACAGATGAGCAATCTGGGGAGGGGGTGATGGAAGTTAAAGGAAATTAAAGGAAAACAAATGCAGAACAGATGTCAGAAAGCACATTTTCCTTCAGAGAATAATAAATGCATGTGGTGGCCTTCCAGACAAGGTTACTAGGGCAGGAATAACAAGGTCATTTCATAAACAATTAGCTGCTCTTCAGGGTGAAAGTGAAATGCTAGCAGTGACCAAGTTAGACAGCTGACACAGGAACAAAGAGTATATTCTTTCCTTTCCTTTGCACTAGGGACATTCCTCTTTTAACACTCTTGTTTTCACAGTTACTTCTTCCTTGCAAGAACTCCCTGATAAACCTCAAACCCTCTCTCCACTAAGGCCATCAGTAAGAAGCTGGTTAGTGTCTGCTTTGATAGAGGTAGGGGGGGGCCCGTGCTTATGTGCACGACCCGGAATATATGTGTGTCGTGAACTCTTTTCTGTTAGGAAAAGAAGACCACCAACATATTTGATCCATGGGCAGTCGAGAACCAGTTTCTAGTTGGTAATAACTTAAAGTTGTTTCTGATCCTGGGCTATGACTGAAAAAGCATTAAATAGCTACTTAACCAGGAGAGCCTCTCAGGCTATAATAGGGCCTTATGTATATTACTGGCAAATTTCTGTATTATTAAAATTCCTTCAGGAAAATGCTTGGGTTCACACACCTCGAAATCTGCCTAACTCCCAGTTGTGTCAGTCACCAGCTGATCTACGACTGTACTGCTGCTTATTTTAGTAATTTACTTGTATTACTGGATAAACAATGCTTTAATTGGTGATGTGAGAGTAGCTCACACAGAGAGGAGGACCATGAAATTACAAAGGATACAGAAAGAAGGCACTGAAATGCTTCCTTGTTTTTGTTTTTTTTAACCTAAGGATGTCACCTGTATATTCTTAAAAGCTCATTATTATGATTGCAACTAAGAATGTCTGGGAGAATTAGCTGCTTCTGCAAAAATCACAGCTAAAATATAGGTTTTCATGGTGCTAAGCTTACAAGCATCCAGGAAGCTTCAATAAAATCTAAGAATCTTTATTTCCACTGTGGAGCATTTAATGTCCCTATATCAACCTATACTAGCTACCAGTTAAAGCACTTTTTATTCTCCAGAGGCATGTATAAAAGCTCTTGTTTAGAAGTTCTTGTATATATATATATTCAGCAGGCCAAAGAATAGATAAAGGGATTTATTTTCCTTCCAAAACCCTTGTACAGCCCACTCAAGGAAATAGCCTGAACTCTGTATTGACATGGAACAGATTGATCTTCATATCAGATCTTACTATCCAAAAAGTATTTGGTCTGAATGAGAATCAGTTACCAAATAGAAGAATGAAAGTGAACTACTAACCCTGAGATTCATCTGCTTTTGGACTCAGACCAAATACAGAAGAAAACAATATAGCAGTACTATAACTTATTAAGAAAGTAAAGCAGAGTTAATTTGAATTCTGTCAGCATGGTTGGCCTGGCTTGGCTTTTCTACTCCATTTTTAAAAGCTACCTGCCTGAATACCCAACTCCCTTTTTGGTGCAAGCAAAAAAGGGGTGTAATGACAAAGGGGGAAAAGGTTAACAAAGAAAGAGAGAATACAGAAACCATTCCTTTCACTTTGTGGGGCTTTTTTTCAAGCGAGGCTTGAAGAAAACCAGCATTTTCAGCAAAACTTAAAAAAACACAAACACCTTTCTTTTCTTTTTTTTTAATTCAAAAAAGAATACATTGAATTAAAATGAAGTCTCTATTTCAGTGCCTAGAAATATTTTTTATCAAATCTAGACAAAAGAACTAATTTATTTTATCAGCAAAATGGAAGACAGCACAAAGCTCACACACCTCAGAACCTGCAGGCTGCAGAAAACTTGGAGAGTGATTGGACTGGAAGTTTTCAGGTGGGCTAATAATTTCCCTGAGGATTTACTCTGAGGCCAGTGCTGGATGCCAAGATAGGTGTTTGGTGCTTGATAAATGGAAAATTACATGGCAGAACTCAGCTAGACATTAGAAATGAGATGGTAGGTTTGTGCTGGCCTAAACAAAAGAGGAACAATTGAACACTTCTTTTCACATTTTTCAACCTTACACTACTTAACTTTCGTTTGGCAATTGTCATCTATTTGTGAGCCCTTGTCCTTTGCAAAGGCCTGAATATTGGAACAGGGTCCTGCTTGTTGAATGCATATCCTAGCAGCTTTCCTGCCCTGCTCAGGTGAAGGCTCCCTACCCTCTCTCCATTAAAACCAGACATGCAGACATAAATGCAGACATTACAGACAGCACTGCTTACAACTAAAGCAGATTACTTATCCCCACACAAGCTGACCTACTGGAAAGCGGCTCTGTTGAGAAGGACCTGGGAGTGCTGACGGGCAGCAGGTTGACCATGAGCCAGCAGTGTGCCCTCACGGCCAAGAAGGCCAACAGTATCCTGGGCTGCATTAAAAGCAGTGTGGCCAGTAGATCGAGAGAGGTTATCCTCCCCCTCTACTCTGCCCTACTGAGACCACATTTGGAGTACTGTGTCCAGTTTTGGGCCCCCCAGTTTAAGAAGGATGTGGAACTGCTTCAACAAGTCCAGCAGAGAGCTACCAAGATGATCAGGGGACTGGAGCATCTCCCTTATGAGGAAAGGCTGAGAGACCTGGGTTTGTTCAGCCTGGAGAAGAGGAGACTGGGAGGGGATTTCATAATTACCTATAAGTATCTAAAGTGTGGGTGTTAAGAAGATGGGACTAGACTCTTTTCAGTGGTGCCCAATGACAGGACAAGGGGCAATGGGCACAAGTTGGAATACAGGAAGCTCCACCTCAATATGAGGAAAATCTTCTTCCCTGTGAGGATGCCAGAGCAGTGGAACAGGCTTCCCAGGGAGGTTGTGGAGACTCCTTCCCTGGAGACATTCAAACCCTGCCTGGACACGGTCCTGTGACCCCTGCTCTGGGTGTGCCTGCTCAAGCAGGGGGGTTGGACAAGATGATCTCCAGGGGTCCCTTCCAACCTCTACCGTTCTGTGATTCTGTGATTTTCCCTGGCAGATCCCTAGAAACAGTTGGACTTGGAGCAGTAGGAAAGAGGAACAGCAGAACGGTGGGCTAGAAAGGGATGTTTCCAGCCACAGATTTACTGGGAAGGGGAAAGGAGGTGTCTGGGCAGGGGTGACATGTTTCTGGGAGGGATGCTGAGAAAGAGATAGGAGCATGGATGAGATGAGAGATGTGAATATGGTAAGAAAGTCCAAAAATGTGGACTGAATAAGCTGGAATGACATGAATTACACACAGGGAGCCATGTATAGGCAAATTAAGCAATGACACTGCTGGCATACCTTAGCTATAAGTAAAAATTCTATTGCAAGTGATGAAAGTGGAAAAACAGTTTAAAGCATGCAGGGACATGAAACAACTGCAAACCATATCAACTACAGGAAGGGTTCATGGATTTGCAATCATCATTGGTTGGACAAGTCCATTTAGATTTAAGGTAATAAACCAGTTCAAATATAAAATGCAACGAAACCCAGGCAAATGAATCTGTAAGTGCTGATATATACAACACATTTTATATAGAACAGGAAATTATTTTAAGTGAAGAGGATTTACAAGGAAACAAAGGGAAAAGACTAAGTTAAGGAAGGATCTACGTTATGATAGACTTGTTGCGGATGGTCACCCTTCTAAAACCACCTCCAGGTCTTTTGGGATACTTCCACTGAAACTTAGCACAAGTTTTGCTTTTTCTACCCATTTCACAGCCAACATGGATTATTGGTATGAACATTAAGAATGTGAATCTTATACACTTTTGCAACCTGAGCCTTTCAGATGCTCACCCACTGCAAAAGTGATCTTCCTATCAAATTATTTCAACAGTGAATTCTTACAGCCCCTCAAAATTCTCAGTCTCCAAGGCCCACTTCAACTGCTGCATTTGGTGCAGAGCTTACTATAGGAGACTTTATCAGTTAAGAGTCTCTCTGAACTCAGTTCTTGGACCAGAAAATACAAAATCATTTACAAAGCGTGTTCCTGTAAAGTTCTTTCAGGTAGGAACTGAAATGCTGGAAATTGCACAACTCATGTTCTTTCATGCAACTTTTGAGTGTTTTACAATGCAGTCCTTTGGCAAGGAGCTTCTATTGTAATTGATGTAAATATACGATGACTGTGGTTTAGGAAGGTCTACTCAGCTAATGAGTCTTGATAATTATAACAAACGTTAGCTACTGAGAAGCAACGTGGACACAGAAGTAAAATCACTCTCACTCCAAGGAAAGCCAAGTATAGTTCAAATTGCAGACTATAAACTTTGTTATGTGAACTGAACTGTAATTACAAATTATCCAATATGGGGAATAATATGAATGTTAAAAGCATAAATCTTTTTCTAATATTTATAGGTTGTTGCAATTTGAAGCTTGTGGAGGCTTTTTATTATTTTTTTTATTATTCCAGAACTTGTTACTCTACCAAGTTACTTGAAGAGTGAATTTTGATGACTCTTCACCAGTGCCTTATTTGCCAGGCCTGTGTACAGCAAACATATTGCTCAGATCTCTGTGCCACTTTCTAGCAATAACTCTTTTCTTCTGTGTAATGGATACGATATAAAAAACTGATAGGATATGTATATAAGGTAGGGCATGTTATAAAATGTTCATACTAACAAGTAATCTTACACACAAAAAAAATAATTTTCTTCTTGCCAAGTAAAGCTGGTTTGTGTGTGGGCAT
Source organism: Phalacrocorax aristotelis (assembly GCF_949628215.1). Taxonomy (NCBI): domain Eukaryota; kingdom Metazoa; phylum Chordata; class Aves; order Suliformes; family Phalacrocoracidae; genus Phalacrocorax; species Phalacrocorax aristotelis. The sequence goes on from NC_134277.1 coordinate 154,669,819, forward strand.
TGGATTTAGGAATTTTACCCAAACAATTTCATCCAGTTAGAAACTTTGTACTTAGAAATGCAATTTCAGTCTGCCTAGTTGAGCCTGTGGGTTTGTTACAAACCCTGTATCTAGAATAATGTGGGTTTAACTTATTGTTACTTTCTATGTCAATAAAAATAACTGGTCAGAGTGGATTTGATATCTTCAACATGTCTGAGTGCACTTGAAAGAGTTCTGAGAAAGGCTTACTTTCTAGCTTTGTTTCTAAAGACTTCAATAAACCTGTACACATAAAAAAATTCCTGACCTTCCTCCTTCCCAGTGCAGAGAAACATTAAATCACAGAACTATATAATTTACTTCTGAGGTAAGAAAGCCAAGAACTTGCTATTATCTTGTCATTAGGACAATGAGACACAGGAAAAAAAAAAGAAAAAAGGAAAAAAAAGAGCAGAGAGAGAATATAATAAAATCCTGCCAATTATGTTCTGGTACAGTCATCGTCAATCTCCATTAAATACCGAAAGAAGGATTAAAGGAAAAAGTCTATTACTGGAGGAGCTAAAAAAGTGTAAAGTTTTCTCATTCAAAGGAAGCATAATTTCTTTAATTGCTTTGGACCTTCAAAACTTTTTTTATGAAAATTAAAAATTCTGATAAAGTGGCTTTCGGAAATAAAACCATTCCCCAATATCTGTTACTAAGCAGTGAAGTCAAATCTATTGAAAGTCCTGAGACTACAAGCAGCATCATGGCTCTGATGAGCATGTTACTTTCAAAATGCAGCTATTGGCACCCCAAGACTAGCTGCTACAGTCCATTGATTCACAGTTCACCAAGACTTGCCAATAAGAATCTAAAAAACATTCTAGATGCACTGTCCTGAGAGAAAGATGCTCCAAAATGATGTAAAAATGCCCAGTTCCATGGAAGATCAGTGAGCAGATCTGTTTTGTGCTGGCTGCATGGACAGGCTTTTGAAGAAACCATTTAGATATCCAAATTACTACACATGCCAAAATTAGGAGTTAAATCTAGGAAAGTACATGTTTATATGCCTGAAATTAGATGTATAACATTTCAGGAAGAAACCTCCCTAGGTAGTTAAAGGTGTAGTAGAGTTATATTAATAATGCATAGAAATATACTGGTCTTTTCTGAACTGACTAGCCCAGTCTCCTGACAAAAGCTACTTAGGACTGGACATTTTTGTACTCAGGTTTCTGCAAGAACATGATTTACTGAGTCTGTTCAGATCATGTCTAACTCTTCCAGCTTCTACTGAGTTAAAATACCGTTAGTAGTGGGAGTTTTGCATAATGGCTGTTGGATAAATCCCCCAGTCAAGATCACGGAAGGTAGAATGGAATTTATTTGAAGATACGTATTAAAGTTAATAAAGGTAAAATCAGCATCTCCTGAAAGAGCATTTTCTTTGCAGAATTTCATTAAAGATCATCACTTTCTGCTCACTTTACTTGAGCCCAGTAACCTATGATTTTGCAAGCATAAATCATTTAGAATTTTTGTATATTGGATAATGCTCTCAGTGATTCAAAATGGAAAAAAGATTTTCATTCAAGTAGTATTAGGTGGAAACTAAGGTTATCTTCTATACAAAACTTTAGAGCAGCTATATATCATTGTTCCGAGAAAAACTGTGTATAACATTTGAAAATGGAGCATTTTTCCATGTTTCTAAGTAGCATGAAGTGCATGGTGCTATTTACCAAGTTATTTCCCCAGTTTTCTTTTTCACCTCAAGGGACTGAGATTAAAAAAAAAGTGGAATTAAAAGCGTCTGTTACTTTTCAGGAAAATCTCACTGTAATTTCACATATGATTTCCATACAATCTCATTCATCTCCAAGGACATTTTAAACTCTGTGCAAAATCTGTCTTGGCCACATCAATGTTTGAGTTCCATTCTCTTTAATCCTTCTTATCCCCCCTCATTTACATTCTCATTGTATAGAAAAATACTCCATAAACTTTGAGATCACAGAAATCTGCAGATTTAAAGGACTCACTGAAACATTGTTTCTGAGATCAAAATAACCATCAATGACGGCTGTAGGCAGAGACCCTGGATACTATTCTCTTTAGCCTTCTGGTCTGAACATATAATCAAACACCTACTCTTTGGTGCAATATGAAATTGTTACTAAACCATGAGCAAAATCAATAATAAGTAAATCTATGTTTTGGTAAAATGATGCTGAATGAAATTAGAATTATTTAGGGTTAGGACTTGATAAATTGTTGAAATGTACTTAATGCTGATTTAAACTAGCTTACTTGTTTTGAGGCTATAGGTTTATAATAACTGATTTCTGGCATACATGCAGAAAAGCCACTGAAATCAGCTTTCTTGAAATATTTTAGCATTTATGCTTCTGGTAGCTGAAAAACAGTTCAAGCATTTGCAACAACCCTTGGTTTCAAATAAAAGGTAATGTTTACAGGACTAAGAGATATTCCTCTTTTTCTTATCTTGTTCATTAACTCCTGCTGTAACCCTACATCCAGTTTTTATTTATCTGAAGACAGACAAGAAATGAAGTTTTGTATGTGCTGTTATAGTCATGCAGCTCCAATAAATCTCTGTGTCTAGTTGTTTGACATCAGCATTTCAGAGTATTCTGTAAAGTGAGAGAAGTTAAATCTGTATCTTTAGTATTTTATTGCTTCAGTATAACCAGCAAAAGATGCCTTTCATCTAGTATTCTCATCCAAGTTCTCACCCTAACCCAGCTGCCATCAGTGGATGGGAATTTGCTTTTTCATTTCTCTCCCAAGCACAGTGGGCACCAAGCCTGGTCACAAGCTGCACAACGAGGGCACCTGGACCTGCATGGTGGATGGGAGTAGGTACAGATGTGCAGAGATCCCACTGTCCATCTCAAGCCCAGAGCTCAGCTAAACCAGCTGGCACCTCCATAAGGGAATCCAGTTACGTGGGCATCCAGTATTTATCTCCCTTCATTGGCTGCAAATGCAGATCCACTACATCAATAGACCTCAAAAGACAAGGTAGCATCTTCGACCAAAATAAACTCTCTTAGCATTGACAGATTACTGCCCAGGCAGAGCAATTATAGCTTGCAGTTGCATAGGGTAGGAATTTGGACCCTTATTCTGTCATTAACACCCCAAAATGTTAAGGAAATGGGCAAGAGCAGATAATGCACAGCAATCACAAAGATGTCATCCTTTTTATTCATTCAACGTTGGGATAACTTTTACTCTGTGTTACAGAAAATATTCAATATGGAGAGTAATGGCTTTTATTCAAAACACAAATATAGACCTTTGGAAAAATAACCACTTTTTTGTGAAGCCAGGGACAAGTATGGATATTTGTCATGAGCATGCAAATGGCTCAAATTAAGTTGTCCTCTCAATACCTTAAATCTGAAGTGCTTTCCATGGTCATGATTTACAACAGCAATTTCTGCTTGACAGTAAGATGAAAGATAAAGTTTAGAAACCAAGGCCACTAAGGTACATTAAAACTTAGTTTAGTGTCTGTGTTTGACATTATTTTTTTAGGAATCTATCATCATAAATTTGTTTGCAGGTACAATTTCTGTGACTTAGTGTCCTTACATTTTACCTCAGAGGAGTTTTCTTCTCTTTCTTCACTGTGTCTATTTTCTAAACTAAATAAAAGAAAGCTAGGCCTTCCAAGATCTGCCTGATCCCAGACAATGTCATCCTGGTTTAGGATCCAGTCCAGAATCAGTGAAGTGTAATAAATCTTATTATGATGCTAAGATATTTCATTTCAGAAAGATCTCTGTATTTGGAAGCGATTTAAGGGAATATGTCAGTCATAATACGATTGGAGTAGCAACCACTTTCATATATGAACTGGCTTCATTATCACTGAAAAGGAACCTGTCTTTCTTAAACTCATATTGTACAACATTAAGACCCCAAACACATCAAAGCTTTCTATGACTTACACACAAAGCCCACAACTTTACAGCAAAATTACATTGGTCATAATAAAAAGATTAATAAAATATTTTTCATATTACCAGCTGTAGCAAATTCTACTGAATATCTTCCTACTCATTGATCATATAAAATGTACCCTTTGTAGCTGCTGTATGCAGTTTAACCATTTTCCCATCCTGTCTGTGACCTGGATGGAAAAGGTAAGCAGGAAAGTTTTCAGAAACACAATGTATAAAATTAAATTTAAGTTGCCTTTTAAGTCCTTGAAAAATCTAAAATGAATATAAGGCACATTAGGTACAATAAACCCTCAACACTAACTTCTCTGGTTTGGGGATATACCAGATAATCTCAAAGGACAAAAATCAAATAAGACTATCATGCCAATATTAACTTTTCCTAAATGGAGATCCTTAAAAAATATCCATGGCTTTTATCTTTTGAGGAAAGAATCAATAGAGAACAGCTATTCGCCTTCCATTCTAACACACGAACTAGAGGACCTCATATCAATCTAGCCAGTTGTAGATTAGAAACTGGATGCTGTGGGTGCTAAAAGTTTGCATGGATCCAAAAAGTAATTACACTGATTCATAGGACAAAGATCTATTGAACAATATTAAATGTGATGTCAGGCTGAGAAAGTCCTCAAGCCTTAAATTGTCAGAGGCTGGGAAAGTGCCATGGGAAAATAACAGTATATGTAGCCCCAGTTCTTATACTGTTCCTTAGGTATCTGCTTTTAGCATAGTCAGAGCCAAGGCGCTTGGGCATATGGTATAAATTATACAAGTAAAGTACTTTTCTCCCCACAAATTACTACTTTTAAACTACATCTGTCCCAGCACTACAGCTACCCCAGCAATACCTTTCATCTATAGCCTAGATCTGCAAGAACACTGTGGCCTCTAAGAGACCTTGGACAGTGTAGACTTCAGTTTGTGAGCCAGAAAGGCACCTTTTCTTATCTACCAGAAGGCAGGATAAGTGGTATATTAATTCATGTCCATAAGGAAAGCACGAAAGTCTTGTGTTGCACTGTTTGTGCAGATACTGTTTATCACCTTCTTCATTGCCTGGAAATGAGTGGATGCCTGAAACAGCCCCTTCTGAATTTTACTTACCAAACTGAGATGCCAAAGGCAGGCACCCACTCATGCTTTTTTCATTACACAGTCCAAAGAGAAAGAGAGACTGACCTCCACAGGATGATCCATCCCTTCTAACTTTTCAGTAGTGACTTAGCGCTTACTAGGTGTATTACATGCTTGAATCTCTCTGTCCATCTTACTCTTCTTTCATGGACTCTAATACTAACTCAACAGATATGAGTGGATTGCGACATCCTTGTATTATGATTCCCAGCCCCCTCTGTAAATATTGCTTATTTTCCCTTTCTTTTTGAGGATAATAAAGCCTTGTTTGAAAAGCCTAAACTCTGCCTGCCTTTTTGGTTCCTGACCATTTGCCTTTGGCCTGCAGTTTTGATGGCTTTTTCGTATCTCTCACATGGTATTTCTTCTGTCCTACCAACCACTTGATTGGGTCAAGATGCTCTTTCAGCATCTGATGGCTGTTAGCCTGATAGCAGAATCAAAGCTCTTACAGAAAACAATAATCATTTGCCACTACCATTACACTCAATAACCAGCAATAAAACTGTCAGACTTGCAATACTTCTACCATCAGCCTCCCCAACTACACAAGTATCCTGCATCGTTATTGGTCTAAACCTGCTAAGTGCCAAGACCTGCCCCATGCTTTCAGAGGTCCAAGGCTTCAGAGATTGAAAAAGTCTCTTTCCTTCCAACCCCAGCCATGCAGACAAACCTAACTTATAATTGCTTTACAATACACTTTATGGTACACACAAATAAAAATATAAAATGGAGGTGATTTCAACTAGTGTGGAACATCATATCCTGAGCAGTAAGGTTGCCCCCAAAGCCTCATTTCTTTATAGCCAAGGGAAGGCTTACTGAGAAAAGAAGAAAAACTCCAGAGAAGAGGTGGGTGTGTATATCACATCTCCATCAACTGTTGAGCAACCTCTTCAACAGAATCACAGAATCACACAGAATCACAGAATGGCAGGGGTTGGAAGGGACCCCTGGAGATCATCTTGTCCAACCCCCCTGCTTGAGCAGGCACACCCAGAGCAGGGGCACAGGAAAGCATCCAGGCAGGGTTTGAATGTCTCCAGGGAAGGAGTCTCCACAACCTCCCTGGGAAGCCTGTTCCACTGCTCTGGCACCCTCACAGGAAAGAAGTTTTTCCTCATATAGAGGAGGAACTTCCTGTGTTCCAACTTGTGCCCATTGCCCCTTGTCCTGTCATTGGGCACCACTGAAAAGAGTCTAGTCCCATCTTCTTAACACCCACACTTTAGATATTTATAGGTAATTATGAAATCCCCTCCCAGTCTCCTCTTCTCCAGGCTGAACAATTGTCCTTGTTTTTGAAGTGACCCTAAAATGCAGAACAGCAAAGCTCATTGTTGAATATTTTCTTCCCAGAGGACAAGCAGAACTACTGCTGAAGGAAGAATTCACATACAAATTATGGCCAAATTTGAGGGAAGAGCAGCAGGTTGTTATCCTGTGCTGGGAGCAAGCTGGATTTATGCTGTTCCTCATGGATATTCCATAGGTTTATTTTTTCAGGGGAAAGGAAAGCAGTAGGAAGGGAAAGGGTCTTTCTCCTTCATTTGCTGTCACAAGAGAAGGTAACTATGGCCCTGTGGAATCACTTCCTCTGCCTGAGAGAGCCTAGAGATCATGGAAAGCTGCTATTTGTTTTCTGCAGGTCTACACACCAGACCATAATCTTATAGTAAAAGAGAGTTGGGTGTTCTGTCATTTTGCTCATTCTAAACTGCCTCATTTGCTTTTTTTCTGCTCATGTCTCTACCTTGTCCAGGACTCTGAATGGCAGCACAATGCTCTGGTGTATGAGCCATGGGCTTTGTATCATTAGCTAACTCGCTGAGGGTGACTTTGCTACACTGTCCAATTCATTAATAATGATGTTAAAGCATAGTGGCCCCAGTATCCACCCCTGGAATACACCAGTAGTGATCAGCCTCCCGCTGGACTTTGCATTATTGACCACAACCCTCTGTTTTTGGCCATTTGGCCAAATTTCCATCCACCTCACCATCCACTTATCTAACCTGGCACTTTTTCACTTTATCCATGAGGATATTGTGGAGGAGAGTGTCAAAATCTCCGCTAAACCAAGGCAAGCAACATCCACTTCTCTGTCCATGATCACTAAGCTGGTCATCTCTTCATAGAACGTGATCAGCCTCATAAAGCCTGATTTCCCCTTCATAAAGCCAACCTGACTACTCCCAATCACCCTCTTGCCCTTCATATGTTTGGAAATGGTTTCTAGGATTAATTGCTCCATCACCTTCCTAGGGATCAAAGTGAGGCTGACCAGCCTCTAGTTCCCTGGATCACCCTTCTTGTACTTCTTGAAGGTAGGAGTGACATTTGATTTCAAAGATAGTTGAGAGTGATTCTGCAATGACATCAGCCAGCTCCCTCAGCACTTCTGGATGCATCCCTTCAGGTCCCACAGACTGATGTATGTCCAATTTCTAGAAATGTTCCTTAAGCAGATCCTCCTCCACTGAGAGTATCTTCCTTGCTGCAGATTTTCTCACTGGGCCTGGGATTCCTGGGGACCATTTTACCAGTAAAGACTACGGCAGAGAGGACATTGATCAGCTTGGCCTTTACTGTGTCCTTTGTCACCAGGTCCTCTGACATGTTCAGTAGCATGCCCACATTTTTCCTAGTCATTCTTTTGCTGTTCATGTACCCACCTTTCTTATTGCCCTTCATGTCGTTCACCAGACTGAACTCCAGGTGGTCTTTTGGCTTTTCTGATCACATCCCTGCATGCTCAGGCAAATCTTTCTATTTCTCCCAGGTCTCGTGTGTCTGCTTCTACCTTCTGTATGCTTTCTTTTTACTTTTTTATGTCTGAGTTTTGTCATGAGCTCCATGTTCCTCTGCTGGCCTCCTGCCACCTTTGTTTGACTTCCTGCACAGCCAGATGGACCATTCTCAAGCTTGGAGGAGGTGATCCTTGGAAATCAAACAGCTCTCCCAGACACCTGCTTTCTAGAGGGCTGTCTCCCACGAGAGTCTTCTAAGCAGGTGCCCTGAACAGGCCAAAATCTGTTCTTCTGAAGTCCGGGGTTTTGCTATGCTATGCTCCAAAGAGCATCTGGCATGCTCCTAAAGAACTACGTTTTATTTTGTTTCAGTTAAAAGGGATCCAGGCTGCTCTGCACTGTGAATGAAAGTGTTCAGAAGCATGCTCCTGATATAGACTAAAATAAAGACATAAGATACAACTTGAAGACAGGGATGAATCAGATTTTTTTAATCATTCTGGTCAGTGAGTGATATGAACTTTTTCCTCGAAGTGCTTCCATTTCTGTTTTTCTATTACTCTTTAATGTAAAAAGTAAAATAAAAAACAAGAAAAAAAACACCAAAACATAAAGAGACTAGGAAGAAGGATCAGAAATCCATTTTCTTCTTTCCCATGCCTACTAAGCTACAGCATTTTACTCCTTCTAAGTTACATGAATTATATACAAAGGCCAGAAGGGCATTTCCTTCATCCCTGCTTCAGGCAGGCAGACCAAATTTAAGACAGAGGCGTTACTGCATCATTTCCTACCAACTGGCAAAGGTATACCCTTTTAGCACCCTGCTTCTTGTAAATCCCATTCCTGGGAGCCTATACCTCTTTATTCACTGCACATGACACAAGAACATGAGTTCCACATGTGGCATCACACCCCAACACTTAAGCAATGAAGTCCTGAAACCTGAAGTGCCTAAGGCACCTTCTGAATCTGTACTGCATCACCTTAACAGATTTGATGATTTGGGCATATGTAATATTAACATTACCAGTAAATTTGCCCAAGAGATGGAACTTGGCAAAGAAAAGCTGCATGCTAGGATGATAAAGTCTTTGGTCACTTTACTGCAGCTCATTTACACAGCTCTGACTATGTCCCAGCAATTAGTAAAATCTTGTAATCTGTTCATATGATACTTGGCAAATTTCAAAGCTCTTTTGGCTCAAGATTGTTCAAATTGTTTGCAATGAGGATGAATAAAAAATATTTTGTTTTCTTGAGAGTTTTCATGAGAAACTTGGAATCTTTTCTGGTACCTCTCCAAAACACTTATAGATTTGCTGAACCTTATATCTATACTACAGCAAAAACCTATATGTAAATTTGAGTGTAGCATTGGCTCCTTTTATCACTAGTCCTATCTTAATGATAAGGATAATCTCTTCTTCTCTAAAGACATATTAATGTGCTATAAAGATTGAGTTCTAGTAGAGATGGCTAGTAGAGATGGCTAATAGAGCTGGCTAGTAGAGCTAGTAAGGGGTAAATCAGTTACTTGCAGAAAAATACCATTTGGCTAAGCAGGGCCTCATCATGTGTAACGGTTACTTGGGAAGGCAAATAGCATAACTTTAAATGGCCCCCCCTTCCTCCTTCTTCCCCAGCTTTGTATGCTGAGCATGACATCATATGTTGTGGAATATCCCTTTGGACAGTTGGGGTCAGCTGTCCCAGCCGTGTCCCCTCCCAACTCCTTGTGCACCCCCAGCCACTCGCTGGTGGGGTGGGGTGAGAGGCAGAAAAGGCTTTGACTCTGTGTAGGCCCTGCTCAGCAGTAACAAAAACATCCCTGTGTTATCAACACTGTTTCCAGCACAAATCCAGAACACAGCCCATGCTAGATGCTATGAAGAAAATTAACTCTATCCCAGCCAAAACCAGCACAGTACCATACGTTAATGCATACTTGGACAGCCAAGCAAAGTCAAATGAGGCTCATAAAATATAAAAAATTGTTGGTCAGAGAGGATTTTTGGCATCTTTCACAAAGAGTTTCTTTTGCTTGAAGACTGAGCTTGTCCTCTGGAAAAAAAAAAATTCTACTGTATGCAGAGGCACCAGGCATGTTGCGTCACATAGTTTGCCCATAAAACAGCCCTTGTGGTATAGGAACTGCAATAATCTGTAGAAGATGAACAAGAAGATCTGAAAAAAGAAACAAGATGTTAGCCAAGTTCCATCATAGGGATTTCTCCAAACAAATTTCTGATGTGTTCAGAATTGATTTCTCAGATTTGTTTAGATTAAACAAGAAGTGTGCCTATTTTCCTTTAAGACCTCTCAAGTCAGTAAGGGATATTTAGCCTCTATAAAACATGCAGTGGAATTTCTGATGACAGTCATAATTGGAATAAAAATAAGGAGTTTTTGGAAGCACTGAGTAATTCAAAATGCAAGGGCTGCAAAATATCAGTCAGCATTCATTTCTATTCAGTATCAAAATTCAGCCACTTCAAAGAGTTTAGCACTTGGAATTAGAAAGGTTAACTTTCCACCACTTATAAACCACAGAATAGAATTGCATTACACAGGCTGTTGTGTGTTGTCTCTTGGTGATATGGATGTTGATTACAAAATTAGAGAGCAGCTCTACCTCTAGCCCCAAAAGTCATTCATAATATAATTCTTAAAAAAAACTTCAATCACCACTAATCCAAAGTTTAAGCTCTGAAAAATCCATTGCAAATTCCTATGCAAGTCATGATATTTTTATTGTGTTATAACTTCATCCATACTCTGTCTATCTTCCCATTCAAGCTGAACTCAGTAGTGATGTCTGTATCCCATTCAGAGAGGTGTTCAGAAGAATAGTGTAGCTTGATCTGGACTTTGAGGATCACCCTGCTCAAGCCATGCAAGGTGTCTGTGTTTAGCAATGGACTCTAAATCCAGCTCAGGTATGCTGGGGTCCTTGGTCTTTATATAGGGCCTTCTAAGGAATGAGTTTTGTCTCTCCTCCCAGGCTGATACATAACTATGAGAAAAAGAACCAGGAAATGAGATGCAAAAGGACACAAAGATGGGAGAAGTGTTTGCATATTCAAGCTCCTGTGCAACTTCTGAACACTTGTTGCAGAAAATATCGGAAAGACCAAGAAGATGGAAAGCCAAGAAAATTAAAGCCATATTAGGATAAAATACTTCATTCATTCCATCACTGAAGTTTTCCATGACATAAAATCCCTTGAGCTGAGAGCATAAAGTTTTAAAAAGGCAAGTCTCCCGCCGGATCAGATGGAAAACTTAACACACCCACCACATAATGCCGGAGCATGTAATACTTTCCATGAGAACTGCACATTTTGAAACGAAGCCAAAATACCTTAACTATTCGTCCCACAGTTTCAAAAGTGACTAGTGATAAGACAGATATTTTATTTTCAGAAAATCAGGTCATTCTAAGGTCATATCAGGTTGGACACCCAGAAGCCCATGTATTTTGACACCCTAGGAACATTTAAAAAAATGTAGTGTTGGTTTTAATCTGATGCATTTTCTGAGTGTAACACTTTGCCTCTATATATAATAAAAGTTCTGCTTACAGTCGCTATGCAGTCAACTACTTACAGTCAACATCATGTTTTCCATATTCTATTTAACAGAAAGATAAGTAAATTAGGAAAAGGAAACTGATTCCTTCTGTGCTGTATCCCTCAAAATCCATCCTTTTTTGTCTGAAGAAAGATTAGGTTTTATCTGAGGCAAGTTGGTGAGATACTGATATTTCCATTTAATTCACCACTGTCAAAAAAAAAAAAGTAACAACTTAAATTTCAAGATTTCATTGGTAGGATTTGTTTGCTGTGAATAGGTTGACAGAGGTTATGATAACACGGCCAAAGCAAGAGATGGAGGAAAACATATTATATATTTTTTAATTACGCACACAGGCTTTATTATAGTCATCACACCGGCATTGTTTTTGGAACAAATCTTTTGATGAGTTGTCCAGCATTTTATCCCTGATTCCAATCTAAAATTATGATAATGGCAAGGAATCCAAACTCTTCACTAGAAACAACAAACTTAGAGATAGAGCTCTGGAAAGCTCCTACAGTAAAGTTTACAGTAAATATTAAGCAAGAGTTCTGTAATTGCTTTAGCCTCTGTTGCATGAAAATTATTTTAATTTCATGCAAAAAATTCAAAATACCAGAAGAGATTGCCTGAGCTCTGTGTGAGTGCCACTCAGTTTGCTGTAAACTTGATTTGTTTTTAACTTAACCATTTTAGTGCCAAGTGTTGGGGAAACCAGATGTCAACAAGGCATTACAATTCAGTGTTCAGTTTCTGCATTCCCAGGACTTTTAAACTCTATATATCTAAATACAAAAGAGGTTGCCTTTGCTTCAGGAAGAATGTGGAATCAGTACTAGGGAATGAGTGAGTGGTCAGGCATCATATCCAATAGACCATTTGTCTTTTATACATCGCTTTGGTGTAAGGAAGAAGGATGCTCCAGTGGTTACGATGGTAGTTTGTAATGCTGTGGAGTAGAAACTGGTTCTTGTTCTGCTGCACATTTCCTTGGTCACATCACATAACATTCAGGGCCAGACTGAAAGGACACTTAGGTGTAGTGACTCTTAACACTGCTATGCCCGACTTGCAAGTACCCAACTGCAAGAATTCAATAATGCTGAGTTGGACATTAGGGACTACAGGTATCCTTTGTGAAAGGCTGTTTTCCACCCAAAGCAGACCAGTGCTCAGACTGGTTGGAGGCAGTCCCACAGAGAGACAGCAGCATTAGATAAGCTCTTTCAAAAGCACCACAGAGGAGAAAGCTTAATATTGTAGTCTTGGTTAAGCACACCCCTACCTATAGTGCAGATATGGGGCAGATACATGTATGGCTGTGACCCCTGTACCAACCATGTATCTTCTTATGCTTCAGTAAGGTCAGATTCAGACAAATCTGCTCCTACTTAAAAGAGCTGTTCATCATATACAAGATCTTATACAACATAAGAAAGGACCTGTGTGGCTGATTCACTTTTGGCTGTAATACAAACGTAATTGGTGCAATAATTCTGTAAGAAGGCCCTACAGCACCAGTAGGTAAAGGCATGCCACATAGTTGTTGGTGCACACGTGGTTCTAGCTTGTGCCCCCTTAACTGTAGAGTCACATCCTAGATTTCCACAAGGTGTACTGGGAGAAGTAGGCATTTAAGAGCTTCTAAGTTAACAAACACTGAGTAAAACCACTAATGCAGATGTCTGACCAGGAATGTCTCATCAGTACAATAAATATTTTTGGGAAACATTCAAATCCTCTGAAAAGCTGCTTTCATCAGGAATAAGTAAGAATGCAGAACTGTGAATTCTGCTCCTCCTGATGAGATATTCCTTGTAGCCAACACCAAAATCATCATAAATTGATTAGATGTTTTAGTCTGAGGTGAGAAAATAGCAACCACTGTTTTTTAATGAAGTACTAACAAAATTCTATAAAGTAAAACCACTGCTTACACAACATTTAATTTACTTTTAGTAAGAAAGCTGTAAAAAAATAGGCCTGTGCATCTGAGCCAAGTGCCTTGGGTGTGTGTGCTTTCAGAAGTGGAAGACTTTGGGCCCAATATCTTGTGGTGTCCCTGAAACACAATGTGCAAGTGGCTGAGCTGACATTAGCTGGGCATGAAACTCAGTGGTCTTGGACCTCTGCAGGAAAAGCAGCCACATCAGCTCTTTGGGGAGCCACATCAGTGGTTTGTTCATTTTCCCATCGCAATCTCTATCTTTGCTTAGTCTTTTTTGGGAGATCAAAGAACTAGGGAGTGAGAAGAAATCACAGACTCCAGCTGATGCTATGTCATGCAACGCCATGACTCTCTCTACTTTTTACTCATCTCTCTATTTCTTCAGTGTAGGTACAATAGTAAATACAAGTGTGTTTCATTTAGTGTTTGGCAGCATTATTGTATTCATGCATTATCTTAAATGTCATGGTGAGAACATAGTTACTGTCCCCCCAAAAATGTAAAAGCTTTGGAAGGAGATCCTAAAACTCTTTGATTTCTCCATATAAAGCATGACCAAAGACAAGCGAAACTAATATAACAGTACTTACTGACTTCTTGGGCTTTTGATTAGACTTATTTAAATATAAACATATGATTTTAGGATTCTCTGAGAACCTAAAACTTAATTAGTTACTCTTCTCCTACTGAAGCCCTAACCCATTTCAGGGAAGTCATTAAAGTTTACACACAGTTCATGTTAGTTAACCCACTCCACACTAAAAAATAAAAAAAAAAATTAAGGAAATATTTTAAAGGAATAAATTCAACATCAAGTCCTACTAGCTTGACTATTGTTGTGGTTTAGCCTCAGCCATCAGCTAAGCTACACACAGCCGCTTGGTCACTCCCCACTCCAGTGGGATGGAGGAGAGAATAAGAAGGGTAAAAGTGAGAAAACTCATGGGTTGAGATAAAGAAAGTTTAGTGGGTAAAGCAAAAGCTGCACATGCAAGGAGAGCAAAACAAGGAATTAATTTGCTACTTCCCATTGGTAAGCAAATGTTTACTGATCTCCAGGAAATCAGGGCTTCATCAGTCTTAACAGTTACTAGGGAACTCATATGCCTTAACTCTGAACCCCCTTCCTTCCTCCTTCTTCTCTGTGGCTTTTATTGCTGAGCATGCTATCACATGGTATGGAATATCCCTTTGGTCAGTTCGGGTCAGCTGTCCCAGCTGTGTCCCCTCCCAACTTCTTGTGCAACCCCAGCCAACTCACTGATAGGGCAGTGTGAGGAGCAGAAAAGGTCTTGATGCTGCATAAGCATTGCTCAGCAGTAACTAAAACATCCCTGTGTCAACAACACTGTTTTGGTCACAAATCCAAAACACAGCCCCACACGAGCCACTATGAAGAAAATTAACTCCATCCCAGCCCTACACACACAAGCTATGGACAAAGCAGAAAGCAGAACTCTGTTGTGTTTCGCAGAGCCACAGAGCTGGTGGGGCTGGAAGCAGGTCTAGAGGCAGCCCAGCCCAAGCTCCTGCTCAAAGCAGGGTTAGTTACAGCAGGGTGCTCAGGGCCATGTCCCATTGGAGTTTTAATACCTCCCAGGACAGAGACTCCACAGCCTCTCTGCTTCGGTGTTGAACTGCACTCACAATATAAAGTATTTTTTTTATATTTAACAGAATCTCCTGTTATTCAGCTTGTGCCCATTGCCATTGCATACATACATGCATCTAGGTTGTGGTCTAGGAAGAGCTGTGATCCCTCTGACCTTTTATAGATGGCCTGAACTGTTACTAAGTCCATTGACTGCATCAAATAGTGCTCAAGAAACATTAAAGGATGCTTTGATAAATGCTCAAATCTCACTATTTATATTTTATGCAGGAGAAAACCTGCTTTTCTAACATGGCTCTTATTCCTGAAGGAATTCAGCACAACCTCAGCTGTTATTGTTTTGCACCAAGTGATTTATTTGGATTGGATTGAGGGAGTTTTCCTATTTCTACAACTTATTGCCTCCTTTCACTCTAGCCATTGTTTCTGAACTACAGCTGGTATGTTCTTTCTTTATTCAGAGAAAATTAATAAAAAAGATCAAAATATTTATGTCAGAAAATTCTATTGTAAGTCAAGAAAAGTAAAACAATAGCTTTTAGTCAAAATCTTTTTTTCCCCAATGTATCATATTTCTGTGGCTACAAAAACACAAAGCTGAAGCTAAATTTTCTTAGAAAAAACAACTTTGGTGGGTAATTTTCAATCACTCTTAGCTAAAACTCTTTGCTCTACTACAATTATACATGTGTTTCTCAATCTTGCTGACAAGGTTGAGCTTTGTAATAGTATTTATATGATTCTAGTATTAATAATGTCAACTTTGCATGTTGATTTCTACATACATAAGGCTGTTTTGTAATTATTTTAGTTATCTAATCTACTGTTATGCAAGAGACTCTGAAGCACCATTTCCAGAAATACGGAAATCACATCAATTTCTTCTGATTTGGAGTGAACATAAATCAACTCTCTCCTTCAAGACAGTGTAGAGAATACCTTCTGTGATATAACTTGTTCAACAGTTACTCCAGGAACAGCTGTACTAGTTGTACATATGCACATTTTTGTATATATATATATATATACATATAAAGCATATTTAACAAGTGCGTACATTCAAGGACCTGGAAAATAATCTTTTGAGTTTGAATGAATTTTGAATGGATCAACGTGCATGTCATAGTGTCATATTTCAAATGCCGACATGCTGATTTCAGATATGGATTTGCAGCTCCAGTTTTTCTGAAAATACAACTAAAAGTCAAGTCTTGGCATATGTAAGTATGGTACATACTAGATGACATGAACTAGCTACCATCTGCAAAGATTAAGGTGCACCTTTGATATGGGTTCAGATGTCAGCAGCAGGGTATGGTGGGAAGGTGTACACTTTAAGGTCACGGCTTTACATGTGGGTAACCGACTCTCCAGTAAAGAACGAGCTGCTCCCTGCTTCTGTTCCAGTTTGAGAGAGATGGAAACAGAAGATTATTATCATACAAAAAGTCTTCAAAAGAAATACTGCTATCTTTGCCTCTGGATTGCAAGAGATCCTGTTCAAATCAAGCTCGGTGGATACTGTTGCTGAATTGTGTGTGTTAGACAGCCTTACAATACGAAACATTTTACAAAAGCCATGACACTGATCCATTTTGTCACAGCTAGTGCATATTTGGCCATGTCCCATGCCTAATTCTAGAAAAATTTACAATAGATTAACTTGTCCAATAATTACAATTTAAAAAAAAGAAGTAAAAAAATTGATTTATTAACTGCTTCAAATTTAATAGCAACCACTATGAAATACAACATGAATTAATTAAAAAACAGCTGCACTTCTAGTTAGCTCACTTTAAAACACTGCAAAACCTAATACCTGTCCTGTGTTTTCATACAGCCTAATGGACATATACATAGGTAGGACAGGAAGAATGGATTTTCCTAGTATGCAAAAGGGCATTTCTTCCCATAAATCTTCCCCAATCATGGTCAGTGAGCATGGGGGAGAGAGGATATGTGGGAAGAACAATACAGTGAAAAATTAGCAAAGAAAGGAAATTAAACAGTGCTGAGAAGTTCATTTTTGTACCTTTCCTTTTCCTGGTGCATGGCTCTGAGTGTCCACTGAGGACACCTGTGCTGGGATGTCCCTGCAGGGAAGGAAAAGGCATCTTTAGAAGCTGATCAAACAGGTGGGTTTTGGAGAGCAGATTTTCAGGAAGCAAAAGGATGAAAAGCTGTCCAAGGCACCGCAAATTCTAGCCAACACTGTTGAACAGGCTATTTACACTACACATTAAAATCTACCTCCCAGAATCTGCAGATTCATGGTAACAGACATCTGCAAGGTTTTCACCCAGAAGTATTTCCAAGGGACTAGAAAAAGGCATTCCTCACAACAGAGGCTTTCAGGTTACATCTGTACTTGTACACTGAGCAGCAACCTCTCTGACGCTGAGGTCAGCCGGTCAGACTCCACCCTACCCACCTGTGCTGGTTTTGGCTGAGAAGGCGTTAATTCTCCTCACTGTGGCGCCTGCGGTGGCTTCCCGCGCTCCGCCGCGGGGCGGGAGGGGGGGGCTGGGAGGGGCGGGGCCACGGCGGGGGCGGCTGACCCCGGCTGGCCAATGGCACGTTCATGCCATACCGTGTGACCCCATGACCAGTACGTTAAGGGGGGGCAGTTGCTGCTCGGGGGCGGTGCAGTGTTGGGTGGTTGTGGTTTGTTTTGGCGGTTCATTCCCCCCTCCCCTGGGGTTTTGCGCCTCTCATTGTTCTCCTTTACGTTGCATTTATGTTGTTTCTTTTAATTTTAATTATTAAATTGTTCTTATCCCAGCCCACGAGCGTTACGCTTCTGATTCTCTCCCCCATCTACCGGTGGGGGAGTGAGCGAGCGGCTGTGTGGGGCTGAGCTGCTGGCTAAACCACGACACTCCCAAACCCTCTTACCCTCCAAAAGAATGGTCCCCTGTCTGTACTAACTCTAAGACACACCTTGGAACTGTCTGAGAATGTGAATTGTCCCAGTGCTACGTCAACCAGGCTAAAGAGTTACAAGTACAGGTGATTGTGTCGCAGCAGCCAGCGACACGTCCCGGCATTCTAAGCACTTTTTAAAAACATCCCAGGAAGTACCCCAGCAGATACACCCAAGCTTAACTGGCTTGCCAAGCTGGTTTCTTTTTATTTAGCTGCAGTGTGATTTTCTGAAATTCCAACATGTACTAAATACTATTAATGTTGCTTTTCTACAAAATTTGGTGTCAAAAGCCTTACCAGTGCTTGTCATGCTTAGATAAACACTTTATCCCTTCGATTTCCTTCCTCTGGGTCAACTCATTCCTGCTAAGAGACATGCCCAGCTCCACATCCTGTCACCTGCTCTCTGCAGAGGATCTTGTCTCCCTTCTGCTGCTTGGCAGGGGTGTTTCACCACTTTGTTAACATCTGTCTGGACCTTAAGACAGGAATTATCCTGAGGACTTCACACCTGCAGCTCAGGACTTTGGTCCCTGGCACCTGAGCTACCACAGCTGAGCGCTGCCCACCAAGAAAGCAATCCCTTGCTTCAGATGGGCTCTCCAAAGAGGTGGCTCACCCTGACAAAGGCAGAGAGGTTCAAACCTTTTGAAGTGTGGCTAGAGAAGACTAGAGAGAGCGTTGTCCTGCCAGAACATCTACCCAGGTGTGTCTCCCCAGCTTCACTCACTGCTGTCATCTCTCTGCACTCCTGAGAAGTGGGATGAGCTGCTCATCTGAACCCTGTCATAGCAATGGAGAGCAACAAGGCACCCCAGAGAGTCAGCTGGCCTGTTTTGAATAGCTGCTTAGGGAAAAAATGGGGCTTGCCCTAAAAATTCCATTTTCCTCCACCTGACTACAAGCACACGCCAGAGGACTGTTACAGGCACCACACAGAAAGTTCACACATTTGCTACTTGGAAATTCGCCTGCTTTGAAAGTGTGAGTGTAGGTTATAGGGACCACTGTGACCAGCTGATCCAATCTGCTCCTTCATAATCTGTTAACCTCATAAGTTATTTTAGAAAAAACCTCCTCTGATCTTAAAAAAAACCCAACAATTTCACTGACTCCGCTGACTAAACATCCACACTGTTAAATGTGTCTAGAGCAGTTTTGAACTTTCAAGCCTCAACTTCCTATGTCATTATAATTTAACAGACTGAGTGACATGCACTCAATGCGGTTTCTTCCCCCTCATGTCAGCTTTTATAAACTGTGATGAGGTTACTCCTGTCCCTTTCCCTTGAGGTTCTGGGAGCTTCCATCTCTACGGCACATTTGTCCAGGGTCACTAAAAAAAACCAATTTGAGTCAAATCTCAGCAAATAAATAACACATTGATGCTGCTTGAGGAACAGATGAGCAAAATGTTTAAAATGTTAGATACTATTTATTATTTTTATTACACATCCACCATTATAGGACACTGGCTTTTTTAATAGTCCTAATTTATTCAGGCAAGGGACAAGCAGAGTTTATTGAACTGAGAACCTCAGTTTGTCTCTACCACATCTCCTCTAAAAACAATTTACTGAATGTTAATTCCAAGTGACCTGCAAAAGAGAGGTAAATTAAATACCAGCTTAATGACTTGAAAATTTTCAGGTGGCCACTGTGTACCTTAGTAATGAATGCACACTTTCACGAGTAGAGAGGCTGCCACTTTTAAATCTAAATTTAGAGATGTGGTGTATTTCTTTTACGAAGTATGAGCTGATTTCTACTCTGGAAACAGACATCTGGTTCTCAGGAATAAATATCTATCACTTTCCACCGTTGCTAATTTTCAAGGCTATTGCTGCTGTTCTCGTGGATTTAAAGAGGATCTGACCTCTGTTGATCTCTGTGGTCCACTTTGAAGTACATTGGTGGATGGTTATTACTGTTTACAGGTATTTATATGGTTTGAGGGCTAAAGGGAAAGTAAGTCCTTTTAGTACTGGGCTCTGTACAAATAAAAATGAAGGGTGGTCCAGAGGATGATCCTGTAGTCCAGGAATGGCACCAGAATCTGATGCTCTGCAAGGTTCCTAAAAAGAAAAAACAAACTAAAAATGTTATTCTAACACTACTTTCTTGCATATTTATTTTCGTTATTTACAGACTAATTTTAGGAACAGTGAAGGAAAAGTTTCAAAGGCAAAAAGGTCAGTTAGACACTGTGCCATGGAGGAAAGCCTATGTAAGTCATGTGCCAAATTTCTTTCTTGTCTTCAGAATTTTTTCCACACAGCTCTACAGGAGTCACATTGCTTCCCCAGGAGAACAGCCACATCTGAAGTGAAATGTTGATACTGTTTAGCACTTGAGCCATCATACACTTTATGCATGAACAAGAAGTTAGTAATCAAAGGCAATTAAAACTACAAAAAGATTTGAATTGGCAGAAAAGACTTACTTGTAGAGTCACATGGATTGGAAACAGGACTACTTTTCTCTGCCAATGCTGGCTGGTTTCCCAAGTTATATTTTTACAGCAATTTGTCCAGGCTACTTTCGAAAACCCCAAGCTATCAGAAACTTTGGCTCTTTCCAGGAGCCCAAAAATCATCTCAAGATTATCACAAATTTCAGAACAGCATTCCATATCATTCAGCAATGTCTACCTAAATCCCAAAAATTTCTTCCCACCTTTGGAGAAAAATCTTGTGGACGTGCCTCCTGGTCGGGTGAGATCCCTCACCCCTTTCCCTCATCCCTTGATGAAGTTAGGGCAAGCTGGCACAGGGTTGGCCGGGGCAGTGTTGCCTCCCATAATCACTCAGGTCATTTCCATAGGCAAGGGAGGATGGGCCTCCTGGCAGGACAGTCCACAGCTCATCTGGGCCTTGCTGGAGCACTCGTTTTCCTGGGAGCTAGGCTTGCAGAAGACACTTTTAAAACCTTCCTAAGTACTTGGTCTGCTTCTTATATGGCTAAATGCATTCAGGAAGTGCTTAGATCTGTTAGTGTCCCTGTGTTCGTCCCAACTGACTTCAGCTGTAATCAACAGGGTATGGCGTGCAACCAGAAGGCAATAAATCCCACGAAGAGTAGATGTCTACATTATCATAGGGTGGATGGTCGTCAGAAAGCCTGTGACTTTCCGTAGAGGGGCTGGAAAACCAGCGAAGCCTTGAAGTCTCATTTTCAGGTGGCTAGTTACAGTTGAAGTGCCTTCATCTCAGCTCCCCACCAGTGAAACAGAGACAACCTTCCCCTATCCAACCTGAGAGATGTGAAGAAAACTCCGTATGTATAATGCAACACTTCAACACATCAAATA
Source organism: Phalacrocorax aristotelis (assembly GCF_949628215.1). Classification (NCBI taxonomy): domain Eukaryota; kingdom Metazoa; phylum Chordata; class Aves; order Suliformes; family Phalacrocoracidae; genus Phalacrocorax; species Phalacrocorax aristotelis. The sequence goes on from NC_134277.1 coordinate 154,691,045, forward strand.
AAAGATAGCTGCTGCTATGTGACTATGCTGATCACGGGTAAGACATGAAGATAATGGTCCAAACAGCAGATCAGCCTCTGCAGCTGCCACAGAAGCAGTTTCTGTAACATTGTTGCTCACCATGCAGTGCACAGGAGCCAGACAAAACATAGAACTCTTAAACACCTCATCCCTGTCATAACCATCCTCCCCCCAGTGTCTGTTTTCACTTCATTATAAGACAGTCAGCACAGCCCTGTCAGCTGTCAAAGGATCTCACCTGGGTCATCAATATGCGGGCACGAACGTCTCAGGCTGGCAGCCTCTCAAACGTGGCTGTCCTCCACAAAATGGGATTCATTATGTGAGCTGTCCAAGTGGTCTGGAACACATTAAAGTAAAAGGAAACAACACCGTACAATGAATTTTCATCCACTGAAATGTGTCACAGCACTTATCAGGTATTTGTGTAAGCAGGGTCTACAGTAATATCAAGCTGATAACAATTTGCAGCTCCATTAACTGCTGTTAGACAGCAGAAAAAGCAGACATGCTGAAAAAAGGCAGCCACACAGGAACAAGGAATTCCTTTCTAAAAAAGCCATTTACATGTTAAGTGAATTGCTTCTGTTGAGTGGATATGTGAAATAAAGGTAGTGCTTTCTGGTGCAGCTAAAAAGACTGCTCTGGATATTAGAGCCTTCTTTTTATTCATCCGATGAATGTGATCTGCAGGAGCGCTGCCAAAGAAGGGCAACATTCCTCTCTTTCCCATTTCAAGGGACCAACTGACACACTTTTAAAGTCTTATTTATTGGTTCCCAGGACTTTGTGTCTGAAAGAAGGAAATATTGTAAGCAGTCCCTACTTCAAAGAGTTTAAAATTCAAGCTCATATATAATACAATGAAAGATCATATATAACAATGAAGTGGAAGAGGAAAAGGAAAGAACAAAGCCGTATATGTACTACAGGATAAGTATGTTCATACTGTGACTCAACCACATTTTTGGATGATTATCACAAACAACAAACATTGAAACTAAACTAGGTGCCCTATGACAAAGCCTTGTTAAAATCACTTCTTGAAGACCTGATGGTAGGCCTAAAAGAGCAAGCGGAATTAGGGGAAGAAATGGAGAAGGACAGATGTCTGTCTTTTGCATGAATAGGATGTGGCACAATGTAAATGTGTATTAAACAAAGAGCAAACATAAAGAGATTACAGTGGGTCATGTAACATTTCATGAAGGTGTGTCAGTTTTAATGACACTTCTGGCCAGATCATGACAGAAAGATCCACTTACCTCGGTAGGCTGATCAGTAACTGTATCGTTAGGAAAAGAGCTGCTCCCAACAGAAGGTAGATTTCAGCTTAGTTTCCTGCATTCGCCTGAGATGTGGGAGACCTGGTTTCAAATCTTAGGCTGGAGCTAGCCTGGTCTCAAGAGACAGAAGATACGGTCTTCACTTGGCCACAAAAGTCCTGATGGATCTTTCTCAATGGCAATGGGAATTCACAAGAGAGGTTATTGGGGCAGGAAAAATGTTTCTCCCATGGGAGTGGGCAGCACTTGGCTGTCACTGTGGAAAAACAAGAGGTGACAAAATATAGTAAGGTAGGTGAACAAACAAGGTGAAGAGTTATGGAAGGATGAAACAAGACGACTGCAAGGAAAGCTGTACAGGTGTGAAGGAGTATGCTATGAACAGACTGTTGTCTAGGGAGATTTAGGCAAGTTTGTTTACACAAATTGGAAAGGAGCAATTCTGAAGACCTGATCCTGATTCTTTTTACCTGACTCATGGCTATTCGATCCGTATTTCTATTCCTAAATAAATTTTGCCAGAACCTCTGAGGCAGCAGCACAAAGTTGCAATCCAACACTGCTCAATACAGAGCTCTTGGATCCTGAAGACTTCCCCTCCTTCTCATTAGGCCTGGGATTTTCCCTATCACCTGCAGGTACCCACTCTAAGGTAATTAATTATCAAGGCTGATTCAAAATCAGTGAAGAGATAGGCACTTCCAGGAGGTGATTTACCCTGCTGTGAGACAGGTACTTAATGACACATGGATGAAGGCCAGCTGCTAGCACAGATTTTAACAGAAGTTCCTAGCTTCTTCTCATCCTTACTGTCACCTTGCAGGTCTTGATAAATCTTAAAGGCGTTTGAACAGCCAAGCTGAATTAAGACGTGAAGCCCCAGTATGTGTCTCTATCAGCTGCCAGTAGTGGATGCTTAGCACAGACTGTGAGGACACTGCAAGGATATAATGATGTTTCTCCAGAATATTCACCAGATTTCAACAATTTATGGCTCATAAACTTTCTGAGCCAAAGATGGCATCTCTGTACTGAATAGATTGCCATGATTTCTCTGCCATGAGTTTATGCAGTCACCCATATAATCTTTTTGTAATTACAGTGTCCTGCAGCACAGCCTTAGCATCACATTATTTGGAGGAACACCCGCTTTTTTTTTCCTTTTGAACCAGACTTCAAATTTCATTCGATACCCTCTACTGATCATGTTACTACAGGTCATTTCTTATTACCATTTTTCATGTTTTATGATTTTATAGACGACTGAGGAGTTTCCAGGCTAATGAATCTTTGTCTGTTTATTTGTCTCTTCTAGAGCAGAATATCCTTATCTTTGACCACTTCTGATGTTCTTTTTGTGTCTTTTTTCAGTTCTGTTACTATCTGTATTTATCTAGTGAAATAAGAGAGGATGAAGGAATGAGAAACTATAAGGTGTATTTTAGATGAGGGCATATCATGGACTTATACAGAGGCATAAAGATGTCTGTTTTGTTCCTTAATCCATGCTAAAAAAATAACTAGATTTGATTTTCTGATTTGAGTGCTGCTCTGAGTATGTAAAATTGGCTGTGTTAACTCCAGAATGTCATTTTTGTATCGCAATAGCAGTTCAAAATTCAACATTGGATATATAAATACAAGATTGTTCTTCCCTCATGCATTACTTTATATTACATGGAATTTCATCTGTCATTTCATTATCTGGTAACTTAGTACTGTGAGATCCTCCTCTAACCCTTTGTAACTGTCCTCATCAGTAAATTGTCATGTCATCCCCTTTCCAGATCTTTATTGAATATATTGGAAAGGATCAACCCTAACAGAAGCCTTTACCCAGAGCAAATAACACAAGGCCTTAGATAAACTGTAAGTGATGATCGTAAATGTAGACTTAGATTTGCAGAAATACATCATCAAATTTCCACATCATTAAAACGCCTTGAAGTAAGCACATTTCCATTCTCACAGTGTTAGTACTGCCTTGGAAATCCCCTGGATTTCCCTTAAAGTGCGAGATTAAACTCTAGACAGAAAAATATCTGTCAAATAGGTAAAAAATTGTTCATGTTGACCCAAGAGAGAAAACACTTTAGCCATGAGAGTTAGAGCATTGTACAGATGTAGTCTGAATACATTCAAACTTCGTATTTCTGGTGTTCTTCTATAGTAGATTATCCATAGTTGATTCTATGGTGATTCCAGATACCCTGTTTAGAGTCACCAGCTCCTTCCTGGTTAAACATTTATGATTTAACAATGTTTAGACAGCTTTACCTATATCCTCATCCAGTTTTACAATACCGCACTCTTCACAGTGAAATTGGATTTGACAATGATCCTTGCTATGAGGGGGAAAACCTGCATTACCTCTAATACTCCTAATAAAATTTAATATGGAAAGAGGAAAGATTTCCAATCTGACTGTTAAATACAAGTAAGCAAGAGTTGTTATGGCACATGGCCCTTGCTTTTTAACAAGTCGCAGTTTTCAATTATTTCAGAAGTCATTCAAGCATGAAAAGAAGATGAATTTAAATTCCTGCTTCATTTGATGTTAGTTGTAGGGGAATAGACAGGGATCGGCGACCGGAAGATCACGGGATGTGACGGAAAGATAGATTCATCCCCATAGGAGTGGCAGGAACAGGAAGCGCAAGAGCTATATAAGCGTGTGACGCAGCTAAATAAACAGACATTTTGTATCCATCATATTGATGTCTGTGCATCACTGTCCCCAGGGTGGGTAGAGCCCTGTGTCCTGGAGATATGCGGCCCAAGGTAAGTTCTCCCATAGAAGCGTACAGCAACATTAGTGATGTTATTTTTCACTGTACCTCACCCAGTATTCTTCCAACTTCAGTTAAAACATATTTGGCTCATACTTCTCTTACAGAACTGACTGATTATGCAGTAAACATGAAACACGTTCAACAGTTGTTAAAATGGCAGAAGCCACAGAGTATTGCAGTCTTGACATACCTGGGGAATTCTGAAAAACTTTCAATATTTAACAGAGTCCTAGTTCAGGAATAATTGTCACAAAGCTAGCTGATGAATGAATAAATGAACGAGGAATGCAAGGTCCCCTGTAGATCTAGTGGCTGAACAAAGATCAGTGTCCAGAACCAAAGCAAAAAGGCCTCAATATCTGTCCTGCCACAGAGTTTTATCAAGAAGGCAGGGAGGCAGACTGTTTAGACCAGTCAGCTAATTTTTATCCATGTGTTAAACACAAATATGTTGGCATTTGGAACACAACGAAAGAGCACAACATAATTTAACCTAACAACTCATTGATTGAAAATTCAACATCCAAGTGAAGCTCTGAGGGTGGTAACAGAGATGCTCTTCAGCAACTGATTAAGAACACTCAAGCAGAGCAACCATGTTTAGAGCAAGGCAAAACTGTACACTCAATCTCATTTAAAAACCTCCTCAATTATACTATTATCTGTAAATAATTTCTTATTTCAGATCTGTGATGCATCATTCACAAAAGGTAAGGCATCAGGATTATTTGACACAGGCAATGTTTCCAAATGTTTAGCCTCTGCTATCAATTTAAATACAAGATTAAAATGCTTTCTGCTGTAAGGCTTAATCTAAACTAATTCCATAGACTTTTTTTTAACTGCAAAATCTGGTTTTGAGGATTAACCATCCACACAAATCTCAAAGTGCCTAATCATTTCACCTGTTCTATAGTGGTTACCTTCCCGCGTAACTGCACTGAAGAAAAATAAAAATCATTGCAAACTACAGAAAAGTAATTGTCTTCACTACATGGTACATCATAGGAAGTACCATGTACCTCAGATATCAACAGTAACACACTGTTGGAATAAGCTGTCCCACCTAGGAGTTCTCACTGAAAAAGGAATTTATACCAATGGTTTCCAACTTGTGGTCTATGGGCAATGGGTGGTTCGTGAGTAGTAAGTGATCCACACCTGGCCTGTGAAACCATGCTGAGTAGCAGACCAGTTTATGACACTCTGCAGAGCTGCTCATAGATCCACGGAGCGTTATAACTGCTGTTCTGCACCATTGTGTCCTCGTGTTTTAAAAGATGATTATGTTTTCTCCATGCAACAGAAGGCTTGCTGACATAAATACATAAAGGGCTATTGAAATGAGCAGGGAATCAACTGTTCTCTGTGTCTGGTGTGGTCAGAGAAAGAAAAAGTGGGAAATTAAAGCTAAATATTAAAGAAAACTTTCCCTTGGCAAGGTTAATACTGGAATAAGCTGCCTGGGGAGACTGTAGACTCTGCACAACTGAAGCCTTTCATCACAGGCCTGGACAACCTCTGTCAGGCATGGTATAGGTTTAGCTGATCCTGGAACTAAGGAAAAGAGTGAGACTAGGAAAGCTCTCATGATACCTCACAGCTCTGCCCATTTGTTTAAACAGCTTTTTAAAAAAACTAAATCAATTACCTATCAACTGCTAAGTCTTTCTTTCAAATAGTCTCCTTCCCTTTTCTGTGGATGAGGATCTTCACCTGGATTGGGTCAATCCTAAACATGGATACAGGCTGGGCAATGAGTGCATTGAAAGCAGCCCTGTGGAGAAGGACTTGGGGGAACTGGTGGATGAAAAACTGAGTATGAGTTGGCAATGTGCACTCACAGCCCAGAAAGCCAGCCATATCCTGGGCTGCATCAAAAGCAGCATGGCCAGCAGGTCAAGGGAGGTGGTGCTCCCCCTCTACTCTGCTCTGGGGAGACCCCACCTGGAGTGCTTCGTCCAGCTCTGGGGCCCCCAGGATAAGAAAGACATGGACCTGCTCGAACAGGTCCTGAGGAAGGCCATGAAGATGATCAAGGTGCTGGAGCACCTCCCATATGAGGACAGGCTGAGAAAGTTGGGGTTATTCAGCCTAGAGAAAAGAAGGCTCTGGGGAGACCATATAGCAGCCTTAGAGTAGATCTACTGGAAAGACGGGGAGGAACTCTTTATCAGGGAGTGTAGTGATATGGGCAATGGTTTTAAACTGAAAGAGGGTAGATTTAGATTACATATCAGGAAGAAATTCTTTACTGTGAGGGTGGTGAGACACGGGACCCAGTTGCCCAGAGAAGCTGTGGCTGCCCCCTCCCCGGAAGTGTTCAAGGCCAAGTTGGATGAGGCTTCGAGCAACCTGATTTAGTGCAAGGTGTCCCTGCCCATGCCAGGGGGGTTGGAACTAAATGAGCTTTAAGGTTCCTTCCAATCCAAACCATTCTATGGTTCTATGATTCTCTGATTCTCTGTTCCTAGACATTTTTGTGGTGCTGAGAATAGACAGAATTCAACAAAATAAAGAAAATTGTTGCATTTCAGAAAGATCCAGTATTTATTTGCTTTTGACATTTGCCTAGACTCCAAAGCCCATTAGTGCTAAATCAGCCACACTCATTTAATAACTAACAGCAGTACTTCTTGCCAAATAATGTTCTCTGAGTCTTTTTTTTTCCCCTTCTGTTGGAAGCAAGGCACCCAAAATAAGCAGTACAAGTTAGAGGCACTCACTACCCCTATCAAAGGGAGACAGATTATTTGAAAGAAGTAATATGCCTATCTGCAGAGGGAAGATGACCTTCCACGGATATCCTGAGCATTCGCCTACCCCATAAGAGAGCTTTCCCAAGCACTGCAGTTGTGCTAATACCATACAGATCTTCCAGCCTCCATCCCCGTCTCTGACCGCAGAACTGCAGGCAAAGCAGCCAGCACCAGACTTCTTTCCATGGTGAGTTAATTGAGGAGGAAAGGGTTCATTAGAGTTCACTTTCTGAACTCACATTCATGAAGAGAGAGTTTCCAAGCAACTCCTTGCAAGCAGCCAGGCTCTGACAGCAATTACATTATGAGTTTTGACTGAGTAAACAGTAAGGAAGATTTCTGATGTGCCACAAACTTGGAACAGCAAGATAAAACACAACAGCTGAGAGGACTGAAGGGGAAACAGATGTAACTGAGTAGTAGTCTGCAGTACTTTCCCTGATATGTGGTAAATGTATACATACACACACACATGCATATATACACACAAAATATATAAATATATTTAGACATACATACATAGACACACATCTCCATGTATAGAAACATATATGTACATATGCATATATGTGTATATATTCACTCATATTTATATATAAACATATCTACTATACATGTGTGTGTTTGTGTGTGAAAATACATATAGAGACATATAACTCATTTTTCTTCTAGAGTTCTTTTCCATTAATGCTTCTTCCAGAAAGTAATTACTTTGCATTACATGATACTGATGTTTTTTGATTGGCATATGTGGACTGATAAAACAGGGTGTGCTGTCCTTCACCCTGGGCATCCTTAGTTCTAGACTTAGTTCTTAGTTCTTAGACTTAGTTCTAGATATTATTAATTGTAATAGTGAGTTGCAGAGTCAAAAAAAAAGATTGATGATGGCACCAGCAAAGATGCTTACATACACAGTCTCACTCTGTCTTTTTCACGCATTATCTAAGTGGAGGAGATAGAGCTGGAAGTTGCGTAGGGGCCTATCAGAGCAGGCGAGCCATAGTTACAGCCTTCAGCCCTCTGGCGATTCTTGGCTGAGGTGGAGTCCGTAGGAATCCCTGGGCTTGTTTCCATGAATCAGAGCAACTGAAGATTGCTTCAGTTTAACCATGATACAGTTGAGTCTCAGTGGCAGCTCTGAAACTATTGCGGGAAAAAAAGTGAATTTCCTTGAATTTTCTGTCTGCTTGGACACATTACTCAGCCTGGAACCTTCAGAGCGATTTTATGGAATTTGTGACGTTCCACCATGGACCAGAACACTGCTGTGATGGGTACTGATTTCTCTGTACATTTTTATTCAGCATAATCCCAAAATGAGAACTCCAAAACAGAGCTGTTGTACACTATAAAGCATAGCCTGTTGTCTGGATGTAAGTTTTCAGTTGTCAGTTTTAAAGTACAGACTGATTTGTGGTCTGAATGTGTACAAGTGAATACGCTTACAAGTAAATATGTTTAGGAGATACTAGCACAATTTGCACAAGTTTCATAACTTATTTCCCATTATGTTTATTTACAATAATATAAAATTAATATAAAAATAATGTAAAATTTAAAAATTACAAAGTGATTCCCATATATTGCACTCTAGGCCTCCTGGAATGTATTCATAATGACCTATCCAGATGTATGCTACAATGATGTCATAGACGAGTTTGTGATTTTAATAAGGTGGATACGTTACCGAGGAAGGCTAAATATGGGGCTTTCTAACAAACAAATAAAATAAAGAAAATTCAAAAGTCAAGAGGGCAAACTTTCCTGAAGCTAGGTACACTTTAGGATCTAGTATCACAGTAAAAATATTCCATGCAGTAAACATAATTTTGACCTATGCCAGTCACAGGACTGTCAATTCCAGTCCAAGGATGAAAGGGACCCTTTTGCCTTTCCAGAAACTGAAAACAGCCTGGTTGTATGCAACCGACTAATTTTTGTCTGTCTCCATGGTTACAAGAAGATAACATACACATGCTCTGTCAGATCATTTCTGGTAGAAGGGAATATCTCCATAGCAGTCCTTCTCCCTTCCCCTCCACAGACCAGAGGATTAGGAAGGAAAATCCATGCTCTACAAGGAGCTCATCTCCCCTCACAGAGCAGTGCTCTGAGAGGACAGGATGTGCTTTCAGAACATGCGTATCTCACGCACGGTTGTGTTTCATGAAGAGAGTCTGTGTGCACAGGAGCTTGTAGCTGAGGGTGAAGAGATAGCTGTCTGGCGTACTGGCCAAAGCACTTGAAGATGTAAAAGGACTGAGGGTTGTACATAGGAGGGGAAGACTTGCCTGAGCTGGGAGACACCCATTCATAGGGGAAGGGGAAGGATAACAAGGCTAATGCTCGATTAAACAAGAGAGCTGCTTTCGATTACTGTTTGCATGGGAACTCAAATGAGGTCGCTGTGCAACTCTATCTACTGTGAAAGGGCAGCACTTGACATCCTTACCTCACAAAGGTCAGGCTGAGGATTTAGCCTACACCCTTATCTCCCCAGTTTCCCATATTTATCATTATTTACATTCTCTCTGCGTGTTTCCAGGGAACTTGGCTCTATTAAAGAGAGACTTACAAGGACAGCCCCTTCCAGATCTCCTCAGTTCACATCTTCTATCTGCCTAAGCTGAAGAGCTCCTTGTTCCTCACTCCATGAGGATTCCCATCCTCTTGCTTGGCCATCTGCCACATTTTCCTAGCAGTGAGGGAGAGATTCTACAAACAAAAAGAAAGCATATGAAAGCTTTTGTGTTGTAAACAAACCCTAGACAGAAATATGTAATACTTCACTCCTCCGTTTAAGTATGCTGTGGAATAATTCAAAATTAATTTGGAAAGAAAATCAAGTGTTCAGTGAGAAAATAAAATAAATGAAAAGAAGTTTAGGTTATTTGAAATATTTTGCCAAATCAGAGGTTAAATCAGTTGTTTCCAGGCATTTTCCTTGCTGAAAGGCTGAAAGGGAAATTACAGAACTCAGGTCTACCTTTTGCAAGGAGACACTGTTCTCCAGCTGGGAGAGGAACTTGTGTCATGCTGCTTGGAACTAACAGAACAGCATGTAGGGCAGTTGCCCAGGAAGTCACCTTACTCTTTGGCTTCCTCAGGCTCAGGGAGTGGCCAGTTTCTCATTCCTGGGCCCTAACATGTTTTTGGGCTATGGCATTCCTGCATATTAGAAAGAAGAAACAGAAGAGCGCAAACCATTGTTCCTCCACCTTGATTTAGGAAATGGTGCCTACTGTGAATCTCAACTGCCCCAACAAGGTTTTCCATTTACAAATGCTTTAATGAAGAGTGTTGATTTTTTTTTCTCCAGATGTTGCTTCAGACATAGTACTAATCAGATTGGGTGAATTCTCAAGCCTTTCAGCCTCACCAGAGCTGTGTCTTTGATACACGAAAGACTTGCCAGAAGTTAAAAAACAAAACAAAACAAAACAAACAACACAATAAAATTAAGAATTGACCACTTCAGCCTAACAGAATTTAATTAATGTACAGCAACCTAAATTGTGTCCTTTCCTTATTACTTTTATTTGATTTCACAGTCTTAATAGTGCAGGCTTCTTATTCTTGATATGTTGAGGACAGTTTTCCTGTGCTTTCCTATAGAAAAAGACTAAGGAAATCCTCTGAAAAATCATTGTGTAGGATCATACCAACACTTCCATGAAATATCAACTGTGTTGGCACAACTGGATCCATGGGACCGCTCTTCATTCCTCCTTTTACCTACAGGACATTTGCATGAAGGTCATGCCTCCATTTCTGCTTTCAGAAGTACAGCACTAAACATTTTACAAGACTTTTTGGCTTCCCAGCCAAATCTATCTGATTGTCAGGGGAGGAAAAAAAAGATTTTGTAGAAGCAAGTCTGGCTGAAGTTTCTTTAACTTCACATTTGTGTGAATTATTGCTTCCTGTTACCCAGAATAATCTTTTACTGTATTTCTTCAGCCTGGCCTTCATTAGGAATAGTACTGCCAAAAGATACAGCCCACGTTCTATCAGAGTCTCAAGTCATGAAACAAGAAAGAAAATGTGCAGAATTAAAACAAGAAATGTTTATGGTGGTTTTATTTATTTCTCTTTTTTGTTCAGTCTGTCTCTCTTTATGTGTTTATGTGTACATGCACATAGATATAGATATTCAGAATCACAGAATCGTTAAGGTTGGAAAAGACCTTTAAGATCATCAGGTCCAACCGTCAACTACTTCTAAACCATGCCCTGAAGTGCCACGTCTACATGTTTTTTGAACACCCCCAGGGTTGGTGACTCCACCACCTCTCTGTTCAGCCTGTTCCAATGCCTGACCACTCCTTCAGTAAAGACGTTTTTCCTAATATCCAGTCTAAACCTCCCCTGACACAACTTGAAGCCGTTTCTTCTCATCCTATTACTAGTTACTAGGGAGAAGAGACCAACACCCACCTCACCAAAGCCTCCTTTCAGGTAGTTGTAGAGAGTGATAAGGTCTCCCCTCAGCCTCCTCTTCTCCAGGCTAAACAACACCAGCTCCCTCAACCTCTCCTCATAAGACTTGTGCTCCAGACCCTTCACCACCTTTGTTGCCCTTCTCTGGACACACTCCTGCAACTCAATGTCCCCATTGTAGTGAGGGGCCCAAAGCTGAACGCAGCATTCGAGGTGGGGCCTCACCAGTGCCGAGTACAGGGGCCCAATCACTGCCCTGCTCCTGCTGGCCACGCTGTTCCTGATACCAGCCAGGATGCTGTTGGCCTTCTTGGCCACCTGGGCACACTGCTGGCTCATGTTCAGCCAGGTGTCAGCCAACACCCCCAGGTCCTTTTCCTCCAGGCATCTCTCCAACCACTCTTTCCCAAGCCTGTAGCATTGCATGGGGTTCTTTTGACCAAAGTGCAGGACCTGGCACTTAGCCCTGTTAAACTTCATAGAGTTTACCTCAGCCCATCAATCCAGCCTGTCCAGGTATATAGGAAAATAATATATATATATATATGTGAAAATAGGAACAGCAAAAATCTGGCAACTAAACAATTAAGAAAGTTCTAACCTTCAGTAGTTCACAACCTTTTTCTCAGCTGAGTGGTGGTCTGCTATCTGTGGTCATGTGCTGTTCCTGTATCCCCTTCCCTCACCCCTCCTCCCCATCACATGGCTGAGAGGAGTGTGTTTCCAGGAAAACCAAACAGGACCAGAAGGCTGATCCTGAGTGCTGCTCATCCAGGCAGCACCAAGGCTATAATTCCAGCAAGTCTCGCTTCACTGCCAGCATTCAAGGCAGCGCATGAGGGAGCAGAGCAGCATTGACAGGAGGGCCAGTGTAAGAACAGAGGGTGCTCTCACAAAGCAGTGAGAAAAAGCTTGAAAATAGTGAGAGGGTGAAGAGAGACAGACACAAGACACTGCATCTGTCTGATTTTTCTCCAGAGCCTGAGTAACAGCTTCCTCCCACCCCCAAAATTCTGGCTAGTTATTTATGTAGGCAGCACTTTAACACTTCTCAGTTTCTTGTTTGTTATAGATGCATTAAAATACTGAGCACAATACCTGCAAGAATTTCCATCTGAGCTGGCTTAAACCATGTTTTCTTTCCTCCACAGTTCTTCCAATTCTTTTTTTGCCCAAGTAATCATCAATATGATGACACTAGAGCTATGGCTTTATGTTCTAAGCTAGAGCTACAATGCAAAGTTAAAATGCATCCTTCAAATCTTACAAAGAATTATGCAATTTGTTTTTCAAACCATAGCCCATTTGCATTTTCTATGCCAGTCCTCACACATTACTTTCAAGGCCTAACAGGAAGGGAGAAGTTATAAGCACAGTGAGACTGATTTCTTGAATTATTGCCCAAGTCAGCGTGGATTTCAGTTGCATTCTTCCAGAACTGGCACTTTATTCAAGTAGTCTCTGGCGAGGTATCTGTACGCTCTTGGCTGTTACAATGGGTTGAGGTACTTCTGTACGAAGGAGGATTCCTCTTCCAGCTCCCAAAGACAGGAAGAATAAATCCACCATTTCAGAAGCTGAGTATTCACTGTAACGGTCCCTGATATAAAAAAAGTTTATTGACTCATGAAACAGGGTTTACTTGCAACTTGTAGATTTCCTTTTCCTTTTTTCAATTTTACAGCATTTTTCTAATCAAGAGTTACGGCAAATATTATAGATTTTCTAAAATAGCACTCTTATAACAGAGGGAAATTGTGGTTTGGCTGCCTCTTGTACAACTCAGTGGGCCCTTGAGTTTATTTGAGGCACCTGGTCATTGCTGCAGTAGAAACAGAAGGCACTTATGAGTGAAAGTGGGCACCTGTCTGAAGTAGTGTCCCCACCCCTGGTTGAGGTAGTAACATCCTTTAAGATCACATATGTAGGAGAATATCTGCACATTGTAAGTAAATAGAAGTGATCCAACATGATGTTTATGAACCCAGGAATTAATCAAATCCACACCAAATTTATCTAGACCTGCCCCAGGACTTTGAAATTCTCTGCCAGTTCTCAGTCCAGTTGATCCACACTGCTCACACTCCAAGAGGTGCTGTGGATCTTTTCTGCCATATTTTCCAAGATGGCTGAAGTTTAGGACAGCATTGATATGATGTGAGTCTGTATAAGATTGAAACAGCACCTGATAACACTCATGGAGGCAGGTAACAGTGGCTGCGTCTACACTTCTATATACATCCCATCCCCAAGAGCAATCTCTGCATACGAAGACAATACAGACTATTTCCACACTGAACAGCATACGACTGCACATCTGCTTTGGACACCAGGTCATAATGGAGTGGGAGAAGAAGAAATAATTTCAAACTATCTAAAATAATGTGGGACAGTAAGGTGAGGGTACCCTCATGAGAACACAGAGAAGTCGATCGGGGTACAAAACCTGTGGGGAGTGCTGGAGGGAGCCCAGGTGTGACCTCCAGGGTGTATTGAAAATGGTGACTGGGAGAAACTCTCCCCAGAAGCAAATCTACATTTTGTTTTGGAGAAGACTAGTTGACCGGAAAAGGAAGTTTGGGAATGAACTAACATTTAGGCAGGGAACCAGGTGCAAACTAGGCAGAGAAGTTATCTGATAGTGTAAACACACCCTCTACATCTGCTTCCCAGCAGCAGTGAAGCAAAACAGATTCAAAGGCTGAATCAATAGACTAGAAATTCTTAGATCTGAGTCCAGCCTGATATGTGAACTCACAGTTTTCAAGCAGTTTTTGTATGTCTTTATTCACATATCCCACAGACAACCTGCAAACTCTGGTACTTTTAAAAGATGGGTTTTACTAACTTGCTGCTCCTCTGGCTGTGTGGGGCCATTCCAGGAGTATTTTGCTGGTATTACACAGACTGTATGCTCAGAACCAGTTAAACTAATGCAAACATTGTCATTAGACAACTGTTGAAGGAAAACCAAATATGTTTAAAAATTCTGTTTATCCATGTCTTTAAAATCCTGTCATTAAATAACTGTTCAACATGACAGACATCTACCGATACATACAGGTCTATGCATTTATTAATAAAGAGGTTTCTCGGCTATGCATCACAAAATCAAAACACATCGCAACAAACTAATGAAATTCAGGTAAACACTCCACAAAATCTTCATTTGACAGATTTGCTGTATCTGAAATATTCAACTATCTGTGCACAGGTAAGAAAATCCCACTGCCACTCACAAGAGTAAAATTTGAACAGGACTAAATGATTAATGCATGATCTCCCTGATCGTACAAAATTGAACATCTTGTGGGAAGGGTAATGTTGACAAAGGGGATGAAATTTAAAGTTTCCATCACATGATCCCTCAGAGATCTCCATTCAGCAGTTCTCATTTGGGCAAAATTCCTGTCCATCTTGACTGGATACAAGTGTGGCATAGGGCAAATATTTTCAACAGAAGATGGCTGCTCCTAGGGCTGGTGAGGTGCCTTTCGCGCACATATAAATCATAAACAAACTAGCTGTTGGATCACTGAGGGTTGCCTCAGTTTGAAGAGCATCCCTAGAGAGCCTGCAGATGCTCTACCATCCTTGGCAGCATCTTTGTTAAGACCCCAAAATGAGGGCCAAGGGTTGACCAGGGCTTCTGGCAACCCATAGACCCATTGCTCTAAAAGTGGTAAGTACTGCATCAGCATTGCAACACCTCAGGCTGGTAAGGGTGGCGGCTGGCTTCCTCATACTTCCAGTTCTCAAGCAGATCCCCAAAGTCACCAGAAAACAGCAGAAACACCAATTTCCTAACTTCAACATAACTATCTTGTATTTTGGCACAAAAATAAGTCTGGTAACATCTGCTGTCTGGCACCTCTCAAAGACTTCACAGAAATTTTTAAGCCCTTTGTAATCAGTTGATTCCCACTACAGTCCTAGCATAATGGCAAATGAATGCTGTCTCTATCTTAATGATGGGGAATGTGATGATTAGGGAAAGCAAGTTCCATACTAAACAGTCCCCAGTTCAGGGACCTTTAGGTTCTCCAGCCCGAAAGGAAACGTAAGTCTAACCCTAAACACAGCTGAGTTGATCGAAACTTCATTTGATCAATGAAGTCTAAAAAAGCCCTGACAAGAAACTGAGTGCGCTAGTCGCGTAAGTGTGTTAGGCATCGTCCATGTTATCCTGCAGCAAAGCCGGGGCAGAACTGGTAATTGGAACTGAGGAGTTTCAGCCTCTGCCTCTGAACCCCTGCACTACAAAAGATCCCATCATGCAAAGAAACCTTTGGTCAGAGTGAAATAAGCAAAAACTAAGCAACAGAACTGACACCTACAGTGAAAATTTTTCTCCCTAATAATACTTCTAACTTTTTCAGCTATGCACAAAGATGTATGGGTATTGCCAAAATATGTTACTTTTACATGCCCAGAATTTCCTGTACAGGATATTACATTTGTAAGTCCTTTGTCAAAATGCAGTGAAACATGTCCAGGGAAAAACCCTTTCTGTCTTCTCAAGAGGATGCACGACAGAAATTGAACAGTTCGGCAGTGTTACAAAAGTGAGTGGGGGCAGTAATGAATGGAAACATATAGCTGGTATCTCTAAGCTGACATAAACAAAGCTAGAGACATAGTGCTAGGTGATATGGAGATGAGGGATCACTGGTAACCCGTCAGGCTGCCTCCTCCGCTGTGTCACCAGCAGCCAGCTCAGGCCGGAACCGAGTGGTGACACATGATAACGCTATCCCATAAAGGCGAAACCTGCACCAAGGCTGAGAGCACGGAACAAAGATCATGGAAACTCTTAACTCATTTGTGCAAGTGGGTTTTTTGCCTGCCATTCAATACTTTCCCAAAGCAAAGGGACATGTACATTTTTTCATACAGTCAGCCCTTTACCCATATATGAATTACCTAAAAACCTGCTGATCTCTGAAATTATAAAGGATTGCTCTAACTCAGGTAGCAATAACCCATTGCCCGGATCACCTGAGCACAGCAAAACAAGTATACATTGGCTACAGCTATGCTGTGTTTACTCCTCTGTGAATACAAAGCACAAGCACAATCACATAAAGAAAGGCTGTGTAGACACAGCTGTTATCTATGGGCAGGGTACGGGCTGGACATAGCGGGAAAAGTGAGAAAAAGCACATCAAAAAAGAGCTACTGACCGATTAGTGCTGTTAGCAGTACAAAATGATAAACTTGCCAAGTGGAATTCTGCTGAGAAAAAGCCCATGGACTACATAGACCCCAAGAAGACATACTTAAAGGCATTATTAATTGATTGGTATTACATTACTACCTAGGGGTAAAGGACCTACGTGCAGCTCAAATCTACCAAGATGGGCCCTGCCCAGAAGGTTATTGAGTCTAATCCCCTTGCAGATGGATAATTCCATCCTCAGTCAGCATTTTGTAGTAGATTTATTCTAATTTTCTGTGATGTGAAATGAGGATTGTGAAGGATGCCATGGAACCACACACAACTCAGGAACTTCTTCCTATATGCCACAATCCTGCTATGAATCTTTATGAGTTGGCTCATGACCATATGCTTGGCCCACTGGGCAGGGTGACACCTTCCTCACTTGTCAGCATACCAAATTATTCTAAATACCCAATACAAAGGAAAGTAAAATAAATCTCTCAAAGCTTAGCTGCCCAGCTGCAATTGGTCAAAGGAGATAGCCTAAGAAAGAGGTCTGGAGGAATAAAACTGTAGAAACCTGCAGGGAAGAGCTAGCAGCCAAAAACCCCAGACTCCTCTGAGGCCATTGGGGAGTCTACAAAGCAGCTAGAGTTACAGCTAAGCTGGAGATTGTGGCAAGGACACTATGTAAAAGGGACAAACATAAAGTGTTTCACTTCTACAGAGATCTACTTGCAGGAAATCTCAAAAGGAAGAAGAAATTCTATGGACACAGCATAGCCCCGCCAAATCTGATTGTAATCCTACAAAGTCTGTTTTGCCTAAAGCTGTACAATACCATAGCATCAGCTAAATCATTATTTTCTCCATAGTTTTTGATCCTGACAGATTATAAATAAGCTGAATACATTCCCCTTAGTTTGAAATTAATGGGTGTATTCCCAGCATGCAGCCAACTATTTTTCACAGAATGGATACCAAAAAAAACAGCAACAAAAAAGAGAGTGATGGAGCCACACTTTACCCAGGGAATAAATAAATGTGACATTACAGTGCCCTTTTCAGAAGTGTAAATTTTTTCTGCTTCACTAACTGAAAACAGCTTTATTATAGTCAAAAAAATATATTTTTGCATAACTGCCCACATCTATAAACATTCACAAAATAAGCAAAGCAGGGGAAAAAAAAGAGATGACCAGGTTATTGTGGTTATGAAAGAGCTCTGTCACTGGCATTATAGAAACTAAAATACTGTGTGCATAAAAATGGACTCAGTATCTCCTCTAATGCTTGGAGTCTTGTTGATATCACTGCTGTGTTAGAGACCATCTTTTTATAGGTCCTTTAGACCATTATGCTATATACAGAGTAAAATCTTGGCTTTACTGAAATGAATGTGAAAGGTCTCATTGCTTTCATTGGAAAAGGATTTTAACTTATTACCTTCTTAGATTTATACTTGACCTTATGCTTTAAGCATGTAATGAAGTAAACAGTAAACTTCATTCTGGTGTGACAAGTCAGTTGAACAGAGCAGGTCCTTATAAGGAAGGTAAACTCTGTGGTTTTAATATTGCAACACCCATTTCTGTGCATAGACTATACACTCAGAGAAGTGCATTTATACTTCAGAGAAGTGCATTAATACTTTAGTATGAAAAATCCTTCTTTCTTAAAGACCAGACTGGAAAATGAGGGATCATGCCTACTTTACACAGCTCATGCAAGAAAAGGAAGTAAGATTCAAGACAAATACAGAAGCTGCACATGAACCTTTGTCCTCTACATGTCCAGGTTCAGGTGATTTGGACTGCAACAAATACTGTAATGCTCATGCTTTAAGAAAGATAAGGATCCCTCCTGTACACTACAGTGATAACAGCTCAATGGAATCTGCTCAATACACACCTTGAAGGGTAATTTTCTCAGCGGTCAAGTGAAAAGTGAGGTTTCCTGTCTTCACTGTTACACCACAGTTATGGAGCACATTTCATCTCATACTGTGTATTCTCAGTGTTCAGCTTCACGGCTTTGCTCCCCATACTAAAGAATCACAGAATGTTTGAGATTGGGAGGCACCTCTGGACATCACCCAGTCCAACCCTCTGCTCAAAGCAGGGTCAACTAGAGCATGTTACTCAGGGCTGTGTCCAGTCAGGTTTTGAATATCTCCAAGGATGGAATCCACAACCCCTGTGGGCCACCTGTGGCTGTTAGCCATCTTTATCACAAGGACACATTGCGGATCAACTTCTTGTCCGCCAGGATGCCCAGGGCCTTTTCTGCAAAGCTGCTTTCCAGCTGGTCTGGAAAGGGTTGTTGCTCCCGAGGGGAAGGACTTGGCATTTTCCTTCGCTGAACTTCATGGGGTTCCTGTGAGCCCTTTTCTCTAGCCTGCTAAGGTCCCTCTAAATGGCAGCACAAACCTCTGGTGTATCAGCCTCTCCTCTCAGTTTTGTATTATCTGCAAACTTGCTGAGTTTGTGCATTGTCCTATCGTCCAGGTCATTAATGAAAAAGGTAAATAATATTGGCAATACCAGCCTCTGGAATACATCACTAGTGACTGGCCTCCACTGACTTGCACTGCTGATCACAACCCTTTGATCCTCGAAACTCAGCTAATTTTCAACCACCACACTGTGCAGCCATCTACCCTGTGCTTCATCAATTTGTGTATGGGGATGTTATGGGAGACATCGTTAAAAGTCTGGCTAACGTCAATTTAAACAACATTCCCTGCCTTCCCCTCATCCACTGAGACAGTCAGCTCATTACAGAGGGCTATCGTTTTGATCAATCATGATTTCTCCTTTGGAACCCTTACTGACTACTGTCAATCATCATCTTGTCCTTCATATGTTTAGAAATGGTTTCCAGAATAAATTGCTCCATCACCTTCCCAAGGAAAGAAGTGAGGCTGACTGGTCTACAGTTCTTCACATACTCCATTTTTAAAGACTATTCCAATATGTTTGGAAGGTAACAATTTTGCAGCCACATATGCTGCATAACTAAATAAGAACAGAGACCCAATTAACAGAACGTATAATCTGCTCTAATTCTGTAGCGTGATGATGGCCATTATTTTGTTTTTATTAGCTTCCTGTAGTTCAGAGCAAAAGATTGAGGATAATTAAATGGGATTAATTTATATCATTTACTGGCTTTTCCATCATAAAAGAAACCTGAACTTTCAATATTTGAAAATATTTATATAAATATTAAAATATTTTTATTTACTTACATAAAAACATACAGAGACCACATCCACACTATATAATGGATAAATATTAATTACCAGTATATATGTATGCATTGTATTAATTTTGTCACAAATTTATGAAAAAGCATTTAAGTGTGCTTTGAACAATACTTATCCAGCCTGCAACAGAGCTTATAGGCTTATGTTTTATGCTGCAATCACTTCAGGAAGTTTTATATGTGTAGCGGAAGCTAAACATTTACCTAAATGTTCTGCTTAATAACGATGAAATACAGAATCAGGGCTTAAAGTTGCTCACTGCTACCTGAACTCCTTCTGGCTACCTGAACCTCTCAGCCAAAGGCACCTGCACAAATCTTGGCACTAGGAACAGTTTAGATGAGAGTAACATAACTTACTCCAGCAGGGATTTCAGGATTGAGATCTTTTTTTATTAACCAAATTTTTCTCCCAGAGTAGGGTTTATTCACGTAAGCACACCACAACTCTGCCACCACAACATTGGTTTAAATGAAAACATCTTTTGCTAATGGGGCATGGCATTTCCTTGTTGCACCACATTAACTTCATTTCTTTGGATCAGGTAATTAAGGCCAATTGTCTCTTGAAAACAGCAAATGAATTCCTGACACTGTTGCACTTTCTAAGACTATCACATCCAGCTGTTGCATTTAAAAAAAAAAAAAAGACAAAATTCACCAAACTGTTTAAACCCTGTTTACACTCTGCATGTGCTGAATTCTTTAGGTAAATGGCAGTTTGTATTCG
This sequence comes from Phalacrocorax aristotelis, assembly GCF_949628215.1. NCBI lineage: Eukaryota > Metazoa > Chordata > Aves > Suliformes > Phalacrocoracidae > Phalacrocorax > Phalacrocorax aristotelis. The sequence goes on from NC_134277.1 coordinate 154,711,504, forward strand.
TACAAACAGATACAGCTAGGAAGTACCAAAACAGTGACAAATTGTATGGTCTCTCTCCGCCCAACAATCACAACTGGTTCTTCTTCCACAGTGAGTATAAGGGCTGAGGGGAGTTACCCGATACCACCACCTTGCCCACGTTAGGGTAGTGGAGGACAGGACACACCAGGGACATTTCAGCAGTGGATGCAATTTCAAATACAGCAAGCACTTGTCATTAGAAAAGACAACACAGAGAGTAACTGCCAAACTCTTCAGGTGATAGCTTTGCTCATATCAGGAAAATGAACGAGTTAGATGTGCTTCAGAAAACAATCCCTTGTAAGCTTTGGGGGGATATCTCACAAGGCATTTTCTTCCTTCTCCTTCAAAAATGTATGAAGGGACAATGCCTTGGCTCATGTGACTGTTCAGAAGAGCAGCAGTTTACATCAGGATGTGCATGTCTCTGCTTGTGTGCTTAGGCCGGGGGAATAGGGCACGAACAAGGAGCTTGTGCCACCAAAGGACTCGCCTCCCTTGGTCAGGGCTATCTGTGACCAACCTGTAAAGAAAAAATACATATATATTTGTTCACATGCACATATACAAATATTCAGTAGTCATCAGCAATAAAGACAACAGGAGAAAAAGGAGACCAAATTTCATTGCTATTTGACAAATGAAGAAAAAAAAAATTAATTCTTTCTTGAAAGTAACTTAAGGTTGTCTCTTAGAAGTCATCAAGAAACAGTTTGACTTAACTATGAAACAAAACTACAAATCTTAGATAAAGTCTCTGCCACACTGTGTTGCACAAAACAATTTCAATTTGGGGGCTGTCTTTGGAAGGAAACTCAACAAGGCTCTCCCAATTTGTTCTTTTTTCCTGCCACGCCTTTGGCTTTCATTTTGAAGACTGAAGATGTTTGGCTCCACTCTGAGGACAGCTGGAGTAGCTTCAGGGTGTTAGTGCTGCTGCTCTGTTTGTAGGACAAAATGAGCAAAAGCACTAGATAACAGTTGGTTTGAGGTAAATGTCAGGGCAAGGGAAAGGGAAATTAATATAGGTGCAATTACATCATTTTAATTAACTATCACAGCAGTTTAAATATCTGGTTCAGATCTCACTTTCCTTCCCTTTTCTTCTCCATGACCTCAGTCCTTATCACATTGACTTTATCTGCTGGTGCCCATAGTGACACGCAGACGTCCAGAAGACTTTGCAAAACACTAACCTCATTTAGCCGATGTAAATGCCCAGCATTGTTCCAGGGACAGAACAGACCTGCTGATGCAAAACTTCTCTGTTTATTTCAGGAAACTCATTGTTTCAATAAGCAACTTTCTTGTCTGGCCATTCTGCTCCTTGTTTCAGGGTGTCAGTCAGTGTCAAAGAATTGGCAGTGGTGGGAAGATAAGACACCTTATAGTCTCACTGAGTTACATTGCAGCTCCACACAACTCTTAATGTTCCCAGTCAGGCCAAGCAAAGAACTGAAGCTAATTAAGAGTAGCTTACCCATGCCGCAGTATTTAAAATCTCACCCAGTTGTCTCTAAGGCAAAAATCCCCTTCATTCCCAGGCTGAGTAACAAGCCACTTATGTCAAAATGTAAGGTGACATGTTCTTTTAGATCATAAAGGGGTCATTAAAAAACACATATTTCTCATAGCCATTCAGAATCCCAGAAGGACACACTGTGTATATAGTCAACCTAAATAAAAGAGAGTCCCAAAAGCTCCAAACCAGAGTCCAACTGTAGCACTTACAAATAGATTTCCCGAACAACTTCTGAATTTTTTTTCCCTTACTTTGGTGTCTGAATGTGAACCGACCCATTTGGCTAGCTCTGACTAAGAAATAAATTAACTGTTTTAAAAGATCTGTCCTTGTTATATATTCTTCCTAGCAAAGACAGTGACTAGACACAACATTTACTTTTGCAAATAATAGTATTGTGTTTTTGCATTACTGCACCTCTGGGATTTAAACACAATGTGAAACTGTACGTGCACATATAGCCTTATACTGTTATATTCCATTTCTCTGTTTTCATGATAGGTTGATATTTCTGGATGGTCTCAGGGAAGTTACGGCAAAGATGGACTTTGATGTAGATGTTGTTTAGAATACATGTACATATATATGATATAAAATGTTTATACAGGTATCGATATTATAAAACATATATACATGTATATACATATATATGTGTATGTTCATATGTATGTATATTTACTTCCAGTCCTGAAATCAAAGCTCCTGTGCTACTAAGCTCTTCTACTCTCTGACAGTGACATTGTGCTTTTGCCAGCTTAAGTCCATCACTTAGAAGTGCAGACATTCACCGTTTCAAACCAATACATCTATGCCAGCAAACACTTCCCTGTAAATGCAATCTATCTCTCCCTCTTCTGAAAACCGTGCCATGTTAGCAGTATAGCAAATGTATTTATGGAGGTGATAAAGTACATCAAAGAATAAATTTTGCTAATATAAGCCATGTCTCCAGCAGGAGGCTTTGCTGGCACAGTAAGACTTTGCAGCAGTAGCCAGTATCGGCTGCAGCCAGCTGCTGAGCAAGAGTGTTTCATGCTGTAGCCTCTGCAGTGGAACTGGCTGCTTTCTGCCTGCAGCTACAAAGAACTCCAAGGTCTTCTCAAACAAGCTGTTGATATCAGCAGTGCCAAATGCTAACAACCTCCCACTGTGGTTGCGATCGGAGTGATGAAACCTGCAGTTTGAAAGATTGTCTTCTCAGAGCAGCAGCAGCAAAAGAAGCAAGAGTAAAAGAGAAGCTGGAACCCCCTCATGGGCTTCTGGAAGCCCCTCGGTGTGTAGGTAATGATTTTTAGGCCATACTGAGCGCATGGCAAAGAGCAACAGATGTTCTATAGGTTTAAAATATATTTTAACTCAGTGAAATAAGAAGTCACATAAAGTACCTTTGACATTTGGTTTGTTCTCCCAAATCTTCTGGAGCTCTATTCTATATCCACTGCAACCTCCATGTGGGCTCTCACTTCATGTTGCTGCACTCACAACAGACAGAATATGTTTCTCTAATGAAAGGTTTTAAAAGGAGGACAATTAGGGGTTTTTTTTCCCCCCCTGTGATACCACCTAGCTGTTCCAAGTACAAATCTGAAATCCTCCATGCTCTGCACTGTCCAAATATAAACAACAACAGCAGAGTCAGCTTTGGGACAAAGGGTAGCAACTGCACAACTATCCACATCTTTGGGAAGAGGACAAAATGATTCATGGAAAGACTCTTTTGGAAACCATTTCATTTTCAATTCAGTCCAAATGTCTCAAATAATTGCACATAAAAGCAATTAGTCAAGTGACAAACCGGCAATTTGCATGTGGAATTATCCACTATATGTATGTCCCCTTTATTCCTCTGTGTACTCTTGCTTTTTAAGATTTCATGTATAAAATGGCCACATAGCCAACTGCCTTTCACACTGGTCAGTTTATTTCAATGAGACTTTGCAGTGATTTTATCAGCATGACAACACTCATGCTGAAAAACAGGATCCCATTTTTCTCTAGGACATGGTACACTTTTCTTCCACCTCAGCTAGGAGAAAGGCTGAGTGAGGAAATTAATCTATAGCTCAAAGAAGTCCTCCCATTTCTTATCTTTCGTGCCACTAAGTCAGATCAGGCAGCAACTCCCACTGCAGCCTGCAGAGCAACAGAAGTACACAAAGCCCAGACAGGAATTCATATTCCGTCCAGCATCATGGCAGACTTTGTTCTACCAAAGTATATCCTCTGCTTTACTAGATGGTGATTCTGAGATTTTATTTAATTCGCATGAACATATAATAGGGCATTCAATTTTAGTACAAATATTTAATGGAAAGTTGGTAATTGGATTAAACAAGTTAATCCTGTAGCAAAATACACTCTTATAAACCATTTTCAGTTATTAACATTATAAAAATGGCAGGAAAAGAAATTAATTTACAATTATAGTCTTCTTATAACCAGCCAAAAAAGATTTTGTGGATTCACCAAAAGCCTGAATAGGCTCTATTAGTTCAGAGTTAATTTAAGCCATCCTGTGCAGTTTCAGTAATTTAAACACCACTGAATTATGAGCAGACAATATCTGCTTACTTGTCTCTGAGTCACATGAGAATCAGGAAACGGTTTAGGTTAGGAAGCATGCTTCACAGTTTCCAAAATATGAACACCCATTCCCATGTCTCCAATCAGCAAAATGCATCAAGTGCATACTTTTCCTCATTCTTTGGATCGGTTCACTCTCTGAAGCCATTGCTGGGAACACATTGTGATGAGACAGAAATGCAGAAAAATTTCTTCTGTTGTTTATGTAGGCCCCAGTCTTGCAAAGAGTGTTTTGTGGGAACCTCCTCACACTTAACCGGAGTCCTTCTGACTGCAAGGGTTCCTCACTTGGGCTCCAGGACCTGTTGCATGGAACTTCCTTCAGAGGCATGTAGACATCCTTGAATATTACTCTTAAACCCGTGGCTCTTCCACACAGTCAGTAGACACCTGCCTCATACAAAACTGAAGTGATTTTCTGGAGTGCACTTGAATTTGTGCTCAGATTTAAGCATAATCTCAAGTGACATCTGAAGTCACAGTAGTTTACTAGGCTGAGTTGCAGATGAAATGAGACAAACTCAAGCCCAAGTGATTCCCTTGAGCATTTGTTGGGTAATGTTCCTTTTTAAATAAATTCTTTATTTTCATTCTCATGGCTGAGATTTGAACGGGAAAGCACAGAAAGAGGGATTAAATGGCACAGGCCCATCTTCTGAAGGAGAGTGGGTGGAAGGATACATTGAATTCAGAAGGAAAGATTAACTTGCCAAAGAGAAGCTGGGCATTATTATGCTCTAAAGAAGTGATAATTCAGACCTTAATGCAACTATGACCCTTCACTTCCCACAGGAGACTCTTATATTCCTGATGCAATAGGTGATTAAAGGTCTTATTTTCCATAAAATGTTTGCACAGCCTTCCTTAGGAAAAGGTTCATTAACATCCACTAGAGAAGTCATTGGCAGAAAGTAAAGAGGACAAGTTAGCCCCCTGCATGGAAACTGGGGAAAGGAGTAGGCGTTGGAGGAGTTTGGAGAAGATACAGGGAATCTGTGTGCATATGGAACAAAGCCCATCAAGGCTACACTTCGGTAAGTAAAGTTCATTGTTGCAACTTAAGTCCTGAGACCAAACAGAATGAAATTAGAGATTCATTTGTGTTTAGAACAGGAAAGAAATGTTTACTATGCTAGTAAACCTAGTAAAAGGTTGTAAAAGTTAGTTATAAACCCCTCACTTTTAAGAGACAGGACACCTAATCCTTTTCACTGGAGAGACTGGGTAAGCAAACAAATCTAGATCTAGGAAAAATACTTACAACCTGCAGAGGCAGGTAAACCAAAATAAACCAAGGGATATAATGTTGGCAGCAATCAGTGAAGAGCCACGCACAGACTCCAGGTGAGCAGTCCACTTTGAAAAACAGAATGAAACCTACTGAGAATCCAGATACCATCAAGTGCTTTGCCAGAAGAAGAGTGAAAGAATGAGAAAACATTGCACAGAAAAAGGGGATCAGCTAGACTTCACAGTTGGCCTGTTTTGTATCAAGGCAGTAATGATGGGTCAACTGGAGATCCAGCTATGACAAACCCCGACCAGGTGCCAGCAAGTGAATGGCAGGCTAAAGGCTGATGAACTGGAGTCCAGCAGGACTGAGAACACCAGGACTCAACATCAAAAAATTCTGAAAGACACAAGCAATTGGGAAATGCCTGGATGAGAAAGTGTGAAAAAAATCCAGCAACCAACAGGAGCAGCCAACTATATGGACTTTGTGCACATTTGTCAAAAGTGCAGGCTTCTTGAGACAGTTAAAGCAAAGTAAAGAAATATGGAGAAAGTCATAGCCCAAAGAACAGACATTTGGAAGAGCAAAGCTGATCAAAAGGAAATTGTTTGTCATAAAACACCACAGCCTTACAGAACAGATGAAGTGAACACGTGATGTCTCAGAAGGAGGCTAGGATCAGTGACTATGTAAAGTCAGCCTACAGCATCTACCAGTATAGCTCCAAAAGAGAAAGGAAGTATGCTCAGAAAGATACTGGGATAAGGATAGCAGTTATGATATTTAGAATGGAGGAATTCCTTCTCTTCACTTTTGGGTGAAGGGCACAAGTACTGTATAGAAGTCAGCCACAAGCATCTGCAAATTAAATGCATTTTATGCAGACACTCTGGCCAGGAGAGGAAGAGAGATTTCTGCCTCTGAGAGCGGCTGCTGCTAGATGCTTTAGGGCAACCTGCAAGGCTCTTTCCAGGGCAAAGCTCTACGGATTTTAAAAATTCAAAGTCTGAGCCTGGCCATCTTACAGGAAAACCTAACCTATTTTACCCAGCGTAGATGGTGCCAGGATGTATGTGCAAGGCAGGATTTCATTTCACAGTGGCTTAGCAGTAATCTCACCAAATTTAAGATCTGATACCATAAAACAGAGGGACGTGCCTACTCGGTAGATGTGAATACTCAGCTTATAGCAAACCACATACACATCATGCATTAGCAAAGAGGTTTTACAGTAAAAGCAAAGATTTGACAGCTTTCTGAAAGCCTAGATGGACATTGTGAGAAAAAACCAGAATTGGCATATCCTCTCTGTATGTCAGGAAGCAACATTGCTACAGCTCCTGTTCAGAAAAGTGGGCTGCTGGCAGCACGCAGGTATCAGTTGTGGCCAGGAAACTGACAACAAATTTTGTAACATTATTTTGTAACAGCAAAAGGCCACAGAACAACACAGCAAAATTAAACCCACTAGTGCCGAATGGGAATTTGAGCACAAAACAAGGCTAACAATAAAGCAATCGGAAAAGAGAAACCATAGCAAAAAATCTGACTGCAAAGACAAAACACACACACACACAAAAGAATGTTGTTTTGTATTGCTATGTACTCTCCCAAGTACCTGACAGGGAGGTTTCAAAGAGCAATGAATGTGGGAGACCCAGGTCTGAGGCCAACAGAGGTTGTGCTTCTGAATTCAGTCTTGTATAGCTACAGAGCAATTGTAAGGTGCAACTGGCATATGTCACTCAAGGGAACTAAAGATTTAATGGAGGTAATCCTGAACGCAACTGCTGAATAATCAGAGAAAGACAGAGCCAGGATCAGCTCCAGGAGGAGTGAGACAGAGATGTTGTCGTCAAAGGAAACAAAAACCACTGGAGCAAGATACATTTCTGTCGGCCGGTCATCCTCCAACAGAAGAAAAAAAAAAAAAAACAGAAAAAAAGATAGGATCCAGTTCTACACCAGCAGTAATAACAGAAACAAAATGTAAGAGAGAGTTTCAAAGGAAAAAAAAAAAACAAATACAAAACCCAACCCTAACCAGTTAAAGCACCAAGTGGAGCTAAGTGGCATCCTTATAGGCACGATGTATATGCACACGTGCTCTCACACTGACAGTTCCCAGGGCACTGCACGCTGCAAGGCCTGAAAAGCCTGTGACAAAATGAGGGAAAAGGGAAGTTGGAGGAGGGAATGATAAAATAATACTCACAAAAGAATAAACTAAGAAAATTAGAATAGATGAGGACTCAGTTTTTGTTAAAAAAGAGTAAAACTTTAAAAGTCAAAGAAATGTCAGAAAAGTTCCAGAACAGGCAATTCTTAATTTTAAAAAGCAAATATTATGAACGACACATTTTCCATTAAAAACTTATGTGTTTTTGACACGTTCTGCTGTTCAAATTCTGCAGAACCTTCAAGTGAAACCAAACCAGCAGCATTTGTTTGTTATTGATGTTTTCAGAGCCTCAGAGAATCATTATCAGTGTCAAAGCAACATAAGTACTGGTCTTCCCCCACTATTGCTGTCCTACTGCAACCTAATGAGCAGGAAGCAACAGCTTGCATTAGTACTTTGCTGTTAGCAAGTCACAGAGCTATTGAAACCTAATGGAGAGAAAAACCCCACAAATCTTCAGCATTAGCTATTAGAGTACCGTCCATACCCACCTACCTCAAATCATACTCTCCTGCAAGAAGAAAGGAAACCTTTTGGATTTCTTTTGGTACAGCAAGACCTGCAGTAACTCCAGGGTGTCTTCATTCTGTTACACTAGGCTACAGGGAGCACACAAGAAAGCACAGGACAGCTTTAAAAGACTGCTTTAAACTGCCTTAAAAGACTCACTGACATCTAGCCCTGAGGGCTCTGGTGGCTATGGGGCCTTCAAGACATGCTCCAGGGCTTGCTGAGACACTAGAAAGCCCCTGCCAGGTCACCTTGCCCAGTGCTGACTTCAATACCAGATGAGGAAACATGGCAGGGGTTGAACACATCAAGATCAAAGCTATCAAAAGGCACACCTTCGCACCACCACCTTTAAAACCATCATATTTCTTAAAATGTGCAAACAAGAGACGTGCACGGATAAAATTTACAGGCACAGGAAAGTAAAGCAGAATGGGACTTCAAAGGCCGTTTGGACAATCCCCTCATTTGGATGCCAAGACCATCTCCAACAGATGTTTGCCATGAAATCTGCATGAGGAGATTTCACTGGCTCCCTCAGTAGCATGTTGCAATGCTTAACCGTGCTTATAAAAAATATTTTCCTAAAATCTCACCTGAATCTTGTTTGCTGAAAGGTCAGTTGCTTCTTGTCCAGGTCCCAAATGTTCACAGAACAATTTATCACTGGCCTCTTCATAATAACTTTATACATATCGGAGAGCTGTTATCATGTCAGCTACAGTCTCTGCTCCTCTAGACTAAACAAACTCTAGCATTTAAACCGTCCTTCAAAGGTCATGTTTTTCAAGACTGTTGTCGTTCCCCTTCTCTGGACTATCTACAATTTGTCCATAGCTTCATAGGAGTGTGGGCCTGGAAACTGGATATAGAGCTTCAGCTGGGTGATGACTAGTGCCAAAAAGAGTGAAAAATTACCTCTGGTATCTTATACACAATATTTAGATTAATACATGCTGGAATGAGATTTACTGATGCTCTGACAGAAAAAAAAATAAAAAGGCATTGATCAAGTAACAATACATGTAAGCACCAGTCTCTTTGCACATATTTTTTGCATGTGGAAGACAGTATTCCCATGTGCAAGGATATCTGTCTTATAAAGCTGCATTCCTTTCAGTTATGCTTAACACAGGCCAAGGTTTTTCAGAAGTACACGCCAAAAGCTGGACACCTAAACCCCCTCTTTGTTGCTGAAGTAATTGACTTTGATCTTTGCACACCGTCAAGATGCAGTAGCACCTAGCTCTGCAGTCTCATAATCTCTGCAGACCTTAAGCAGAGTCTTTGAATCTTAATTTTAAGCACCTTTTTGTTATTAAGAGCTGAAAGCAAAAGTACGACTCTTTGACATCCAGTTTACCATATTCTAAACTTTACAGCTCTGGTAGACAGAGTAATTTTCTTTTCCAGTTCCCACAAGAGAAAGCTGGGGAGCAGGTGGTCAGTTCCTGGCATCTCTCAGCACCAGGTCCTGTTTCAGTCTACTTTAAAATAGGGTCAAATTTAAAGATATCTCAATAAAGGAAAAATTTCTCTTAAAGGTCCATCGAAGTTAATGCTTCGGAATTTTGAAAATAAGTCAACCTCTCAGGAGTTAAGTTAATGATCATGGCTAATCTATTTGAGTCAAGGCACTTCCACTACTCCTGGGCTTAAAGAGATGATGTTCAAGTGGTTGCTGGAATTCCCTTTTATCTTCTGTCCACAAAGCCATAAATCTTCTGATATACTCTTATAAGACTCCAGGAAAAGAAGACCTGAGAATTAAGGTTCCTTAAAACTTATACAGGGGATTTTTTCAGAGCTGAAAAATTATAGATTTTCTTCTTGGGTGATGAGATCACAGCCTGCCAGTAAATCTTGTTATTCTGCATGGAAACACCCAGGTGGCTTGAACAGCTGAGGAGGAAATGTCGGATTGTCTAGCATGCAGCACTTAGAGTTACTCCTGCTCTCTGCTGACACCCTGTACTTCTTCTAGGGTTTCCCTTCTTGGCTGTAATGGCTTCTAAAGATACAAAGAGTATCAGCAGACCACAGTTGGTACCCCTTCCTCATCCGCAGTCCCACATTTTGCATCAGTGACAAACAAATTCAGCTGGGGTGAACGGTCCTCTCACAATGGCCCACTTCACTGGCACCACCAACATAAGCTTATGAAATTTTTTAGGAGAAGTCTGGACTCCATGAGCACTGCAGGTTTGGGAATGACAGACTCTGTGGCACCTGAAACTAGTCCAGAAAAATAGAGGGTGGCAAACTCTTACCAGAGAACAGAATTATATTTCAATTATCCTGGACAATTCTTCAGAATTTAAGGTGCCTTTAGGGCTTTATTTGCTTTTGCAACTTGTACTGCATTACAGTGGCAGTAGCTATGTGAATAGAAGTGTCTGCCCATTGCTGATAGAAGAGTGAAGAACATTGTGAGCTATGTAGCTGTCATCATGGCCACCGCTCAGCTCTCACCCTCACTGAGGTCTTATTTCCTTAGCTGAACACCCCTGACAAGACTTCTTGATTATTCTGAAAACCTAACATTAAGGTTGCTGTATTGTAAATCTCAGATCACAAAGGCTTAATTAGAATTCATAAAGTAATCTTTGGTGAGTAGACAAGTCACAGAAGGAGGTGTTCACCTTAAGAAAGCTCTGGCAGGAGGTATTCTCAATAGTTGCCTCTGCAGGACCAAAGTCAGTGGCTGACAGGACTGCAATGACCCACTGGTCCTTCATATTCAGTAGCAACAAGAACACTTCACTCAGCCAGATAGGCTTCCATGGCACAGTCATTTTGAAATGAGAAAAGTAAGTCTCTAATCCACCCTAACATTCTTGGTTATGATAATTTACAAGTAATGTACAGGGCTGGCACTGAATACTTATTTGGAAACATCCTGATCTAAACCCTTCTTTCTTTACCTGGCTATTTTATTGTTGGCAAATGGTTAAAAACGTGTGTCCCAAGGAAGTTCTCCTACTATTACACATTTTCCTTTTCTCTTGTTTGGAGCACAACCGACTTGGAGAAAATAATCAATCGCAGACAAGCTTTCAGCTTTCTGCTCAGTCCTCTATAGGGATGTTGACAGAAATGGTATTTACATGCAAGTTGATGTATTTGCTCTATCAAATGTAGAGTGCAGTGACAGAGAATGTAATGTCATAAAGTGGAAATGGAAGACAAAATCTGTGCCTGTAATTTCTAAAGAAATATTGATTTTAGCAGGTTTACCTCAGTATTGTCAAGATGAGACCTGGGTCTTTTTTACAGTCACATTCTGAAGAATCTGGCCAACTAAACAAATTGTTTTATATGGCCACAGGCTTTCTATCTGACCTCTAGCTGATGGCCTACAAGGACATTCAGCCTCCAGAGTGTCGTCTGTCACATCTGCCAATCACATCTGGATGTCAAGATATCCCAGGGTACTTCAGATTAGACTAAATGCCTATGCTGAGGCATCAAAACTCCTTCCTGGTATCATAGATAGTCCCTAGTTGTAGGCTGATGGTTACACACAACTTTATCTGTTTGCACGCACATCCCTTTCCATGATTACACACACTCCACTGCAGCTGACACTGTTCTGAGCCATTATAGAAGTTTCCAGACTGGTCATCCATTTAGGGTTTAGTCTCTGCATTAAGTCAGTCTTTTTCTTAGTTTTCCCTTTGCATTACCACAACACAATGAGGAATTCCATCCTTTTGCTTATCTTGTGTGATGCCATACAGATAAACAGAACACTTCATTTGTTAGTGCCGTGCATTTTCAATAAGCACAAACATAGAGACAAGTACCCAGATAAACTGTATCAAAGTGGCAGATAATCATCTTCCAAACAGACAGTTACTGTTTATTCTACACGTTAGTCGTGAACTATATGTTGTGTGTACACACACATGCAATACCACGCAGGAAACACTTGTTTATTCCTGTTTTGAGAAGTGTCTCTTCTAAGTACATCTGTAAATCTGTTTTCAAAGATATGCAAGTAATCACACTGGCAGAAAGAGCAAACTCAAAACTTTTCCCAACACCAGACTGGAAGCCTGGAAAAAAGGAAACCAGCAGATGTAGCTTACCTTGAGATTACTTTTTTCCAGTTCACCCTTCTCCCATTATTTTTCTCTTGTGCGTTTTTGTTTCAATCTTTACCATCTAACAAAAGGTAGTAAAGGAGTTCTTTGAAAAAAAAGTCCTTAGAAATTTCAGGAAAGAAAATTATAAGTCCCATAACTCCTCACCTTCTTCTGAACTGTATCCACTTTCCAATTTGATGGACTCCAGCTGGGAACTTGTTTGAACTTGAATAAAAGGGAAGGATTTTACCATCTCAGTAAAATTCAGTTACAGTTCTCCACTAAAGATCAGTCTTCCCAGTCCCATCACTGAAGGGGCTTTCCATGCAGTTTTTTTCCAATATGAGGAATTCCTTTGGCTCCAGCCTTAAGGGTCTCTTTCTCAAGGTTATTTATTGCACACCCTGTGGGAGCTTCCAAACATTAACTGCTCAAACTTGGCAGAGGAGAATTGGTAGATTTTCCCTCTCTCTATGGAAATTTCTGTTGTATGAGCCCACATCATTGCAGAAGTCCCTCTTCTGGGAATCTCTGTCTCAGAGGAAATATGCGACAGCTGTGATTTGGCGTGCGGTTTCCTTCTTTTTCTGGACTTTATTCATGGTTTTTAAAACTTCCAACAGCACAGTTGCTTCTAAACAGAACAGGAGGAGATTCAAACCTTACTCTTGCAAGTGTATCTTGTGGGATTTGATACAGAGTGCAGACAGTGGCCATTTCTTTGGTACCACTTGAATCTGGTCATCTCCTATGTCTTCCAAGATACTGCTGCCAATTTTCTGATTACCTCCAAGTACCAGCAGTTGTCACACAAGCTTAGTGCCTAAGATCATATGCTTCGGGGAGCTGGTTACCATTTCCTTTTAATTACATTGTCCACACTAGATGCTTTCAAAGGTTTAATGTGTACCCTAAAAGATTAGCAGCCACAAAGCAGCCTACATAGGAATAAACCTCTGCCCTCTTTTTCAGTATTTCCAAATGAAACATTGGGATGTTTCTAGCCTGTCAGAAACAGTCATAGTTTCTAACTAGAAACTAATTACTCCACCAATTAAATGCTGAAGTTTCTAACAATTTTCTTGACAGTTCTGGTTTTGTCACCTCTGTAGATTTGACACCACATCCACATAGAGAAATTAGTTGCAATCATGCATTTTAAAAGGTGCCACACCATCTCAGCATGTTATAAATTTGTCCTTTCATTAATATTAACGAATAATATCAGATATATTACATGGATATTATTTGGAATAGTATTTAAATGTAATGGCTATTAACATGAATGCATATATATACATTAATAGTCTATATGTACATATTTATATGGAAGCATGTAACTTATTTCTCCACTTCTGTGGTATATGGCACATGAAATAAGCAGCAGATACTATATACATGATCTGGGTTCTGTAGCTCTCTGGATGAATTGCAGTAGGTGGCTCTAAGGGGCATATAGCTTCATTATATCTAATCACTTAACATGAAGGAGAGGATTGAACACAAAGATAAAGCTTTTAGATTACACTTATCAGTTCCCTTCAGATTTATTTCTGACATTTAAAGCAGAGAGTTCAATCAGTTTGAATTCTCATGAAACACGAACCTGTCAGTTTTCAACTACATGACAGTACATACTCCTAATGTCAAAATTAGCTGATATAATTCTTCACGCTTGGATTGTTGGATCCCTCCGGGACTCAGAAATAACATAGCCTATGGTTATAATGCATGAGGCACCTGAAGAAAATAGAAATAGATTATGAATTAGGAATTAAAATAACATTTGTATTTGTACTTCTTGGCTTAACTACTATTGAATAATACACCGATTATTAAGTTTCAGATAATGTTTTCTCTTCATATTGGACACTTATTTATGCATTCAATCAGCAGATTTTAAAGAGCAACTCCTAGACAGTACACTGAGTATAATTTGGTATTTTAAAAAAACTATTCAAACCTCGTATTCTGTCAGCCATCTACATAAAAAGTCACTGTCATGAAAAAAAGTTTCGAACAGAAAAGTGTTTAACAAAAAGCATTTAAAGCAACACCAGAGTTCTCTGATGTTAAAAGATAAATCAGATTAGTTGCTCCATTAGAGTTTGTAACTGAAAAGCAAAACTGGCAGGCTGTATTTCTGCAGTTACAGAGGAATAATAGCTATGCAGCCAGAAACAATGCAGTCCTATACGTCTTGATCATAAATATGGATGTACTTATAATGACCTATTCTCACATGAATACTTAAATCTCTTCCATCGCAGTTTGTTTAGCTGCACATAAAAGACTGGTGCACAGCACAAAGACATCGTAACATTGTAAAATATGTAACACTGCAAGCTCTAGGAAGCTGTCATCATTTTAAGTGCATATTTAGGAAAACATTTTTCGGAGTGACACGTTTTGCAGCGTTTCAGTACAGCTCTGACAAACCCTAGAGCCATACAGTTCATCCTGTAAGTGTTGCCAGCAAGGTTAGCTGAGCATTTTATGCTTCCTGAGGAAGACAATGCAGACAGAGGTCCTGTTGTGATGGAGGGAGGCCCTATTGAGAAGTGCTGAGTGCCCTCCCCTCCCAGTAAATTGCAGTCCCATTGGAGGCAAAAGGACCGAATCTGCTCTCCCTTATGTGAATGGAAAGGGGATTAGGAAAACCACCTGCAGCCGGCAATTGAGAGCACAAACTGGTATTTACCAACATCGATTTAGCTGCTGTTAACTTCTGACTGCCTGTTCAGCACTACAAGTGTGGTGTGAATTGGTTTATCTCCCTTGAATGGAGCCATGCTGAAGATGCACTAGAGAATAATCTGTTTTTCTGGGCATCAAGAAATATTTCTCCAGCTATACCCATGTGGAATACTCTAACTGGAAGTATTATTCCTTTCTTATATTAAAACTATGTTAACTTTTTTAACTTTCTCAGACATCTGCAACATTATCTGCTTTAATCAGTTCTCACTTCTTCATCAGGCACATGTTTTTCATTAGTTTTATTTTTATTGTTAGTCTGTCATTGACCTTTGCTAAATAGGTTCCAGTATGCTACTGAGCCAAATTCATGGCTCCAGCCATCTGGGGTATGACAAATGCTTCATGGGAAAATTTGGAAGCTTTTCTTCTAAATCCAGCTTCCACTTTCTTTGCACCCTTTGGAGTTGTCTCATGAACAAGCCCAGATCTCCTACCACACAGCATCTCAAAGTGAGCTTATGAGCCATGGAAGTGTGTGCCTGGTCTTCTGTGAAAGCCGGGGATGGGGGGATGGGTGGAGCTCAGCCTCTGCACAGGTGTGGCATTTGGCTGACTGCACGTCCTGGTGTGTCTGGGGTTACATGGGTTTCCAGATCATGGTGATCTTTCATGGTAGTTAACATCAGGTACCTAATTTTCGATGTCAGGTCTGCAAGGTTGAGAAGCACTGAGCCAAAGGCTGGTTTTTATTCTCAAGGAGAGCAGTGAGTTTGGAGTTCCTAGAGCACAGAGCTTCAGAAAGGCTTGGTTTACAAGGTGAGTTATGCTTAGGATTTCTGGAAAATTGCCCCACTTGGCAGAAGCAGAAACCCAAGACAATGAGGTGCGCTACCCCTTCTCAGCCAGCATTTTTAGCTCAGTGACTGTGCTTTTAGATGTGTAACATGGAATAAACTTTAGGCTCGAGAGGTAACTGCAAAAATAGCACCCAGCCAACACAAACAGGGAAATAATGTGCAGCAGTGCTCAGCTATTAATGAGCAGGACTCAGTGTAACTGGAAAGATGTTCTGGAGCAGCAGGTGCTGGTGTGGGTTGACTCTAGGGCTTTGTGGCTCAGATTGCTGTTTAAGGCACCATTGTTATTACAAGGCAGAGAAGCTGCTGAAGCTAACACAAATATATCATTGCCCGCAAAATTCATTTCATATCCCTTTAATGAAGAGCAGGTTTTCCCTCTCAATTACTACATGACAATAATGACTCCCTGTGGTCCTGTCCACCAAATGACAGGGAGATAGTACTATGAATCAAAAAAAGCAGCAGGTTTCCATAATGCTGGATGGCCTCGTCTGCCTTAATGTTATCAATCCCATGGTCTGGAAACACCAGGAGGATCAGATATCATTTATGCATATTTACACACTTTAAACATCCCTAGTCTTTAGGTTTATATTGTATCAGTCAGACATGGCCTTGGCTGACCAGCTGGGCACAAACACATCCCTGACAGTGGGCTTAACTTATTGACTTTCTAACTAGCCTTATATATTGAGAAATATCTCCTCCCCGACTCATTGCTGCCTTTTTTGGCCCTGCAGGGACAACATGTGATTGCACATAGCAGCTTCTCTGCTCCTTTGTGTTTGGCATCTGAGCAGAATTTATAAAAGGAAAGGAAAATCTGTCACCACTGAGATAAATGTTAACACACGGAAAGTTGCAAGTACAATCTTGTACTTATATTTCTCTTTTTCTGTCTCTTCACTGTTGAAAACTGATGCTTAGTGGTTCCACAATGGATTTTTTTTTACTTCTGTAAGCAAGGCCTTCAAAAGATACCTGAGTTAATTCTGTAGAAGATGAGAAACAGTAGCAAACCTATCAAATTTGAACTTCTTAAGGCTGACCAAGGTTTTTCAAGATTCAAAAGTTCAGGTATTTTTTGCCAATTGTACTAAATTTCAAGGTTAAAAATATGCCTTTTCCACCTTAACATTTTCTTAAATGTATTTCTAAATCAATGTCTCTAGCAACTGGGGTTTTTTTCCTCACAGTCTCATTAAATTATCAACTTAACATTCTTTAATTCTGCCTAGCTAAAAGAAAGTAAAAAGTTCTGTAAGACAGTTAAGACACTAGCAAACCTAAATGACTTTAGAGACTTGAACCAGGTAGGTGGATATTTTTTTTGAACCACTGTATCCAGGAGAGGACAGTTGCCTTCTAGGAATATGTGTCTTGTTAGCTCATACCTTAACCTCAGAAAAATGCAAGAAATATGTATAAAGAGGACTAGAAGTCACAGTTCTCTATTTTACTCCAAACCGAGATATACATGTGGCAGTTAAATCTGCTGTCTTTTGAAATGCAAATCGTAGCATTACAGGAAATCTTCACTGCCAGACTCTAACAAACTAGAAAATTCAGCTAATACTGGAACTGATGACTTTGGGGACATATTGTTCCACTTGCTGAAGGGAATCTCCATGCAAATAATGTAACTATGCCCCAGTGGGCAAAGAAATTGATTTTACCCCTTCCAGATATCAGTGAAGGAACCAGCATGATCCTCACTGCACCAATAAGCTGAATGTGAAGCTATGAAGGTCAATTGCTTCACTGAGACACTGAATAGGCAGATGGTTGCAGTCAGACAGAGTAGGTCGGTTTTGGTTTTTTTCTGTCAATGAATATGTGGTAGCAGTGACACCACAAAAAAAAGATAGCAAGACCATTCCTGAATGTGCAATAACAGATGCAAAGAGCCCAAGGACAAGCTGAGTTCACACCACCTAACATTTTATGCTGCAGAAATGTCAGCCCTTCAGAAATTATGCAGATGTTAATAGCAGAGGGAGGGGGGGAGAGCAATAGCCAGAGGCAGCTTACCAGCAGAGCTAAGAGCAGCTGCCCTTCATCTCCTTCCCACCTAGTAGCATCTTATTAAGCATTTAAGCCTGTTATCTCACTTCCACTCTCCACCAGTGCAACTGCAGCATCCAGCACTGATTTGATATGATACCACTATTGAGTAGTAGTTTTCCGGGAACTCAGCAATCTGGTAAGCTGTCATAGTTGTATTATTGCCATGTGTAACAGGAAATAAAAATTATAAAAGAAGGTACAAATGAGACAGTATGAGGTATCTGAAGTATAACCAGAAAGGTTACAAAACATTGAGAGGAAAGCACTATTCACTAAAAGGTAGAGGAGATCCAAAGATATTCTCAAAGCATCTGACTTCAAATAAGGTTTGAAGGTTCAAATTGGATGCATTAGCACCCAAGCTGCTTGAAACTGGGCTCTGAAATCACTCTTGCATTCAAAAAATATCACTCTAAGAGTATTAGTAGAGCTGTTGCAAAGCTGCTTCTGTGCAACTAGAAGATAAAACCAACACCTCAAGAGTAACGTAGAAAGGACATAAAAATACCAAATATAAAATGAGAAAATGGAGTACACAGTACCTAATCACAAAATGGCTACTTCACAACTGCAGTGCTTTGTGTTTTGTCTAAAGAGCTGACACCCTGAGAAGGCACATTAGGAAAAAACTCCCATGAGGACTGGTGGCTGAGTCAATTGCTTTAAAGCTCCATCTCAGAACTAACTGGGGGGTTTCTTTGGGTTACAGGGAGTCTGTGGATTGCATTGTCTTGTTTTGGGTCTACAGAAATCCAAATAACCAGGGAACTGGGAAGCATTGAGTGTTCAACATCATAACATCAGAGCACCCAACAACATTAATAAGTGGAACCTCACCACACCCCTCTGAGCTGTACAGTAGAGATACTTACATGCTTAAAATTAAGCATGTGCCTGTCTGTAGGACTGAGGCCAAAGGTTGCAACAGCAGCCAAGGGAATACCTGCCCAACCTCTTCAAGGCAAGGATATTTTGCTTGTAAAAGGATATTTTAACCTTCAGAGGCCATGGACTACGTAGTGGTAATGTGACCTTTAACTTCTCCAGATCAAATGTTTATACAGGTGCTCTCATTTCCTGAAAGAGGAGCAGAGGTTTGAATATTATACAAACACTACTAATTTAAATATTTTTACCAGTTGCTGTTTCATGCCATTGAAAATAAATATATATATCATATTTATTCAGGTCCATGCACATAGCATAAGATTTCAGAAATGCTTATCGTCATCTGGTGGAAATTTTCAGAGTACATGAATAGGAAGAAACCTTAGTTGTTAACTAGCTTGAATTCTAGAGATGATAACAATGAGAAATTTCACAGGAAAAAGCTCCGAAATTTCCCCTAAGTGTTATGAGGTAATCCTAGTGCTGCAGTGGCTGCAGATCAAGTGAAAGAGGACCAGAGGTCCTGGGACTTGGATTCCAGTGGTTCCTATGTCAGTTCTGAGACTGACACCAAGGGGGTTTCCTTGTCCCAGTCTGGTGGCAATGTTAACAGTCTGAAGCAGGAACACCAGCTTTCCATGGGAAAAGTCTCAGCTACAAAAAAGTCTCAGCTGCTCCCTCTCCCCCTGCTTGGAGTTGATTAAAACGTTGTTTTCCACATCTCTTGGCAATGATCTGCTTTTCTACTAGCTCAGGACAACCCAGTGTCCCAGCCAAGAGTCTCCCTCCGGATCAGTACCACTGTGGAGTGCTGAGTGAGTGTTAGTTGCTGCATTTGCTTTTCCTGTAGATCCATTTAGCTAAAGTCTGGAAAACACACAGACATAAAAGCTCTGAAAAATGCTTTACGTGAATGATTTCACATCCGCCCATGTGCTCTGGGCCAATTAATTAGTAAGATGCGATTTTGGCTGCCACCTTGCCAACTTCGGGCCATGTCTTAGACTCTCAGATAGGTGGTTTAAAACAGATGCTTAGAAAAGCACCATGTGAATCATGTAAGACTTGTTTGCTGTGCTTTGTTAGCCAGGTTGAAAGTTAAGGCAAGCAATCAGGTTGTCTTGAAACTGTGGACAAATCCTGTAGTATGCTTTTCTCAGGTGATAAGTGAGAAATGAGTCCTCCAGAGATTGCACTGTGGGAAATGTCTTCCATTTAATTTGCAATCTGGGTCAATTTCTGGAGTGCCTTCCCATACCAGCCTGGAATTATGAAACCTTTGAGTAAGGCTTGTAACCTGCACATGTGATGCTTAAGTGTTTGCCTCCCCTCCAAAAGCACACAAACCAGAGGATAGGGCAGAGGCTGTTAAAGCATGCTGAGTCTAAAAAAACCACACACAAGATCAAGATATGGGCCTGTTGGGAGGAACAGTTCATTCTTGATACAGGGTAGAGATTTTGGGCTGAGAAGGTACAGCTTTTGTCCGAAAGTTAGTCAGAGCATTCCAAATGCCACATACATCAGTGGGGTTTGCAGCAGGTTATATATGCATTAAATACCTCTTTACTAAGAAATTATATGGTATTCTCTAAGTATGTCTGAAAAATGGTAGCAGGTGCTGATCAGGATTTTAGGTTTTAAATTCTAGACAGAGAGAGGCTTTATTTGATGCTATGCCCTAAGGGGAGGAATTGGAAAAGTTCTAATATAAATACATATACATATATATGTATGTATAAATGTATATATCAACAGAATTTGTAAGATAAAGAGACAGTGCTCTCATATATTTATAGATGAGCAAGCCTTGAATGGATTGTGAAAATGTTTTAAAGCCAGCTGGGAAGTAAATAATGGAAAAGTGTAAATCCTTCTAGTTTCATGGCATTGAAACATGCTGAACTTACTGGATGTTCAGAGGGAATATGTATTCTAGTTCCTTATTTCCAGCTCCTTATAAAATGAAATGTCTGCTGAGACCTCTATGATGGCAACCAAGACTATTGCAGGATGCTTTTTTGGTAGTTAGTTTCTCCTAGCATTGTCCATTTGCTTAATGGAAAACTAATGCTGAAGTTTTCTCCAGGAGACGAAAAGACTGCAGCTCTCTGATTTCATGATCATTTTACAGTGTGTCTTTTCTCTCAACACAAGTGAAGGGAAGGCACCTGAGAAATTATTCAGACAGCTCTCCCTGCACTCCTTATTCAGCCAGAGTTGGAGCTTGTCATCAGGCTGTATGTACTGAAGGTCTCGTGCTGCTCATCTTGTCATGATGGACTTCTTATTTTCACAGCTTTCCAAAAGTCACAGAGTCCTAACATTACATTAACGCAGCTTTCTGGTGCCTGTATGTTCACTAACAGCATGAGCCAAGCCCCATGAAAACTGATGATTTTCACAGAGTAGGGGGTCAGTCTGTAAGTGCATTATGATATAGAGAAAAGCATTGGAAATCATTTGAGACTGGTCACTTCAAATGAAAGATGACTCTAACTCAAGACCACCTCTGTGCAAAAAAATGGCAGGCAGATTCTGTTCTCCCTTAGAAAAACAGGCAGAAAAAGGAAATGAGGGTTTTGAATAAGACATTTGAAGTTTACCTAAATATTACACAAGGAACAAAAAGAGTTATTTATGGATGTATTTAGGAATGTAAAATCAGCCTTGACTGATCATCTGGGGAAGCACTCTGTTCACAGATACTGCAACTGTGATGCTAATTCAAAATGTGACTGGGGTGGAGTTCCTCTCTTCTCTCTGCAGAGAGTATTAGGTTGCTTTTTGAATTTGCTGAGATGTATTTCATTATTCCAGATCTAAGAAATCTATTTATTTAGTGTCTTAGTAGATGTGTGATTTTTGTCGGATAGTTACATACTCTGTTTTGAGAAATGCTTTGTTTTTCTAGCTTGTTTCTGACATCCTTAGAGCTGGATCTTCTTATGTGTGATCACTTCTCCCTGGTATCCAGTGATATAACACATTCAAAGCTGTGCCAGAGGAGTTTTAGGCTGGACATTAGGAAATATTTCTTTACCAAGAGGGTGGTCAGACACTGGAACAGGCTTCCTAGAGAGGTGGTCGATGCCCCAAGCCTCTCAGTGTTTAAGAGGCCTTTGGACAATGCCTTTTGTAACATGCTTTAACTTGGCTATCTCAGAATTGGTCAGGCCATTGGACTTGATGATCAATGTAGGTCCCTTCCAACTGAAACAGTCCTATTCTATTCTATTCTATTCTATTCTATTCTATTCAGCTGAGAGTATGAATAAACTTCTACCATCTACTATTCTGTGCCTTTGGTTTTTAGAACCTTTGGTTTATATCGTCAAATCTCAACTGATTTACACTGTATTTGTGTGGGCAGAATGACAGAGTCAGAGCTCCACAAACACAAGTTTTGCCAAAACACAAGTCAAACCAGACCTTCCAGAGATACTAAAATCAATAATGAAATCTTAATTACCCATACAAATAAAAAACAGAATTAAAAATAAAGGAAAAAATCCAAGAAGTGGTGTAGCAGTATGGGTACAGACTGAGATGAAAGATAATCTTAGCAGCCTTGGGATATTAAATGAAACTTTGCCTCAGTGTTCAACAAGATTGATGATGCAGCGTGTGGTGACAAAATCAGAATGACTAATCAGAGTGCATGGACGGAAAAGAAAAGCACCATATCAAGGACAAACACTAACTTCAAACATCTTGATAAATTCCAGTTGGGTGTGGAGAGGGCAAATAGTCTCCATGGAGAAACATAAGAAAATTATCACACAAAGTACACATCCAGCATCAAGGATATTTAACAGATTCATCAAATCAAGGGCACTGAAATATAAGTGAAGAGTAGGAAACCTCTTGCTACTGTTCAAGAGACAAAACAAATGCAATCTAAGCAACCACAGATTTGCTACTCTGACTTCAACAGTATGTTAGGCTTATAGGAAGAAAAACATGAAGACAAGGTAGTTAAGTGACTCAAAGAAAGGATAACATACAACACTGTTCTATGAAAGGTTGGATGTAAAAAACAAGTCTGATATTTTTCTTTGGTAAAATAGTTCAATTTTTAGGTGAAGAAAACACAGATATAACTATCTTAATTTCAGAAAGGTACATTGCCGTGGCAAAGAACACATTGCCATGTAGGTAACTTTAATACAAATAAGGGAAACGATAAAAGAATTTCAAGACGGGCTGTTCTGGAAAGAGATGTCATTAGTGGTGTCCTTGAAGTACCAGTTTCAAGAACACCTTCCTTCAGATTAGATCAGCTCCCTACATAAAATAATTGGTAGGATGCTAACAAAATTTCCCACAGACGTGAACCTGGGAATCCATCTTCGATACAGAGGGTGCCTAGAATATATCACTGGATACACTTGTGTCCTAGACTCAGAGAAATTAGATAACACACAGAGTTGTTGCAATGTCATATATGTTGTCCACTACCTCACACTGAAATCATAATCTGGAGGAATTATGAGTGAAAATAGTACGAAAAAGATCCTGATATTCTGGTAAATCCTAAGAATACCATGAACTACTGAAATAGCATGGCCTTTATAAAATGCAGTAGTCAGGGAAATATGAAAGTAGAAGAAAAATACAGTAGTCTACAAGAGATGAAGCATTACTATCAGGTTCAGAGAATCATTAATAGCTCTGTATACGTCATTGTTAAGACCTTACATGGGGTTCTGTGTTCAAATAAATATATTTGTTTTCAGGAAAAATGAGTTCAAATTAACGTACTGAAGCATGTGGAGAGACTTTCTTGTTTACCTTCATCAAATGCAGGTTTAGAAAAGATGTGACAGTTCCTTGTAAAAATACCACAGAAATAAATAAAAGAAATTAAAAACAACTTGTTTATAGTAAACATCAGTAGTGGCAGAATATCAAATTATTATAAAATCTCCATGAATACAACAGGGAAAGCATTAGAAAAAACACTTTATGGGGGAGACATAAAGGTCTGAAATTGCATTCAAACAAGCAAATTAGGAATAGGAGTGATGTTCTTTGATGAGCTAGGGGGTTCTTCCCTGGTCCCCCATGTTTTCAGCCAGAAGACACAAAAGTTATTAATCTATTTTTAAATTAGTTTGACTGTGATCAGTCTAATACCAGTATGAACCACTCCTGGAACACTTCAGTATACAAATCACCCAACAAAAACAGGTGAAACGTCACTTGTTTAAGGAACACTGTTAGGTGTTTTTCCCTTTTTTATAACTTGAAATGAGAATGATTCACCTTTCAGGCAGAAAGTTTTGGGTGATGATCCCATCCCATTCAATCTACTTATATATACAGTAATTCACAATTCGCTGACATTGTGTTGACTCTTTGCTCTCACTGCCCTTCTTCATCAAATTCCTAAATCCCAGCATTTCCTGTTACTCTAATCACAGGTACCCAGAGTTATTGTGCTGCCACAGAGTGGTACCATTCTATGTGAGTGAGAGATTGTGACAAGGAATATAACTTGACTGAAGTAGTAAAGCAAATCTATGCTGACCCCTGGATGCGAACTGAGGATAGACTGAGTTCTTGTCTGTTACTCCAGGCCATGAGCCATAGGTCTAAGCATGGTAAAAGAAGTATAAGAAGGGTAAAGAGCAGCTGCTAGTTGGACCTCACCCAAAAGAGATGTGTTCATGCGCTTTCACTACCACAGATGGAGAATTTTCGCTGCCCTGACTGGAAAAATGAACACCAGTGGGAGCTGAAGGGGTTGTGAGTCAGCCCTAATCCTTGTACACCAGGGCTGGTAGGCCTTTGACATGGTAGTGGTGGCACAGATTGATTCTGGGCTACAGAAGGAACCAAGGGAAACAAAGATTGTTGAATGCTACTCAGGCAAGGAGAAATTTAAGAGCAAATGAGCCTGATCTGGTGACAGCCAAGAAAAGCAGCATGAGGAAAATCCAGCAGGGATTGTACCACTTTAGCAACATTGGCTGTGTCAGTCAGAAAGAGGGGAGAGAAAACCATCCAACCATCACTCTTACACCAGCTCCCTCTGTGCTTTCGGAGACTTTACAAAAACCCAGTCAGCAGTTCCTAGTTCAAAGTGCCATCCTGCTTGGATAGCCAAAACATGATGTGCAGGTTTCCTACTTGCATCCCTGGATGCAGGCAGGAAGAGGCAGTTTCACCTTCTTATACCCTTGCAAAACAGGAACAATCACTGATGTTTACCACCTTCCTTGGAGCCTCTGTCCCCCTCTTGGGCAGGGGCATCACCAGACTTGTGCCAGAGTCCCTCTTCTGTGAAGTGAGCCCAGCCCCTCATCACCTCCAGTGCTTCCTGTTGAACAACCACAAGAGATCATGCCAGAAGACTCCACTTCGGCTTCTCTTTTGTGACCTGGGGCCACCCTGGATTGCTGAGAAGGTCCCCAGGATCTGTAGATCACACTTTGTGCATGATGCCACTGCAGCACTGGACACAGCCACCCCCTTCTGAAAACTCTGGGCAGGAGGAACTGCTCCAGCAGGCTGTGCCTGCCTCCTTATCACCTCACACCCAGCAATACCCACCCCTCCCAACCCTTGCAGAGTCACTGACGTTTGCCCTGACAAATAGGATGCCTTGCTCTCAACTACCAACAACTCATCCTGAACACTGCCAAAGAATCACGCAATTGCTTTCTCCTTTGCCTTTTTTTTTTCTTTGTCATTGTAAACTAGGAGCACTTCATGCCTCCAGCTGGCAGGGACAAAGGGGGAGGCAGCAGGGCGGGAAGGGGAGAGGGTCAGGGAACATCTGTTTCACATTTAACCTGGAACCAAACTTTTTCATTGTGCTTCTCCAGCCTTGCTTGTATTCAATTACTAGGCTCTCCTAGCGCAAGAGATTTATATTAAAGCCTCATACAAAGCTATTGTGTTTTGTCACACAACAGTACTGAATCAATTACAAACGTGCTCAACATGATCCCTCTCAGCATTCACTTGGGGATAAGCTGTCTGACCAAGATGCCAGCTGGGTGTTCGCTGATCT
Organism: Phalacrocorax aristotelis; assembly: GCF_949628215.1. Lineage (NCBI taxonomy): Eukaryota > Metazoa > Chordata > Aves > Suliformes > Phalacrocoracidae > Phalacrocorax > Phalacrocorax aristotelis. Next base: position 154,737,180 of record NC_134277.1, read on the forward strand.
CCAGGAAGGTGTGACACACCTAGCTGGCACTCGCACGTCACTATCACTGTCCCCTGGGTGCCACCATTCTCAGCTCTGTTTCATTAAAGGTTTGCGCGGAGTGGAGAAATGAGGCTGAACACACATGCACAAAAGCCTGGGCTCCAGTCTCAGCAGCTGCCTGGGGGTAAAGGTCCCTTGGATGTGCAACAAAACAGCAGTGCTGCCCCTGGTCTGGTGCGATGTGACCCTCATCCCAGCAGCAGGGAGAAGCCAGCCAGTGCAATCACATCACAAAAATGGGAAAAGGCACTCTGGGCTGGGTGGTACTAGGGGAGCAGAGGGGCAAAGGAACAGGGTCTACAGCTCTCCAAGTCCCTTTTCTCCTAATAAACCAGCTTCCAAGTAGGGAAATAAAATAGCAATTGTTCTTTGCAGAACGTGTCCTGTACAGAAGGGCAATTTGCTGCTTACACCAGAGCAAATGTTACACCAGAGCCAGTTCCTGCTTTGGCCACTGAATTGCCATGTAACCACAGCCAAGACTTTGTAAAGCAAATATTTCAAATATGGCTGATAATTTTGTATACTGACAGAATTTATGGCCTCTCAATACAAGCTTTCTGTAGAAAAACACCAGAACTGGAGATATCTTGAATTAGAGACCTTTTTTAAGGATGTAATCCTACTAATTCATTTTGCAAACCATCCAGGAAATCATACAATACCTTACAAATCGTAATTTCTTATATATTAAATAGCAATTTATGAATTTAGCACCTAGAAATCTTCCAAACTGGTCAGAAAACCCTGCCCAAAAAGCACTGAGAAGCCACAGAGCAGGTTGCTATATCTCTGTCAGATGTGCAGATGCTCCTTGCTTATCCGCATGGTTCCTACCTATTATTCAGCAGAAACAGTGTTTGCTGCTTTTAACATGTCTTTCAAAATCTTCCTGATGGGGCTGTAACCACAAACCTGTTCCTCTCCCACAGTCCATGCGTGCCCAGTTCCCAGGTATGTGCAGCTTCCTGGGCAGGCAGAACGTCCCTTCCATGCAGGCTGTAACGCAGAGCTGGGGCTAAGGTTGTGAGGTCTCTTGTGACAGAGACTGCTTTGGACTTCATGTTTCATAAATAAGCACATCCTGAGAGGACCTTTGAGGCACTAATGTATGTTAATAGCAGCACTAATGGTACTATACCTAACGAACATAGGCTTTTCAGATGAGTTCAAATGTTCCATTTAACAGCCTTATTCTCTTTACATTCAGTAGAGAGCCTGAAAGATAAGAGCAAAGCCAGTGTTTTGCAAGATAAATTCGCCTTTTGTCAGACGGATTCACCATGCCAATTACTGCCTCCTGCCTCAGTTTACCTGTTCCTGCAGTGGAGACAGTGCCCAACAGAGCAAAGCTCCTATCACATAAAACTGATGGTGTGAAGCAGATACCTAGGACTTAATCCACATACAGACCTGACTCGTAACTCCTCAGTGGAACTTTGTCCTGTGGCTAAAAGCTAATAGGGCCCTGTACCCTTGGGAAAGGTTGAAAATATCTGAACAGATGGAGCCCTTAGTGCCCAGAAATTCTGAGCTAAAACTAGCAGGGCTTTTTCAAAGCCAGACGATAACTAGCTGTGATTAGAGCTCTTACAATGAGCTTTAGCTAAATTTGAGCTTTTCGGAGGTCCTTTTATACAAGCAACATGCAAAGAATGGTGACAGCTGCGTGCTGCCCTGTGCATACTGCAAGCTGGCTGGTTGCAAGCCAGCTGCAGCCCAGAAGCCCTATAGCCACATTATCTTAATGCTGGCTCTGAATTATTATACCTCATTTCTCAGCAGGGCTTTATTGCTTCAGGTTGAGCATCCTGTTAATGTGACTACCCAGCTTCCTGCTCTATCACCAGCTGGCTGGGAGCACAGGCAAAACAGGCACTCTGCTGAGTGTGTTGGAGTGAATGGGTGTACCCCAGAGGTCCCCACCTGCAGGGATGTCCCCGTGGCAGACCTGAAGGCCGAGGGCAGCTCATATCCCCATGCACCTGCATTAAACAAGCAATGCTGGCAAACTTCCTGCTGGCAAACACCCTGAAGTAGCTTGTGCAGCTACCCATGGAGCTTGCACCACTGCAGGCTTATATGCGGACTCAGTTCACTGAGCTAAATCTAGTTCTGGTACCTCTGCCCCTCTGAGCACAACTAAATGCCACTAGATCATGGTTACCCTCCAAAAGGTATTCTGTCTTCATCCATGACACAAATGGAGCAGAACGGCCATCCTTGAAGGTGAGTTTCTTGTCATCAAACAAGATGCAGGGCATTCCCATCACCTAGAAATTAAAGTTTCTTCAAAATACAGGGAAATACAGCCTAGGGTAAAGCATCCTCATCCGGTCTGGTGTGGTAGGGGTGAGAAAGGTAGGAATAGCAGAAAGGGCGCTTCTTAGTTCAGGGTTTCTGACAAACGGTTCTGAAGCTACTCAAAGGAATCACACCAGTATTTTGCCTACTTCTATAACCAATGTCTGTGAGTTCATTTTTACTACTTTCTGTACAGCTTTTGCTGGAAAACCGTGTGTCATAAGTCAACATCTTAAGACTATGGAAACCACCCTTTTCAAGTCAAATAATTTCAAAAGTTTATATCCCTAGAAAAAGATGAGAGAAATATAATCAGGGAAATCTGTTTTGATTAATTGCTCCTTGATTAAGCACAGTTGCAAGGTATTGACACTCCAAGAATTTGTAGTTTTGCATTTATGCTTGATTAGTGTTGATCACTTTCTTTTCTACCTGAACCATCTGGTTCTACTGTACAAGAAATGTGAATTTAATAATGAATCATCTCACATTTCCAGTGTCAAAATTATATTTTACAATTGACATTTTAAACTAATCAGAGCTGGTGGCAGAAATGTCCCAAGTTGCTGAGAGCAGACAGCAGCTTGCTTATAACTGAAAACATTATCTCAGTGCCATGGTCTGTGATAAAAAAAAAAAAAAACAAGTTTTGAGAATTATTAAGAAAAAGCAAACCAGAATCCATCACTCTGCCTCTGTGTGTGTCTATACATCTGTGCCCCGAAAGTTGTGTTTTGTGGTCTCCTGTCACCCCAGCCACAGAAAGATATAATACATGTGAAACGATTCAGAAAAGGATAACAAAAGATAATAAAAAAGCATTCAACCTGCACAGGACAGCTTCTGTACAAACTGTGCCTAAGGTGACAGTCTTCATCCTGGAAGAAGACAGCCAGAAGGGGATTTGATGGGATCCTACAAAATCATGGAGAAGATGAAGGCAGACTGAATATACATTGCCTGTTGAACACACACGTGACATAGAGGATATAAAATGAAATTATCTGGAAGCAGGTTCAGATGAAATGAAGAACACTTTTCCTCACACCAGCAGCTGTTTAATCTGCGGAGCTCCTCACCATGGGTGCCATGGGTGCCAAATGATCACATGTCTCTACAAGGAGGCTGGAGAGATTCATAATCTATCAAAGGCAATTAAACATACAAATGGTGCCTCTGGCTGGCAATTTACCCTGTCGTGGTTTAGCCCCAGTCAGCAACCAAGTACCACGCAGCCGCTCGCTCACTCCCCCCTGGTGGGACGGGGGAGAGAATCGGAAGAGTAAAAGTGAGGTGACTCATGGTTTGAGATAAAGACAGTTTAATAGGTAAAGCAAAAGCTGCGCACAGAAGCAAAGCAAAACAAGGAATTAATTCACCACTTCCCATGGGCAGGCAGGTGTTCAGCCATCTCCAGGAAAGCAGGGCTCCATCACGCACAACGATTACTTGGGAAGACAAACGCCATCACTCCAAACGTGTCCCCCCCCTTCCTTCTTCTTCCCCCAGCTTTATATACTGAGCGCGACATCATATGGTATGGAATATCCTGTTGGTCAGTTGGGGTCAGCTGTCCCGGCTGTGCCCCCTCCCAGCTCCTTGTGCACCCGGCAGAGCACGGAGAGCTGAAAAAGTCCTTGACCAGTGTAAGGCTACTTAGCAACAACAAAAACATCTCCACATTATCACCGCTGTTTCCAGCAAAACTCCAAAACATAGACCCATACTAGCTACTGCGAAGAAATTTAACTCTGTCCCAGCTGAAACCAGGACAATTGCTGAAGACTGGGAGGGCATTTGAGAAAATATATATTTTTCACGATAGTTTTGTATAGTTTTCTAGCTGCATCCATTTGGCACCATCCAAGACAAAATAGTGGGCAAGACTGCTGTTTGCGCTGGCTCAGTACCTCTGTTCTTTGGTCTTCATATTGAGCCTGAACCACTAGTTAAGCTGGGTACTGTTCGTCTGAGGGAACACCTGTGAGAATCTACACCCAGAGCTACTGCTGAGCACAGAAACCAAGCAGCCACAGCAGTGAGGCTGAGTTAAGAGATCCTGTTCCTTACATATCACTTTCATGGGAATGCCTAGGCGCTGCTGTACAGTGAACGCGGCAGCTCAAGGCAGCTTTTGTCTGCAGGATGTTTGAATCATTGCCTGGTGCACAGGATAGATGTACCTATACTTCACCCTACATCGCTCTTCAAGTAAGTAAGAGCTCCCAGCTATTTTTTGGACCCCAAACCACCAATTGTACAAACTGCCTAAATGCTGATTTACTCCCTGGTTCTCTTTTGCAGTGAACCAGCTAGAAAAAAAGTATACAACTTTTAGATCTGGAGATAGCTGAAACTAAGGGCCCCTCCAAATTGAGGTCTGACGATGGATGACAGATAAGGCTGCAACAGATTCCTTTCCCTGTGCCTTACAAAGTCCTGTAGTGCTCTTCAGCTGGCTGTGTGCCTTCATGTCACGTCGCAGGGCATGCATAGCTACCCCTCATTTACATCCCATAGCATATTTCTGAAAAGCTGCAGCACAGCTCTCATGGAAACTTCACACTGTGGGATAGGAGGAAATAAGCAAAATTGTAATTTTTTCTTACGTGACACCACGTGAAGCCTACAGAAGACCCAGAGTCAAATGCAAAACAGAGGGGACAATACCCTGGAGGAATCAAGTGCCCTGAGCAGTCTGAGCACAAGCGGTTTGGCCTGAGGATCAGAGATCATGTCCTGGAGGGGAAGTATTTAATAGAATTTATGTAGGTGATGTTTCCACTGAGGACACATATCACCCTTGAAGTAAAATCTGTTTTCGCTCTAAAGACTTTATATGCCAAGTATAGGGATAATCCAGATGTTGTCTTTTGACCATCTGTACCTTCAGCCTCTTCTTCCTGCCACAATGAATTCAGTCTGCCTGTGGTGTACAGTAAACCAGTTCCACACAGGTTCTGGGGTGGTTTTGCAGGTTGCGTAACATGGATATAAACTCGTAGAAATTAAGAGTGTATAATCCCCCCCAAAAAAGTCAGCCAACAGTGTCTCACTAAGGCATAACCCAGATGTGAACCCAACATCCAGAACTGCTACCAGCAAGGAAAAACCTAATTATAGCTCCTTTTCCACTGGGCGCTTGGAGTTTTCTGAAAAAACAGCTGCTCTGATAGTTTAAAAAATATCAGAGAATTTAAAGACAGTCATGACTACAGGAGACTGCACAGCAATTCTAAAACACATGCTGCACAAGATGAGAGTCAAATGTCTGACACAGACCAGACAGCCCATCAGGAAACACGAGCCGGTTTCAGAAGGCAAGGCTGCAGAGGGAAAAGACCCAGGCACCACCCAGGCAGCCACCACCTTACCCCTCAGCCTCCAGGTACTCTTTTATACTTGGGTTAGACACAGGAAAAATGTTATCTGTGTTGCAAGGCTGAACTCATGTATCCAAGGTTTGTCAGGGTGCTCTTGCCAATAGGTCCCCACATGAAAGAACTGCACTGAAATCAATGCCAATAACTTTTGGCCCCGGGTTGACGTAGCATTTTGCTTCTTCTCTGATGTGAAGTGAATAAGCAAAGAGAGGTGTTGAACTGAAGTGCCTCAGACATTGCAGCATGAAGCATAACAAGGTCCCCTTTTCTGCGTGTTACGATATGCTCTGACATACAGTACTGAATGTACTTAATTATTGCCTAAATTCTGTTAATTTCTGGGAATCAGTAAGGAAGCAGACTTCCAGCTAAGATCCTTATCCTTATATACCCCCTGGAGCCAGCCACTTCAGTAACATTTTTCAGCAATACAGTAATGAAGGAGCTCCTTATATGAGCCACTGGGCAGCCCTCAATATTTTCCCGCACCTCTTACTTGCCTCCAATAAAATCCCTACCTGGGGATAGAGAAAAGAAAGGGAAAAAAAGGGAAAGCCAAGAGTTGCACGGCTTTCCCAGGCTCAATCCACTTACTCTGGCTGCCCGCTATGGTCTGGAGTAGACGATCCCAAGCTGTGCTCTGCTGGTTACTTCAGAGCTGTGCCGTGGGGGTACAGAGGCAGGCAAAGACCACCCTCAAGGCATGAGCATCACCTGGGAATACTGGTGTGGGCCACCTTAACCGGATCTCACAGGTCTCAGTATAAAGCTGATGAGCTAATGCTGGGCTGGGCTGGCAGTCTGCCCTACATCCGGGTGTCTGTGGCAGTCCCCTAACCAGCTGCATGAGCCTGTGCTCAAGACAGCTCTGGAGACTGTATCTACAAGTGCATTGCCTCTTCAGCAGAGGGGTCAGAGCTGGACAGTGGCCTCCGGGGTCCACTTGGTCTCTGAGGCGTGTCACCATCTCAGCTCCCTTTATCTCTGTGTTTTGTCTTGTGCCCAAACCTCTGTGTAGCATACCTCATGGAAGACATGCAAGAGAGATGTCATACTACAGGCAGAAGAAACAATTTCTGATGAGCTAATAAAGCAAAGGGTCATAACATGCTTTAATGGGTAAACACAAGGCCGTTTGCATCTCCCAGAGACTGGAAACTTAACCCCACTAGCTCAGGGACATGAGGTCTCTGCAGATATCCTGATTCCTGTAGTACTAGAGGACTGTAGCCATTTTGTCCTTCTGGACTCCCTCTTAGCTCTTCACAGCCTTCCCAAAAGACCTTAGACCTCAGACCTCCAAAACAGAGGAAGCAGAAAAGTTGTCACCTGTAAGAGCTCAGAACAAGGTTGAAGAGAGGCATCTGTCACCTTTGTTAGAGGACTCCAGTGGATGTCACTGCCTCTGCAAACAAGTGATGGAAACTAAACTAACAGGGACTTTATCTTCCTGACAGAAGGGTTTCTCCTCCAACCTCCTCTGCCTTGTTGGCCCTCATTTTCTGTCTCCCACTGGCAGTTCTCTCCTGCTCCATATCCTCATTCTTGGTGTTTCCAGCCTCCTGCTCTTTCTCTGCCAGACACCAGAGATCCAAAGTAAATACATAAGTTCACTGAATTAACAAGGGAAGCAACTGGACCTAGCAAGACAGGCACCTGTCACCTTGGTGACATCTGTTGCGCTCACTCCCCTCCACGTTGGGCACTGCTGAGTGCTCAGACCGTGAGGTGTTTAAGGCAGGGATTATGTCTTCTGAAGTTTGCACAGAGGTGCTGACTGTGGCCTTTGGGCAGTGTGAACATTAAATAAGAGCCTTGTACTAGAAAACGTTCCCACCTGGAAAGGTTCAAAGAAAAGCCTCCTTGTACAAGTGAAGTTCCTACTTGGTGCATAGGCTGTTTATTTAACAGCGCTTGGCAACCAAAGTAAATCCCTGTGCAAGAACAAGCAGAGACTTCCCATTGCTCCCCACCTGCCCTCCCACAGCTGGATCCACTAAGACATGCCTGCTGGTTTACCAGCCTGGGATAGGCAATGAGATGGGGCATTTTCTGCATGTGGAGGCAATCCTGCATCTTTCAGAAATGTGAAGTGTCAGCCCTGAAGAGAAACCAATGAAAAATGTTAATGCAATGGACCAACACCTGTCTTTCAAGCCATATGTGATGCATTACAATTTCCAGCAAAGACTGGTACAAGTACACGCTGCGATAAAATTTTAACATTAATTATTTCTGAAGATCAAGTGGAAAAATAATATGTTCTACTACCCTTTCATTTCTACAGGCTGCTGACAGCAATCCCTTTGTTTTTACCAGTCTTGTGTGAGAGTCATAAAGAGGAATTGAAGACGAAGAAACGATTGTCTCACTGAACTCATAATAATCAAAATTTAAGCAAAAACCGTTCACTCTTTTCTGTTTTTCTTACTCCTCCCAGTACTTGCTGTACATATCACACATTAAAGGGACTCTGTTTACATGATTGCATTTATGCACAGACATTACACCCACTACATAAAAGTAATGCTTGAAAAAATAAAAAGGCAGCACTGTATTTTAAGCCTTCTGTGATTACTTTCTTCTTGAGTCTCTGAATTTCTGGTTTCACCATGTGCAAAATGGGATACATGCCCTCTTACTGTAAATTGCTTTGAGATATATGGATGAAAAGTGTTATATATGTACTCCTGACTACGGGCAGTTTATTTGTTCTCCTAATAACCAGTTCCCTCAATGAAGAGATTTTTATTAAGATCAACAGGAGAGCAGGGGGAAAAAAAAGGCATTTAAATTGGGGCAGGATTTTTAAAAGTTAAATTAGTCCATGCCCCGGTAATATAACATCTAGGCAAAGAAACATTATTTCAACAGGTGCATTTTATATATCGCATGCACGTGCACTTTCACTGCTTGAAGCCCCTCTAGTGAAATTCACCTGGGCAGCAAATGAGCCTGTAAAGTTACATTATTAATTTCCAGGGTAGCATTCCCATTTAGATAATCAGCGTCATGCCTTAGTAATTTACTCAACGAAGCCGATTCAGCGAAATTGCCCTTTTTACAGCATATGTACCCCATATGTGGAGGCTGGATCTAACCTTTCATTCTATCACAGTAAGTAAGAACATGTTGTCAAGATGGTGTAAACGCAAGGCTTACACTAATCAGCCACGATGCACTGCCTAAGGATTTGACTAGAAACTGAGCACCATTTTTATATTTATATGTCATATTTCTGCATGTGTTAAAGCTGATGTAGTAAAGCAACATGGTGCTCATGATCAGACATGGTGCAGTTTGGACTGCATGTGCAGGTTTCATGTGCCACCATCAAAGGAGAATCCATACTGTGCTTCCACTGCCTCATCACATCTGGGCTGATGTACAGTGGAGAAAGCATGAGGAAGATCTGGGACAGATCAGGGTTCCTACGGGACAGGCACTCAGAGCACTTCTAGCAGCTTGTATTCAACACATCTGGGGACAATCAGTCACAAACAGGAACCACAGAATGGAAGGTGGCTAAAATAAGTAAAAGTATTTAACAAACATATAGCTGTATGGTAAACATATTGTGTTTGATATTTAGCCATGGACTGAGCAAGCCATGGTGGTCACCAGTTGCAAGCCTGTAGTCTGGTCCTCAGACCCTCAGACCTCTTCCTGACTTAACTTCAGTCATTTAAATGTAGATGTGCAGATAAAGCCAACCCTCTGGAAGTCCTTCACACTGAGTGGATGTAGAGAAATACAGTCAAGAGTGAGATGCATCCAGCTTATTTCAGACATTTGCCTTATGATGGGATGAATTACTCTCTAAAGGAGCCTCACAGTCTCCACTAACTGCAGCAGAAGCTTAGAGTAGGTAACAAACTTTTAGATGGGTGAAATCTGTCAGGATCAAACCCACACTGAGTTGTATCCACTGGGAAAAAGCTTGATATCAGCATGACTTCATACAAGCACAAATTTCCAGTCATGCAGAACTAGGAGCAGATGGGGCTGCAGTACAGACAAAATTTCAGTGGTGTTTTTTCAGTGGAAACTGAGAACCAACTTCAGCCCAGCTGAATGGTGACCATTGTGAAACAGACTACTCAGTTTCATCAAAGACAGAAGTACAGAGTCACCTTAATTATTAGTGACTACATTGAAGGCTCATGGAAAATTTTGAAAAAATTTCAGTGTCTCATTTCCTAATTGCTTTTCACTTAAATGGTTATCTCATAGGGGAAAGCACCATCCGATACCAGAAGGAAAAGAAGATTAACTTGGTATAATCTATTTTTTGCAAATTAAACAATGTGGAAAATGGAACCTCCAGGAACAGCCTGTGTGAAGAGGTTACAAATATTGCTTTGCCCAGCAGGGATGATGTCATGGTTTCTGTCAGAATTACTAAAATACAAACATGCATTTTCTGGAACATGGGCTTAGAGATATATGGTCTTTGTACTTACAGACTCACTTTCCCGCAGAACATCATGAACTGAAGAGTGAACCTTCATAACACTGTAGCAGCCGGCAGCTTTTCTTTCTTTTACTGTATCTTGTAAAAATCTCTTAGTTCTTCATGTTAATATCCTTCTCTGTATTTTCTGACATTACATCTGAAATGCATTAAAGAATTATTAAAAATTTGGACAGACAAATGAAACAGAACAATTACATTTAAACATTTTTGATCTCAAATGTTTAACAGACCAGTACAACTTCACATCTACATACCAGACAGTCCCACAAGAGAGTTCTTCTCTTAGATCTCTTTATGAACTTCATCATGAAAAATGCATTATATCATTTAGATTCACACTTGACTTGCTGCACAGAAATATATGTCTATAGGCATTTTGCAGATTTAACTGATTTGAAATGTAAGTGGGTGTGCACAACTTTGATTTCTTGTGTGTTGAATTAGTATCCAAGAATCTGAAATAACACATCTGGGAAAAAAATTAAGACTGATTTATCCATTTTAAAAACTGATCCCACATATCTTACCTCTAAAATTTCCTTCCCAAGAATTCTCAGTATAAAATCCCTTAACAGATTTCTTTATTTCTATCAGAGCAACATGGGATTCAAGTCAGAGCTGTATTGCCCAACATATGTCAACCCGTCCCGGGACCAGAGGCCAGAAAGCACGATCCAGGGACAGGATGAGCACAAAGAGAGATTTGCAGATCACAGCCAAGACCTCTAGATCTGTGACTGGGCAGGTAGAGAGGGAGAAAGAGGAAACTTCTGTCAGGGTAAATGTGGTAAATGTGTTTAGGGTGCAGCACTAGTAATAGATTTATTTTGCTGGTGGTGTTTTCCACCAGGCAATTTGCTAACCGCCCATTAGTTTATCAGTGACTTCTGCTGAACCAGGCCAAGTATCTTCCAGCCGTGATGTGACATAAATTTATATATTATAGATATTGTCTAATCTGTCATACTCAGACAGTCCAAGCTATATTTTTGCTAATCAATTGCTATGCAACAGAGTTCCGGCAAAACAAATGATGAGGATTTTATTATCTATCACCAAGACAGGTTAAAAAAAAGAGAGAGGAAATTAGCACATGACAGAGATGCAAACTTATTTTGTGCTATGCAATACTAATTTCCACTGAGCTTATGCTTCTTGAAGACAGTCTCAACTTCAGGTAACTCATTGCCTTCAACGTGGTGGGACAACAGCCTGAGAGAGGTGATAAATGTAATTCTAATTCACTCTGTTTTGGCTTTTGTTGCCAAAAGCAGTTTCACTCACCTTAGACTGGCAAATCAAAATGAGACTGGAGGGCTACCCACATTTCAAAATCAACAATTATTCAAAACCTGTAAGTGGCCCAAGAAATAGCTTGTATCCTGGTGGAAGGAGAGGACCTACCACCTATAGAGCAGCTGGCTCCTGGAGCAGAATCCATTTTATACCTCAAAATGCTAGACAAGAACATAACAATTAGAAGCTTATTTTTCCTTTAGTAAGCACTTTGTGACCTGTACAATGTGTTCTGGTTAAGAAATTAAGCTGTACGTATTAGAGGTTTATTGCCTTGGTAGACCCATTTTTGCTTCTTTGTCCTTGCCCCCATTTGTGATGACACAGTCATTGAACAGCCCAAACAATGTTGTATAGCAAAAATATGTGCCTCAAAATACATTCCAGCTCATGGGAAGAATACACTTGTGTCACACAAGTCAGTGATGAAGCTCCCATTGTTTTATCTATATCCTTAATTCTAAAGAAAGTAGAAGAGACCAAAGGCTAATGCAGGTAAAATGGGTCCATCATCTTCCTGACTTGGATACATATCGCTCTCAACATAATACGTGCATTACAGAAGAAAAAATGTATCCTTTGTTCAAAAACTCAAAGAAGTACATATATCAAGAACATCTTAATGCTGTATTCTTCTAGCAACCTAGTTGCTGGCTGATGGAATATACCTTCCTCATCAGGCACAACTGTAATACCTTCTCACTCTTAATTCAGAAATGAATTTGAGAATAAAAGTTGTTCAGAGTAAGCAGGTGAAGTTGGAACACAGTGGTGCTGCCCTCCATGGTTTAAAAGACATTAAAAAGGAGACAGCCATGAATTATCCCTCACAGACTGTGAAGAAGGAGGAGATCATAGGTCAGAATGGCATAGATATCTCTACATACAGAACGGATTTCCAATTTGGAAACCATTTTCACACTACACAGTGCAGCAAATACAAGTATCTTATCTCATCTATGCTCTCTAGCAACCTGAAATCCCTGAATAATCATTCCTCCTTTTTGTAGCACAAGTGCAACGACAAGATTGTCAAATCAAGAATACAGAATTTGACTGGCACTGTTAGGCTCCTGGAGGAGTCCAAAGATGAACAGAAGAAAGCTCTGAAGTCAACTCTTGGATAGCGATGAGAAATTGGACACTTCAAAGCTCACACAGCTGTACAAAGGATGTTTACAAATTAAGGCTGACTAAGGTCAAGGACACCTGCTAGTCAAAAAATGTGTAGTTTTTGTTACTATCCAAATACGAGAAATCTAGTAGAGCCTCCCTGCTGTGCTTATAAAGTCACACAATGTTCTTCATTCTGATCATTCATGCAAAATTAACTTAGTTCTGTTCTGCTTCCTGCTCTCCCAAGAAAGATCATAAAAAATTTGCTAATAGTTACTTAAATAATATCAATTTTTCTAAGGGTGATAAAAATTTTGTTTACCCTCTGCAGCTGCCAAGGTGTTTTAGTTGGATTTGGATAACCACTTGTTTGCAACATTAGCAATTCCACAGGGGGAATCCAAACCCAATGCAATTGCTAATTGCATTTTTCCCTCCAAGTCACAAACGACTTCTAGTGCTTTTATGTGGTTTTTCTAATCAGCCTTGTCACTTCAGCAACACAGCGCTTAAGGACTTTCACCTACATAAATAATAAACCATAGTTTAGATAATGGAGTACTTAGTTTCGCACCAATGTAATTATAAATAGCTCAACAGGGCATGATTCTTCAGCTTCTAAGCTTAAAAAATGAAAACATATGAACCAGATACAATGGGATGAGAAAGGTATAAACTTGCAGTGCACCCTGTGGTAACCGTCTATGGGCATAGTCTCACCTCTTGAGTAACTTTCCCAATTTATTTCCTTCAGGTCCTGTACGTATGAATGTGCTACCACATATTCCATAGAAAACCACCAAATGGTTCTGGTTCTTCTTTAAAACATCAGGGAGGCTTCGCCTTGGTGAATTTTTCCAGTGCTTTTGACTTGATTCCCAAAAGTAGAGCCCTCTTGAACCAAATTTATTTTCTCTATGTTATCGTTCAGAGGCATTCACTTCAATCCACCACCTGAAATGAAGTCCTTGAGTCTTGTTTGTAGCATGCTTCCCATTCCTCAAGTAATTCTTGAAGCTCTTCACAGGAACCTTCTCAATTTTTCAGCATCAATGCTCAAGTACAGACTTCAAAAATAGAGGCTGCAGCACATACAGTGCAGCCCACTGAAAGTCTGGCCACTTTCAAGTGTTATGAGTTGAGTGTGAAAAATGGAGATACCTAAAGTTGCTAGACACTTTTGAAAACATTGGCTCTAGTGACTGATTTTTTCAACAAAGACCAGTGTGCATTACCAATACCCTACCTGAAGTCATTAGTTATACCAGTTTCAGTGGAAGAAAAATCAGATCTTCAAGGTCTGGCCTTAAACTCTTCATGCCAAAAAATCGTAATGAGTTTAAAAAGTTGGCACACACTGGAGTTAAAAAAAAAAAGGAATAAGAAAGAGGAACTCTGTTGCCCTTCCTGTTTCAGTTTACTTTAATTAGTGACCATAGTGCAAATAAACTAAATAAGCAGCAAAAACAAATATACCTTCCCCTGTCACCCAAACAACTGTTGCGTTCTCAGGGTTTGCAAGGATCAGAAATATAAGTTATTAGCCCCGCTAACACAGCTGTGGAGACACGGTGAGGCTTTTGGACATACAAGCTGTTTGTTCTTTATGAAAGCTGGAAAGGCTGTGTTAATTCTCTCCCGCCCTCAGCATTTGTAATAGGATGTGAATTCCCTGTATTAATAATTCACAACTATTATGGTCCTTTCTGTGCTTAAATGCAGAGTGATTATCTGGCTGCCAAATGCAGCATCTGAAGTGGTGGAAGTGTAGGGGACATTCTGGAGTGCAGAGAGTATTTGCAGGAGGGGAAGGAGTCTGCACTTTGGGCCGAAGTATTGGGGTATAAATCAGCGCATTATCAAAAGCGCTGGGTGATTTGATTTGAGCCAGATGAGCAATGCAGTGACCATCCTGGGAGGGGACTGGTACCATGACAGCCAGCCTATTATTTACTATATACATAATGTCTTAAAATTTAAGGTGCGAAGTACTCACTAGAAGAGGTGAGGCACCACCCATAACGAGCCATGTAGACAGTCTTCCTCTAGCCTGGCTTTGCCTTAGCTATGGCTCCTGGGAGAGCGTCCCAGCTCCTGCAGATCCAGCTACTTCCTAAACCCCTGGGAAACCTGGGTGGAGCAGGCACCATTCTCTCCCCAGCATCCCTGTCTGGCTGTACAACACACTGACACACTGCCAGGACACCAGTATCCTATGACAACCCACAAAGAAGATATGCTGAACAGCTCACACATGACTGCTAGTACAGATCTTTCTGGGGTCCTTCAAGCATATTGACATTAAAATGTCATACTGGCCTGGCACAGATTTAAAAAAACAGGTTTTTTTTTCAGGGTGAGTGAGATTTGAACTTTGGAGATCAATTTGGAGAGCTTGTGGTTCTTTCTAGCTTTCTAAATCATAAAGGATGTTGACTCTTTAGTGAGTGAACTTGCCAGTATGTGGACCAGTTGATTGTCAGGTAGCTAAACTGTGTCATTTGCCACCAGATAACAATTACATCAGTGACCAAGATTTCTAACATCAGGTCTGTGCTCACTACAAGCTGCATGCTAGAAGATGAAAAAACGTGGCATTTTTTACCACATTACACATCTGGAAATTCAAAGTTAACCTGCATTTGGAGACTCTGAACTGAAAAACAAACAAAATATAATCAACTGTGGCTTCATATAGCCTTGGAAACAGCTATGGCTTGAGAGCAGCTGTGCTTGTTATTTCAATGCTTTCTGATATGCTACAGTAAGTTACAACTCAGCTGCAAGGAAGTTACTCCTCTGTTACATCAGTCAGGCTAATCTTCTGTACTAAGTGTTGAATTATTTGTGGTGCATCATAGAGCTGCTGACCTGAGAAATCCCTCACACTCAGCGTCAAACTCAACTAATGCCAGTGTCCTGAAAATGCTTGCAGAACAATTGGTGGGTGACCCGCCACTCTGACCTCATTACGCTTGCAGGCTCAGAAGACATCACTGGGTGCTCTCTGCAAACAAGTGTTGCAGCCCCTCTCCTACAAGCATGTCCAAGCACATCTGACCCCCCTTACATGTGACAGTGCTGTGCTAACATACATCGGGAAAAGTTGAACCTCACTGAAAGATATTGTCCTGAAACAGTATCAGTACTCTCTGTCATGCATCTTGCAATTGCTTTTAAGCACCTTGTCCCATTTAGTTCCTGATCTAAGGCTGATAAATCAGTGCACAGATAACACTTGGCAGAAACAGTCTTTGAATCTCACAGTTGTGGCTGCTGTGTTGCTAGCCACATTGCTGTAAAGATGTATGGTATTCAAGGACAAAGGGGGTTTGTGGAAAGTTTAAATGGAAGGCAGGAAGGCAGGGAGGGAGGAAGGCAGAAAGGAAGGGAAGAAGGGAGAAGAAAAAAGAAAGAAAGAAAGAAAAGAAAGAAAAGAAAGAAAGAAAGAAAGAAAGAAAGAAAGAAAGAAAGAAAGAAAGAAAGAAAGAAAGAAAGAAAGAAAGAAAGAAAGAAAGAAAGAAAGAAAGAAAGAAAGAAAGAAAGAAAGAAAGAAAGAAAGAAAGAAAGAAAGAAAGAAAGAAAGAAAGAAAGAAAGAAAGAAAGAAAGAAAGAAAGAAAGAAAGAAAGAAAGAAAGAAAGAAAGAAAGAAAGAAAGAGAAAGGTTTCCAAAGACTTTTTTGGTTTTTTTACTTAGTATTTTCACAGTATGAAAGCAACTAGCTCCCTTCAAAAATAGTATCTATTCTTAGGAGTCTACCTTGTTCTTTCCAACATACTGAGGAAATAAAGTCTGCTTCAAGAAGAGAGCTGAGATCCAAAAGGTGAAGAGGGATTTTCTGAGGAAAGCAATAAGAACCAGCAATGGCTCCAAACTTTTTTCCATTTTTCCCCTTTGGGATTTTGCAAGCAGTGAATTAAACCCCTTCCTAAGGAGCCCACACTGTGTAACAGGGCCCGCAGACCTCACAGAAAGGGACACCCATACATTAGCACTTTACCATTTATCATTTATTGAGTAGGCTATGGAGGTTACCCCAGTTTACTGAGGCCTCATGAAGGGGTCTCCAGCACACTTGGTCTCTACCCCAGGACTGTGTTTATCTAGTAATTATAGCCATGACAGCTAATTGAGTTTTTCCAATCAATCACACTGGAAGTTTTGTTTGTTTTCCTGTGCTAGGGGACAGGAAGGTTTTACCCTTTTTTTAAACGCTGAGAAAGAAATGAAGGACATTTTTCAGGCACAAGCTGAAAATTATCATTTAAGATGGGATAAATTAGCAAAAATCCTACTTATTTTAAGTAGGAGTCTGTACATAATGACACTGAGTTTTATCTACACTTTACAGTAGTTAATCAAAAGAATTTCATTACAGAAGTCAGTTCCCCTTCAGTTGATACACAGAGAGGTAAAATAGATGTTGCAAAGTCAATCCACAAGCTGGGAATAATTTTCAGGTCTCTCCAGCACTGCTTTCTAATGATTATTGACCATACAAGTTCCAGCATCAGAATAGGACCATGCAGCTGGCTGCAGCCAGGAGTATCCAGGTCTGGCTGCCGCAACAGGGAGAAGAAGGCATCTTATTGCTCAGAGAAATCACACCAGCAAGGACAGGAGCCCATGGGATAAGGTGTTGCATATTGCCCTTCCTCTGTGCCTTTATTAAGTTAGTGACTCTGATGGCCAGCTAAAGAAAAGCTGTCATAAGGCTGGGACATGCTCCACGCCTATGCATACACAGCTCAGTGGGTTAGTCACTGTTCTGGGTTACAGGTCTATGGGACAAGGCAAAAAGTCCAGCTCATTGCTTCACTCAGTGGAGTCACACTTCTCTTTTCATGCAAATACTAGCACATACCATTTCACGTTTTCTGTCATTACAGTTCATATTCATTTTTCTTGCATTTGTCTGTTCAGTGTCAAAATCTCTTACTACAAGAGAATTGCAGTTTTGAAAACAGTTCCTATCTACCTTTATGACTCACTAAGAAATAAAAAGTCACAGTACATGCCAAAATGCTGCATGCCACTGTTCCGTGCACAACAGACATGCTCTGAATTTGGTAAATATCTGTACGGAACTATGCTGATACAGCCTCGGGAGGACTAAATCACCTGGTTTCCACTTTTCTCTGTTAGCAGATCCCTTACCAAATAGCCATGGGAGTGTACCTTCTGTACAGCAAATTTAAGCTTGGTTACAGCAAGGTTATCTGACCTTTTGCAGGCCACATAAAAATCATTTATGCTCCTATTTGCCAGGATATCATGAACCACAGCTGTAAATCATCTGCACAAGACAGCCTACCAAAGTTCCTTCCCACTTTATTGCAGGCATTTCAAATAAAACTGTGTATATAGATGATCCAAAGGTTTAGCATAAAGAAAGCTACAACCTGCAAATGTCCTGTTGTAGGAGAAGAAAGTTTGCAGCCAGCACACTATTACCGCTTCAGTGTTCACCTTGCCATTCGTAACTGAAGGGGAAAAGTTCTGCATCTCGTGGGAAAGCTGCTTGCTCCAACACATGGTGCAAAAAGAGAAGTCCCCGGTGGTCAGTGGATTTATGAACAGGCAGGTCTCTGACAAATAAACAGCTAAACACTCTTGGCTCATGTTCCCAACCTCACACTGCTTTTTTTGGGTGAGGAATTCTTTTAACAGCACCACTTATCCAACCTCCATACTTAAAAAGAACGCAGAAGCTGAATGGCTGCAACACCAGCTCCACTTCCTTCTGGTGCCAGAGAAAAACTTTTTTTTTTTTTCTCCCTGGATGTATAAACACAGGGCGATGTCCTACTGGTGAGTCTAACAATTGACCTGTAATCAAGTTGTAAAATGCCACTGTGGGGAATTAGGGAAACTAGAAAATTAGACAACAAGTGAGATTAATACTCTGTATTGCATTGCTTCTGTTTCCTAAACAGTCCAACAGCCAATGGCATCTGACACTGGCTCTGTGAAGCTCTGACTGATACCAGCTTCACCTGTTATTAGTATCACTAAGTAAGGTTCCTGAATATTTCCCACAAAAAGTCAGAGGCGAAAACCAAGATTTGTTAAATCACAAAAGAAGAGATGCTACATGTTTACCTTGCTCCTGTCAGGACATGATGTTCATTCCTGGCAAAGGGACAGCAGACTGCCAGTGACCTAAACTGAGATTCAAATTATACCAAAGACTTATGTTCATTTTCTTCCCTGAAGACATAGTTAGCTACTCTGTTTGGGGAAGGTTGGATAACAAGTCTTACCCCCTCTGCCCTAGGAACTGATCAAAGGATTCTTTACTACAGTTCATCAGATTTATTTTAATTTAAAACTTACATAAAAAAAGTCATTGCTTTCTGATTTGCTAAATATCTGCCTTGTCTTTTACTGTAGCAAATGCTGGCTTCCCAGGACATCAAACTTTAAAAAACCCCAAAACATTCTAAAAGGAAGACAGATTGCTAGAGGGTTTGGATTGCTTATGGTCCAGTGATTAAAAACATAAATTCAGTACTGCATTGATCATGATTCCCTCACTCTTTCTGCCAAAATCTCTAACGTGAACTTTTCTCTGCATGTTCTGTACATCTACCACTGAGATGCAAACAGAAAAGCTAGAGACACAAAAGTAACTGAAACAAAATCCAAGACCTCAGCTATGCTCAGATCCAAATTCTTGTTTCAATCTATTAATAACACAGAAAATAGAAGTTACATGAAATGTGCACAGAGTTTATATTTAATCCTTTTTTTTTCCTAATCCTCACTGAACACAATAAGGGTGATCCCCTGTAGGTAGGCAGGCAGCAGAGTCTTTGATGGCAAATGAGTTATAAATCAACAGCAAGTCAGAGATGTTAAGGTTGTATCTTCCCTAGGAAAAAAGATATATTTTTAACTTGAGTTAGCTACCACAGTGCTTAGCCCTAATGAAGACAAAGTAGTTGATAGCTTTCACAGAGGTTAGTGGGTCAAAGTAAACCCTGGGGCTTTCCTAGGCGTTAATCACATCTGCCAACATCTATCAGAATGAAATTTTCTTCCCACAGATTTTACTTCATCTTAGTATACTAAGTCCTCTGTCTTGATTTAAAAATACCTCTTTGACCCTAGAGAAAATGAAGTCTTAAAGGTAAGAATAATAGGAGGTGTGTTGACAGTTCAAGTGGAGAGTAGGAAAGATAGGGAAAAACAATGGGAAAACAAAATGGAAAAAATCACAGAATCACAGAATCACAGGTTGGAAGGGACCTCAGGGATCATCTAGTCCAACCTTTCTAGGAAGAGCACAGTCTAGACAAGATGGCCCAGCACCCTGTCCAGACAACTCTTGAAAGTGTCCAACGTGGCAAAGTCAACCACTTCCCTGGGGAGATTATTCCAATAGTTGACTGTTCTCACTGTGAAACTTTCCCTCTGGTGTCCAATCAAAATCTCCCCAAGAACAACTTGTGTCCATTCCCCCTTGTCCTCTCCATGGGACTCCTTGTGAAAAGGGAGTCTCCATCTTCTTTGTAGCTACCCCTTAAGTACTGGTACATGGTGATGAGATGCCCTCTAAGCCTCCTTTTCTCAAGGCTGAACAAACCCAGCTCTCCCAGCCTGTCCTCATATGGCAGCTTCCCCGTCCTTTGATCATCTTGGTGGACCTTCTCTGGACCCCTTCCAGCCTGTCACATCCTTTTTGTAGAGCGGGGACCAGAACTGGACACAGGACTCCAGGTGTGGCCTGACAAGCACTGAGTAGAGCGGGATAATGTCTTCTTTATCTCTGCTGGTGATGCCCTTTTTGATGCAAGCCAGCATCCTGTTGGCCTTCTTGGCTGCAGCAGCACACTGTTCACTCATGTTGAGCTTCCTGTCCACCAGGACCCCCAGGTCCCTTTCCACAGAGCTGCTCTCCAGCCAGGTGGATCCCATTCTGTGCTGCACTCCCAGATTATGTTTTTCCAGGTGCATGACCTTACACTTCTCCTTGTGTAAGGTTCGTAAGGTTCATAAGGTTCTTGCTGGCCCACTCTTCCAGCCTATCCAGATCTCCCTGCAGAGCAGCTCTCCCTTCTGGAGTGTCTACTTCCCCACTCAACTTGGTGTCATCGGCAAACTTCATCAGGCTACACTTGATGCCATTATCTAGACCACTTATGAAGATGTTGGATAAAGTTGGGCCCAATATTGATCCCTGAGAGACCCCACTTTTGACGGGTTGCCAGTTTGAGAAAGAGCTATTTACCACCACCCTTTGGGTGCGGCCTGTCAGCCAGTTCCCCACCCACTCCACAGACCACTTGTCTAGGCCATAATGCATTAATTTCTCCAGGAGGAGGCTGTGGGGAACCGTATCAAAAGCCTTGGAGAAGTCCAGATGGACAACGTCCCCTGCCTGCACCATGTCAACCAGGCAAGTCATGTTGTCATAGAAGGCCACCAGGTTTGTCAAGCACAATCTGCCCTTAGGGAAGCCATGTTGGCTTTTCCCAATGACATGCTTCATTTGACTTGTGATGGCCCCCAGGAGGACTTGTTCCATAACTTTCCAAGGGATTGAAGTAAGGCTGATGGGCCGATAGTTACCCGGATCCTCCCTCGAGTCTTTCTTGTAGGTATAGTAGAAAAAGGAGTGGTTTATTGGCACTGGGGGATAAAAGTTTAAAAAAAAAAAAAAAAGTAGATTTAAAATATTAGAGTAGGTAGAGATTTAGCTGGCAGTGAAATACTTCCATATATCAATACTGTAGGATCAAAGAAAATTCAATAGAGTATCTACAGAACTTTTCTGAAATGTTTGATCTCTTCCTTTTCTGATCAATATACAGACATATTGACAGACATAAAGACTGTATTTCACACAGATATTGTCTTCTGAAGGGAACAGATAAAAGGAGATATTATTGTGTATTTGACCACATCATATTATCCTTGCTGCTCCTAACTGCTCTGTTAGGACCATCAGGGGAACCTCCATTACAGATGCCCTTGGGTATAGCAACCATCTTCTAGTTATTTGGTTGTTTTTTCAGATTCTACTTTTTTCTTCCATAATCCCTTGCCACAAGTAGAAACTTTTGGGGGTAACAATAAAAGTTTTTAACTAAAACACTCTGTTGGTTTTGGGAGAGAAAATACCCCCAAGGAATAACATTTAAAACATACATATTCACAAGGACTGTTTCAGGCATCTGAAAGATTAATGTTGGAAATAGGGTAAAAGAAGAAGGGCCAAGGGGCGTGGTCTCCTTTAATATTTGCTGGGCTGCCCTTGTCCACTTGCATACCTTTTTTTTCCAGACCTATTCACTGTGTAGACTGAGTCAGGAATCGGGAGAAGTGATGTATTAAATCTGGGACCTCCATCTGTTGCTGCCTGGTCCACCTCAGCAGTGCAAACACAAGATTTTTGTGGAATATGGATATTAATTGCATTCCAGGACAGCGCTGAAACATAAAGTGGTGTGCCATGTCAATCCTACTTGGTCTAAACGGGCTTCAGCAACAGCTAACAAATTCAGATAGTAGGAAGACTGGTCTTTGAGTGATTATAACCTGGAATAAAGACCGAACAGCATCTTACCCTGGGGCAATGACTGGGTATTGATTGCGCTTTCAGTTGGTTTCTCATTCAGCAATAAGAAAGTCACATATATCCACAGTTAGTTTGGAAATTAATGTTTTGTTTACACAGCACTCTAGCATCAGTCAGTAATATGAGTGAAGAGTGGGTGATTCAGTCGGTCAGAAATCAGGGGAAGTACAGTACTGACTCTGGAGTCTCCATGGGCTTTTGACTGGCTACATCTCTGAAGCTTCTCAGAGTTCATGTTTGCTCTGGGAAAATTAATTTCTACTGATTCCCAGAACAGAAAATCATAGGCCACATATAGAGGATCCAATTCTGTTGTAAGGAGCACACAGGTAAAGGCCTTTATAGAGAGAGTGCTAAAATTTTAACACCCCTTTCACTGTTACACTTGCAACACATTCATTGCCAGTACATGGCACTGTGCAACCATCTTCACCTTGCTCCATGACTTGGGGAAGGTATGGCACTACTGGACTTCTAACCTGGATGTGTTAAAACCCTGGACAAGCGCACACATTCTGTTTCTTTTTAGGACATCTCAAGTATAGCACTGGGTCACAAAGGAAAAGGTTAATTGTGCAAGCTCAGGTCTGCAGAACCCAATAATGTTACAGGCTGATAACCAGGTGAAAATTCACATGGACTTGACCAGGGATTTGGATGTGTCTTGTGTCAACCTTCAGATCAAAAGACTACCCCTATATCCCAGGAAGGAAAAAAAAGCCTGCATGCAAATGGATTGCACAAGGCCAAGCAGATGCCTCTAGAGTGAGACTGGACACATTAACACTCATGGGGCTGTTTGTCATACATTATAGCCATTCCTGAAAAACAGCAAAAGGTGTCTCCCTGGCTAATGAGAGCACTTCCAGCTTCAAGCAGGACCACATTTACTGTGACAGTGGTCTATATTTCTGGCTGGATATGTGATCATCTCTCTAATTTTGAGTTAATTCAGATTCATTCTAATGTAATAAACACTGTCTGCCCCTGGTCCTGCTCTCAAGAAGACGACCTTTCTCAGGAGTCCTTCATTCTCTTCTACCCCCAAAAAGTTCCTCATGACATTTACTGTCCCTCACTGGGATGTTGTGTGGTACCAGGCAATGTGAGAAAACTGTTTCTGTGCAATCACTTCCTTGTCTTCTATCCCTCTCAGCCCAAGGCATGTGTCTGCAAGTGCAGACATTCCCCAGATGCCAAGAGTCTAATCATGATAGCTTTTTTTACAAGGTCACGGTGGTCCAAAATAGGTGTTTTCAGTGCACTACAAAAACCTTCATGATATGAATCTCAGAGCCCTTTGGAAAGCAGAGGTCTGTCTCGATGGCCTGTGCTAGTGAACACAACTGGGAAAGGAACGCATCTGAATGGTCTTAAGCTAGGTTCCAAGTTTGTCATTACCTAACACTTTCTTAGAAAGAGAAACCCTCCTTCCCTCCCTAAGGTGATGGGGTAGTCACATTCTGAAAGCCTGGACTGCCCAGACATAGGACAGGGAGCAGAAACTGCTGCTGCCTTTTCTGTTCTTCTCTTAGAGTGGCTGCTCCAGCTGTAGCTGCAGTTCCTTCTGCTGATTTTGTTCCTTCAGTCAGTCTATACTCTGCCTGTGCTGTCTGCCCATGTACCCCACTGCACATAATCCAGGGGGTTATGCTATCAACCCAAGAGAAAAATGGCACTATGGTCGCAGCACTCAGGGGGTTGAGGTTCTGGCCCCACTGGAAACACAAATAGTAGTTAAGCAAAACAGAAAGAGTAATTTTTCTGGGTAAGATGTAGTTCACTGAGAACTTCACCATTCTCCTTTTTATTCCTAAAGAGATGATCTTTCATTTTCTGCTGTCTTTTTTTGTATTATCTGTTTCATTTACGGGCTTACTGTGAGTACACAATGCTCTTCACTTCATCATTAGGTTCTTGTGGCAGTACCACAGTTCACATTTTCTCTTCTAGAAATTGTTCTTCAAAATAAATATTCTGGAGCTGCTTATGCTCCAGTGCCACTTCACTAATGATCAAGGCAGGGTGACAGGTAAATGTGGCAGTACCTGGAAGAAATTTTTAATACACTGGAACTACAGAGTAAGATCTTCCAGCATAGGAACTATGACAACTCTGCAGGAGAGTTGGTTGGATCTTACAGAATTTATGCAGCCAGTAAGTATAAATTTTCATTACCATTTGAAGGCTTCATAAGCTTCATTCGTTAGTTAGCTTACCAATCATGTCCCTTCTGAGCTGGATAATATCCAATTCTTTGTCTAATCCAAATCTCTTCCTATCATGTCATCGTTGACACTCAAGCATTATATTAGTTTAGACAACATATGGAAAAAAATGTAATTATCCATAACTGGATGATTAACTCTAACCCATAAACACTGATGTTAATGACTACCAGGCTGCCATGTTCTTGTTTGAAGTCTGATGGCTAAAACTTTGTTTTCCCCTTACAAAAACAAAAACCGCTCTTAATTTCCTGGAATAACATGGAATAAATTCCTGTTTCATCCAGCACAATTTGAGCATTTTAGCTTCCTCAGCTACAAGGTCTGCTTCTTGGAAAATGTGATGTTCATATGGCTCTGCTTAATGAGGAGGAATTAATTTTCCTCTTCATTGCCTGTTCTGAATCTTTGCAATTCCAGAGAGACCAAGTCCTTTATATTCTCTCCCTAAAATTGTGCAACATAATCATTCTTACTAAATGCTCTGATATTCCCTAAAATGCTTGTGGCTATTTAGTCATGGGTTGTGTACGTAATAATGCAGAGTAATCCTCTTTTCTAGATACATGCACAGAAAGAATGAGACCTTTATAAATTATTAATGAATACAAAGTAGTCCAAAGAGAATAGCAATATCTGAGGCCAGTATACTACATATCTTGAAACCAAAATATCACACAGCTAGGAAAAGTTATAAAAAGATGTCGATGTAGTATTAAAAATAGAATCGGAATTTAACAAGGCTAATCATAAGTGAGATCCCTCTGAAGCCTTATTGAAATGAATTAAGACACCGTTACAGAGCAAGTACAAATGCAACTAGTTGTGTCTCCTAGATCTAGGGGTTTTGTCCACAACTGGCTTCTCACATTTCCCTACACAAGGATCCGAAAGAGGCTCTGAACGAGTGAAGGAGTTCACTATGTGTTATCTGTTATAGCTATGACACATTATTGTCTCCTATTTGCAGTGCAGCAATTCCTGCAAAGGCAATTAGGGCATACCCCCAGGACTCCAAGGCAGTGAGTATCAACAGGTGTGAAACCATTCCTGAGTGTTAGCACGGAGGACTACTTCTTGACCCAGTCCTTACACATCTGTGATTTCCATTGCAGCCAAGGTACATAAAACCCATGTGTGACTACAGTAATCTCCAACTGACCACTAGTAAATTGGCAAGTGGGTGAACCCAGGAAAGAAACGGCATTTATTATTCAGCAGGCATTTTGTAGGAAAATCTGTATTTCCAGCACAACACATCTAGGAGTAACAGATGCTGTCTAGCAAAGGCAGACCCTGATGAGACTATTAAGTCAAGGAGTGAGCAGTTTCCCTGTGCTGCATTAGTTTGAAGCACACACACTCTTCCTTTGATTTCAGGCATAGATTGCACTAATCTTCCACAAAATAATGAAAATTAAGTATTTCCTTACTGGCCAAAGCAGATTGGGAGCAAACACTTTTGATAGTGATATGTATTTCACATTATAATGTCCCTGTGGTATAGACATTCTCTACTTTATTGGATAAGTAAACCCTTTCTTCTAAAGAAAGAAGACATTAATAATTAAATTTTGCCCCAAAATATTGTTTTCTTTCTATTTGAAGTCCAATACCTGTGAGACAAAAGAAAAGTGTCCTAATTAAACAAAACCATTAAAAAGGTTAATTGGCTTTTTCTGAGCCATCCAAGGACCAGAATTAACTCTGAGCTGTTTTCTTTTCTTTGCTCTGCTGTGCAAAGTGTTCATAGGGTATCTAATATAAGTAGGTGCCATTCTAAAGATCATCTGCTAAATTATGAATTTATATTTCTTCTTCATGTCTCAGGAGGGCATATTCAAAAGCATCTATAAAGTCTCAGTGCTGTCCACCTGTGACTCCTGACTGTCCCATGCCTGCTGCATTCAGACAACACACTAGAGAGCAAGAGTTCTGCACACCGAATCTCTACCATACGGGGTTAATTTGAAAAATGCCTCATAAGTTGATCAAAAGCTGAAAACCATTAGGAGTAATTTGTTCTTTTCAACAGAAATAAGCTTATGAGCATTTTTGCTTTGATGGTTTCCATTAGCCAGAAAACATGGTCCTGCAGCAATTCCCCCTCCTAATGTAGTCCTTTTATATACAGGACAATAGAGCAAGATCTGGTTGGTTTCTAAGCTCTGCAACATGAATTGATGGAAGAGAGAGATTGGACCTGATGTATACCATTATTCATTTTAAAAAAGCCCCATTGGCAGCACAGTGGAAAGTGATGCTGTGTGTGTATTACCAACATGGATGCGTGAATGGGTGAAGATATATGCGAGGTACCCATGAGCGAAGCTACTTCTGCCCATGATCGAAGTTGGTCAGATGTAAACCAAACCCAGTCTGGAAGATTTATAGCTAACCTCATGCAGAGTTTGTGCCCTGGCTAATATATCCTGCCTCTCAGCAAGGCTTATTACCTCACACACATGTCCCATTACACAACTCTCACATCAGAGCCCTTAGCACCTGGAGCTCCAGTGCAGAAGTTCAGGTCTGCCTTCAGACATAGCCACTGTCCCCAAGGAAGAGAAGGAAAACTAGGAGATGTGATTACTTTTTTTTTTTTTTTAGACCTTTAAGACATGTACAAATCAAGGAGCAGGAACATATATCTGACAGAGACTGCTGAGATCAGATCCTTTTATTGTAAGAATCAGAATCACCTTTATAAAAATATACATCTTCCTCTTTTTATCTCGTTCTTGGACTGGAAGCTCTCACAGAGTCTCTCTGCTCAGACCATAAGTACTTCTTTTCATTCCCAGGCTAAATGGGTACATGGGCCATTTATATCCCATTTTCTTATAGGCCATTTTAATTTTTGTGGGTTTGGATTAAGTTGATTCAGTTTGTGAATTCCTGCCAATGCCTAATTCAAGGAGGGGGATTCTTCCTGCCCTATTGCCAACACAAATAATGATCTAAAAGATAGATCCTACCCTAAAGTGTTAACAGATTTATGCTAAGGCAACTGATGGCCACAGACAGTTGTGAGAGGGTAAAGAAACCATGAGGAGCATCAGGCAGTGTGATAGCCACCAACAGACTATTCATGGCTGCAGTTTTGTAATGACCAGATCTGAGTAAGAATTTGAAACAGGGGAAAAGTTTCAGCTCTGTGCATATTTGGAAACATCATCAGCCAGGGGCAAAGAACATGAAACAGCAGGCAGACTACATCTGTATTTGAAAATAAAATTATCTGGACCTGCTGGCTGAGCGTATACCCTGGGTTTGCTGGACAAAAAAGCTGACTTCTTTGGAAAACAGATCATACAAAATGAGAGGTGGCATACGAGCTTCAAAGCAAAAGTCTGGAGGAGAAAAGGGGGAGCCAATGGGAGAAGACTGCAATTGCCTGTGAGAATATGGGGCCAAAGTAAGATAGGAATGTGAGAAAGGGACTGCATAGCTTTAAATTGGACTTGATGGTCCTTGTGGTTCCCTTCCAACTCAGGGCATTCTATGATTCTATGATTCCAACTGTCCAGGAATCTGTGGCTTTGTCACAGAGCAGATGCCCCACTCACAGTTTACCAGGCCCGTGCTGGGGACTCACTAGGATTCAGTGAGAAATACAACATTTACTAAAGCAACAGCAATGCTTTTGGTTGTGTTTGTGTTTCTTGGGCAGATACAGGCTAGGATCAACCCTTCTTATCTTATGAAACCTGGCTTGAGTCAATCCTGTCATGAAATGTATGAAAAGCATTATTTCTTTTGTCTGATTTGGAGTTATTTTGTTGCTCAGTTACTGGTGTTTGTTTTAAAACAAAAGCAATTCACCTAAATGACTGTTATGACTATAGTCTGATCTTCCCATTATTTGTACACACTCTGGAGCTGACAGTGGTGAAATTTCCTCCTGCTTTATAATCTTTGACTAAGATTCAAAGATACCACTTTGAACTGCCAGCGTTTGACTACCAGAAGCATAATAGAGAGCTGATAGAGCAGAATGCTCCTTTACCTGCATTTCTTTCTACCACACCATTTCTATCAAATGTTTTAGTCTGAATAAAAGTCATCCTTTCTTTAAGTAGCTGGAGAGGCGAAGTGTGCATTGCCCTGTAACGTGCTTCTGAGAACTGGCAGAGGAAATCATTCTTTCCACCAGGGATTCCAGGCCTTTGGACAGAGTAGCTTGAATATGACCAAAAGTATTGCAAAATCTTTAAACAGTGTCCCATGAAGCATATAATGTACCATCTCCTTGCATTGACTATAGCAATTAATGCCAATAAGTATAAGCTAATTGTTAACATCTGTGTTAGTGAGAGCAGTAAAGCAGTGTTTCTTCTCCTGCAGTTTCAGAGAATGAAACTATACTTCAGCTTCAAACACCCTGGAAGAACAGACCAGGAGAACAACACTGGAATCAAGAAAAAAACCAAGATTTTTCACCAATGCTTTTTATTATAACTCTATCTTAACAGACCTTTTGCAAGTATAAAAAAGGGCTTTGAACCTTCAGCTCAGTAACGTATATCTGCCTCACTGAAACAGTAGGTCAGGACAAAAAAAATTAGAAAAAATTCTCTTTATCAGCGAACAAAGGATTAGTGCTTTCAGATCACTGCTTAGCAGACCATGTGGTTACCAAGACTCACTAAATTTGTCTGCAGTGATCCATTGCTCATTTTCCAGAACAGCAAATTTCATAAGCATGATGTTCATTGATGTAACCACCTAAGCAATGTCGCACCTCCAATCTATACTTTGCTCTAGGGATGGTGCTGGGCACCTTCAAGCAACACAACGGCTGCCAGCTAGCACACACTGTGACTGCTCTCTGCTTAGGAGAATGACAGAATAGTACAAGCAATGAGGCCTTGATTTGGAGAAGAATTGGGGGATTTCCTTAAATCTATGCTTTGTAAGGTATGCCCCATTCTGCTTGGAAACAGCGAGCTCCAGGAGGTATTCTTGAAATTAGAAGGTAGTTGTGAGGTTTGTGACTGTCATTTCCAGAAGGAATGCACACTGAGAGAGAGCAAAGAAGCTCGTGTAGGGAGACAACAGACAGTGGTGCACTGCAGATGCACTACAGGTTTTTCAACTTGTTTGCTTCATAGTACTATGTCAGCATCCAGATCTCCCAGCTAGATCTTCCTCAGTTTCTAGAGAACAGTGCAGCCATCTCTGCTAAATGAAGTATTTTATCCTTCCCCACAGCATGCAAAAGCTTCTCTATCAAATCTTTCTTCATGTTTGCAGAACTACATCAGGATTAATTTCTGGGCAACGTATCAGGTTGTCTGAGCCAGAATACTGTTCCTATCCTCACTTCTAAAACAGCTTTACAGAGGAGAAGTGCATGGGATGGAACTGAGTCATTTTTGAACTGCCTTGGTATTTTAGGACACAACAGGTGTAAGCAGTAGTAAGACCTTGATTTTCCTCTGTGCTAGTGTTCACTTGATTTAAGCATCACAGGAATTATAATTCCTGAAATAGTTGTCTATTTCCAGGGAGATGATGTAATACCAGTTCGAAGATACCTACAACATCCCTACCTAATGACAGTGCATGTTCCCAGGAGCTCTGATTCCCAGCAGGAACCAGGTCCTCGCTACCAGCTATGAGCTTCTGTTGTGCCCTTCCCACATCTAAGCCCTACCAATTGTCTGCTGCTATATTTCATATGCTTGAATATTGAAACTGTTGAACCAGATGGCAAAAATGTAGTAAGAGGCATTAAGCTATAATGTTTTAGTATGAAACTAGCAAATTTTATTTACCCTGTGGCCCAAAAATGCAAAATTCTAGATAAAAAGGTGATATTTTCCCTTCATGACCTCTTTCTGGTGCTTTCTTTCAGAAGGATATATTCAGTACTTTTTCTAAATCCTCTCCCAAACACGGCACTAAAAATATTGGACTTGTGTTCATGCATTGGGATTGCTTGCCAGAGCAAACAGTAACTTTCTGTAGGGCTCCATAGCCTGCAACTCATCACATTCACTGAAGTACTAGTTTCACCATCATCTTAGTCAAAGATTATAAGCAAGTTTTTTGTTTTGTACTAGCCTGAACCCAAATGTCACAAGTACCATTGTAAAAGAAAAAATAGTCATAGCATATGCTGACCAACGTTGTAAAGCTCCTCATTTATTAGGAGCTTTACTAAGGCTCATTTATTCAATGAGAAATGAAAAAAATAGCCAATAGCCAGGGACATTAGATTCTTGGCCTGGATGTGAACCTAATTAGGGTCAGCCATTGGTCACCCAGTGCAGGGCAAACTTTCTGTATTTTGATTGTACCTCAGGTTTCATAGGATGTGTCTTCGCTTTGTCTCTACAGCTCCCTGACCCACACAACTGGCCATCCACCAAACTGAAGCCAGATGGGACAGGCCAGTCCATGGAGTGAGGCTTGTTGCTTGAACCCTTGGTGCTACCTAGATCTCCTAAGGATTTTCGGAAATTGCATCTATTTTAACCACTTAAGCAGGTAAATAGCATTATGATGCCCCATGCTGGTTTGCGTGCATGCCAGTCAGGAGAAGCTTTACCGTATAGTGCAGTCTGATGGGAACTGACCGTGGCAGGGTGACGTGAAGCATCAAACATCCAGGAGAAGTCCAGTGATGGGCACAAAATAAAGCATCGTGCATCCGTTGCACATGTGAAGAAGCTTTTACAGCTGAGTTTTTTTGATGGAAAGGATAAGCAGAGATTATCTACTGTGAGTTCTCAATCTGTGTGGCTGGCCTCCCCGGGAAAAGCTCTGATCTTTTCCAAGTACGGCACGTGTGTGTAACCCTGGGGCAAATGAGAAATGGAATGTGTGTCATTTATTTGTTTAGTGCTTTGCAAACCCCCAACACCCTGTGCTGACTACTCAGTGCTGAACGCTTATTGTTCAAAGAACTGCTCCTCACTAGGACTCATCCCAGCCCTGGAGAAGTCGATGGGAATCTTCCCCTTGACTTGAGGGTTCTTTGGACAGAGCCCCAATCCTCCACACTTCATGTTCCCATTGAACTCAGCAGGGTGTCTGGATGTGCAAGGAAGGGATCACTGGTCCTTCAGTTACCCAATGTCAATATTAACCAGCAAAGTAAATACAAGCAATGGGCTTTCCCACACAGAGTAATTAAATTCCCCTATTCTCTGCTGCTTTTTACATTAAAGGATCTACATTGTTTTGTTTTAGCTTTAATGATCATAGCTGGGAAACAGGTTTAGAAGAGGGCATCGTAATCCCATGTTACCAACAGGCTGCTAGAATATTTTTTAAATACGGCAATAACAAGGTAGAGTTTAGTAAGCAGGTTTTGCATTGTTTCTGGTCAGCTGCAATACATAGACTTTGTTCATCCTGTTCATATGTTAAAAAACTAGTTTAATCATACAAGATAACTCATCTTTTTCTGCCATCTAGTGACAGATAAGTGCAGTTTAGCAAGTTTATGGACATTTAATCTGGGTCATTTATTTTATTCAGACACACAGAGGCAATAATATACAGCTATCAGCATGTGTTGTCATGGTTGATCCGCAGCACTTTATATGATCTGAATGTGGGAGAAGGTATAGAGCTTGTGTTTTGCCCTTTTATGTATCAGCATTTTCATAAATATTTATAGAATCTCATTATTTACATAATTACTAGGTCAGTCTTGCAATAGAGAAAGAACATCCCTACGATAGAAATCCACTTGCCATATGTGTGTCCAGAGAAACCCACCTGGCACATCATCTGTATACTCTCTCTGCAGAGAGACCAGCAAAACCTTTCCTCCACGTTTGACAGGTTACACATGAACACAGACAATACTATTGTCCAGTGATAGTATTAAGACAAACAGTCGCCACCAGCCACAAGAAATTTAATAGTTGTTATATTTACCCCAAAGACTGTATGTTTCTCTTTCCTTCTGAAACTGAAGACACAGTTCACCGATGTCAGTAAAATCATTAATATACTTAAAACGTAAGCATATGTTTAAAAAGCCTCAGTCAAGCAAGCCTTTCACCTGTTATTCCATAAAAGCTTTTTTGTGGGGCTATGATACGCAATGAGAATTTTCCTAATCCTTGGCTAGTCATTGTCTTATCCTAATAATGAAAGAATTTTCTGGCTTTTTTCATTTAGGCACCAGGATAGATACAGAAACCAATTTCTGGGTTTTTAATACCACCTGAGTTACAGAAGTAGTTCTATAAGACATTAATATGTTGCATGATTTTTCCCTAAATGAGAAGCCTCATTCAGATCCCCTTAAAATAATTTTTAAAAAGAAGCAAGTCTCAATACACCTTGGGTCAGGCCCAAGATAAGCCCAAGGAGAAATGACGGTAACATTCAGCCCCTGTACTGCATATACATGACTCTTGGCAGGACTGGAAAGTAAATTACCTCTGCCTGTTCTTCCAGACAGTGTCAAAATTATCAGATAAGATGAGCAAGAGTGACAACACATATTAACATATCACTGCTAGCTTTACATTAAGCATTGCAGCATTATTAGCAACAGCTAGACACCTTGTTATATTCATTGCGGCAATTTTACAGCAAGAATTAACAAAACAAAGCCATTACTTTTGCATTGTTGCCAATGAATTATGACATTATTTTCACAGAATCACAGAATGGCAGGGCTTGGAAGGGACCCCTGGAGATCATCTCATCCAACTCCCCCTGCTTGACACCCAAAGCAGGGGGCACAGAAACGCATCCAGGTGGGTTTGAATGTCTCCAGGAAAAGGACTCCACAGCCTCCCTGGGCAGCCTGTGCCACTGTCACCCTCACAGGAAAGGAGTTTTTTCTTATATTGAGGTGGAACTTCCTGTGTTCCAATTTGTGCCCATTGCCCCTTGTCCTGTCATTGGGCACCACTGAAAAGAGTCCAGTCCTATTGTCCTGACACCCACCCTTTAGATATTTATAGGTATTGATGAAATTCCCCCTCAGTCTTCTCTTCTCCAGGCTAAACAAACCCAGGTCTCTCAGCCTTTCCTCATAAGGGAGATGCTCCAGATCATCTTGGTAGCTCTCTGCTGGACTTGCTTCAGCAGTTCCCTGTCCTTCTTAAACCGGGGGGCCCGAAACTGGATGCAGTACTCCAGCCATGGCCTCACTAGGGTGGAGCAGAGGGGGATACATAATGAAATCATTATTCTCTAATATAGGGAAATGCTGCAGTATCTCATTACATCTGTGTAAGACATGGGTGTTATTAATAAAGACAACTGTGCACGTGGGGGTTTAGTCTTATAGGTGTTTGATTTTTGAAGATTTATATACATTATTCCCCTGGACTGTGACAACAAAATGGCCCATAAAGTCTTTCTTTGGATAACAATATACCCCATCACAGAAATTTTACTATCATTTTAATGAAGTGGTTAGAAAGATTATTTATGCCAAAACACTGCATTTTTAATTTCAAAAGAAAACTGTTAGTATAAAAATCACATGTTAATAAGAAGCATTTGTGTGAAATGACTATGAAGACTCTAACTGGGTTTTTAACTGGGGTCAACGGAAAGCAATGAGAAGGCTTATAAAATACTAAGACTTCAGCTGCATTTTATAAACAGCTCATAGAAACAAAGACAAGTCCATAAATGTTTCTTTTCTCTAAGCAAATGAATGATATGACCTTTTTGTTTAACTTTTTGTTTTCTT
Organism: Phalacrocorax aristotelis; assembly: GCF_949628215.1. Classification (NCBI taxonomy): domain Eukaryota; kingdom Metazoa; phylum Chordata; class Aves; order Suliformes; family Phalacrocoracidae; genus Phalacrocorax; species Phalacrocorax aristotelis. The sequence continues at coordinate 154,771,289 of NC_134277.1, forward strand.
CATTGTCTTCAAGTCTCTTCAGCTACATCACTCTGCATTTATGTGAGGTATGAAAGAGATCTCTATCTCTGAAATAATAATTAAAAAGAGAAACCAGGGCCAGCAGTTTTCGTTCCTTCTATCAAGGCAGGGTCTTGCTGGAACAAACCCAGATTGACTGTCCTGATCCCCAAATACTCCAGTGACACAAGCACAGAGGGTTCTTTGAGGGATTGGTCCTCTGAGATGAACAAGAAAAAAATGACCATAAGGGAGAAGAGATATTTTCAGATGCCATCATGCACTCTTACTTTTTTAACTACCCTTTTTCCACTTTGAGATGTTTTCCCACAGCCTCCCCTTAAGTTTTATGAATAAATAGACCACACAGAGAAACCTTGGATGAAATCTCAAAAACAGCTTTTAGGAACTGTAATCCTCACTCAGCCATGTTTCATTGGTGATTAGTGAAATGCAGCCCCCATGCCTTTGAATGTCATGGACCAAACCCTAAAAGGACAGGATAGAATCATAGAAAAACTAAACAGCCAGTTTTGTTTCGGTTTGGGTTTTTTTTTTGGGGGGGAGGAACATTTGTAACAGCAAATTATTTTCCATTTCCAGTAAACCTTAAGACAGAAAAGCCTTTAATACAATGATTCTAAAGAGAGTTTAGCATGTATTTAAGTCTCTGAATCCTTAGGGGCCTTATTTCTATATTTTCACAATTAAGAATTTAGAGCAGTAGTACTGGTGTCTTACAACAATAATTGAAGAAATAATGACTTGAAGACCAAGACTACTAGTCATAATCTAGTGGTGAGATTCTTCTGACCCTATCAAGGCACCTGCATATATGCATCCTACCCTCCCTTTGCTGTCAGTGCAGCGCTAGACAGTGAAGCAAATGGAGTTCTTGGTGCAATTCACCTTACCCTAAATTAGTTGCCAATGTTTGGTGGACATCAGTCATGGTCTGAACTCTGTGAGCTCAGATGACTGGATCTGCATTGATTGCAGCCCTAGACACACAGGGCTGTAATACCAATATTGGAGACGCTTAAAGATATCTCTAGATTTTTGCTGCCTTGTGATGAATTCAAAAGATTTGTGATATTCTTTTTACTTCTCAACTGACAAGATATAAGCATGATGTGTCCAACACATGCTGAAATTCCACTTCACTAAGGTCGTTTGTCAAGTGGGCAGGGCTGGCTATCTGAGGACCTCACACAGAAGATGTTCTGGTTAAAGGTGCTGGTTTGCAGGTGCAATGAAAAATAAAGATGCTTATATGGAAAGGACTGAAACATCTCCCAGTTCCTAGAACAGGAGTCTAAAATAGCTATGTCTTGTTATGTTTCCACTAAAAACCATACAATTTTATTTAGACTCTAGCTACATACAATATCAACCTTAAAGCCACCTTGTGGTATGAATTTCTTGAGTCTTCTTTCTAAATTATACATTAATTAACCAGATTTGATTCCTAGAAAAATTAAGCTATTGTCAAATCACTCGGCAAATCCAGAAGCTAAATTTATTTCCTCAGCCACATCCACACACAGCAGCTCTGTGGATGTGTTGACCTATTTGCAGAGGGTGTGAGCAAGTGTTTGGCTCAATAACTCCTGCATCAAAGCCCTAGAGAGGAAATGCTGTGACGACAGCAATGCAAAATGCATGTGTCACTTGTAGTTACACTGATATTTATTTACTCAGTGTAGACACATGTAGACACTAGAAATAGATTGAGACAACTGGCTGATTTTAAACAAGTTATAGAAGAGACGTGTGGTTATAGCCATGAGCTTGCACAAAATACTGACATAGATGGACTTGTAGCTTTGTCCCAGACTCTGATAGCATCAAACCTGGGAAGAGTTTAATGCAGTGAATGGGCAGTTCACCACACAGATAAAAGATCACCCCTTAGAATAAGTTTATTTGGTGAAAATGGCAAAGTGTGATTACAAGTTTCATTAAGAAGTAGTCCTATAATAAAAAATCACATAATATGTAATTCCAACCACCAGCAGCAACATCAGTCTTATGATTCCAGCTCAGCTCATGAAGTCACTTGCCTCAGTGACCTGGGTGCAGCATTTGAAACCCTAAAGATGTGAAGCAACCCAATCTTGCTTACTTCCAGAAGTGAGCTACAGATCTTACAGCCACCTGTGGATCAGGTGGCATGTGGTAACTTGTCCAGGTGCCCATGTGTCCTCCTGGCCTAGTTAGAAGGATTTAAGCAGTTATTAGGGCATGACAGAGGTACATTCTCAAGGAATTGGTAGGGCCTTGGTTTCAAGGTCAGAGCATGATTTTAAGGCAAGAAAACAGTGTCACATACTGGTTTACAAGGTGTTGTATCTGCTTCTCACCTCTTTCATCCGTCTCCTTTCTCATGCCAGATGAAAGATGCTAATTTAGTACAGTCCCAAATAAGCAGTAAATCATTATCCACCACACAGTGACCACTGTGCAGACAGGGATATGAAGGGCATTCCTATTTCTTTCTTTTGCATGAACATGTAATCCAATTTGCAATCCAGCTGTAAGTTATGGGAATCAGTGATCAGGGTTATGTTCCCAGATCCCACACAGCGTCTCTGTGCAGCACTGAGCTAATGCCTGCCATTCCAGGGAAATATTTCAGGCTTTCATTCACTGAGGGCCATGAAAGTCTGATGGAAGGAGTTAGCTGCATGCCAAATATTAATAACATTAACATATTAAAGACCATCTACTTACTGCCAAGCAAAATAAAATTCAATCATGTTAGAATAGTGGGAAATTTTCATTCGATACAAAAGAACAAAAGCCATGTCATTATTTATTCTAATGTCTTAACTAGGGAACATAATTTCAGATCTCAGGCCACATGCAATTTTGAGGGTGTTTTCAGTCATTTTCTTAATTTCTTTGTCATCAAGCAGCAGGGGGATCTGCAATCATGTTGTCAATTAGCAGGGACTACCAGTGGGTTTTCTACTCATCTAGAACGGCGGGCCTTATGAAACAATAGGTGGGTGTCCAGTTTGTTATAGAATCACAGAATCTTTTAGATTGGAAGAGACTTTTAAGATCATTGAGTCCAACCATAAACCTAACACTACCAAGTCTACAACTAAACCATGTGCCTAAGCACCACATCTACACAGCTTTTAAATACCTCCAGGGATGGTGACTCAACCACTTCTCTGGGCAGCCTGTTCCGAAGCTTGACAACCCCTTTTGGTGAAGAAGATTTTCCTAATATCCAGTTTAAACCTCCCCTGTCACAAATGGAGGCCATTTCCTCTTGTCCTACCACTTGGTACTTGGGAAAAGAGACCAACACACACTTCACTACACCCTCCTTTCAGATAGTTGTAGAGAGCGATAGGTTTCCCCTCAGCCTCCTCTTCTCCAGGCTAAACAACACCAGCTCCCTCAACCCCTCTTCATAAGACCTGCTCTCCAGACCCTTCACCACCTTTGTTGCCCTTCTTTGGACACACTCCTGCACTCAATGTCCTTCTTGTAGTGAGGGGCCCAAAACTGAACACAGTATTCAAGGTGGGGCCTCACCAGTGCCGAGTACAGGGGCACGATCACTGCCCTGCTCCTGCTGGCCACACTATTCCTGACACAAGCCACGATGCTGTTGGCCTTCTTGGCCACCTGAGCACACTGCTGGCTCATGTTCAGCTGGGTGTCAGCCAACACCCCCAGGGCCTTCTCTGCCAGGCAGCTCTCCAGCCACTCTTCCCCAAGCCTGTAGCGTTACATGGGGTTGTTGTGACCAAAGTGCAGGACCCGGTACTTGGCCTTGTGTGCTGGTTTTGGCTGGGATAGAGTTCATTCTCTTCACTGTAGCTGGTAAAGTGCCAATGGCACGTTGATGCTTTAGTTGTTAAGCAGCGGCTCAGTGTCGCTAAGTAGCGCCTGCAGTAGTCGGGGCCTTTCCAGCTTCCCATGCTCTGCCACGTGGGCAAGAGGCCAAGAGGGGCGGGGCCACAGCTGAGACAGCTGACCCCGACTGGCCAATGGGATGCTCGTTCCATACCATGTGACACCGTGACCGGTACATTAACCGGGGCGGTTGGTGTGCAGAGGGGTGGTTGTGGCTTGGGGACTGGTGGTGTTGGGTTGGCAGGTGGTGAGTGGCTGCATCATGTGCTGTTTGTTTGGGTTGTTCAATCCCCCTTCCCTCAGCCCCAGGTTTTGGCTCCCTTTCATTATTTTCCTTTCCACTGCATTATCACTGTTGTTGTTGCTATTATTGTTTTATTTTAATTATTAAACTGTTCTTATCTCAACTGTGCTGGTTTTGGCTGAGAAAGGGGTTAATTCTCCTCACTGTGGGGGTTGGCTACCTTTCCAGCTTCCCGTGCTCTGCCGCGTGGCGGGGGGGCTGGGAGGGGCAGGGCCATGGTGGGGGCGGCTGACCCCGACTGGCCAATGGCAGGTTCATTCCATACCATATGACACCATGACCAGTATATTGAGGGGGGGCAGTGGCAGCGCGGAGGCGGCGCGGCGTCGGGTCGGCGGGCGGCGAGCGGCTGCGGCATGTGCGGTTCATTTTGGCAGCTCGTTCCCCCTCTCCCCTCCCTTCCCCCCTCCCCCTGGGCTTTGCGCCTCTCGTTGTTCTCCTTTACATTGCATTTCTGTTGTTGTTTCTTTTAATTTTAATTATTAAACTGTTCTTATCCCAACCCACGAGCGTTACCCTTCTGATTCTCTCCCCCATCTACCGGTGGGGGAGTGAGCGAGCGACTGTGTGGGGCTGAGCTGCCAGCTAAACCACAACATCAACCCATGAGCTTTCTCACTTTTACCCTTCTGATTCTCTCCCCCATCCCACTGGTGGGAGAGTGAGCGAGCAGCTCTGTGGGGCTTAGTTGCCGCTGGGGCTAAAGCACAACACTTCTTTAAGCTTCCTACAATTGGCCTCAGCCCATCGATTCAGCCTGTCCAGGTCCCTCTGCAGAGCCTTCCTACCCCAAGCAGATCAATACTCCCACTCAACTTGGTGTCATCAGCTTACTGAGGGTGCACTCAATCCCCTCATCCAGATCATTGATAAAGACATTAAACAGAACTGGTCCCAACACTGAGCCCTGGGGAACAATGCTTATCACCAGCTGCCAGCTGGATTTAACACCATTCACAACCACTTTTTGGGCTTGGCCAGCCAGCCAGCTTTTTACCCAGTGAAGCATATGCCCATCCAAGCTATGAACACCCAGCTCCTCCAGGAGAATGCTGTGGGAAATGGTGTTAAAGGCTTTACTAAAATCTAGGTATACAACATCCACAGCCTTTCCCTCATCCACTGAGTAGGTCACCTAGCCATAGAAGGAGATCCGGTTGGACAGGCAAGACCTGCCTTTCATAAACCCACGCTGACTGGGCCTGATCACCTGGTTGTCCTATACCTACCATGTGACAGCACTCAAGATGATCTGCTCCATAGCCTTCCCTAGCACCAAGGTCATACCAGGAAAGGCTGCTGCACTGGTAGCTCAGCTCCACAGTGAGAAACCTCCCTCGCAGCAAGACAGCCTGAAAGTCAAATATCTCAGGGAGACAGAGGGAAGGAGATGACCAGCACTGTTATCTGCACAGCCTGCCAGCTCACCTGACTGTTGTTGGCTTTGTTCCCCAGGAGTCAAAAGCAACTCCACCTAGCTACCTGCAGCCACAGCTCACCATTTACCACTTTCAAGCAAATTTCATAAAAACAATCCATTTGAAAAACTCTCTCTTCTTGAGGTCTTTGCATTCCTTGCTGCTCTTTCACAAATATGATAGCTGTGGTTTCTCTGCTTCAGGCAGAAAAGCTGCCACGAACATCTCTGCTGCACTCATAACTGCTCAGGATTGTCAGTATAAAACTACTTGGTCAAGGGTAATAGACCCTATTATCAGTCACAGAACTTGAGATTTAACTTTGTGCACACCATTCACTTGAAACCACATGAAATACTATACAAATCATATAATTAGGTGATGTTTCAGGCTGAATAGGACCTTCGAATATGAAGAGTCAGCTCGCACTGCGGCCTCAGACCAGGGGAGGAGTAAAGAGACAGCTACCTTTATAAATAGGCAAGCTAAAGCAATTCACATCATAAAAGGAAATATACTGTACTCTGAGTGCAGACTATGCGGCGGGCAGCAGAGATTCCCAGATAAATAAGGCCTTGATTTTCAGATACATATGAGATGATTTGCATACTTAATACCAAAAGGGCAAGTCTGGCTAGTACATGGATGTAAATGATTGTACCTTCATTGCTGGCGGTGTATGTGTTCTCAAGGTTTTTGAAAATGGACAGATACTTGTGACTGTGAACATATGAAATACATAAAAAATATACAGCCATGTCTGGGATGCCCTTAAATGTGTGCTGATTTGCACTAATATAAGGTGAAATGGAACTAATGCACCTCACTGTTTCATAATGGAATACTGTCAAGCATTTCTTGACCCTGAGCATTATTAGTCATCTGCTAGAAGCAGGGGGGAAATCATAATGGTATCACAGAATGGCTCCAAAATTAGCTTCCAGGATCCTGCAGTATCCTTCTATACACAAAAGTCAGCTGAATTCAATAGAAGCTTAGTTTGTGCACCACATAGGAGAAAATATCTGGTCTGTTAAAAACAAAAATTAAATTATGTTTTATTTCAATTTTTATTCCTACATACCAAATCTGCCTTTTTCTTTTCCTCTAGATACTTACACGGGTGTTGATCTTATTTGTATTATTCATTCAGAAAATGTATGCATAGGTGCCACTAACTGTAACAGTTAGTGCACTGTTCCTGAGGATCATGTTGGGAAAAACACTACAGGTGAAGGAACAGATGCAGAAATGTTATGCAACATGATGACTTCATTCAAAACAGTCGGTGATGATAAAGGAGGAAGCAAAGTGCGTTGTGCTTTCCTACGCAGCTCCTGGCTTTTTCAGCTAGGGTCATTTAGAGCCACTGGCCTAACATTAACAGCATTTTACTGCCAGACCCAAATTCAAACACTTTTATTAATTTTATTTTGGCAGAACCTAATGTTAGCAAGAGGTAGATGCATTCTTAATAGCTGGAAAAAGAATTTCCTGTTCTCTATTTACAGTTGTTTGCATTTCATTCTGCCCTATTTAGATGAAGCTTTAATAGTTTACCAGTTCATGAAAGGCTATAGACATTTCCCATGCCAGATCTAGTCCTAAAGAAAGAGTAAAGAAGATATTTTAAAGTAGCAGTGCTTACGTACTATACTGGTGATACTACATTTGAAATGCAAGAGTTCTCACAGGATTTAGTATGGAAAGGAAGCTGAGACGAACCATATTTCAAATTCCAGTGGTTGCCCGGACAGATTTCTGTTTGTTAGCAATGATGACAAAATACCTGTTGCTACTTTTACATCGCAGACCATTTTCCTCCTGTGGTTAATTAATTCCAGGACAAAGTTTTGGAGAAATTTTGTGTGTAGAATCTACAAATAGCTAGGGTTTTAAAGCAGATTTTACTAAACAATATTAAATATAATAGTCAACAGAAATAAAAATGGGATGTCTCAGCAATAATAAATATTGAAGGAAGGCAGAGGGAATACCACATCCTCCTGCACTGAGAGCCAGGAAGAAATCCTCTTGGGAAGGTGAAAATGGATTTACCATGGATGAAAGAAAAAGGATATTGTGTGAGAGGATGCCATTTTCTCAGCCTTAGGCAATACATAACACATTTTTACCAGCTGGAAAAGAGCGTTGCTGCTGGTTACAGAATAACCATGGTAGAGCCAAATTTGAAAGGCCATGCTCATGGAGGCAAGATGGTAGGAAAAAAGTTTCAATGGGAGAAGATGACTTCAGTGGGGACCACTGAAAAGGACCAGGAAATTAAATCATCACAAGATTCTGCTCTCTGAAATAACACATTCAGTGATACCGATCATCAGCATCTCTTCCAAATTTTAATTATTTCAGGAGTAAGGGCCACAGAAGAAGCACTAAAGCCTTTTGCTTGGACTGCACTCATAGATTTTGTGGGTGGTCTTCTGCTACATATCTCCAACATGTAAAAGATCTTGCTGGCTCTCTTACACTACCTTTTTGTGTTTATCCTACAAGCTGAACTTATTCTGTTTTCTTGGACAGACAGTGAGCGCTTACTCTTGACGTGATGGAATTACACAAAGACTTCATGATTATAAACAATAAGTATTAAACTTTATTCTCTTCCTATTTATTCAGTTGCAGGCACATACTCCCAGTTTTATTGTGTTTTCCCTTTGACTGTATTCACTTCTTCATGGGCTTTTCTGTAATACCATCTTAATTTCTAGCTTTCTGGTCCGTTCTCTAACACTGTTTTTCAGAAGTACTCACCAAAATCTCAAGCATGTAGCTATCAGTATTCCCATGGTACTGGTGTCTAGTATGTTTGTGGTAGTTTTGAAGCTGCACAAGAAAGCCACAAAGTTTAGTGCTTAATATGCTAAATTTTTAATCAATTTATATCAGCACAGCCTTGCATGATCAGGAAAGCAATACCACTTTATGTTAACTGGCACTGCACCCACAGCTCTGGTGAAAAAGCTTACATCCGGAGGCTGAATTGAAATCATGGATATTTGAGTATGTATATTTAAAATTTAAGATTCCTAATAAATTCACAGTCATGGCTTAACACTTTCAGCTAAACATTTCAGTTTAAGTTAAACATTCATTTAAACATTTTCCATGCTTTTTAGTAAGATGTACAAAGAAACAATACATAAATTGAAGTGTGGCTTTCTGTGGCCATTCTCTGTGCCTGGTGACTCGTGATTTTTGAAGTATGCCAAGCCATAACCAATCTTAAACTAAAGGCTGTGCAGGCTGTTCATCAGTTCATTATAGAACCATAATCTTCTGAACCAGGGAACTAAAAACAACTGTGTGGCTAGTACACCCCTGACTGCACTGCAGTATTTGCAAATCTCCAGTTACACAAACTAGCCCAGGATTTTGAATGAGCATGATTTGTAAAAGTTCACTGACCTAATCACCCAGAGGGCCAAGGTTGTTCAGGGTCTAAGGAAACAATGTGGGTTTTAGGTCATATTTCTTTGCTAATTTAGGGGAAGACACTTTTCCAGTGCATTTTACAGACCAGTAGTTTCCCAAAAGATGGTGGGTCTTGTCTGTTTTGGCACAACCCTGGTGCAATTCCAGAGGAGTCAATTCCTCCTACCCAAGGAGAAATAGGGTGTCAGTGTCAAGAACTGGGGTTTTCCAGCAGGAAATTTTCACAGAAAGTAATTCAAAGATTGTCCTGAATTTATCAGAAAAATACAAATAACATGTTACAAGTTACAAACAATGAAACAAAGGCAATAAGGTTATCTCCATATGGCATAAGACATCTGCCCAAGGAAGCAGTGCTCCCCTACAAGCCAGGAGATTAGGTGTTCTGACATCCTATTAAGGACTAGGTGCTAGCCGAGTCCTAGCCAAACTGTCAACCTAGGATGGGTGAAAACCTAGAAGACAATGAATACAGAGAAAAAGTAGTAATGACAGGTGACAAAGGATGAAGAAAAAGGAAGTAGTGTGAGAGCTGAGGGCTCAAAATGGACTGAGAGGGCACTGGAGGGAAAGCAGAGAACAGAGAACAAAACAGCCCAGCTTTGACAGTGTAGCCATCCTGAAAGTAGAAAACCTCTTGCAGAAAATAGCCTTGTCCTTTTATTTAAGATGAATACCTTATTCAAGTGTCTAGTTAGCCCAGTTTGCTGAGGATTTAAATAGAGAAGTGGACTAATGAATATCCTGCTGTGCTGGAAGGTCTGTGGTTTCAGCTAAAAGTCTTCTATTTTGGGGGTTTGATTTTGATTTACTTCTTACTTGTAAAAGGCACAGAGAAGAACAACAAAATCAAGATGCACCAGTGTCTGGGCCCAAGCCTAAGCCTCATGCAGCTCAATTTCTGACAGCAAAAACAGAAAGCTCAGGCTGGCAGGGTTTTTCCTAAACATGACAACACTGATGCAGAGACAGCTCCTCTGGCTCTAAGCTACTCCAGTTCAGGGAGGATTCAGAGGCCAGATTTGACTTGACAGAAGATTGTTCTGCTCCAGATGATTTCCCATCTTCATGAGACCAGGGAACTGGCTGTGGTCCTTCTGATCATGCATGCACAGCCCATACCCAGTGCTTGACACATATGTCCTTGGGTCAGGGCCAGTGGGCCTTTCTCATGGCGTGAAGCTCCTACGCATGCAGGCAGCAGAGGAAAGTGAAAATTTCTAACAGATCCATGGAGCTCTTTTGCCATGCTGCCTTCAGTTCATCCAGCTCACCTGCTGTTGGGACTCCAGCATTAGACAACTTGTGGGACTCTTCAGGTCGTTTCTGACATAAAAGGGGATGAACTGTGTGGTCCAACATCTCTTTTGGTAGGCCAGCTATCTGTGAAGTAGGTTTATGCTTCTTTATTCCTGGATCCCTGCATTTTTCAGCAACCATATGGAAAACTTTTGCTAGGCTTCTTCTTATGGTTATAATCCCAGTGCTCAGCCTTTTTATGCCCTTGGCTTTGACTTTTTTTTTTTTTTTCACATATTTGTATTTTTGGCTTGTCTATTCACATCTTCATCAATCCATAGAAGCAGTAGCCTGTCCTCTATGTTTAAATTCAATTCAGAGTGAAAACCCTCCAACCAGCTTGGATTACTGATTAGCCTTGCGTATACCTTAGTTTTGGATGGTGTTTACCATCATTGTAGCTATCTAATTCCCTAAAGAGTGTACTTGTTTCTAACATTTATCCTGAATGAAAGACAGCTGTTATACCTGCTGGCTTCCAAAGGTTCTTCAACCAGAATTAAATGATACAAGCTTTCTGCCACTGGCCATTAGAACTAATAGAATATTTATTTTTAATTCAGTCATTGACATAACCTTAGATTTACTTCCTTCCTCTACAACCTACTCATTTGGAATACTCTCAATCTTTACCTCGTGGTCTGTTGCACCTCCAGTTTTTCTTTCTACACTGTAGGATCCCTACTTCTTTTTTCCAAAGTAACCCCTTTTCTGATCTTATTGGTTTTCCATTACCTTACAATCCTGTGCACGTGCTTATGTCTTCTCAGCCAATATCTTTTTTATTCTGTAAAAATTAAATCCTGTTATCCAAATTCTTAAGTCACACAAACTACTGGTAACCTTTCTGACCTCTGTCAAAAATTGTTTATTACACCACCTTGTTATGCAGTTCCTTTGGTGGATTTATTACTTAGAAATCTGCCCCATTCTTCCTGATAGGCAGAGGAAAACTTAGTTTATTTTTTTATAAATACTCTTCTTCCTCTATTAAACACACACACTTCCCCCAGCTTGCTTCTGATTCGTGAAATGGCTTATGACTTAGTTTTTCATCAGCCTTGTGTTGAGGCAAATATTTTCACAATAAAAGAATTCTTCTAATAAAAAATATTAATATTATGTTTAAATTATGGTATCATGAGCAGCACTTAGCAATAACAGGATAAACCAAAGTGCATTAAATCATATTTGTTTTCAAATCCAGCTGTGGAACAATGGAGGCAAAATAATAATCCCTAACAATGGCTGGATAGTAACTTGCAAATGGACTGGGGTATTTCAGTTTCCAAGCCCGTGTCTTCTCACAAGTCATCAATACCTTTAGCAGTACCTGGCACCCCTGCTGGCAACCTTACCAAAGTCCCTGTCCTACAAAGAAGTGCATGAGTACTTCGTATTAATATGGGTAAAATAGTATTGCTGGAAAAGCCAAAGAAACAAGTTCAGAGAGACAAATATATAGAAGTGTAGAGTCTTTCCTTTGGGGAGGTTTTCCACGTAATGGGCTCTGTACCAGACCCTTGAGGAGAAATCCTGGCCCAACTATTTCAATGGGAATTCTGCCACTGACTTCAGGGGTGCAGGATTGCATCCCTCCTGTTCACATGGACCCAGATCAGAACCCATGTGAATTAGTAGTCCAGGGGCATGACAATGTTTTCTTATTTATACCAAGTTTTTCTCTTATATCTGGATGACCCAAGAGATGACTGTGGATTCTCATCAGTATAAACAAGACCGGTACTTGCTTTGGAGGTTAGCCTACATCTCCATGTCTTTGCTTCTTTGCTTAAGAGCCTTCTTTCCTGGGCAAATTGTTTCTCAGCCTAGACAACAGGACTGGTGTTTTTCCTTTTTGTTTTTGTTTGTTTGTTTGTTTTCTTCTTTTTTTTTTCTTTTTCTTTTTCTTTTTTTGTTAAGAAGTAAAATACAAAAGTGGTTTCCAGAATCAAAAAATATATTCTTGATTGTTAGACCAATGTAAGCCATGTTCTGAAGAACTGGACATGTTGCAAAACATGGAATACTTCAATTCTTTCTTTTGTTTTCAGTTACTGATTGCTAACTGGTACACTTTACACAAAATGTGAATCAGCTAGATGATGTATGTTTGCAGTTGCAAACCCTGAATTGGCCATTATCTTTAACAAAGTTTTCTATTCTATCAACAGAAAATCGTGGTATGTTGGGGGGAGTAATTTATTTAGAGACATGTGCTGACAAGTTTGAATGAATAGCTTTCTTCCTCCAGGCTCACTACACTTTGGTCTAAGAACATACAAAAATTAGTCACTAACAGGAATTGTATAACATCAGTCAATTCCAAAAAAACTACCAGAGAGCTCCTGGAATTGATTAGGAAAAGCTACACTAAAATTTTCTGAAATTTTCTAAGAAAAAAAAAAGTCTTTAAGTTGTTTACAGAAGGTAGCGATTTTCTAGGGAAAAAGATTATGGCTTCCAACTCCAGGTTTTAGTAAGTGTCTAATTTCTCTGTTGTGCAGTAGCCTCCTGTTACTCTGTCTAATGAGCCATCACATTGTAACAGCCAGTGGGTATAAAGCTCTTCTGATATGTACATTTAATCTAATGCTTCAGTGGGAAGGGTATTTCATTTAATAGGAAATTTCTTCAGATCTTGTGGAATAATACATTTGGTTTTCCTCAATATTTTTATAGGCCATCCAATGAAAGGTATATTGTAAAATTAAGGTGTCATATTCTGCCTTGTGTTAGTTGGATATAAATCTGGAGGGCTGCCTCCTGGAAAACAGACCCAATTGTCAAAGTCAAACAGGATAAATGCTTTGAGACTCTGTAGAGTTCATTAGAAAGCTCACAGGAGGTATGAACTGCTGCTGGACTATTCTGGCAGTAAATTGCTATATCTGCCTTAAAACCTTGGCCTAGTTTGAGTCTGTTGGTCTTGATCATTGTGTCTGGGGAGCAAAGCTGATCTCTACCCACCCATTTCCTCTGTGCTCACACCTACCCAAACATGAAGAAGAAAACCTTCAGTGACAAGCCTCCACTAGCCTACAGGTTGGAAAAACATCAAAGTCATGGAGAACAAAACTAAAATATACAATAGAAAAAATGTCACATGAGAAATAAGGGACTCCTCAGACCTTGGAGAGCAGGGATCACAGCAGATCCTGCAGACTGTGCATGATAACTAGTGGGTAACTTCTACCCAACTACACCCTATGACTGAGGTTCAGTCCAGCTCAACTCTTACTTTGGCATGCCAGGCTTTGAAGAAGAAGGATAATAGGAGATTGTCCATTTTGTGAGGGATGCTGGTGGCTATTGCCAAAAGGTATTGCTAAAGACACTGTGATCTGCAGAAGAATTAACTGCCTGGAATTGATAGTTGCAAGCATTTTGCCTGGTAATTGACAGAGAAGCACAACAGAAATAGCTCTCCTGACCTCAGCAAAAGGTAACAGGTAATCCTTAAATGAGCCTTGCCACTGAAGTTTAAAGTGCCCCTAGACTGTATTTACAGGGTCTCTGACAAGAATAGACACTGAAAAAATAAGCATCTGGAAAGGAAGATTTGAAAGTCATCTGCGCTGCTGTTTTTATGGCTCTTGGTTTTCCTTCCAGAAGAATAAAGCAAACCCTATCTTTGTTCAACTAGTTCTAACATAGTAGTCTGAAATAAAAAGGATTATATATTCTATCATATGCAAACATAAACTCAAATTTTGTATAAAATTACTTTAATGTCTTGTGAGCCTTTATTTTCACATGCACCTAAATTATATAATATCTCACTGGCCGTTTGAAGACAGCAGAAATGTTGACCTAGTAACAGAATCTGGCAACCTATTTGTCCTTCTTCCTTACAATAAAAACTCTTCCCCAAGATACACTGTCTGACAAGAAACCAATCTCTTGTTTGACTTTGTAGGTGAGTTAGGGTTCGTCCTGCAACAAAGTTCAGAGGTTTGTGATGAGAAGTTATCTTGGGGCCAAGTGAAGCTCTCAAGGGGATCCACTTGTTAAAATGTTGATTTTCTCCAAGGGCTGTATATGCTTTCCTGATTAAACTGGGGCTAGTTAAAGGTCTCTCCCTTTTTGTTGCATTAGTTTTCTGGGAGTTAAAAGGAGAGATGAAAACCATCCCCTACCCACCCACTTTTATTTTAATGAATGTTAAACCTGCCTTGTAAACAGGTAGCAAGAACAAGTAAAGACTAATCAAAGATGATGACATTTCTTTCTGTTCTACCGCGTTCACAAACACCTACCGAAATGTCTACCCAAACGTTTAAGCAGTTGGGCCAGATTCAAAGCCTACAGCCTTTCCACTGATTTCAAATGGATGGGAGAAAAGTGATGCTGCCTGCCTCACTCAGAGCAACGCTCTTTCCTTGTCCTCATTCCCATTAAAGTTATTTTATAGGTAACAAGCACCTATCATTTAATCTTTCAGCAACATAGTCAATGATTACTACCACTACCCTATTTAGTCTCACCTCTCATGCAACCCTTTGAAAGACTTTTCTGAGAGTCTAACTCATTATCCTAGTTTACAAGTGCTTACTCTATATTTCCACTGACAAGATTTTCACTGTTCTGTGCCCTTTCAGAGACATAATCACTATAATACACTAGTGTGAAAATCTGTCTTTGTACATCCATTTGAAACTTGGTGCTTTTTTTTCTCTTCTTTCCTCTTGTGAAATACCAGAACATTTTTCAATTAGAGTAGATTCTTGTTGCAACTTCTATCAAAGCGCTGTTATCATAAAACATCTGTCCTAAATGTAAGAACATCTGTTTCCCAAACTCCTTCCTGGTCGCTAGATGACTCATTTCTTTGATAGATTTTCTTTGGAAAGGAAGTGTTTTCTATTTTTTCTAAGTACATTACTTTTGATTTTTTTTTCATTTAACATGTTAATCTAATGCTTCACAATATTAAGCTACACCACTCTGTGCTTTTCTTGTCATTCTTTCCATATTATAATACTTACACATGTAATATCATTATTTCAATTTCTCTGTCCCTACACTGATTTTTAAGTGCTACTCAAGCAGCAAAGCAAAGAATCCTGGATTTCATCCTCCATGAAGTGCTGACACTGAGGGAATGAAAACAATCTAAGGATGGCTGGCACCAGGTACCACTTGAGTTCATTAGAAGGCAGACATTTAACTCCTGTAATGTCTTTTGCAATTTTTTATGTCACATAACTATTGCTGAAGCCAAGCATACCAATGCAAGCCTTCTAAATTACTGCCTCAATTTTGCAGTCCAGCCCTATGCAGCAGAGCAGAACCCCATCAATTTATTTTGTCAAAATAAAAGGAAATTAAAGCCTCGGCAAGGTTACAGGTGAATTCCCACTGAAAATATGGATCTGACTTTATATCATCCTCACTGAGACACTGGAGCTTACTTTAAGTGACAAATCATGTAAGCACTATAGTGCAATTCTTTCTTGCACACTATTTCTCCGTTCAACTCCTGTGCAAGCACATAACTGCTGCATTGTCAGAAAGGTTCTTAACAGTTATTTCCTTTTTATTTAAATTGAGCTGCGACTACTTTGATCACACCTTTTAATTCTGAATTACCCTGAGCAGCGCCTTGCGGGCAGTGCTGAACGCACCTTGGGTCAATTACTGCTTCACAGCCATATCATGTCTTGAAGCACATAACGTTTCCTGCATGTCTCCCTTCCAATTACTGCCCGAGGCAAAGCCAGCTCAGCTGGTGAGATCTGATGCCTACACACACCATGTGCTTTTAACTGAGCTTTCAACAGCCTTATAAAGTGCCATTCACCCACCTGCCTAGTCCATTGAACAAGTGAGATGTGTTGAAGCAGATTCCTTCAGGACATAAATCAGCATCACTTTAGGGAGCTGTACTCAGTCTCACCAAGCAAGGAATGGGCCAGCAAGCCAGTAAAAAAACATGTTGTCTGCACAAATAACCTTCAAATATTCATGAGGGCTCCTGATATGGGCTCCTGTTTCAGTTGAGTAAACCCCAAAACTTGCCCTGAGTCCCTGTAATTTTCCAGGATCTTCACACAGATCAGGGAAATAACCAGATTCTGGAGCTTTTAGTATTAATATTCATTACTGAATTGAAGGTTAAAGGGAACTGAAAATGGTTTGTCCCTTGTGGTTTCTGAAATATTCGTAATATGATTCACAAGTGACTTGGAGCTTTGAGTAACTTAAGATTTGATTAGACATCCAATTCCCAGACTCTGTGAACTCAGTGCTTTCTACTAAAGTTGCTGGAAGTAACAACACTGGCTTCCAAAACAACATTTGCATAGCCTAAATCAGTAGCAGCAGTATTATAACTGGACAAACCAAACAAAAGTGGTTAAATGAGCTTTGGGCTTTTTTAGTTTTGCCCTCAACTACTTTTACGCCACTACATTTTCCCTGCTCTTCTTACTTCGGCAGTTTCTGGAGGTGATCCCTAAAATGCATTTTGCTGCCAGCCAGTTTTCACCAAGCAGGAGGATGTGTCATTAAACTTCCCATGTATTGCTGTAGTTATCGTGTTTCTTTTTTTTTTGATTAAGGCAACTGGCTGTATTCCTCCGAGACTGCAAGTTAACACTTCTTTGTAAATAAGAGTGAAAAAGACCAAAAACCTCAAGAATTCACAACAGCAGTGACCTATGAAAATTAGTACCAAGGTGGCTTGTGGCTGTCTTTTGTGCTGGCATTTTTCTGATCTGCTCCTTTGTGGATATTTCTAGAGAACCTGCTATATAGGTACATGAGCACTGAGATCTCCTTCCAGCAAAGGAAAAGCTTCTAAGGTCAAAAAAGTGGAGAAATTGAAAAAGGTAAGAAATCAATCAAGCAACGTAGAAAGGATAAGTTGGGTTGGGTCACTTAAGGTGAGGTCTAGGAGTTTGATTTTAGTCTTGTAGAGCAAAGAGGGAAAGAAGGAGAATAATTACACCATCATCAGGTGTAATTGTTGACAGTGTAGGTGTTACATCTGACCCACCACCCGCATTCTCTCTGTAACCCATGGGAAGAAAATGCACTTCTGGAGACCAGCACCTGTGTTTAGACTACAAGCGCCTGTTTCTCTCCACTGGCCCTGACACAAGCTTAAACATTTAGTCCTGTCAGACAAATAAAAAACCTCACTCAGCAGCCCAGTCTTCCTAGATATGTCTTCAGTTTCCAGGCACCGAGGTTTCCACCACAGAAAACACCTCTGTCTTGGCAGCACTGAGCATCTTGGCTTGCCTTTTAAGCCTGAATTATTTCTACATCTACAAACTAGTTATTCCCTTACTAGTCATGCATCCAACACTCAATGTAGTAGGCGTTCTCACAGTATCCTTAGGATATCAAACATCCAATCCTAGCCATAAAGAGAGGTCGGCCACAGTGTCAGTACCCTGTAGGTACCAGTACTGGTATGGATCAAAAGCAAAAGAGAGAATGGGAAAAGTCAGGGTTCGCTTCCTTGTGGTGCCTAAGGGGATCTGAACTCTTACATCCCAGGACAGTTCCCACACGTTACATTTATTCTCAGTTCCTGAATTTGTTCCACTTTGCATAGAATAAGAAACTGCTAATTGGATGAGAAAGGAAAAGAAGAGATAACAAATCTTTACAGCCCAAAATACAGGGTTCTTACTTGGGTTTCAGTCTATGAAGCAATGAATACCTGACAAAGTCTCTGGGACAGGAGACTTCAGTCAATCGTACCCACTTTGATACAAAGCAGAATAAATACTGTTGAATAAATCATTGAAGTCCAGTCTCTCTAAGGCCTGCCAATTCAGCCTTTCATTCATTCCTATTGCTGAAAGTCACATCATTTGAAGCACTCTTGAGTTACTCATTATTTGTTGATTTGTTTTTGAATGAATACTGTAGATGCAAAGAGATTGCACAGTGAAACAAGCAGATCTCCGAAGACAGACATACGAATCTATAAAAGGGTATTATAGAACTGCACAGGCCAAAGTTTTCAAAACAAGCATGTAAAATAAGGCTTTTTAATTCAAATTGCAGCACCCAACCAGAACAAATGGTACCTCACCTTGCCATGTCTTTCTTTGATGACGTTCTTATTTAGATACTTATATTGGCATTGCAAAGCCTAACATTAATTACCCATCTGAAGAAACAACTCTTGACCCCACTGTGTACTGAATATGGATTTGCCAACTAACAGTATGTAAATAATGCAGTGGTTTTAAGCACATAGTGACACTCAGAGAAACAAAGCTCTGCAGCGTTACAGGAAAAAGAAAGAGTTGGCTTCATTGGCATTTTTGGCACCCACAGTTCCACCATGAAACTTTGGTTCTTGAAGGTAAAAATTAAGTTTTGAGAGGCAGCTAAAACAGCCATTCTTACCACATTGTAAGTGGGAATATAATAAAGTGATTAGAATGCCTGTTTTCAGTATATATTCAGTACAAGAGCTGTGCTGAATATATATATATACACACACACACACGTATATATACAAATACACACACACACTCCTCTACTAAAATCTGAGACAGCTGAGTAGCCCTATGTGGAAGAAAATAGGTGAAAGGAGGCTCTTTTCTTGTGCCAAGGAGCCAGTGGGTAAGGAATGGACCCTGCCTCCCCACCCAGACTGTCCGGGTCTCCATGACAGAGCCCACTGCGGCTCCTGAGCTGGTTTGATCTTGTTCTGAATGTGAGCAGTGTCTTCAGAGAGGCAACACAGAGCAGAGCTATACTGGCAGAGCAAGGCCTGGAAAGAGAGCAATAGGAAGGACCCTCAGCTCAGACCAGCAAAGACAAGAGCTGCTCTGGGGCCTTTCTTACTTGCAAGATTGTCTCATTCTTTGCTTTCAATGTTTTCTTACAATGTGACACTTTTTCTGTTGTTTGTATCCCCTGCCCTTTCACTGAGCCCTTCTGTTTCAGAACAGTCCTCTGACAATGGTGATGAGGGAAGACTTGATTTCATTTAATTTTGTTTGGCAGAGCAAAAAATGAGATTTTGAGTCAGGGCTCTTGCCAAGGTGCTGTTACTTTCCAGAAAAAAAGACCCCTTGGGTGACATTAGCTTCTCCCTAAATGCCACCATGAAGTCCTCCCAGAAGGCCTGTGCTATGTTGAATACATGACCTGATTCCTGGGTCCTATCTGCCACAAAATGACCTTGATTTATGGAGATTTGACACAAATGTTCAAAATGTTCTTTGCAGTTCAGAGGGCTGAAATATGGGTCATGCTTAATATATAATTAGGTAAAGGTTTCCACTGACGGAGAACACTCCAATGAAGCTACATTTAAAGCAGTCCTGGGCTATAACTATTTCTAAGGTGCATTTTTCTGCTGCTGAGTTTTGCTGTCATATTGTACCCCAGGATGGGTAAATGTGTGGACCCAGCTTCCAAAGGATCAAATGGTAAATCTGTTAAGAACCAATTTAAGATGCTTATTGCTAGCTTTGTAAATACTCTAATCTCTTTGGGTACACAAAGTAGTAAATATACCCTGGAAAGCATTGTTCCAGTGCAGAGGCAGGAAGGAGACAGACACAAGGATTACAGCTGGTCAGCACTGTGCAGCTAAGTCAACACAATATTTTTTCAACAGAAAACTGAGTTATATGAACATTTTTCTCTGAAAATATCTGTCTGCCATGGAGAATTTCAGGATTTCCATAATAAAACCATAACCTTTTTTGAGAAAAAAAAAAACGTCCTGAATTGTGTTCTTCATCTTTTGTGTGTGTGAAAAGATAAAATTTTCTGAAGTTAAAAGGGAAAATATATCTTCCACTCAGCACTAGAAAAGACGATTAGTTCAGGAGAGACCCTTACGTCTGAGCATAAAACAGACTGGATCAGTGGTGCCTCTTGGGAGCAGAAGGTGTACCATGCAGTGGTGAACCTGCTATAAGGTGGTTTAGGCATTATTTTAAAGACTCAGCCACAAAGTGCTGGAAGATCTGTGGTACTTACAAGAGGTGTAGATTTGCCCTTTGATGGATTCTGGGGTTGCTATTAAAGGTTAAATATCAGCTTTTTCCTTTTCATTGTACACTGAGCTGCAAGGCTGTGCTCTGCTTTAACCCCACGTATGGGCCACAGAGAGCCACGGGTACTCTGGTTGCACAGAGATCGTGTATAGGTTACACAGCCTCTCCACATCTGGGCTCTCAAAATGACTGGAGAGATTTCTACCCCTCCTCCCCATCACTCCTTTGTGCAGCAAGGGATTTCCTGGCTGAGGAACTATAGCCATTTTGATTTATTAATTCAAATTAAAGCAAATCTTGTCCATAATCTGCAAGGTCCGGATATTGAAACAAACAATATTTTTAATGAATCCCTAAAGTTCCTCTTGTTTCTCCTAGCTGCACAAAAGTAATTATTTGACAAACCCCTTGTGGATCAGAAATTGAATAATCTGCCAGATCGTATACTGCACCAGGAAGAACAGTCAAAATAGCTGACAACCCAGCTTGCAGTGTTCTGCAAGCAAAAATACTCATACAGTACAGACATTGAAGAAGCTTGCATATAACCAGGCTTACTGGTAAATTATTTCCACTCCAAAAATAAGTAAAAGTTGATATGTACAAACATTAGCCAGTCAGCTCCGGTCATCGTAGGAGCTCTTTTTGTTCATTGTCTTTGACTCCCTTTGACAGAAGATTGATATGTGTTACAGGAAGTATTGCAGTGATTTCCCTATCAAATAACACGTGTGGAAAAAAATGTCTGTAGACTGTGGTGGCAAAGGCTCAGCCTGACAAGGACCTCTAGGGCAGTAAGCATATTATCTTTGTCGTCTGGCCAAGTTTTCATGGAACAGCAGTTCACTTCTCCCTGTAGTTTTTGTCTAAAGCCATGTGTGAGCACCAGTTGTGAGCTGGCTCTAAAGAAAACAAGATATGCATGAAAAGGGCTGTCTGCTAATTTTAGCAATATGTTTCAATAACAGCTTAAGTTTTCAGCATCTTAGCACCTATTTCTTTTAAGCCTCAGAAAATAAAATCATAGGGGTGTATATACACCAAAATCTTAGGTGACAACACTGTCACCTTTGGAAAACTCTGAAAACAGAATCAACATTTCTTAGCTTCTCCATGACTCAGTGTGAAGGAGTACCAGGTACCAAAACTTTATGAACATTCCTGTGTAGAGCCAATATTTCAGGCCCATCTCACTTGTATAACAAAGCAACATCTCTTGACTTAGCACTGAAATAAATGTTATGTTGTCATACGACTACTTTGAGTAACATCCGTCATTGAGTCAAATAAACTTGCAGGATATGTGCAAATATCTAATTCTCTTTCTATGCATCACATTAAAACATATAACCATAAAATCATTATCTTCACCCCAGCAGGATTATGCCAAACAAGAAAACAAACATCCACTACCATAGAGATATTGCATGTCAGTGCTATTACTATAACCATAATATGAGAAACGCTGCCTAGTAAGTTACATCCAATAGAACCCACTGATGGTAAGAGTGTTATTAAAATAACAACAGGGTCAAAGCAAGAACTGGCACACATGCCTATCTCTCTTTTATCCCACTTGAAACAGTGGTCAGAGTGACGCAGCATGTAGCGACTCTAACACAGCTCAGCACATAATTGGTAGGGATGCACTGGTTCACCATGTCTTACCAGCACAACTGTATTATCCTGGTATACAGCAGAGCTCAGAGGTGATGGTATTCATTGTTGCCACCCTTGAGGCCTTGTGAGAACACATAAGGAAGAGATTAACAGCTTTTTTAAGTTGCTATTTATTTCTACACATTTCTCTCAGAAATAAGAGTTTAGCTATCAGACAATATCCTGATGATATTCAAGAAGCACTTGCACAATGCCCTCAGAGATATGGTGTGAATTTTGGGGTTGTCCTGTGCAGGGACAGGAGTTGGACTCAACGATCCTTGTGGGTCCCTTCCAACTCAGGATGTTCTTTGATTCCGTAGTTCTATGATTCTAAGTAGTTTGCCTCTCTGATGACTTCTGCCCCTCTGACCATATTCATTAATTGAACTTGATCTTTGTTAGACTGCCTGCATATCAGCAAAAGCAATACATTAAGTGAACACTGCCGGGTATATGGCAGTGGTAATTCTGATGTATTTATTGTCTCCAAGAATATAGTAAGTACGTGGGCCATATTAGGAGGGTATAAACTATGTTTGCTTCACCCTCCCCAGCTTCCTGCTGCTTTTCAGGTTTTGTTGCATATCTCATTCTCTTCATCACATAAATTATCTCCAAGAGCTCCATTAAATGGTGTCCCTATGCATGACCATGATGTGATGTTAAGAGGGGACCTAATGGCCTTTAGTCTTCATAGAATCATCATAGAATCATAGAATCATTAAGGTTGGAAAAGACCCTTAAGATCATCGAGTCCAACCACTAACCTGTCACTGCCAAATCCACCACTAAACCATATCCTCAAGCACCACTTCTACCCTTCTTTTAAATACTTCCAGGGATGTACACTCCCCCACCTCCCTAGGCAGCCTGTTCCAATGCCTGACAACCCTTTCTGTGAAGAAGTTTTTCCTAATATCTAACCTAAACTTCCCCTGGCGCAGCTTGAGGCCATTTCCTCTCACCCTATTGCTTGTTACTAGGGAGAATCTTTCCCTTTCATGCAATGAAGGTATGTCAGTGCTCCTCACACCTCCTCCACACTGCATCCAGCCTTGGGTGAATCATATAGACCCAGTCCTGAATTTCTTGCTGTAGGAATTATTCCAGGGAGGCTGAAGTTTTCTGTTGTTTTTTTTAAGTCAAATATATCAAGTATGTTTTTAAAACAACAACTATAAACAAACAATACACATGTACATCTATGTTTAGGACACACACTGAGGTTGAAGACGGTTTATATTAATGCTCAGAAATCAAAGCACTCTAGAGCAGCTACACTAGATTTGGAAAAGGAGTTCTAGGTGTATTAATGTGGTTGTTTAACCCTCTTCTTTGCTGGGGAACTTACTGCACTAACATAGTGATGGTTCTTCAGCTGGAAGAAGGATTCATTTCTAAACAAGATTCCCTAGCTACAAATGTATGATGGGAGAAAGAGTTTGAATAAATCCCTAGTATAAGCTGTTTTGCTTCAAACATGGTTTCTTGAAACGATCATTTTATAGCTAAATAATTTGTCAGAAAAACATTACTTGTGGGATTTTTTTGTTCTACTGTGTAATATACCAGCAATCAGTTCCATATGGTACCCATATACTCTATCATTTAAGGTTTCTGGAGTCTACTTTCCCATTTTACTTCCCTGCACGTATACAAAAATATACTATAGCATACTTTTCTATCCCCTAAAATCATGTATGTAATTCCTTACTACGACTAAGTATGATGGTGTTTGACACAGATGAAAAAAATAGATAGTGAAAAATTTTCACAGTTCCTTTAAATGTATAATATAGTAAAAGTGAAAATTACTATGCATATATAATCCCCTTGTACTTTCAGCTAAATCAAGCTATCATCTCATGTGCTATAGTACAGATAATGAAGAGAAAGGAAAAGCAGTTTTAAGCTGCGAGGTTCCATCTGCAATCATGCCTCTGTATAACTGAGCAGGTATTTTTAAAGGCACCTCCCAGAGACTGTAAGAATCCTTCAGAGAGCAAAGCCAATGGGTCTGTAGCTATCAGGATGCACTGGGTAAACCCTCAAATGGGGAGAAGGCAGACTATGGTGGGGAGAGAGGTAAGAGGGGAACCTGAGGCTTTGCACTACCATTGCCATTAGTTTAAAAAGACCTATCTCTCCCAGCAGGGAGATTTTGACACTTTCATAGGGCTCTTCATCCCACCTTAAAATTGACCTAAGTGAGTCTTACTGCTGGAAAAGGGATCACTCCCACCCCACACCCCTAGAAGAACCCATTTGGGGGTTTTGGTTACAGAATGATTTGGTGTAAAATAGATGCCTAATCAGTCAGCTGCTGCTGTTAAAAAAGATGTTAGGGAGTCCATCCTCTTCCTCGGTACCAAATAACAAACAAAGCAGAGTGCTGGGTCTGTCTAGGGCAGCAAAGAAACACCAGCAGGATGTCCCACAGTGGTGTCAAACTAGGGTACAACTGCTGCTGCAGCAGTTTCCTCTCCGGGGTGTCTCCCCACATCACAAATATTTCTTCTTCTTTATTCCTTTTCAAGATGACTCCTTCTTTGTTTAAAAGAAGGAAAGTCTTTGTAATTGCCCAGCTACTGTTTAATCCAGCTGACGTTCATCTTCTTTAGTTTTAGCTTATTTGGGCAACCACCCTCCCAGAATTGTGTACTTGATCTATGTGCACACTGTGTACACCCCCAGGCTTAACAAGCACTGTTATCCAGGACATTTGCCAAGGCTGGGCCATGTGAGCCCCCCCCTCAGCCACCCTCTCCAGTGATCTTCTCAACCTTCCCTTCCCAGTCTTCACCAGCAAGCTTCGTTAATTAAGAACTTAAGGCTGTGTCCCATTGAGTCAGACCAACGAGCCATCTAGCCTAGTGGCAATAGGAGATGCTGCTTCAAAGTGCCATATTAGTCAGATTTTCCCAATCTCAGAGGCTTATGCAATGTTTTCTGAACCTTTTCTGATTTTTTAATGACAGCAGGTAAGAGACTTGAATATGGCTTTCAAGCATGTTGCATAGCGCCTATGCAAGTCACTCAGATATACCATTCTCCAAATGTAAGATTGAACTAATTTTTCTTGAAATCGTGCTTGTGGCAGGTGAGAAAGCACATTAAAATATGGAGTTAGACAGATAAATGTGTCCCAATCCATTAAGTCATTGATCATAATATGACTGAGGTATTTATGTCCCAGTGACACAGAACTGCACTGAGTGTCTGTGAACATGCCGGGGAAGTGAAGAACTGGTGCTGAATCAGCCTTACAGGAGTTCAGCACATTGCATCATCCTTTATGATCAAAGAAAGTGAGGGAAGCTAATGAGCAACCAGCACTGCCATCATCCCACACACATAAACCATCCTGCCACACACCACAGAGCACTACAGAGCTGAGAAAGATAATAATCCATGGGAAACAAGAAGATTCTGCTCACCACAAGCAGCACTGTGATTAGTGGTAGCATCAGAAGAATCTGTGCCAGTGGATGAACCCCTAGTTTATACTCTTTCCTAAGTAGATTTCTTAAGTGCCACTTAAATAAATAAACCTCTGTTCCACGTTAGCTGTATGAGTTAGGGAAAATACTTAAAATATTATGTGCGCCAGCTTCATTCCTGGGATTGCATTTAAATGCACCGTAACTTTGCTGACCACTTTTCTGTCCACCCACATTCAGCCCATTGCCAACCAGAGGTTTTCTACCCTACAAAATTCCCTTCCCAGGTTCTGAGCAGGCACCAGCTTCTTGGTGCCATCGATATAACTCTGCCACTTTTGTCTAAAATGTTTGTTGTGGCAGCAATGCTACAGCGAAATTAGGAAAAGGATCTCACGTCCAAAGCAAGGTATCATTTTAGGCATCATCACACCCTGCTAGCTCCTGCTGACACAGGTAGTGCCCATAGAAAAGGCTGTGGGGCCATGGCAATGGACTGGCAGGAGCCTTAGGAGACTGGGGAAAGATATGGTATTTTCTGGGTATTGGAAGGAGTAAAAGAAGACAGTAAGAGGAGAAGCCAGTGGTTGATAGGAGAAGCAGAGAGGGGTGGATGTGATGAGCAAGCCAGGAGTGAATTAAAAGAGCTAGAAGCAACATTCAAGCTAACCAGCTCCTCAAGTTCTCCCTACAGAAGCTGGTGGGAGATGGCTAATGGAGTTGTGGGGATCAACAGAAGCATAGAAAGCAGGGAGACAGATAAAATAGCAGTCTATGACTTAGTTTTACAAAAATAATGGCCAAAGACCCCCATTTTCAAAGGACTAAGCAATATTTTTGGTTGTATTTTTCTTTATCCTCTTAGCTGGTTCCCAGGAAAATCTCCTCTTCTCATCTCCAGCATGTTCATTGGTACATGTGGTCCAGTCATCAAGGGAAACTGGGAGCTGCACGTGGTTGGGTTGTTCTTTAGCTGATGCTAGCAATGCCGAAAGACAAATGCAAGGGGCATCTCCATTTCCCACAGACTGGACCTAAGGCATGTGCTGAGTAGCATGGGCTTCATCTCTTAAAGATAGACCCTCAAGCTCTATCAATAATCTGATTAGCAGACCTCCATGTCATGTCTCCTTGAATCACGCCTGTCTCCTTGAATCCCCCCACACCCACACAATTGGTAGAAAGTTCAAGGCTGTTTAACAACTGGAAATTCATGTGGAAGAAAAGTGAAAACATTGTTTTCTAGGTAAGGTGCTCTTGGGTCCACCCTGATCACTGATTGTGCATTCCAGCCACTGAAAGAAAGCAAAAGCCTTTTCCCAGCTGAAATACCCAAGGTAAATTTTAACTCATGACTGGATAAAAACTCCAAATGCCAAAATTTGAAGCCAGTGCCACAGAACAAAAATGCTGTTCCAAATAGACCTACAGCTATCAGACTCTTTCAATAAAAAACAATGGAACAATAAACTCTCAGATAGGAGTTAACAAGCATCTGGATAAACCTTCACTCACAGAAATGTTGAAGGGTGGCTACAGCTATAGCTATGAACATAGCTGCTGCAAGCAGTGCAATAGCAAACCTCAACTCTCCAGAAACTGTGCAAACACACAGCAAAGGTGTGTGTTGCTCCTTTGAACAAGACAGGTGGAAAATGGAGTGAGAATGGAAAATGAAGTCAAGAGCTGAAGCAACTTTCCCAAGAATAAAATACACATCTCCTAAGCCCGTCTCCTAGCCCTAGACTGCTAAAGCCTTTTCCACTCTCCACAGGACCTTGCTGAGAAAGGGATGATTTTTGTTGACTGTTACTAGCACCCAAAGTAATAGGTAATTCCTCTTGCAATAGGTAATTCCTCTTGAAGTGGCATATAACCTATTACCACATCCTGATCTGGGAATGAGCATTTTTATTAACAAGGCTCGAGTCTCCTCAGCTTGGAACAAGAAAATTAATCCTCTTATAGGTTTGTAAATGGGATACTTGGCAATTCCCTCCTGACAGGGAGGAATAAAAATAGGAAATATTTCACTTCCCATGGATCCTTAAGTATTACTGGATTCTCTCTAATCTCCAGACATAACAAGCATGATTAATTGCAGTGGCAAGAACAGCAGGTCTTCCTCACCAAATCCCCTGCATGCCAACATTTTGTTAGTGTGTGAGAATGCAGTGAAGTACCAGCTGTTGATAAAAGAGTGACTGTTCTTGTGCACTTTCCAGCTGTGACCACACAATAAAGCTAAAACATGTAAGAACCTACACTTTTGTCTACTCCCACATCTGCTTTGTGTGTAACTTCACTCATTGTCTCTATATACGTATATATAATACCTTTTACCCTATTTCACTTCTGCACACAGCTGTATGATTTTAACTAACGCCACAAACTGGAGAAGATTACAGCTGGAAGTATTTTTATATATTTACTTTACCTATGACCAGGAAAGGAAAAGAGAAAATATTAAAAGACCTCATTTAAGTAAAAATTTTATTTCAGTTGTTCTGGTCATTGAGTCCTTAACAGGATTCCTTTGGCCCTGATGGACAACTCGAGACCTGAGTTACACCCTCAGCTCTCCCTTCTTCTGCGCATCAACAGTGCCAAGGAAAGGAGAGATCTGTGACAGGCATCCACCCATGTAGTGAAGCATCTGGCCACTTATGCTAGATGTTCAGATGACATGCAGCAGTCAGCTACTACTGTGGTCATCAGAAGTGAGGAGAACCTGGTACCCCAAACAGGATCTCAGTTTCAGGGAGCTGCCAGGCTCCTCCATGCCTCCTGAGCCACAAGCAGTGCAACTCTGACTACATCCCATGGGCCTCCTGTGGCCCATGAAGCCTCCCTCTGTGTCTTCAAATGGAAAGTGTCTGCTCCATGTTATCATGCTGGCAGCAGGAGCTCCTCTCCGTGTGGCACAAGGGGGTGCTCTCAGAGGTGGACAGATGTCATCATCAGAGAGCCCTAACTGTCAGCAGCAGTATTTGCTGTGTCAGTGTTGGTGCAGAAAGCCAGAAAAAGCCAAGCATAAGTAAGGAGAGTCATCACAGTCAAATTCCTTAAACACTAGAGGGTGAAACCCATCCTGGCCTTCTGGCTACATTTACACTGAAATACTTATCCAAGATAGGGCACAGGTTTGAATGCTAGCTCATGGCCACCCTTACCATCAACTCCAAATAGATGAGTTGGACTTGATGATCCATGTGGGTCCCTTCCAACTCAGGACATTCTATGATTCTATGAAATAATGATTCTGGCCACAGTGGAGGATGCAACCCAGTGGGCAGCCTTGACCAAACCCATTTCAAGGGGAAAGAGTTTAGCCATGTATTTGAGTCATGCTGTGTCAAGGGGCCCAGGTCAGAGAGCATACCTGGCCCATATTCTGTAGTAGAATATGTGCAGCCAAGGGGTGAGAACACTGCATTCCTATCTACATTTCACTTGTAGCCTGCATCTAAACTGGCGCCTAATTATTAGATCACTTGCTTTTCACAGAACACACCATAAAAACACATGAAGCTCACACAACAGTTGTCTGCAAATCTATTCTGGAAGCATGTTTGGGATAAATATCCTGTTTACAGGAGCACCAGACAGTAAGGTTCAGTTGTTGCATTGGCACCGTTTGTGCCCTGCAGAAATCCTAAACTCCCCACCACATTGCATGTACATCACACACCACATGTACATTTCGCATTACATATACATACAGCATTTCACTAGCAGCAGCAGCTGGGACAGCTGGATGTTGAAGTCAGAGGTGTACTGAGAAGCTGACAAGGAGGAGGAAGTAGATTTCATGCATTTAAAGAGTCTGTTAAATCAGTGCTTAACCCATGAGTGTTCTTCTGTGTCTCATATGTCTCCATGTGGCTTTCAAAAAGCAGGTTTTTTCTGTTTCAGAAATAAAAGCTTCACTAATCAGCAAGCCATTATTTGAATATGCACTTGATGAATTCCTGCAGCTGACTTTAAGAATCTGTAATTTCCTCCTTGGTGGCTTTCATAAATGATAGTGAGACTGAAATGGATAGGTACCCTTCCTTGGACGTTATTAAAGTAAATATAGCATTAACTGGATTTGATCCCACTGGAAGGGTACTTTGATCTCCAGCCTAGGTAATACTTCTCTTCCTCTCTTCAGATGTACTCTATCTGCTCTCTTTAGAAGTGACAATTGCAAGGCCATCAGTTATTTGAAAGGTCTGCCACGGCAGGATTTGAAAAGCAGACTCCAATGCTTTTTCTGTGGCTGAAACTACACAACCCCCACAGCTTTTTATTACACTAAGCACTGGAGATTTTAAAGAAAAAATAAGCTAGACACCCTCAGTCTAAACACCCTTTATCTACTCTTTCCTGGAAAACAAGATTCATGACTCCAAACTGAGGACCAAGGAGAATGAAGCACTGACACAGGATTCAAGGGTCTCAATTTCAATATTGTGTTCCCAAAAATATGGGGTATTTGGGGGCTAACTTTCATTAAATATGAAATAGTTCTCATTGAAGATAACCTTTGTTCAATGTTGGGCATGAGATTGATTGGAAGATTAGGATCCAGCACCTCTCCAGATCCCTGCCTCTATTCACAGACCATTCCTTCATGGGCATCATGTTTCTTTCATGCAGTTTGCCTTGTTGAGCCTCCTCGGAGTACTGTCACACTACTTAAGAGATCACAGCTTTCAAATCTTTCTTAAGTCCATATGATCTTAAAAATCAGATTTTCACAGTGAAGGCAACACAAAATCCTTCAGGAAGCCGTTATGATATGCTGTATCAGGCCTTCCCCAAGGCAGCAATTCTGCCCCACTCCCCAAACACGGTGGAAGATCAAATTCAGTGTCACACTTATGCAAACCAGTAGGCCAATGGAAGCAGGACAACTCACAGAAAGGCTTCTGAATCCTGTGAGTGTTCCACACAGGCCAGCTAGGATCAGCAGAGACACTTTCACAAACACTGAGTTTAGCAGCTTTCAGAAGATACATCTCATTCACTGACCCAGTTGTTGTTTAACAGTAGTCCTCTATCCAATTAAACAGGATTAGAGTAATCTTCATTTAACTTACTGAGTAAAGATGGTTTCAAGCCACAGTTCAGATGCCTATCAGGGAATATGATATGATGTTCAGCCAAATCACATGATATTGACACTCGAGCCAGAAGGATGACGTGTCGTATGTACACAGCAGAAAAAACTTTCCCAAACCTTCAGAGTGAAATTTTGTGTCCACTGTGTAGAATAATTACATTTTACAATGCTGCAACTCTGGATGTCTCTGGCTGGCAACAGATGATATTAATTAAACAGCAGATTATGTCAGCACTGCCAGATGTTTTGCTAGCCATAGCCCCCTCGTTTGAGGAAACTTTGTGTCATGAAACTCTTGACTTGTTCATTCAAAAAAGCAATGAGTACATAGCCATGCTACATATCTTGGGTCAGGATCTAGAGTTTTCTCTTCATCCAGAAGGATGCCAGATGCAAGATAAGAAGAACATCTGGGGTTTTCCACACTAAAAGAAAAACTGTGACTTCACACAAAGTGTCTTGACAACAGCCAGGTCGGGTGATGTGGCAAGGGCATTGCAAGTCAGGATGACCAGTTCTGCCTCTGAATTTCCATTTGCTACCTCCATTAGTTTATCAGGATGTGTTCATTACCTTAGAATTTAAGTTATTTCATACCTTCTCCTCCTTCTTTTTTTGTATGGCACGTTGCATGTGGCCAGGGTGGGGAGCAATCATCCATGTGCCCCTAGGTTCAAATTACTATGGTAATATTAGTAGATACAGATATTTTCTTCAATGCCAATGGAGTACCAAGAAGAGACGAGACTTCCTCTCCACGCAGGCCATGCAGATGATCTGTCTAGTAGGGAAAAAACAGAAGCCCAGCCCTCATCTGGTGTAGACCCTCATGACAGCACTTACCCCAGTGGTGCTACATGAACTTACCTCATCAGGACAGTTTGTGAAGTGCAACAGGTCCTACAAAGGAGACAGAAAGCTAAATCTGGAATGTTTTTAGACAGCATTCAGAAAGTTCAGCATCACTGAAATGTAACAAGCACTCCAGAAAACCAGCCCAACAGCACTGATTTATTGCACTAAGCCCTTTTTAAATGAGATCTTCAGAAAATCAGATCATCTCCAAATGGAGAGAAAACAACCAACAAGGAATAAACCAGCCAAGACAGTAGTAAGCTAGCTTCAAAAAACTGTTGGGATTTGAAAGAATTATACATTAATTCTGGATATTTAATTGATTATTTTAACTGTGGCTCCCCATGGGCCTCCAAAACTGATGAAGTCATCATCCAGAAACAAAGGCCTGTGGCTCCATTCTGAAACTAGTAGGCTTTTGTGTAGTGTGATCTGCTCTGTAAGTGCCCCATAAATTACATCTGCATAGTGCTTTTATTAATAAGGATATGAAACATTACCAAGTCTGAAGCTAAGAGGAAGAGAAAACTGTTGCTCAAGGCCATTCAAGTGATATAGCAAGGCACAACAGGGTAAAACCTAAGCCAGAAAAAATTCAGGCTGAATCTCAGAAAAAAAAATCATACAATAATGTGTGTCAGACTGTTAAATATCTTCCCCAGACCAGTTAGAAAAATTTCCCTAAGTATTCAGAACCAAATTAGACAAGAAACTTGCCAATATGCTGTAGACAGTGATTCTCCTTGATGGAGTATGTGGCCTGAAGAGGTGTTTTTCATCAAACTTTGGTGAGGTAAGCATATATAACCCATCTCCCAGATGGTGCCTCAAGAGAAACACACACCTTCTCCAAGGACTTATGTCATCTCTAACTTTAGAGGTCAGTTCCAAGAACTTGCCTGCCCTGCACTCTGACATAGAGCACAGAGATCTCACACAGCTGCTGACCCAAGCTGCTGCCCCTTTGGTGTCCCGTAGTGTTGTGAGCTCTGAGAATCTCTGTACTTGCCTTATTACGATGTCCACACATCATTAGTTCATTAACTTAAGTGCTATGCTGGGACAATAAAGTCTCACAGCATTTTCCAGTAATATTAGCACATCACAAGCCAGCTTTGGCACCCAAACAACATGCTCTGCTTTGTTGGTGTACTGATTGTAGCTAGAATAGAGTTAATTTTCTTCATAGTAGCTTGTATGGTGCTATGTTTTGGATTTGTGATCAAAACAATGTTGATGACACACTGATGTTTTAGCTATTCCTGAACAGTTCTTAGGCAGCATCAGGACCTTTTCTGCTTCTCACGCTGCCCTGCCAGCAGCGTGGCTGGGGGTGCACAAGAAGATGAGGTGGGACACAACTGGGACAGCTGACCTCATCTGACCAAAGGGATGTTCCATACCATGTGACATTGTGCTCAGCAATAAGAGTTGGGGGAAGAGGGAGGAAGAAGGAATTTTTAGAGGGATGGTGTTTATCTTCCCAAGTTACTGTTAGATGTGATTAAGCCCTGCTTTCCTGGAAATGGCTAAACATCTGCCTGTTGATGAGAAACAGTGAATAAATTCCTTATTGCACACACAGCTTTTGCTTTACCTATTAAATTATCTTTATCTCAACCCACAAGTTTTCTCACTTTTACCCTTCTGATTCTCTTGCCCATCCCACTGGGGTGGGAGTGAGCGAGTGGCTGTGTGGGGCTTAGTTGTCTACCAGGGTTAAAACCCAACAGCTGGTTACTCTGGTCCTATCCAGAAAGGGAGTAGTTCTACCCAGTGAGCAGAGTCCCCAACAGTGTCCTTAATGAGCTTTGCTGGAAGTGAAAGACTATGGGGAAATTTGTTTTCTGGGAGAAAAACAGTTTTAAAATAAAAAGCAGAGTGCAAACTTCAAACACATGTGAGAAGCTTTTTGAGGACATGAAAGCTTGGTAAGGACCACTAATACCATGGGTATGAAACTATTATGTCACACAGACACAGCAGATTACAAAAGAGATAACACAACACAGTAACACAGGGGAAGGCTTTTGAGGCCACTTCCGTGCTTATTCACTTATCATTGAGGCCATATTTCCTGTAATGAACATTAAGTATGAAACTGTTGTGCTTATGCCTGCTCTTCTTCTGTAATTATGGGAAAGAGGCATCTTCAGAAGGAAAGTAAGGCAACATGAATCACTGAAGACTACTGTCACTCTCCCTTGACTTACATCTTGATTTACATTGTTAGCTGGGGCATTACAATAGATGTTTCAAGTTAGGTGGTCAAAAGCAGGTCATGCAGGCCTGGAGGACTATTGTAGACATCTAAGCTAATGAGTTCAAGAGAAAGAACTGTCCGCAGACCACAGTCAGGTCCTAGATATCTGTTCATCAAAGCGAAGAAGCACTCATGACAATTTTATTAAGAACCTCCCACCCTGGACTCTCCAAAAATGACTGATTATAGGGGACACAATGTAGGAACTGCAGCTACAGGATGTGCAAGTGCATGGACTTTGGGCCCATCAAGACTGTGTGTCAGCTGATACAGACCACAGCTTCAGCTGCCTTCAGAGCAATGGACACTCATCTGGTCTTCCATGTCCTGCCTGCAAATCGTGGCAGTGATTACTTCCTCCCATTCCCCATTTGCAGCTCACACAGACTCCTACTTGATCTGGTTTGGGTGGGTTTACTAAAACATTGCTCTGTGATTTCCAGCTCATGCTCTGCATTGCATGAACAGAGTCTACTCTAAACTACCAGATTATTTTGCTTTTCCTCCTAGGAATCACTCTGTGGGTATACAAGGGTCTTACAGCTACCCAGTTTGTCATTAAAATGCAGTATCCCATAATCATGCCAGCAGTAAGTGAAATTATGATACACAACCGTTGAAAAGACTCAGAGCTCCATCTTACTACTTTGGGTGGGCATTAATTCAAAGAATGTCAGCAATCAACATGTGGTATTGTTCTAATAAATACTCAAAATGACAACCATAAGGCCTGGCCAATGCAAGAAAAGCAAACGTCCATACAAATTATCTGTGGTAAGCACTCTCAGCGCTTAACATATCCCTAGAGGATACTGTTGTCATTACTTCGTGTTCCAGATATTTTGAGTTTTTCCACTTCTGCACACTTCTTCACTAAAGCCCTGTGAACACATCTACCCACTGCACAACTTAAAGGGATGTCTAAGGGATAGTTAGACTCCACACTATAACATGGGAGCAGTATTGTGGTTTTGCTCCTATTAGAGCACAGGTATTTTGCAGATGAGTGTTCCTGGTCGTGTGGAATTTGCACTAAGCATTTTCCAGTCAGTTTTGTTCCAGTGATACCTGGCTAATGAATTCCCCTGCCTTTGAAAAGGAACTTATCAACTTCTGAACGTTTCACCATCTGTGGCAGCAACATTAAGTTTTGTAGAAAACTGGCAATAAAAGGCCATAGGATAACTTCTAAACTGTACCCCAAAGTTGGGAACAGCAGCATGTAATACAGTCACACAGAGTAATAAAAGTGTAGTCAGTTATTTACATATTGAAAATCTGAAGTTGTTTTTCAAAGGCATATCCATAATACTAATTGAACACAAAGAAGGATAGTTTAGAAGTTTAAACATTAGTGTGAAACTTGGGAGACTTGGAGGAATATCTGCAAATAGCATGTCTAAGCACACGAAATCCAACTGTGATCTGTAACCAAAGGAGCAAAAAAGACCTCAGAAGGGCCTGTCTCCCAGCTTTTTACACAGGTTTCATATAGGAAGTAGGAAGTGAGGATTTCAATGGAAGCAACAAAGGCTCATCGTAAAGGAAGACAATATGGATCCAACTTTCTATCTACCCATATAAGTGTGATTCAAGACACCTCTGCTGAAATCTCTGCAAGTGCAGTGGTGTGACAGCAGCATGAACAAGAACAGATCAAGGCATTGGGTTTTATCCTAAATATCCATGGCTTCAATTTACCATGATACAGAGTAATGCCAGATGCAACCTTGTTCCAAGCTTTTTTCAGAGTGTCTTCTAGGAGAATAGCCATTATCTTAATTTAACAAATCAGGAACTAAAGTCTAGAGATATGCATTCTCAAAGATATATTGGTGCTTAAAATATCTCATAGAGACACCAAGCATCAGATGAGATCCCATGCATAATCAATCCAGTGAGCTCACATTGAGGATAAACTATCCTACAATTAGACATTATCTACTGTTAGCACAGAGGAAATAGGGCACACCAATGATATCAAGAACAGCAGTAGTAGGAGCAATAGCAATTATAGAGGTACCTTTCTGTGCCTGGAAATAACTGTAACTTTGTGATAATATTCAAATTTGCAAAAATCAAGGGGAGTCTCAGCAGCCCAGCTCTGAAAGTAGGGTTCTCCTTGGTATCAAAATTTCCAAATATTTTAGAAAAGCAAAATTATTGTCTGTAGGTGTCTGAACCAAAAAAATGTTCCTCAGTCTTTTTTTCTTTTGGATGATATCCTGGTTCTACCCACACATTTCACTCTTAATCCTGCTGTGGAGTTTAGCTAAGGAGGCCACAGAGTCTGCATTACACAGGGTAGAACGCTGAATATGAAATTCTTTTCCAGTTGTGGGGAAAAGACAAGGACTTTGCCCTATTGGCGTTGTGGCCTTGGACTTAGAATGAAGTTAGTTATTCTTGGTATGGCACATTTCCTTTTGTTTATCCCTCAACCATTTAAAAATAGCTTTCCAAGACTCACAGAATCTCCCAGTGTTTGTATTATAAAACAGATGCTTCTTTACACAGACTTAAGCAAGAGCTATATTTTGAGGACACATCCTTGTCCTGGACTTTCTCTGTAAATGCATCTGTCTGCACAAAGGCAGCAGTTCTGCCCTCCACACTTTTGACCACTGTGCGTTTATGGTTAAGCCAAGACAAAGACTTACCCTCCAGATTAATCGTAAGAGCTTTTCTTTCACACCATGAACACAACAGCCTGCTCAGGTCTAAGGATTTGAATCACAGACATTTGTACAACAAAACATGTTCCAAAAAAATGGCTTTCATCTTTTGTCTGTCATGAAGCATACCTACCTTGGTCTGTGCAGTTCTGTGTAAGTGAAGCCCTGCAGCAAAGTGTAGATCTGTCACCTCTGAATAGAAGCTGGTCAGGATCTTTCACTATTCTCTTGGCCTGGGCAGATGCAATACCTCCATTGGCACATGAAGGTCTTGAAGCCCACTTCAGATCATAAAAAGACGGTGTGAGTTTTAGAAATGCTAAACACACAGTGAACAGCCCAGTAGGTTATGAAGAATTTGGCTTAACCACTTCAGCCTGTGAATATGTGCTTACTTGCTAACCTAAGCAAGCACCTAACTGAATTGGACATTTTCAAATAAAACTTGAGCTTGATAAAGTTCATGCTGGACTAGTCAGAGAGCAAACTGAGACCATGATTATCTTAGATCAGACCATGACCATGTCCATCTTCGGCTAGAAAAGACCACGACAAGCTTAGACTTAGACCAGCTCTAAAAAGTAAACAATAAAAAAATTTCTGTGTCCGCTGTAGCTAAGGGAAGGAAGCAATGGACTTCAAATACACAGGGAAGTATAACTTTGATGTCACAAAATACATTCTGACTTCAGGGCTACTGAAACCCTGGAATAAACTAGACAGCTAGTTGTACTCTCCTACAATGCAGGGAAAGTCGTGATATTACTGGATCTCAGTGAAAACAAAAAAAACCAAAAAAAAACCAAACAAAAAAAACCTCCAGAAGCAACTAATCACACTCTGGAGTAGAGTCTGTCCTTTGGGCTACCTGAAAGCACAGAACCCCACATCTGGTCCTTAACAGAAACACTAAGGC
This sequence comes from Phalacrocorax aristotelis, assembly GCF_949628215.1. Classification (NCBI taxonomy): domain Eukaryota; kingdom Metazoa; phylum Chordata; class Aves; order Suliformes; family Phalacrocoracidae; genus Phalacrocorax; species Phalacrocorax aristotelis. Next base: position 154,808,543 of record NC_134277.1, read on the forward strand.
TCTTATCGGTGCAGTCACACCACAGTAATAAACACCTGATTGTTTGCAGTAGGCACCCATGCCTCCCCACACCGAGGTTACTGCTGCATAGGTCACTGGAGAAATGGGAAGCAAATAATCTAAACAAGCTCTCCACTTAATTTTATGACTCCCAGTTTATGTGTATATTTGGGGTTCAAGCACGTTTTCCTTCCAGGTGTGTTCTGCCTCTGGATCCAACTGAGTCTTTGAAGAGAGTAGAGACCTTACCTTTTCCTTGTTTTTCCTTTCCCCTGTCCCTGTCTGTTAAGTATTACCCCATGACCTTTCACTGATTGGCTTCAATTAAGGCCATGGATTTCCTCTTCCTGAACCAAAGTCAGGTTACAGTGCAAGAATAATAAAGGCCATCGAATGTGTTGCAGCCATCCATGTACAGTCCCCAGACATCAGCATTTGGAGTAAAACTTTACTTGGAACTCCCACATCTCAAGAGCCTCAAGACACAAATTTGCTGATAGCTTTTTGAAACCTCTAGTACTTCTCTGCAAGAATATTTCTTGGGTTTGTCTTTTTCTTCTTTTTTTTTTTTCTTTAATTAAAAAGCCAGTTTTGGTGGGGGTACTACAAGGAAAGACTTATTCTTGTTGGTTTTGCTTAAGCTTGAGCAAGACTGGCCACATTTCAGAACTTTTGGTTAATCATAAATTTTATAGTGTATGCCCTGTACATTGTTAGCATCACCAGGGATTGGCTGGATTTCAATAGTGCTGAGAAGACCTGGGTGGGATCAGAGACTTGCATCTGCTATCAGCTGCTGGAAAAAATTAATCAAAATAATTTTCCATTAGAAAATGCTCTTTCACTGAAAATTATTCTTCACAAAATCTCCTAGTTTTCATTCATTTACTACAAAAACACATTTCCCTGAAACAAAAGTTTTCTTATTTGGAAGACTGTGTTTGTTTTATTTCAGGTTCTATTCTATTCTGATGTGGGAGCTGTGTTTTGTTATTGCTGTTGAAATACCAAATTTTCATTTCAAAAGAGGTTTTATTTGGCTTTCTTTTCTATTGCTATTGTAGTCACATTCTTCCTGGCAGCATGTACTTCATGGCATGCCATAGTGTTCATCCTTAATAAGACAAATCTTTGGACCATGGTAATTTATGCAGAGACAATGTATGTCCACTGAAATGTATGTCAAGACTAAAATATTATTAGTACATTTAGATTGTAGTTCTCAAAACCAAATCCTGCTCACTGTTTAGCACCAAAAATCAACCTCTGTGCTTCCAAGCATCACAAGGAGATGTACATATATGAACCTAAGTGTCTTTTATAAAAGTTTCCTTCATCAATTCAGAAAGCAGCTGCATAAAGGCTCTCAGTCATTCTTTATTTAAGTGCCACTCTCAGTATGCCTTTAATATGAAGAAGGTAGGTTTACAGCATAAAACATCACCATACAGACTTCCTGCAACACTGAAGGCTGACCTAAGCATCACATTTCAGGGCTGAGGACTAAAGGATTTCATTCATTCTCAAAAGACCATTGCTCCTTCTAACTGGAGGGCAGCAAAGTTTATACGACTTTCTCAAGTTGAAAGGCATGAGACATCACAAACGTCAGTCTGCATCTGACAACTACTGACATAACCAAAAGCCCCATGAAAGCAAATCAAACAAATGATGGTTATTTGGAAAAGTGATTTAACTTCATTTTGCTCCACTGTAAAAATTGGATTATGTCCAAGTTGCTGGAGCTATGGTGAGTTCCACAATCCCTCTTTTATGGGGCACAATCAACTTATCAAAAATGATCCCAACTAATTATTTATAATACTGGCTTTCAGATGGTGTTGGTTTTTCCTGGGTTTGAAACCCAGCCAACACCTATATTGCTTCCGTCTACCACCAGGCTTCCTCTGCAGAGGGGATTTCATACACTTTTGAGCGGAGGAAACGAAGCAGCTTCTCATGAACTCAGGAAAGTCCAGTGTGTTTTTAGATCAGTCTGCTTTACTTTAAACATTTCATCCAAGAATATTTAAAGTCTGTCATTAAATTTATTATGTCCTGCTGGACAAATGTTTTCCTTTACTTCATAAGGCACTGGCTACTGTAATATAACAAAGTAGAAGTTGCTTTCCAGAGAAACATAGAGATTTATCAGAGATACTTCACTCAATCACATTCCAGCAAGCCAGGGCCACTCACTCATCTTTAGCGGAAGGGCAGGATGGGGGTTAAATTATAACTTAATCCATTATGAGGGCTGTTGTTAAAGATGTCTTAACAATGAAGTATCTGCTTCAGGAAATTATGAAAATGTTTATATCAGCTCTACATGCACCTTGTAAATATCAGAGCAATTGAAAAATTCAGTGACAACAAAGTCCTGAATAGGTACAACTCTTTCTGGTTCCCAAGGAGCATGCATAACTGGGAACTCCTGAACTTCAGCTGTAAAAACCCTCTTTTCTGTTACACATTTGGTCCAACGACCCAGTAAATACCCATACAGATTAAGAAATTCAGGGACCCTGTGTAGCCTCAAGCAACAACACTCTGCACAGCAGAGAACCTTGCACTGACTCACCAGACTGACAGCTAAGGGACAGTTTACACTAACTGGCCAATCTTTCCACGTGCTGGCAGGTTACAGGATGATCAAATACTGAGATGTCCATGTTAGCTGAGAATACACTGCCAGGAAGGGCATGGGAGGGAAAGACAGGGGCCATTGCCCTTGAGTGTAAAGGTGGCAGCACTAATTAGGCATGAGGATGGGAAAAACAGAGGGGGAACAGCATTTTGGTAGGGAAGTAGTCAAGCTTGTTATTAAGTTCAAATCTTTAATAGGCCACTAATTCTTTTGAGTCTGCAGTCTACTTTGTAATTGCTTTCAATATCTCCATGTTCCTCTGCCTATCAGAGCAAGACTGACCTGCCAGAGCCACTCTTCCAAGTGCACAAGCAGGTTCAGCAGTTTTATCGGTTCCTTCTGTAACACTGAATTAAAAAAGGGCAGGTCTGGTTCACTGGCTCTGAGGACAAGAGGCACAGCATGACTTGCCTCTACAATGGGAAACTCTCTCCCTTCCAAAAACAAGTCAGCCTCGTCCCTAAGGCCTGTTAAGGAGAGCATCTGGCCGGGGTGCTGCCTCCACCTCTGCCCGGGCATTGCCTGGACAAGGCTAACAGACAAGCCAAAGCTCTTCTAGGGAGCATGCGAGCAGGCAGAAAGGATGGTCCAACACAAAGGTCAAACCCTCTCCAGGCACACAGATGTACCCCCGGGGTCTAGGATGTACTTGTGATTCCCGGCATAGGGAATAAGCCCGGGCAGAGCTCCATGCAGCTGCAGCTAAACAGCTCTCAGCTCCCAGCCAGCCCAGATGTGTCTGTACCAACACAACAGGCAACACTGGCACCCTTTGGGGTGTGCGGAGGGGGCTCGACACAGCCCGGGACTTACGTTAGAGGGTCTCGAGTGCCACCTTCTGGCACGGCACCCCTGCGCATACCCAGCACGAGTGCGAAAGCAGCCAGACGTGGTGGGGCAGATGCGGGGTCTCCACCCCCAGCACCATCCCCATCAGGCTCCTGCTCTTGCGCACATCCTGTCTGGGTGCAAAGTCACTCTCCAGCCCAAGGACCCCCTGCTGTCTGCGTGCAGAAATTAAATGGAGAACAAGCCCCAGCTGTTCCAGAATACAAAGAGCATGCTTGCCTCGTCCAGGTTCATACCCCTGACAGAGGTGTCAAAGCAAGCAATTTCCCATTAAAGAAAGCCAAACAGGACGCAAACCTCAAAGATATGAAAAGGAGAGAACAAACATTCAAAATATTCAGACCTTTCCCTGGATTTCATAGCAAAGTGGCACAATTCCATCTCTTTTCCGGTCACCTTAAGTGCAAAGCAATAGAAGCTCTGCGCAGATAATCCATTTGTGGAAACAAGCCTGTGACACACAACTTTGTGCTCTATGTGAACTCCTCAGCAATATATTACCAGGAGCATTTACAGCTACCGACAGTCTGTAATCATCACCCTAATAATACCTCATCCAGTTACCATCCTAGCAATCTATATTTAATGTAATGTGAATGGCATGTACCACACACGGATCATGAAAGAACAGGAAAAAAATGCACCACAGAGAAAGACGAGCAATGATAAACAAAAGGCAAATCCTCACGGACATTTCCTGGAACATTCTCTTCATCTTCCTACCGCTGATCTGGGGAACAAGCCAGACGCAAAGTGGCATATACAATTTCATTTGCCTGAGTTGAAGCAATTTTATGCCAACACCAGGATCTCCAACATGATAAATTTTTACCTACTTCTAGTGTAACAACTGGTTATCTGTGTAGTGATGTGTCCTTCTCCTTCTCCCAAGCTGTGGGTACAGACTGGACCCAGGGGCCCTGAACTTTGCTTCCTGCCACATTCTCAGAGTTCAGATTTGTGGCAGAACTTAGTAAGGTTCACAGGAACTTGCTAATGGCACTTCCTACTGCAGCTGATGTACAGAAAGGATGATGAACACAACAGAGGACGGATGTTGGAGGCTCTGGTTTTGTTCCTAAAGGCACTCAGCTCAGCTCATGACTTTCCCACAACTTTGTGAAGCTGGGCAAGTCACTGAGGGTAGAATTTGTCTCATCTCATGTGGGAGAGTCACGTACCTTCCTGGTAGGCTCAATGCTGAAATGGTGATGCTCATCATGATGTACAGGGTGGACCTGCCTTTTCTTACCACTGGCTGCTGGGAGGACCCACTCAACCACATCATGGCAGGGCACCCCACTCATGGGTATCTACAACAAGGTGGGGTGAATATCACCTTATGTATCCGTTCCCTATCTATCCTGGAGGAAGAATCATCCCTTCTTTTATCTTTTCTAAGTCGATTATAAACTTAATAGCAGCAGAAGGGTCTCCAAGCACACACACACTGATAGAGGCACTCACAGAGGTAGAGTGGGCACCTCTCACTGTCAGAAAACAAATAACCAAGGACATGCTCTTAACTTGCAAGCTTTACTCACAGCTTTTCACTGCCATTAATAAGTCTGAGTAAACCTGCAAGTGTCCTGTAAGATTCTGGTTTTGACAAAGCCTGAGCTTTGTATTTGGAGACATTGACTTGCGGAGGCTAAATATCCTCCCTTAATTCACAGTAACTCATAGGAATAGCCAGGAACATCTGATAAATCCTGTAAAATATTGTACATATTAACTCTCCATTTAGGAAAACAGGATCGCTGCTACCTCTACCCTGGCAGACTGTTCCCCTTCCAGAGCTTCTCTAGAAAAAACATTTGTGAAAACACAGAAACTTTCACTAAAAGATTAAACTTGCCAAATACTGAAGGCCTTCACATCTCACTGACAACAGATCATACTCTGGGAAATGGCTAAAACTTCCAGTGGTATTGTGAATTACCCCCCACTGCCCCTTCCCTTGCATCTTTTCAACACCTGTGTCTTTATTCAGCCTTTCACAACCTTCCACTTCTCCCAGCTCCAGAAAAATCTGACTCTCTCTCAAGAAACTGATTTTTTGTGGGCTGTGTCTGCTTTAGGAGAAAGCCCTTGAAAATTTAACAGCCAGCTACTGACATGCTTTGGACAGGCCTGTCCACAAAATGAAGTGTACCCTGTTTGCTTTGTCCAGTTGCATCAGCTGGTCTAATGTTAGATATTGCCTGTCCTTACAGATGGAGGAGAAAGCTATTAATCATAAAATAGTATTCATTTTAATAATTGGCTCCACAGAGTTACCCCAAATTTCTTACCCAGTAATAAAAGCTCACTAGATTTCAGCAGCACCTCTATTTACCAGCAACGTAAAGAACAGCTTTCTGTTAGTAGCTTGAGCCACTGCCTCTATGTTTTTACACTGCAAGCAACTATGCAAACACCAGCCCACCCTAGAGAAATTTGGGGAATATTGGAAGCCTCACAGCCTTTCACAGCAGCTCAGCACAATGCTATTTCACTCAGCCCTTTCTGTTATTTGATACAGGGTAAATATTCAGTGTTCAGTGGCCTCCACAGACACATTTCCACCTGTGTGGCAAGCCAGTGCTTGCCTGCTGGTTTGTAACGTAAAACATGTGGGAATACTGAAAATCTCAAGAGGTCTGTCTTACACTTCCTGTTCTTTATTTACCTTGCTGTGTTCAGTTTGTTTTTCCATTTATATTTAGCACAGATAAAAGCGGGGCAACCAGCTCATATGTCTTAGTAAAATAATGGGAAGAGCTGGACACGAAAGCCATCAATAGGCAGGATGAGGCACCTCCACCACCCCAAACAAAGGACAAAACTTTAAGCCAGCTTTGAGCTGTAATGCATAGAATTAAGTGCTTTTTTCCCAAACCTCCATAAGCAGGCAAAAATCTTTCACGCACTCACTCCTCACAGGTTGAATAGGTTTGTTATTTTCAGTCAAAGTCTTGGGGAACAGCATGATTAGGAGACTGCTTTGATCGCACCATGCAAAACCCAGCTCGGGGCTGGGCAATTACAGGGTGCCCTTTGCAGAGGACACAAGGCAAAACTACCTGCAAGCCCCTTATCAGTTCATTCAGAGCCAGGATCAGGATGAACTCCAGTTTGATGTGTCCAAATAAAGTATGACAGGACTATTAAAGTACCTTTGTCTTTGTTTGCATAATTAAGAGAGGGGCTTCGTTATACAAGGCACAGGGTGGACACACGGTGAAGGACTACCATAAGACACTTGTAGCTGAACATGGGACAGTATGGGGTGTGACAAACCCAGGCAGCAGTGATGGGGACAGTGAACTACAATGATAACACACCATGCCCAGAATCAACTATGCACACAGCACAGTGACTTTCCTTCACCTCTCTATCCTTTTCAAGGAAAATTAATACCTTTCAAGAGGATGCTTATTTCTGACAAATAACCTCAGGATTTCTCCACAGGCCAGAATTGTCGTCTCAGTAACAAACTGTTAACCGTTTCCTGAGACTATGTAGAACTATTAACTGAAAAATAAAATGAACAAGAACAGGCCCCAAATAAAAAGATGGCCTAGCTCCACTAAAACACTAAATATCCCCAGGATACAGAGTTGTACAGATGCAGAGCTTTATGAAAAGCTCTGAGAGCTTAAAGAAAACTCTACCACATAAAGAGGGACTTAGTAACAGCAACAATTCTACTTTGCCCCACAAGCCCCAGTGGCAGTTTCTATCCATTAGGCCTGTGCAGTCGTAGGCAGATTTGTCCACTAACTTCAGTTTCACTTTGAGCTTCTTTGCCAAGATATTCAGCACTTCTGCTTTTGGTGACTGTTGCACCCAAAGACAAAACCAGCCTGCAGTGAGCTAGAAGTTTTTTTGGTAAGGCATTTAGTCTGAGGTCACTCCTGCTCCAGCTGTCACAAAGCTATGTTGTTTCAGGAACATAGCAGAATGGGGCTTTTTACAAGGTGTGTGTAGGCTTTCTGTCGAACCCTGACTTTGGCATTCCTTTATCAGGGGCAGGGGAAAAGCATGATAAAACTTATAATACTGTGGCAAATTAGAGCTCTGACTGTGCCTTCCAGGGAAAGTAAAGTGCAGTCAACAGCTTTCCGTGGTGGGCAGAGACCCTACAGCTCCCAGTACTGTTGCCCTCTCCCTCAAGGCACAGTGCATCAGACATGTGCAGTACCATAGGAATGCAGACATTTGGGAGGTTTGATCCCTTATACTCTCTTCACCTTCTGAGGGAAGGGGCAGCTCAGCATGACTCTTTCAGGTCAGCCACATTAGTTCTTGCTGTGCCCAATGAATGTGCAGCAGGCCACCATCAAGGAGTATGGCCATGCAGTAAGAGTCAATAGATGATGTGCTGAGGATAGATAGTGAGTACTGGAAATGCATGCGGCAAGACCCATGTATGCAGGCTCTGATTTCTAGGTACAATAGTCTAACTTCAGGAAATCCGGTTCAAGGGACAATCCCATGTTCACAGGCTCATCTCGCAGCAGCCATTGGACTGGGATAGGATTTCACTTCTGGACTCCTACGTATTTGCTATGACATGCATTCATGATTGCAGAGGTCACCAGAGAAAAGGCTTTGTATGTCACCAACAGAAATGATTTTCAGGAATGCGTTGTGCTGTCTCCTCATGTCCCAGCACGAACACACAGCAGTGAGCAATTCTGTTCATGCCGCAGGACCCTGCTTGCAAACCAGGGCTGGCACAGTGGCTGCTCGGGGGAGCTCCATGAAGTGGAGTGGAGGATGGGGCTGTGGAGATTTGCTTTGAATCCCTGACTCATGCTACACTTGGCTCAAGTCAAAAACTCACTCCAGTGAACGCTAAAGTCATTCATTATTTCTTTTTCTTAAACAATAAAAGTAACATTTTATGTGTCCAGAAAGGGTAATAAAAATGTAATGGACACTCTGTGAGCCTAAATCAAAACCCAGTGAAGGCAATGGAAGGCGCTCTGTGGCTCCCACACACTTTTGATCATGCCTCCTTTACTTCAGTTTTTTCATCAAAAGACTTTTTCATTTAGCAAGGAGGAAGGATCTCTCTGTTTTAACACTAATCTCCACCTCTCCTGAAGCAGTCTTATTTGTCATTGTGCTCTTTAGTACAAAAAAAAAAAAAAAGATTAATTCCTTCTTTTTCTTTTAATGCAGTAATATCCTAAGTCAGGGCATCAGAATACTGGACTAACATCACTAAGGGATTTTAGGAAAAAAATTAGATCCAAACCTGTGGGAGGTAAGGATTACTCCAGGCCTGAAGAGAAGGGGAAAAATCTTTATCTTAACGACAAAAGGCTCTTCTAATCAGTAATGTTTACACCATATTAAGCATAGGGTGTTATTACCTTCTTTTGGGATGTCACATACAAAAAAAATCCCACAGAATTAAGAAAAAAAGGAACTTTAAAGGCTCATGAGTACAGTCAGGTCTGACTGAGTTATCCAAGTAATTCCTATTTATACCCTTTGTTAAGGCTGTTAGTAAACGCCTGGGGCCAAGGCCTCCTTTACTGTAAATAGGAAAGTTCTGCAGGAGTCAGAGATGCCCCTGCTAGTGCATACATGCCAGATATGCCTCAATCAAGCTTCTTGCATACATGACTATGCAACTTGCAGCCAACCTATCCATCTGAAAAAAAGAAAAATCTCTTTTTGTGAACACCACTGCATATTTAGCTGTTGATTTCTAAAAAGAATAAGGTACATAAATGTCTGAGAAAAAATACAGCTTTCAGGCTTATGCCCTTCAATTTGGAGTGGAGCTGCTAAACTCATAGTTGAGCAGTACTGGATGTTACCAACACACTTCTCTATTCAGTCTCATCTTGCTGTGACCCAGGTATTTTCAAGCAGGGCTAGAATTTCACAAAGACTTCTGCAAGGGTGTGAAGCAGTCATTAATATTCACAAATTATAATGAGGGGGAGGTGCCTGAAGCCTGCTTCAGAAGAGGTTCTCAGCCAACAGGACAGAGTAAGGGATCCACTTCCAAAATGTGGCTTTGTCAGGACCACGGTCATTTACACATCAACTGCAGAATTTCTCTTATGCACAAGTTGTGCAGAGGTTACAGCTTTCTCTTTCAGCTCTGAAGCAACATGGTGTTGGTTAGTTATTCTCAGCTTCTTATTAACTACTCTTTGTAATATATTCCTTATTCGTCTAGGCCAAGGCAATCTCGGGTTAACAAGTTTATCATTAAAATGTAATATCAGTATACATAATTAAGATCAACCCAAGCATCTGACCCAGCCTTGAATCCACGACTCTGGTTGGCAGCCTTCAAAAAGATTATTCCCTTTTCTTCAGGAGATGTCTCAGTTTTTTTCTTTAAAGCTGGGTTTTAGCAGGGCAGCTTTCCAGTCTGTGTGGCTTCCCTTCCGGACCTTTTTCAAAACAACCCTTTAGTCCCTTGCTCTGTGGTTTCTTTCAGATTTGAGACAAGCGCTGTTCTAAAACCCACATGTTAGAATTTGGGATTAAAAATAGCCACCACAGACTGCTTAGCATGAAGCAGCCATTCATAACGCACAACAGCCGCCACCACAGCCCACGCCAAGTTCTCAGCCCGTGCGGAGCAGCCCAGCCCCGCCAACAAGCACGGTGCTGTGCCAGTGCCTTTTCCAGACAGTCTCAGCCCTTTTGTCTCTTCCCATCCCACCTTGCAAAGCTCTCAGAGTATGTCTGCTCTTCCAGAGAAGTGCCACCGCACTCTCAGAAACCTCACTGAGGCTTGTGTTCAATAACCACTAGCAAATTTCTAGGTTAAGCTCCTTGAGCCAGCATTAAACACTGACTTCCAATAGGCATAATCTGATACCACAGTGTATTTCACAAGATCCTTGTGAAACTCTGCAACATACCATTACATATGAATAGTTCCAGCAAATTTAAAGAAACATATGTAATTACTAAGAACTGATATGTAAAAGAACAAAATTCCTCTTTCCTGATTGGCCATAAATATTAGTTTGAGGCTGCAAAGCCTTTAACACACCTTAAACCCTTCAATTTTCTTCACAGGACTGTTTAAGAGCAATCATTTCCCCATTTATGTCCCATGGACATCCCAACTCTTTATAGCTATACCTCTTCTATACACTTCTTACCCCTTCCCCCGGCCAGGGTTCACCCCCTTCACTTCATTACCTCTCCCACCTTACCCTGCCTCTTCCCTCTACTCCAAAGTTCATTAACTCTTCAGTATACCTCAGTCCCCCAATCTGAGACTCTGTTGCCATGATTCACTGAGTGTAAAACACACATATCACTCTGCCCAACTGCAATGATATAATTTTAGAGTCATTTTACACATAAGCCAAAGCAACAGCAAAAAGTCCAGTTGGACTAAAAGGTGAAGCTGGAAAAGCCTCCAGTCCTTCGGTCGCTAGGGCCTTACTACCGAATTCAGTAAGTGCATGATCAAATCCCAGGTCCTAAGCAGGTCCTTAATCCAGCCTTCCTGTCAAAGCACGGCTGTTGTTAACACTAGGTCAGCTGTGCTACAGCTTCTAAATCTCCAAGAATGATGGCTCCCTGCTCCACTGCTCTCCTAGTGAAGAAGTTTTTCTTATACCCAATATGAACTTCCCCAAAGGCAATTTGGGGCATTGCCCACTGTTGTTCCCTCTGATACAGCAGAAAACGGTTTGGCTCTGTCCTCACTGTAACTCCCCACTGAGCAGCTGTGGGCTGCTAGCTGATCACCCTGAAGGCACCTCTTTACCAGAGCACACAAGCTCAGCTCTCACAGGTCCCAGCCTCTCCTCAAGGCCTCAGACCACCTTGAGAGCTCTGCTCTAAAGCCTCTCCAGTTCATCTGCATCCCTCTTGAACTGAGGAGCCCACAGCTGGGTGTCCAGTGCTAAACAACGGAGCACACGGATTCCCCTTGATCTGCTAGCCACATTACCTCTGCTGGAGCCCAGTGGCAGTTTGCCTTGTTTCCTGCATACGTGCATTTTTGGCTAATATATTCAGCCTAGTGTCCATTACAGTCCCGGGTCCTTTTTTGCAGGGTGGCTTTTCAGCCAGTCAGGTCAGCTGCTGCAGGGGGTTATCCTGCTCCATGTGCAGAGCCTCACACCCCTCAGCTGAACTTTGTGAGGTTTCTGTCAAGCTAATCCTCCAAATCCTTCATATTCCTTTTGAATCAAATCTTTTCCATTTAGCACATCAATTCCTCCCTCTAATTTAGTGCTACCTCCATGCTTTCTAAAGTGCACTCTGTCTCGTCATGCAGAGCTGAAAATATGACCAGCGTCAGGGTCAGTATGAATCCCCAAGCTAGTCGTGTCAGCCCCCGAGGTACTTCACTTCTTTCTCACCAAACGGACTTTGAGCCATTCACTAACACCCCTTTAGCCTGGTGGCCCACACCATTTTTAACCCATCTAACAGTCCATTTTTCCTGCTGGAAGCAGGTAAACCCTATTTTCCCTTAGCCTCTTTGTCTCTGCAGATCTTTCAGGCAGAGCAAAAGAGGGTTTTCAGTAATATGATGCTATGCATTTTAATTAAAATTACTAGTTCACAGAATCAGAATTTATGAATTTTAAGGATAAGAGCATGGTGAAAATAGATGCTCTTCTCACTACATTAAGTTGCATCCACTGAGGTTGTCTTGGAAGCTTTGACTACAGCTAGGAAACATCTTTCACATTTTACAGAGAGGAGGGAGTTGGCAACACAGAGATTAAGAAGAGCCAATCCTCCTGGCCCCACAAGTTACACAGCAACAGCTTCACATGGCTATGAGCCATCAGGCACAAACCACCATACAGAGCCCCACAGAAGTTAAACCTCTGGGAGGAGGTCATAGGCAGGAGGCACCAGGACCCCATCGGAGACCCACCACTCTGCTGCAGAGCAGAACTGGCTTCCAGCTGGCTTCCAGGGGGAGCTGGCAACATTTCCCTTCAATTAAGCAATTTTCTGATTTCGTTGTTGAAATCTTTGTCCCTTGTTTTTAACTAATAGCTCTGTTAATTCAACTTCATTTTTACAATGGGATAATAAACTTCTGGGGGAAAAGCCATGCATTTCAGTCCCTCCTGCACTAAACATAAAAATAAAATAACAGTGCATGACTGTTCTTTACTGCCTTTTAAATTCTCAGGAAATGAGCTCTCCATGAGCAGGTAAAGTGGGGGCTTTTGACGACAACTTATGAATCAGATGACACACAAGGGAAGCAAAGGGAAAGAGAGAAAAATACCCTCCTAATCTGTTCTCAAACAGATTGTCAAAATGTGCTCCTGCTGAAGCCAAATATTTTAAAATTTAAATGAATGGGCACAATCTGGTGCCAGTGTGAACTGACAGCACGTGAACCCCTGCGAGCTGAAACACAGCGACAGTACCAGGAACCAGCACTGTATGTCTCCCACAGCCACCATCCAGGTGAGAAAAAATTAGCCAGTAGGAGGAGTCTTTGTACCTTCTACTCATACAAACAAGCTTCCAAAAAGCAAATTCCAAAAAAGCAGTTAGTCATAGAAGCATCAGTTGCCAAAGCAAAAAGGTCAAATTCAGGATATTTGTCTTTCTCTACAGTGACAAGCGTCATCATTGACCACATGCTATGGCAGTAAGGTGGCCTTGACAGACCATAGATGTTAAAAAGATTATATTAGTATCCAGGTATTATAAAAGAATTGGCCAAAAATCCAAACAACTCATTTAAGGCTATGGCTGCTAACCTTCCACACAAAAAAAGAGAAATTTTCCAGGGGCAATACTGCTTCCCACCGGACTTGTGGACCCTGCAGGTGACCTCACTGACCTGGGGGACTGGGGAGGAAAGAACCTTCACCCTTCTGCAGTCAGTGTCTGAATCTCCCCTGAGCTCACGTGAACCAGGACTCCCAAAGGCAGCAGCTGTGGAGGGTCACAAGACCATCATGGGGTGCCTCCAACATCTCTGAGCCCAATCCTGGGGCTCCCCAAGCACCGTCCACCCTGTGCTGGGCACTCACAATATCCACAGGCTTCACCTCATTGCAAAATAATACTTGAACCAGCAAATGGCACCACATTAGCTTGTGACCTGCAGATTGGAGCTGAGTCCAGGCTGTCTTTATTGGTCAGCGTTGCAATACACACGTCTGTGTACAGCAGTAGAAGCTCACTGTTATGAAATATTAAAACTAAGAAAACATTTTCCACATGATTTATCCTCAGGTAGATAACCTAGGTAGAACTGAAATGCATTCAGGGCTTGATCCCGCACTGGTTTCTCAGGCCACCAGAAGACACTGAGAGTTTTCTCTGCATAAAGCCTACAAGGACAGTGTTTTAACTTGCGCCCCCTCCTCTGGTATGTTACTGTGGTCTGTTTTTCTGTAGGCACTCATTCATTTCATTTTCATTCATGCCCATCTGTGAGCACAAAGATGCAGAGAACAGTTCATGAGAAGACATGAATACTAAAATCAGACTTTGGTGTGGCTTCAAAGTGAAAAATTAAAGCCTCCCTTTGGGAAATTTTCATGGTGATTATTGTTACAATAAACTATTAAGTGCTGGAGTGGTAACTCGATACCTACAGAGGCAGACTCCATCTGTCAGATTGCCTACTAAAATGGTGGACTTTTCTCAAATATTAATGTGCCTTCATGGGCACTGAGCTTCTAGCATCCCTGAGGTGCAATAACCATATGATTTATGACAGCACAGAGCTGCTTGCAGGTAGACTTTGTTGACATTTGAGATCAGCTGTGCAAAGAAAGGTTCTTCTAACATAAATTGAAATTAATGTTAAAAAGAGAGGCCAAGACTGACAGAATGTACAATTCTTACCTTGTCTTCCACTGTGTAAGAGGGAACTTAATGATTATGACAGAAACTTTCATGAGAGAAATAACGTTATTTGTTCTGTAAATCAGCTTGCTTGATTCATAATTCCTCAGATATCTCTCAGCTGAGGGACCTCCCAGAGGCAGCGCTATGCTTTTGTTTGCCCTGCCATTGGAACTGACAGGCTGGCTGAGAGTTAGTACAAAAATGGTAACGAGGAGATCTTATTTCCACTCTAATTAAATGTATTTCACCATGTGATAAGGATGAAATAATAAAAATATCATAGGCTTGTTAAACCTTCTGTAGAAAGCCCTAGTTTTAAAAATTATTTTGTAATCCCCTTAAACCCTTCGGCAATTCTGTATCAGAGATACAATTATCTTTTAATCTTTCCAGGGACTGAAACCCTACAGAAAAAATATCACAGCCCTTTACACTCAAATTGACTTTCCTTTTTCCTCATACCATTGACTTGTGTTTGGACGTCACTCTGTTATTTGCTGAAGAGGAGGGGACCGTGAGGACCAGCATAAAGCTGATGACGTTTTTACTGGCACACTCAGCACAAAATGAAGAGCAGAGAGTTTGCCCTCTTGATGGTTGATACTGGTATGAAATATTACTTTCTTCTTTTTCAATTAAAATAATTTGGCATCAGTCATCCAGTGCCAAGTCTGATAATACAGTGCAGAAAGTAGCCTTCCCCAGCTCCTGATAGCATGCCACAGCTCTGCCTGAGAAGTGGCCCAGTCGCTCCTGGTTGTTTCTCATAGGAAAGTGTTAGTCAGGACAAATGTGACTGCGCAAGAAGTTATGCAAGACAAAAAAAAAAAATATACTTGCATATCACTTCATGAAAGCCGAATTAGATCTCCAAAAGGAGTCCAGTCGCAATAATTTCTTTGGGATTTTTATCAGTATTGAAGATAGATGGGTAATTGGCTTAAACTGCACAGAAGACATGATGAGATCCACCAGGAAGAGAAGCAGCATGATTTCCCTGTGAGTGACAATTAGAAACGCATTCGATCCAGAATAGTACATAGAGCTGATGCTGCCTCTGGGCTATTTGAAGCCACCTTTCAACCCGTATTACCCATATTTTAGTATATGACCTCCCACCAGCTGCCTTCCCAGAGCCTTTGGTTATCTCACACAAGAGACACTTGAGACCACCACCTGTGGTGAGACAAAGTAAAGATTACACTGATTTCATACTCACTTTGCTGCCTGGAAATGTTGAACCAAAGAAGTGGATTAAATCTACTCCAGGGAGTAGAGAAGATGCTCCAGGGTTGCTTGCTCACCATTTTCCTCTAAGAAGCGTTGGCCAAATTCTTTACACAATTGCCTTGTTGTTTGCCCCTGATGGACACCTGGCTCTTGTTTCTGACAGACACCTCGCTCTTGCCAACCCCAAGTGAGCTCACCCATTCCCAGTGAAGGGGAACCAGCAGGACCACTCATATTTCTGGATGGCTGAATACCAACCAGGTCTCACTTTAGCCTGTAAGAATTAAAAACCCACCTGTCTGAGTCTCACCTAAATTTTCCTTCCAACTATTTGTAAGGCTTATAAATTATCCTGAGACATCAGTGTTGAAACAAGACTTTTTTAAAGCTGCATTTTTTTAAAAAGGTAGGATTTTACTGTGTGTTCACCAATAATACCTTCCTTACCTGGGTATTTTACAGGGAGGCCTAATTGCCCCATATTGCTTGCAGCTTTTCCTGGCTTTATGCTGCTGGGTGTTGCATCTTTTACAAGTGAGCAGATAGATCTATTGTTGTGAGCTGTGTCAACAGTTTGCAGAAACACCCACTGTGTGGGCTGTTCACTATTATCTGGTTGCCACAGCAAAACCATGCGAAGGTCTTCCCAGAGGGAGCTCCAAAAATCATACTGCATGCAGCATGATTTGGGGCTTTTGTGAGTTTCTTAAATTTTTATAAGGGAACAAAATCACATTGTGAAACATAGAGGCTTTCTTACTGAATCTCAGCAAAGGCTTGTTTTTGGAACAGCTCCCAAAACTATCTCATCAGGTCTAGAAGGCAAAAGAAACAATTGTTAAACATAACAAACCTGCATAGCACTGATCTCCTTTCTACAAGCTGCATTTTCCAAGTACATCATGAAACTGCAGGTGGATGTGGTGGGGTCTTGATGAACTGATAATCTGCATGCCATTAACACAGACCATTCTGAGATTCCCTTCTCTGCTGTGGGCTCTGTAAGGTGCCAGCCCACCCAGCTATTCTCCACTGACACCAATCTTAGCCTTTCTATTACAATGTCTGACAAAGAAGTTGGGGCAGAGGTAAAATAATCTTTCCTGACATAAAAAAATCACTGCAAATTCATCTGGGAGATAAAAATAAGCAAAAATTTATCTGAGAGACTCAGCAAAGTCTAACTTGCAGCAAAACTGAAGAGAATGAAGTGTCTGGATTTAAAATAATTTTGTGTGCAAACTCCTGTTCCAACAGGAGTTTCTGAAGAGTAGAAGGCAGATTACTAGGACAAAAGGATCATGAAGAAATCTTATACCACTGAGCTAAAGCAAAGAATCCTGAACTGCAAACAACAAAGTTGTGGCATTTTTTAAAAGGGGGAGCAATATACTAATGTTTTCCTCAATTTCAAAGAATTTTTGTATTTCAGACAAATTTTTATTTTCTACTGTTACTGAGGAAAGAATCCTACCTCTAATTTATCATTCAGATGAACTAGCTAGGATTGAGTTACTCACCTGATGGGGTGAAATCTGGTACTGAAGCTGAACCTCATCTGACTTAAAAATGCACATCTACTCACATTCTTAGATGAAAAACAAAATGAATGAAGAAATGTGTCTCCAGAAGCAGAAGTCCTTCAGACAACTGAAATGTTGCTCTGTAGATTTGCTACCTACTTAGACAAGATTGCCCAAAATTCATATTTTCCAAAAATTTCTAATCTCCCTGTTACATGCAGGAACATATCACATCTTCTAAATACTTTGTATAGCCTTAACAGGTGCGATATTCCCTACTTGTATTTGTCCTTCCCTTTCTGATTATGCTTACTGCAAATTTTGTGTTCATAATACCTAAGTCCCTTTAAAGCCAGAGAAAAAGAAAGGTTTTTCCCTTCTTTGCCTCCTGTGATGTGATTTGCTCATAGCTTTTCCTTCTCTACAAATTTTAAAACTGATTCCTTCCTTTTGAATTGATAAAACACAGCTGGTCATACTGTCAAACTGCAAATGTCAATGCATGGCAGCTGAACTTTAAACTGGAAAAGGAAGAAATTCAGAGAAATGTGCATGTCAAAATGTGGATTATACCTGGACATTCTCTTTATGTTCTTGGTTCAGAATATCAGCTTTCACATTTCGTTCATTCCTATCTCCAGTGATCATAAACACACACATGAATTCTGTGTTTATGCAACATATAGAAATACATATGCTTACTATTTCCATTATTACCTTATCTCCTTGTGGGACTATTTTCTTGTGTCTGCTGTTCCTTTCCCCTTGTCATAGGATTTCTACTATGCATTTTCTCCCACATCGAAGGGAATTGTGTAACCTTTTCTACTCCTGCCCTCAATCTCTCCTGTTCCCTCTTGTGTCCAGCCATCCTGGCTCTGCTCTTTCTTCAAATCAAAATCTCTTTTCCCTTGTGCAAAATCACACTCTTTTGATAATTCTTGTTTTTTCATTATGTGCTGTTGGCCAACATTATCTCCAAGAAACTGGTCATCCTAATGGCTGTCTTCTGCTGCTCCTTCTTCAAATATGCTATCTCCCAAGCAATTAGGAACCAGAAGATGCTGATCTTGCCATCCTCACTTTGCACCATTTTTCCTTCATTCTTCTCTCTGCTCCCACCTTTTCTTCCTAACTCTCCCCCTGAGATGTTCCCTGCATTCCCACCTGCAGTTTCACTAGGACAAAAAAAATTAGTAATTCAGGATGCATGTTACTCTCCGCAAAGATGACATTGACAAAATTAATTGCACTTTCAATGTCTCACCCAACTTCAGAGGTCTAAAAGGTAGCTGTCTCTTCTAAGGTAAGATGAATCCCATCCTGGTTGTGAAAAAACTGTACCAGTAAGAGGAGAATTACTCACAGCATTATGTG
Source organism: Phalacrocorax aristotelis (assembly GCF_949628215.1). Taxonomy (NCBI): domain Eukaryota; kingdom Metazoa; phylum Chordata; class Aves; order Suliformes; family Phalacrocoracidae; genus Phalacrocorax; species Phalacrocorax aristotelis. The sequence goes on from NC_134277.1 coordinate 154,826,993, forward strand.
CCTTGTTCTCTTGTACAGGATAGCTATAATCCAGGTCCCAAGGGTTATGTCATTTAAAGGTATATCAATGTACCTGTCCCAGAAACTCTTGAAAACACCTCTATGATGCACAGCAGTTCTTGGTACAACCCAAGAGATGTAACTGTTTAATAGGCTGTCCATACTGTGAAATAAACTCCACAAACACAGAAGACCATCACATCCCTCACTAGACTATACTCCAAGATTCCCTGACTTTACCTTTCTTGTATATAAAAGGAAAACAAGCATTTGAAAAACCAACAAAACATTAAAACCTATCAAGTTAATTAAAAAATTAAGTCATTCCCTGTTGCATTCTTTTTCCCCAAGGAGGAGAAGCTAGTAAACCACACTACAGTGGATATGCAGCACTCATACACCTCATGGTGAGGGTGCTCTTTAAGAGGCAGGAGCAAAGTGGAGAGCAATCCTATGTTGTCAGGGTGTGTACAAAATTATATTTAATGTCAATGAATAATTAAGCATGAGTAGAGATTTATTGTTGGTAACGATGACTAGCAGCTTTGCACCATATTGTGTCTTTTATTGTTGGAAATAGGAAACTTTATCCATCATTCTTTCCTTGCACCACACAATTTCAGTTATTAAATACACACTTTTCAACTAAATTAGGCATAACTGTTGACATTGGCTTCAGAAATGCCCCAAACTTATGGGGAAAAAGACAGGAATTAATTGTATGCACTATCATTCTGACTGATTTGGCAGATTTCAGATATATAAAAAGTAGCAAGTGTGTATAAGATCCTCTCATTTTTTTCTTATATTTGGATTTTCAACTGACAGGTATCTCTGAGCCAATCCTTTGCTATTTCAGGTAGCAGTATCACATAAATCATTTCAGAAACTCCCAGCTCCATGTCAAAAGTCATTCAGGTTTTTAATGATTTTTCAGAGTTAAGCACTTCTTAGGGTTCAGAATTTGTTCCTATTTTCTAGGAAAAAGGTATTCATCATATTCATTTGACCCCTGTTTACACGCCTTTAACTTTAACAAAGGGGTTGGGTTCTTTTTCTCTTTCTCTCTTTTACATATTTATGGATTGTTCTCTCTCCAGCCTTCAATGTTTTAGACTAAGCGGGACAATTTCTTTCAGCCTTTTTACATAAATGCTTCTTATCTTAATTATCTTTAGCAGTCCTCCTCTACAGCTCACTCTGAATGTCCATGACCAGAAGTGAACATAGTATCCCATCTTCGGTCTCTCCAGCATCTTCTGCTGTGATTCTAATGCATAAGTCAGCTGGAAATACTTCTTCTAATGCCATTTGGAACAGCTTTGCCTTTATGTTTTTTTCCTTGGATTTCCTTGGATCTAGCAGGTTAGCAGTACCTGAGCATCCCATGATTGATATATGAACCCACACAAGCAACAAATTCCCAGCTTATTAGCAAAAGTTTTAATTAGTCTGAAAGAACAGAGGTTTGCATTTTGTCCAGTTGAGTTTCACCTCTTCTGTAACTCTTGTCTGCCAGGGCACCCAGATCTTCCTGGAAGATAATGTCACGCCCTCTCAGCTTCAAGTGACTACAAAATGTCATCAGCACACATATATTTTCCACCCTGTGGTCATTAATATAAACACATTGCACAGTGCCACTGCCCAGACACTGCCTTTTCCATGAGTGCTCACCCACCCTGGAACATCTCTGCTCATCCTCACATCCTGTAGCACAACTGAGTTCTTCATACAGCTCAGTAAGAAACCTGAAGTCCAGGACATATTGCATTTCTTCTTTTTTAGGTAGAAGCCTATCCATTTACACAGCCACAACACACCTTTGCCAAACCCATACTGCATTTCCTCCCATCCTCAATGTATTAGAGCTGTGGAGTATTTGTAGTAAAACTTCTCTTGTTTTCTTTCCCATTGCTGTTATGACTTTACCTCATAGTTGGTACCATGGAGGTTATTGAAAACTGAATCTAAGTATTAATTTTATTTTGGTGTCACATTTTATTATCCTTAACCCTTATAAAATTCTCACTGCATAGAAGGCTCATTTCTCTTCCTCTGTGACTCACGAACTTTCTGTTATTTGTTTAATACCTTTTCCTAGGCCTGTCTCAGCTTGTCATTTGGCAATTTGCACTTCATTCCACCCCATTTTGACCTCTATGACTGCTGATGGCCCTTTTTGCACTCTTTGAAATATCTCTCTCTCTAATTTCTTTCTTTAGGTGGTTACTTAACATACTGAAGCTGGGGAGTTTCTCTGTAAGATTTTCCTCAGGGCTGGAATACAGAATCCTGTCACTTCAACAGAGAAATCTGTGACTGCTCACACACTGGAATACCTGGACCCTGCTGTCATCAGTACCACTTGACCTCCAGCCTACACCAGACAAGTTAGGGTATCTCATAGTGCTTAACACAATCGCCAGCAGTCTATTTCTCCTTAGCACTGTTACTGTATCTATACATACCTGTTGCTATCTCTGATACCCTTCACTCACCCTTGCGATCCAATGCAGCACCACTACCCCAGGAATTTATTTGACTAAATTATTGTGATTAGAAGTAATTGTGCATTATTCTATCCTTACTGTTATTTCTAGTTTTGTTGGACACTTTATTTTCTTTAATACCAAGCCAGAAATGTATTCCACTTCAGAATCGTAGAATAGATTCATTGAATCATTTAGGTTGGAAAAGTTCTTTAAGATCACCCAGCTCAACTGTAAACCTAACACAGCCAACTACACCACTAAACCATGTCCCTAAGCACCACATATATAAGTCTTTGAAACACCTCCAGGGATGGTGACGCAACCACTTCCCTGGGAAGCCTGTTCCAATGCTTGACAACCCTTTAAGTGAAGAAGTTTTTCCTAATATGTAAATTAAACCTCCCCTGGTGCAACTTGAAGCCATTTCCTCTCATCCTATTACTTGTTAGTTGGGTGAAGAGACCAACACCCACCTCACTACAACATCCTTTCAGGTAGGTCCAGACAATTATAAAGTCTCCCCTCAGCCTCCTTTTCTCCAGGCTAAACAACCCCAGTTCCCTCAGCCACTCCTCGTAAGACTTGTTCTCCAGACTTTTCACCAGCTTCATAGCCTTTCTTTAGACATGCTCCAGCAACTCAATGTCTGTCTTGTAGTGAGGGGCCCAGAACTGAGAACAGTATTCAATGTATAGCCTCACCAGTGCCGAGTACAGGGGCACGATCACTGCCCTGCTCCTGCTGGCCACACTATTCCTGATACAAACCAGTGTGCTGTTGGCCTTCTTGGCCACCTGGGAACACTGCTAGCAATAACTGCAACTACTCAACTATTGTGACTTCAATGTTAATGTCATCCCTTTGCAGCTAATTTCTTTATTAATTGCATAACTTTGTTCACTTGACAAACTTCCTTCTGTTTCTGTATCCTTCCCAGGAAAAGACATTAAAATTGCCCAAGTGTTCCCTAGTCTAAATAGCTTTCACAATGATGCCTGCCTGCCTCATTGGTAAAGAGGGGCCATGTCCTGGATACTCAGATAGACTCCTTCTTTTGGAAAAATCAGTGAATGCATCTCAGTAGCAAAACAGCCCCATAACTGAGCCATCTAAAGGTCCTTATTACTTTGATACACAAAGCCCTCCTGGGGCTTGGCAGAATTTTGGTAAAGAGCTACCATTGCTTAAAGCTCCCCACCTAAACAGGTATGGCATCTTAGCTCCTCTCCAGCACAGCCTTGTTCTGTTATTTGTTTCCCTTTCCCTCAACAACTTCCTTTTTGTGTGTTTTCTTTTTTTCCTGGTGCTCACAGGATCCTTTCCAAACTTGCATCCATGTGTTGTAGCTTCTCTACAGGCACATACACACCTCTGGATCTGCTGACAAGGTCACTGATTTTTACAGTGAGGCTTTCCCATGTCCAGTTCTCCCTCTTCCTTGTGTTAGTATGAATTTGCAGGACTATTTGTTCTTTCCTCTGTGATGACACCCCGCTTTTGTGGTAAGGAAAAGGAAGGCTAGGTTACATAAAATGGTAGAATTGAACCTGGAAATCTGCTTTGCAATCATAGAATCACAGAATCACAGGTTGGAAGGAACCTCAGGGATCATCTAGTCCAACCTTTCTAGGAAGAGCACAGTCTAGACAAGATGGCCCAGCACCCTGTCCAGACAACTCTTGAAAGTGTCCAACGTGGCAAAGTGAACCACTTCCCTGGGGAAATTATTCCAATAGTTGACTGTTCTCACTGTGAAAAATTTCCCTCTCGTGTCCAGTCGGAATCTCCCCAAGAACAACTTGTGTCCATTCCCCCTTGTCCTCTCCATGGGACTCCTTGTGAAAAGGGAGTCTCCATCTTCTTTGTAGCTACCCCTTAAGTACTGGTACATGGTGATGAGATGCCCTCTAAGCCTCCTTTTCTCAAGGCTGAACAAACCCAGCTCTCCCAGCCTGTCCTCATATGGCAGCTTCCCCATCCTGTGATCATCTTGGTGGCCCTTCTCTGGACCCCTTCCAGCCTGTCACATCCTTTTTTGTAGAGCGGGGACCAGAACTGGACACAGGACTCCAGGTATGGCCTGACAAGCACTGAGTAGAGTGGAATGATGACTTCTTTCTCCCTGCTGGTGATGCCCTTTTTGATGCAAGCCAGCATCCTGTTGGCCTTCTTGGCTGCAGCAGCACACTGTTCACTCATGTTGAGCTTCCTGTCCACCAGGACCCCCAGGTCCCTTTCCACAGAGCTGCTCTCCAGCCAGGTGGATCCCATTCTGTGCTGCACTCCCGGATTATGTTTTCCCAGGTGCAAGACCTTACACTTGTCCTTGTTGAACTTCATAAGGTTCTTGCTGGCCCACTCTTCCAGCCTATCCAGATCTCCCTGCAGAGCAGCTCTCCCTTCTGGAGTGTCTACTTCTCCACTCAACTTGGTGTCATCGGCAAACTTCATCAGGCTACACTTGATGCCATTATCTAGACCACTTATGAAGATGTTGGATAACGTTGGGCCCAATATTGATCCCTGAGAGACCCCACTTTTGACGGGTTGCCAGTTTGAGAAAGAGCTATTTACCACCACCCTTTGGGTGCGGCCTGTCAGCCAGTTCCCCACCCACTGCACAGACCACTTGTCTAGGCCATAATGCATTAATTTCTCCAGGAGGAGGCCGTGGGGAACCGTATCAAAAGCCTTGGAGAAGTCCAGATGGACAACGTCCCCTGCCTGCACCATGTCAACCAGGCAAGTCATGTTGTCATAGAAGGCCACCAGGTTTGTCAAGCACAATCTGCCCTTAGGGAAGCCATGTTGGCTTTTCCCAAAGACATGCTTCATTTGACTTGTGATGGCCCCCAGGAGGATTCGTTCCATACTTTCCCAGGGATTGAAGTAAGGCTGATGGTCCTATAGTACCCGGATCCTCCTTGTTGATAGAGGTAACATCTGCCTTCCTCCAGTCCTTTGGAACATCCCCCGTTCTCCATGACTTTTCAAAGATTATGGACAGTGTCTTCTCAATGACATCAGCCAGCTCTCTCAACACCCTTGGGTGGATGCATCAGGGCCCATCAATTTGTAGGGTTCAAGCTCCTGTAATAATTCACATACTAACTCTTCCTTCACTGATGGTGTGTCGGTGTTTTGATCAACTGGGAATTTCGTTCCCAAAGCCTGGGACCCAACAGTGTTGGTGAAGACAGAGGTGAAGAAAGTGTTGAGAACCTCTGCCTTTTCAGCATTGTTGGTGACTGACTCTCCTTTTCTGTTTAACAGCGGGCCTGTGTTTTCCTTCTGTTTCTGCTTTGGTTGACATACCTGAAGAACCGTTTCCTGTTATTTTTGACATCTACAGCGAGTTTCAGGTCAAACTGGGCTTTTGCTTTTCTAACTGCATCTCTGCACACTCTGGCAATGCCCTTGTAGCTCTCAACTGATAATCTTCCACTTCTCCATCTCTGGAATACTTCTCTTTTGGTTTTGAGTAGACCCAGGAGCTCATGGTTGATCCAAGGGGGGCTCTTGCTCTGTTTACTTCCCTTTCCTTTATAGGGGATATACAGGTTTTGTGCTTCCAATAGAGAGTTCTTGAAGAATTCCCAGCACTCACCAGCTCCTTTATCTTCCATGGAAGCATCCCATTGGAATCCCTCCCAGCTGAGCTCTGAGCAAGCTGAAGTTTGCTCTTCTAAAATCTAGAACCCTTGTCTTAGTACTGACTTTCAGCATGCTCAGCAGGATCCTGAACTCCACAACATTGTGGTCACTGCAGCCAAGGTTATCACTAACCAAGATAATACAAAGTAGGTTTTCTTTGTTTGTGAATAGGAAGTCCAGCAGCGCCTCCTTCCTGGTTGGCACATCTAACATTTGCATGAGGAAGCAGTCTACGCATTCCAGGAACTTGGTGGATGACATGCGAGCTGCTGTATTGTTCTTCCAGCAAATGTCTGGGTAGTAGAAGTCACCCATAAGGACCAGGTTCTGTTGGCCAGAAGCTTACTTTAGTGCTGCAAGTATCGCCTCATCAGCATTGTCATCGTAGTTAGGAGGTCTGTAACAGATGCCCACTGTGAGGTCCTGCTTGGAGATGACCCCTCTGACTTCAACCCAGAGGCATTCGATAGAGCAGCTGCAATCACCATAGTTGACTTCGATACATTCAAGGTGTTCCTTGATGTAGAGTGCGACTCCTCCACTTCTACCCTGCCTGTCTTTACGAAAGAGCCTATAACTGTCCGTCGTGATCCCCCAGTTGTTTGAGTTGTCCCACCATGTTTCAGTTACTCCAATGATGTCACACCCTTCTGACTGGGCACGGAGCTTCAGTTCCTCCTGCTTGTTTCCTACACTGCGTTCATTCATATGCGTACACTTGAGGTGATTACTCTTCTGTTTCACATCTCGGGAGACAGCTAAGGAATATTTATCACCTCACTGGTTGGCCTGACTTACTCCCCTGGTGGATGCACTGGCATGAGCATTTACGTAATGGATCCCACCCTCCAAGTCTTTCGGTTTAAAGCCCGCCTCACCAAATTAGCCAGCCTACTGCTGAAGATTCCCTTACCCCTTCTAGACAGATGGATTCCATCCCTCCCTAACATGTTGTAGTCTCTGAAAAACACCCCATTGTCGTAAAAGCCAAACCCCTCATTACAGCACCGGCCACGTAGCCAGGAGTTGATATACATTATGCACCTATTTCTGGCAGCCCCCTTCCCTCGAACTGGCAAAATGGAGGAGAAGATAACTTGGGCACCAACATTTTTCACTTGCTCCCCCAGGGCTTGAAAGTCTTCCTTGATTTTACCCAGGTTACAGCTCTCAGTGTCATTCATGCCTACATGAAATAGTAGCAGTGGATAGTAGTTCATTCTTTTGACGAGTTGTGGCATCCTTTAGGCCACGTCTCAAACCTCAGCTCCTGGAAGGCAACATACCTTTCATAAACAGTCAAGAGAAGTGTGTGATAGAAAAGGGTCTTGGGTACTGATTGTCCAATATCTAGGAGATCAGACTTGATAGCAACATCCATTTTACCTATGAGACTCCCATTGAAAAATTACCAATTACTGTTTTGGGGTAAGGATAATAAGAGATCCCTGTTAATCATGACTGGCACTTAGGAACTGTAAAGGCAAGCTCCCTCCAAAGACAAGCTCTCTCCAAAATGTTTTTCATTTGCTTTTGCTCCAGCTTAATCACACTTGCTCTAGTACTTCCCTCTTCTGACACCTTTTTTTTTCCCTATGTTGTCTATATTTTTTATACTGTCTCTGCTGCTGTTTCACTTACTTCCCCTATAGCCTTTCAGGTGCTACTATAGTCTATGAAACTTAATAACATTTAACTTTTCTATAATGCTCAACACACCTATTCACATGTACATGAACTGAATCCTATCAGGAAACACAGACTTTATTTTAAATGACTGTATGCTAGGCTGTGCCATCATTTTTCCATTCCATAACATCATCCAAAGAAATAATAAAACTGTTAATTCTGTGACAAAGTAAATATAAAACATGGTTATTTCTCTGGGTAAGCCAAAAAAATCTTGGCACTACAGAACACAAGCACAAAACTGATATGAGAAATGCAATTTCTGTAATATACCAAGGACTATTCTCACAAACAAGAAACCTTTCTCCAGGACATGACCTGCCACCATTTTTTTACAAAATTCTCAACAAAGCAGCCTGATTCCAAAGATATTTCAAGTAGTGTATTAGAGCATTTTTGATAAGAACAATGGCTTCATCTTTCAGTTCTCCCATAGCTGCAGCTGAGCAAATAAGAAATAAAAAGAAAAAAAAAAAAGGAAAAAAAAGAAAGCTTTTGAGAATTGCATCATATTTTTAAAGAGACAGCAATAATCTCAATCATATTCCCTGGATAAATTAACACAGAATAAGAATCTCCCCTCCTTCTTTCATTTCTCTTCACTTGACACCTCTTCAGGATGCTGATTTCACCATCTGGCTGTGATTTTTTAATCATGTCTTATGTTTACTAAAAATGTACAGGGAATGGAAGTATAAAGATCTCAGAGGGATTTCTTAAGCAGCTACACTTTACTTTTTCCTGAGCACCTTTTGGTTTTCCCTATGGGAAAGATTCCTAATCTATCAATATTTTCCATACCCACACAGCTAACCCAGAAGTTGTAAGCACCGTTTTGAAGCATGCCCATTTCTTCAGAAGTTGCCTGTGCCTCCAGGCACAGCGCTCTCTGCTCATGAACAGCCTCCTACCTCTCACACGGTTTTGCTCAGGCAGGAGTGAACCCTGAGAGCAACTACAATCAAGCCCTGCCCTTTGCATTCCAAAGGAGATCATCCTCTGGTCAAGAAGTAACAACTGCTCAGCCTGCCTGGTTTTTCCTCCTTCTTCCTTGTGTTTCTCTGCAGAGCAAAGGTAAATGCTCTTCATCTCCCCCAAGCCCAGAAGCAAGTTTAAATAAGACCAGAAGGCAAATCTAGAGGAATTGCATGGAAGGAATAAAGTACGGCTACTTTGTTTCCTCTGAAAATAATGAAAATAGTTATAAATGTATTATTTTTTGCCACTGGTATAACAGCTCCGAGATCTGGAAAACTAGCTGAAGCATTGAAAAAATAGTCTTTGGACACTTCTTATGTCCTAACACAGACCTGAGTAAGAAGGAAAGCTCACACAGCTCCCTGTTACCAGCCAGCTTTGCTTTACATGAGGACCATGAGCTCAGCCAGTGATTCCCAAAGACTTTGGACTTCCAGGTGCCTCATAAAGACCAATAGTCATGAGATCTGAGTAGAGCCTGGTCAAGGCCTGGACATTTAAGGCACTTACCTTTGCCTGGACTTACCTTTAAAGGCAGCTATGACATTAGTGTATGGGTTCATTCCTGTTAGCTCCCTTGCCCAGCTGTATATGTTTCAACTGCTCTAACTGCCAATGCCAGCAGGAATAAAAGCAGCCATGATCCCATTTCTGTAAGCTCTGCTGGTGACAAGCATCTTAGGAAATCAATGAAAACATCTTAAAAAACATGTACTGAGCATGCAAGTTTGAAAAAAAAAAATCTAAAAAGGAGATGGGTAGAACAAGCCTTTGGTACAGAGTGAATATCATCTGAGTAACACAGGAGACTTGCACCATCTAACCATTTATGCGAAGACAGAAAATTTAGACATAGACTGAGACATCTACCCCGACAAGGTGCAACTTTGAAAGGATCCTGTGATCATGCAGGACAGAGTTTCAACTGTTCAGCTCATCAAAGTGATGATTTAATTGGTTTAGTAACTCCATGGGGAGTAAGAGCAGATGATGGAAAGCTCCCCAGATGTTTAACGAAGTTCTAATAGCTCAAAATCTATTAGACAAGTTAGAAAATAAAGACCAGATTTTCTCCCAGAAAGGTGAGTAGCTATTGAAAAACTAAGCCCAGAGTTTACAGCATTTTTTTTTCTAGGAATATTTCCATCATTAATTTTCTTTCCCAGAAGAAAGCTTCAAATGAGGATGAATTCAGGGAAGTCCTGTGACATGTGTAACGTAGGACGTTGGTCTAGATTAACACTATTGTAATTTCCAACCTTATAACCTATTAATCTCAAGGAAAATGTAAAAAGGGAAAAATAACCCTCAACAGTCACTCTGACTTTCTGATGAACATAATTGTCAACATTTCCAAACAAATAGAGCCAGCTGCTCTTTTCTGCCCTGGAAAAGCTCATAAAGCTGTTATTTGTTTGTGCAATGAATAGCTCTAGTGACCTGAAGCACTAGGCTGTTTCATTTTGCTGCATGGAGGTCCAGTGGAGACTTCAGCTGTAAGAATGCCCTTCGCTTACCAATGCCAGAGAAAATATGATACGAAAAGCACTGAGCTCATATGTTCTCCCAAGGCCCTGGGTATCTTATGTCATGGATGCTGTTGACTACAGTGGAGGTGCGATAGGGAAAAGATGAGGGAATGAACGTGGTGAGATAACTCCAGAAGTCTGTCCCCTTAAGTTATCTTTTCTCCTCCTGAAATCTGCCTACTTACAAAAACTTCTACAATCTTCCCCTATGTATTTCAACACCTCCTTTTTATCTGGGACCAGCTATGGTGAAATATATGTTGATACTTTCTATAGGTGGCTTTGTGGTTGCATTTTACTGCTGACCAAGTGACAGGGCTGCAGCTTAGAAAACCTAGGAAATTATGCACATAGTAAAAAAGGAGATTGATTGACTAAATTAGGTAGGAAGGGACATCAGGAGATCATTTAGTCCAAACCCCTGCTCAAAACAGAGCTAACTTGAAATTTAGATTCAGGACCCTCTCCAGTCAAGTTCTGAATATCTCCAGAGGATGGAAAATCCACAATCTCACTATGCAGCCTACCTCTTCTAAAGCCACCACATATTTGCAGTCATCTCTCCTTCAGGTTGTGCACAGTTCCATCTGATATACCACTCCTTGGGAATCCCTGTGGTGGCTCAGCATTGTGCTTCTGATCCTGGTTAAAATAGCTCCTCAGCCCTTGACCATTTGACTCACACCACTGTGTGAGCTATTGAAAATCAGGAAGAAAAGCTGGACCCAGAATCCGTAGTTTCTGCCTTCAGGCAGGAAGCAATCACTTTACTGGTTGGACCCTACGTTTTGGAAGTCTTCCATGGAAAACTCACAGCACAGCAGGGTGTTGTGGCATTTTATAATCTCAGCCTTTCTGAACCAATGCTCTAGCTTCCTTCTATCAAATGTTTTCTGGTGAAATCTTATTTTAAAAATTTTGATAGAATTTCCAAAACTTTACCACATGCATCTCATTTGCACCATGGTATGACACTTTCTAGCTGTACCAAAGCCCCCATTAGCTCTGTCCAAGAAGCAATTGCAGCAGCTCATGAAGTCTTGGGTAGATTTGGGTTGTCTGCTGAGCTGGGTAAAACAGGTTTCTAGTGTGTATTGCAGTCAGATTGAGTCCCTTTCACCCCAATGAAAAGCTGTTATAATAGTTACAGGAAAATGTACAGCAATTGGGCAGCTAAAAGAAGAAAGGAAAAACTGAGCAGAAAGCTGGAGCTCTGAAAGCAACAGTGATTTCCTGATTTCCTTTTTGGAACAGAGCTGGAATGAAACAATTCTAGACCAAGATTTTAGCACAAGCTAAGCATTAGACTCGTGACACTGACATCAAACCTCCCAGCTGGAATATGCCTATCTATTAGACTGTGTCAAATAAAATAACGTTATGGCCAGGATTTTAAATATAGACACTCAGCACAGACCTCTGCCTTCCAATCTGTGCATGTAGGTAAAACAGCCCCTTTTTCTTAAGAATTGAGCACTCAGAACCATCAACACCAAACACAGCTGCTGGGAGCCATCCAGCTTTTTTTCACACCTATTTATTTATTAGCCTAAATAAAAATGTCAGAGCCTAATATTAATCTACTGATTATGGAAACTCTTGGCTTGTGCCTGTTTCATTTCATTTCTATCCCAAAAAAGATATAAATCAGTCTGACAATTCAAGTCCTTCCGATTATTTCAGAACTTGGAGACTATTAAATAACAGGGAGAAACAGTCTGAAAGGCAACCTGCATGTAGGATCACATGTAGGAAACCTCTGTCAGCTCCAGAAGAGGTGAAGTCTGTGCACATTCAGGTAGGGAGAAATACAGCAGTGTTTTTGTCTTCAAAGTGAAGGCACTGAGAAACAGGAGACTCCTTCCAAATTTCCATGAAACTTTGAAAAATGTTTTGTTTGTTTGCAGGAGTCAGCTGAAGTGCAACTGGTGCCAAAGAGAACCAGCTTTAAAAATCAGTAACAGCTTGATTCCTTACTCATATGCAACAGAGCTCGAGCAGAGAATCAGACAGGAGAGCGAATGCCAACTGGAAACAGGAATCCATCCAAAACATTGCTGGAATTCATTCACTAATTGTTACCGCCCTGGCACCACCACTAACCTGCCAAGTGTACGTTGTCTGAAACAGCCTAGACTGCAGAAGCCGTTAGATTGTGTTGGTTTTATAATATCTTCTTGGAAGAATCAGAAGCTCTATACCAGACAGGGGAAGATATTTATCCTATTATAGAAGAGAAGGTAGCATATAACACAAGCAAAGAAGAAAATAAAGAGAAGAGTTAGTTACTCCTCTTATTTATCTTTCCACTGTCATATCCTTTCCAGTATTTATACACTCCTTTTTAGTAAAAATGGCCTTAATGTACTTAATTAACCTACTCATATTCATTGATATGCTAAGAAGCTTACTGCCTGTATTCCTCCACCCTAAACCTCAGCTCCACATCCTTTTCTTCTACAACACCTCTTCAGGCAGAAGCAGCATTTGCTGTGGCTGCTCTGGAGCCCGATGCTCCGTACACGCCACTGCTGCCCAGGTGCTGCCAACAGGAAAAGGCCATGACCGAGCTTTCCTTGCCTTTCCTGTACCAGGGAAAGACGGTAAAATCTGGATCAAATCAGCTTATGGCTTCAGGAATTACAGAGTCAGACAGTGTGATTACAAAGCCTTTTCCTCCTTGGAAACCAAGTTAACAACATACCTGGAAGACTTTAAATAGCAAAAATAACCTAAGATCTCAAAAAAGCACCTGGAATAATGAAGCAGCCTGTAGCTATCTCCCAAATGGTATGTGGAAGAAGAAGATGCAAGGTTCTGATATAAAGGTGACTGCATGCTGGACCTACAAAATTTAGGTCATTTAAGAAAATTTCTAAAAAGGTGGGCCTGGTGTGAGGGGGTTTTGGGACACTTATGCTTCAGCCATAACAGTAATCCTGTGTGAAGATAAATGTAAAACCTACTGCTTTCAGGTTCCTACAAAGTACTGGTTAGACATAGCCCTGCTTGAGCCCTGCACCCCATGAAATAAACTACTTGTGGCACTGTTCTAGTGGATGGTACATTCACCCCATAATGCCAGATATGTCTGACTGGGAGCATCTTACAGGGTGCCTCTCTCCCCATGCCTCCCATGTTCGCAACTATGCCCCCTTCCAGCAGGGTTTGGCACATGAAAGGCCCAAACTAACTCAAATCATAAAGCAGAAGCCAGGAGGAACAATTTTCTTCCCTTTGCAGAGCTACCCAAGCAGCAAGCAAAACCACCTGGCCCCGTTCCAGTTCCTGCTCTTGGACAGGTCTCCAGGCTCGCTTTCCCTACCCCTTTCATGTGTACACGGTAGCCAGGATTTGTCACCTTGCAGGCATGTAATAGTTACCCATTCTCACGACACCTTCCGATGAATGTTTTTTATTTGCCCTTCTGCAATCCAATAGATCTATAAAATATGGTCAAAGACAGGGAGTTCTTCAGAGGTTTTCTCTGAAAAATGAAAAAAAAAGCGATGACTTATGGTTATTAAAATAAGATGTAGTACTGCCTTGCAGACAATCTCTGGCTTTGTGATTTCAGGCACTCAGCCAACGGAGAGGCAAAGCAGTGAAAAAAACTGCAGAGTGCAAAGTCTAATTTGAAGAGTAATTATTAGCATTATATTGCAAGAACACTTTCCCTCACTGGGACCTGCATAAGAAGTTTCAGTCTCCAACGGACATTTGGCAGTCAGGATTGGAAGATAGGGATCTGCAAGACTCTTGCAAAAGTTACCAATTGCAAAAGAGGCAGAATGGTAGAAGGAAGGTCTCTGAGTTTCAAATAGTGTGGGGGGCACACCAAGGGCCATCCTGTCTCCAAGGAGCGATCAGCATGAAAAATTAGAGTTGTCACTAGAGCAGGGCAGGAGCGGAGGGTGTTTATGGAGGCCATGATAGTCTGTATCCCACCTCCAGGAAAGTCTGGCAGATTTCTCACTAACATCAATGTAAACCTGCAGCCCCACGCTGCTAAACCGCCCTCTGCTTTTCTGTTTGTAAAGGGGAAGGTCTTCAAAACCAGTTATGCATCACTTCTGTAAGGGGTCCTGGGTGCAGGCTGGGCAAGTAGTGACGTGCCGCCACCCTCCGTTCTGGGCAACACCACGCTGTCAGAGGTCAGTGCCCAGCATGATGCCCAAAGCCAACGCTGAGCACCTGGGCAGCTCCTGTAGGGCTGGGGGATACCTAGGCACGTTAGAGGGCATCTTCAAAAGCCTGAACACTTAGCAGTATAGAGAGCTGCCTGAAGTTAGCTGATAGGAGCTATTAAGTATAGGGCAATGTGTGAATCCCGCCCCCTTCCCACCCCTGTGAGGAGAATTAAGGGGCTTCAGTCTTTCCTAAGACCTTAAGCGCTGTGGGCCTGATTTCCAAAGCTGTTTATAAGCAGTAGAAATCACTGTGAGGTACATTTGGAAATCTGGTCTGTTGTAGGCACTCTCTGTGTTTAAAAACGGAGCCCTAAGTGACAGTGAGTCTGACGCTTGCAGTCAGCATGTTTGCTGCACTGAGCTCCCTTGTCCACATTATAGGATTAATTTAATTTGGATTTACTACCCTCAAAATAGGAATACCAGCCCTTGTGCACAGAGGGCTCCTGACATAATTTTAAAGTCTGACAGAATACCCGAAGAAAACAAGAGGGCAACCATACAGTGCAGTATAACTCTCTTCTGAGAGAGTAAGCAACTTGTCTGCATCAACAGCTGATAGGAAAAAAGATAATGTTGGCCACAGACATCTGAAATTACCAGAAGCCACAAAAAAAGCACAACAATGGTAATCTTTAGCTGTCAATGATGATGATGATGATAACTTTTTAAATTATAGTTTTTAAATACAAAAGCCACAGCAAGAATGCATTAAAATTCACAATTAAAACTGGTCAGGTAGGATCCATGTCTTAAATAAAAGCACTTCGGCAAGCCTCGTCAGAGCTGCCATGCTGAACCCAGCTAAGACATGCGGAAGGGAAGTGCCCAGTGAGTGGGTCGCTTTGGGGAAGGTTTAAGCTTTGTAGACGTGTCCATGAGCTTTGACATATCCTTGACACATGTCTACACATCCTCAAAACACCTGGGCAGGAACAAACATATGGCTCTGAAATCTCCCTGTGACCTCATTATCCAAGGGTCACTGGCTCGGGCAGCTCTAGCAGCTCCCATCTACCTAGGGAGGTTTTAACCCGTGACTGCTCACATGGTCCGAAACACTGAAGACAAAGGATTCTTCTCAGGCATTTAATTGAAAGCAGCCGAAGGCAGAAGCTTTGAGATTTTAGCTTGTTCTGAATGAAGTAGTATGAATGAGTGAAGCAAAAAAATTTGCAATATAGCTGTTCCACTACAAATGGTGGGAGACCAAACCTTGCCACACCACTGCCCGAGCAGTAAGCCTGTGGGACTCCTGCATTTCACTCCTTATGGCCGTTTAATCTTTGGCCTTAAATCTTCCAAAGCCATTTGTTATCAGCAACTGAGAGAGGACAGAGTAGCATGCTGATGAGAAACCACAAAACACAGCAGCTCTTGGGAAAACAATGTGTTTTGTGAGGCCAGCTCCCTTTAGAAGTCGAAGAGGCAATGGTTCACCTTGGGGAGCCAACAGTAGATAAGCAGCAGGCGGGGAGGGAGGAGAGCAATCCCCCACTGCCCAACACTTCTGCTGAGAGCTGCTGGCAGAGCTCATGGAGGCACAGACAGAAATAGCTGGGTCCAACTGCAGCAAAGCTGCAAGACACCAAGGTTCAGATTAGCACATCAGTACTGAGGCAGAGAGCACACCAGCACAGCAAGCCAAACCACAGCCACCAGGGTGGTGTCTGGCAGTCACCAGCAATCTGCTTTAATGGAGAAACCTGTAGAAAGGCTAGATGAAACAGAAACCAAAGCCAGGAGTTGCACTAAATCACATACTTTTGTTTCCCTCGGGTGGTAAAGGCAAATTTTCACTTTCTTGTAAGTGGCAGAGCAGCCTGCTGGCCACCTCTCAACTCCAGCATCCCATGTTCCGTTCTCCCTCTTCCCCACAACAGCTATAATATTTGACTACTTGCAAAAATAATAATAGGAATATGTAAAAATCCAGAGAAAAATCACTGCAAAGGTCCTCTTTATGGGCTTATCTAGCCCATTAGTTTCAGTAGTTTCCCTAAAGTTGAGCTTTACAAAGTCTCCTCTTTACCAGCACTTCCACATCTGAAATTTGCACTGTGTCATGCAGTTTGACATTGTTTTCCCCTGAACTTGTTGCCATCTGTAAACTGAACATTGTTGGGATTCATGGCAAAGAATTGCCTGTGGGAGAGTGAGGCTGCTCCAGACCATACAGAGAAGCGGTCCTTGGCAGGAGGGGTGGGACAGCTGTTGGCAGTGCAAACCTTCCCCAGAGCATGGTTCAGCAGTGGGTCTGAGCAGTGCAACTGTGTAGTAAGAAAGGTTTACATAGGGTCAAAAAGGGATTGGAAATTAATGAAATAAAAGTCCATAAGAGCTATTAACAGCAAATATGAACCTCTGGGTCACAGGCTGCTGAAGGCTAGGAGAATATTCGGGGGGGGGGGGGAATTTCATATATACTTTTTCTCTCCTTACAATTTTTCCTAGATATTTGCTTTGTCTGTTGTTTCAAATACTACTGCCTAAGTGGGCATTTGGGTTGAGCCCACAAAAGCTGCTCTGGCCTTTACAGCTTCCTGGAGAAGCAAAACCAACAAGGTTGTGTTAACACAACATTCAAACACTCACTCACATAGTTTCTCTTCCTGAGAAACCCTGAAGAACTGTTGTACAAACCAACTAGTTGGTTTAGAAATAGCACTGTGCCACGGCAGGCCCAAGGAAAGAGGCAGAAATACAGGATGACCAGGGTCTCGCAGGCAATAGCTGGAAGAGACTGTGCTGTGCCTGCTGGCCAGTTTTGTTAGCTGACCTGACATACAACAACAACTGTTACCAAAGCCATAACATTTACAAAATATAGTCTCCTTTGAATAGTTAGAAGCATAACACTGACACACTGCATTATGCTGTGCAGATTCGCCCAAAAGATGTTTCCCCATTGGGGCAGAGCAGCTGCACAGGACCTGAAGACAATAACCTGAGAAGTGTTTTAAGTACAAGACAAGCAACAAAGAAATAAAAACCCTAAGGTTATTAGTGCTCCAAAATTTTCTTCTGTGCTTCTAGAAGAAGGAAGAAAACACTGCTGAAGGGAATGGAGAATAGTACTGCTACTATATCCTATGGTAGTAATGCTACTGTATCCTGGGCTGACAGTGGCACCAGCCCAAGCAGAAGGACATAGTTAAGATCTTCCAGAAAATTGCCCAAGTTACTCTATGTCTGGCATATCCTGCAAGTGAATTCCTCTCTAAAGTTACAAAGAGTTTTGCTATTAACCTCAGCTGGGCCAAGGTTTCACCCAGTATTTTGATTATGAAGCTCTTCTTTATTGCACTCTTCTGGATATAACATTACTTTATCTTGGCTTCTGGGCCCCACAAAATCCCATTATAATTAATCTTACTTCTACGATAACTCTGGCTCAAAGGACGCTGTCATAATGACCATGAATATAATTGCCTCACCATGCTGCAAGCTGTAGTAAATCATCAGCCACCATACAAAAGATCAAAGTAGGCTAATTAAACTGTATCCTTAGCTGTCTGCTGCAGACATTTCAAACTGCTTTGGCTCCCAGCTGGAAATCAGTGTTTCACAAGAGCTAAAGCAACTCAGAACAAAGCCCAAGAAAAATATATACTTGTACTTAAACAGCTGTTTAGTCTGTCAAACTGTAATAAAATGCTGAAAAGACAACTGGTAGATAATGAATAATATAGTTAAAAGCACCTACAGGAATCATCAGATTATTGAGAAATAGGCAAGAATGTACATATGATATTGAATGATCTCTTGACTTTAGTATGTAGAAACAGCACACCTTAATCATCCTAATTAGAAAAGTATAAAAAGTTGAAGCGCTTGACAAACCTCTCTGGGTTGTCCACAAATACAGCCTAGTTTTCCAATGAAAGAGTGATACTGTTTGCAAAGGGCATTTATGAACTTTAGAACAACTGGAACAATGATAAGGAGTTGATCCTTCATACCCTCTACCTGGAGTCAGGAGTCAGATTAACTTGAAAGAAACTATCCCTCCCTTCCAAAAATTTCCTAAATCAACAAAAGTTTGCAGTGTGAACCATGAATTAAGAACAGGTAAATTCATATTTTTAACTAATACACGAAGAGACTTGGATTTGCAGAGTTATTTGCATCACAGCATTAAATTTATTCCCTGTCGATGCAAAATATCTGATGTTTGTGAGAAATTAAGATCATGTATTAAAACGCTATTTAGGCTTTTCCATGTTGGGCTGAAGCCCAGCTGGCCATCACAAATTGGGGTGGATTGGCCTGGCCCGTTTCCTACAAATCATTTACGTGAGCGTTTTTGAGTGATATCAGTGACTGATGCAGATAAAGCTGCCCCAGCTGACTCTCACCATAGCTCAGCATAAACCTCATAAGGCCTGTGGGGTTTAAAGAGCTGTTGTTATTCTGCATTTCTTCACAGAGAAATGAAGGCAGCTCACTGTTTCAGTATTGCAGAAAAAATCATTGCTGAGGTGTGATATGAATAATCTGTTTTACACAGGCTCCTGCTTAGCCCCAGAAAGGGCTGTTCTGCTTTCCCATTACTAAAAGTGTAAGACAAGCCTCTGTTTTGAATGATGACCTAAAAATGGAGCTAGGGAAAAAGGGAAAAACACATAGTTCTGAACTAGTATTTAAAAAAATAAAAACGTTGGTGAAGAATGAAATATTTTGTTTACAAAAGCAGCCTTGATGCAGCTGAGACTCCTGGTCCTATTAATTTATTTTAATACTGTATTTTCCTCCATGCACAACAGCCTCCATCACTCACAGAGACCCTCTTCCTCCCCCTCCCATCTTCGGATTCAGGGAGGCAATGCCTTACGGGACTCCAACCTTGCAGAGAGTGGCGAGGAAAGAGAGACCCCAGCAGGGGAGTCCAGCTCACAAAGAAAGGAAAAACTACACGTTTCAGCTAAAAAATATGACAAGGTATCAAAGCAGCATTTCCAACCCAATGTATTTTTGGGTTTGGCAATTACCCAGAATACTTTTTTTTTTTCAGGAAGTAGAGTTTATGAAAAAAGTTTGTTTTCTACAGAACACAACATTTAAAATTTTTTAAAAAAATATTTCCATTCCAAAAAGGTTGGCCAGAATATTTTCCCTGAGCTGCACCTAAAAATATTTAGCTGCCAAAAATTCAACATAAACCTCATCTTCTTTTCAGGGTATAATGTATTTACTCTAAAAACTCTAGAGGAAGGATTTTTCTTTTTAATTTCATAAGACATCAGCAAAACCAATTTCTGGCAAGTGGATTTATTTTTATTTTACTTCTGCCAGCAAAAGTTTGCTTTTTGTATTCAAAGTCAGCAGGATTCAAACTCTGCCAAGGACTTCTGCTACCCTACACCTACATTTTCATGCCATAGGAAGAATCAGAAAACCCAGGGAAAAGTTGGTCTCACCAGCTGATCTCAACTGTTTAAAATCCCTCCAGAGCTTCATCTTCATCTCTCACAGCCGTGCGCTTGTACAGGCTCCTGTGTGACAAGTACATCTACACAGAAAGTAGGGTGAAAAGGAGGAATGAAGCATATCGCGTGCAGATGGGTTTTGCAGGTGATGTCTGGTCCCCACCATGGCAATCTATAACAGGAGAAGCAAAAGCAGAAAAAAAAAACCAGATGATACAGCTGTAACCACAGCTATTTCCCACAGCAGTAGGAAAATTAATGTCTAAAGGTAAGTAAGAGTTCGGGATTTTTTTTTCTTTTTGGTTGGGTGATTAGGCCCACACAAATATCTCAGTGTGGGTCAGCCCAAATACTATTTTATTATTAATAGAAGAAAATTAATTAGAAAATTGGGGTTTGGATCAAAATTAAAAGTATTGTTCAGTACCAAATAGAGCATTGCTTCTCTGTAAGGTTATTTCACCCTTTTTATTAATCCTTTTATATATATATGTTTATTTTTAAGAAGAAACACTGCCTAAAAATGGCAAGTCCAAAAATTAAATTTTCAAATCATGGAAAAGAACCTTCTTGCCATTTTCCATGACTGTTTCCTTCTTCCTCTCCCCACTTTTGACAGAAGCTCTTTGCCATACTCAACCCATATTGTTGACTTCAGTCCCTGGGGTACGGATTTCTCGGACCAAACCAAAGGCACTGCTGAGATAGGCATCTGCATCTCAGTAAGTCTCAATCCAGCAGAAAAGTGTGAAGTATCTTGGATGAATGACACCCCAGAAACACCTATGTCTCCCACTGACTAAAAAGGGCATCTAAGCAGGTAGCTCAGGTGGCTTCCTCCACCCTGTCAGCGTTTCAAGGTAGGTGAGTTAAATACCACCCTTTTAACCTGCTCTTTCTGTAGAATTTACTGTTCAGCAGCAACAGGAATTACCCATTGCACTGCAGCACCTTTGAGCAGAGGCTGGCATGTATGGTCTTTGTGGTCTGGGTTATTTGAGATTTATTTCCACTCCAACCTAATAGACGTCTTTAGTTCAGCTCTAGTTATTCCAGTTTTGGCCATGAAACAAGAGTGTCCCTTAAGTGGCTCTTTGCTCTTTATATAGCATTAATAATAAGAACTGTGCTTATTAACTATTTGAAAGAAATATTCAAGGCTGAATACTCAAAGGTGAGTACGATAGTCAAGGCTGTTGGGTAGGAAGCTTTTTCCCATTTATCCATTCAATAAAAAATAATTCCTTTGTAACTGATTAGAACCTCTAAATGTTTCTTCAAGCAAAGTATTCTCAGAGAGTGTGTTAGGAGTATAACATGAGAAAAATACTCAGTATCCGTACTTTAGTATGGTCTGTCCATCCTTTCTCACCTGTCTGTCCTTGTGTCCAGCCTCCAAATTTTCAGGGTGACAGAGTGCAGTTGGACCTGGGAGGGAACGGACAGAAAGCAGTGTCCAGAACTAGGTGGAAATCAAGGAGTAATGTCTGGGACCAGAGAAGGTATAAGAGTACATGAAATGTCCTTTGGGATCCAGTGCTTTTCTTGCAGCAGCGGTAACAGAGGATGCTGTTAGGAAAAGTCCTGGCCACTTTCTGCAGGCCACTGCCCTTGTACCCTACCAGTGTCCCAGGGTCACTGGATTAGGCACAGTGGGAGGTACAACCCTGTCCATTCCCTGTAACGTCTGTTTTGTCCAAGAACTCATCTAAGCCTTTTTTATGCTCTCAGACACTATGTCCCCTCCTGGCAGCATGTTCCAGAAGCCCATTACCCACCATTTAAAAGTTGCATCCTTATATTTGCTCCAAGTGGTAGATCAGCTGAATCAGACACCAGAAACATTTCTTTCTCTCCACTAACTTGAAAGTATATAGGGTGACAGGGTTACACAGAGCTAAGCTGATACTACAATGAGCTGTCTCTGGCAGAGTAGTTTTGCTTTCCCAGGCTGGCTCCTGCCTGTCCTCTGCCATGGTCCTTTCCTAGCACAGCTCCAACCACTGGCTGAGTCCAGCCAGCCAGCTGATCAACTGTAAAGCTTTTTGGGGCCCCAGGGTGAGCTGTCTGTGCTGGGAGTGGTGGGAGCTCACTGCCAGAGCGAGGAGAGCGCAGCAGCAGATCTGCACCTCCCAGCAGCATCTACCATTAGAATCAATCCACAGCAGCACACGACCCTCTCCCAGCGTGCTCCTAGGAGGCAGTCTGTCACTTCTGCAGTAGAAGATAAAGCTCCCAAAGTATCCAAAGCAACACACCTGGATTTCTAAAGAACCTGTAGGGTTCACAAGCACATGAACTACGAGAGCAATAGGAGCTAGTGTATGAGAGGAGACAAACAGGCTGCAGAAGAGCATTTCAGAGGACAGGAAGATTGACGTAAATGGGATACAAGAGTGAAGCAATTAGACCACCATTTTTACACACAGTTTTGCTTCATCTAATTTGTTGGCTTCCTTTTATCCAAATAAATGTCAGTAAAAGCAGTCTGGAAGAGGACCAAGAGGCTTCTTTGGACTACCAGGAAATGAACCATCCAGTTCCAATGTTCCCTGTTTCAAATATTCCTGTCATTGTCAGATTTACCTCCAAGGTATCTGCCATCAATTAAAGTGAGTTTAATGAGCTACTTTCACTGCCCAGAGCCTTGTGTTAGATTTTGCTATGAACTGCTGATACTTTTCTTTTACGACACATAAAGGAACAAAAAAAGCAGTGTTAGATAGCAACAAAGGGCCACCCTAACTATGACCTGGTATGCTACAATCCCTGTGTCCAGGTGGCTTGTACTGGGTGTGTGACCTAGGAGCTTTCTTGTGTCCAAAACAAAGAAGTTTCCCTGAATCAGTGAGACGATGTAGAGTCATCTGCACATTGAAGCATTAAAGATGACATCAGGCCCTTGTAGAGTTGTTGATTTCAGCTGCTGGGAGGATGCATCAGCAGTCATACCTGCTGAAATCCTCCATGAGGAAACAAATTTGAACACTGCCATCTTCTCCCTCCTGCTAATCCTTGTTACTAATTACTGTCACAAGAAAAACAGACCCATCTTGGGGAAAAAATAGTTTAATTCATTGCCAATTAAAAAAATAGAGAGGGGTAGTAAGAAACAAAAGCAAAACTAAAACCACCTTCCCCCTCACTCCCCTTCTTCCAGGCTCAACTTCACTCCATTCCTGGCTCTTCTACATCCTCCTAAGAAGGGTTCTACCAGCAGTCTCAGAAAGCAGTTTCATTTCAGTTCACGTTTTTTTGCATTTCAAATCCATAAATCTCATATATTCCACTTCAAGACAACTCTTGACAATTTCACTGATGCTGAATAGTACTTTCTCTCAGCTACATTAACCGACATACTTGAGTCAGCTCTTTATAAGTGGTAAGAAGAGTGAGAGGGGACATTCTGGCTTTTAAACTTAGGCTTCAAGTCAGAGAAAAGCAGTAAATACAGTGAATTGTCCCACTCTTTACCCCACCTCAAAAAAATATAACTCCAGCAGAAAAAAAAAAGCAGATTCCTACAGTTTGAAGAGGAGATTCCCTTTAACCTCTTAATGGGCTGCATCCTGAGGTCTGTCAGTAGCATCACACACACATCCCCATTATACACCACAGAAGATCAAGCGGAGAATGGGGGAGACAATTGATTTCCTGTCCGTGGAGTGGCAGCTCCAGCATAAGTCAATGTTATCTGGAGCACTGAAGTGGAGCAGGGCACTTTAGGATAAAGGCTTAATGCTTTATCTGCTCACGTAAATACTTTCAGATAAAAGAAATTGGATTTAAATAACATTCCAGCTGTGGCACCGACTGACAGAAGTCAGGGAGTGCTCAAGATAAGGCCACGTCTTTTACCCTCTGCAAAAAAAAAAAAAAAAAAAAGACAGAAAAGGCCCTGTTCAAGTTAACACTGATACATCACCTTCACCTGTGAGTTAGTTATCATCCTGTGAACCTAGTGTCCAGATCCACATACACATGTGAAGGCAGAAGGCACATTCACCAAGACAGTTATGTTTCAACACCATAGCATTTTGCTGAACATCAGCTCTTCCTTCGAAGGCATTGACACAGGCACCAGTTCAGCAAGATACCTGAGCAACCCCTTCAGATGCTCTGCTGGGTGCAGACGTTGTAAAACGTGCTCACCACCTCTGGGTTTTGACTAAGGGCCAGGCTCTACTTCCTCAGGTTTGCCCCTTCAGTTGCCTCTCTGCCAGCATGGTTGCATTTCTCTGCCCTCTGCTTGTTTCACTCCGACATCTCTGTGTGGGTACAGCTCCTGTTGGCAAAATTCCCAGCTGGCTTTACTTGATTTTCTTCTCTTAAAAAGAAGGAACAGATCCTCAGTTCTTATCCCGGCATCATCTGGCAAATGTCAAATTGTCATTTGCTGAGAATTTGCACAAGAGAAGGTTTTATTAAGCTGAAATGAGAAAAAGGAAGAACACATCAACTTGTTCCCAAAACTTACCACAGATATTGGCTGAATGTTGTGAAATTCTGCCAGCCTTGACCTCATAGAACAAGAAAGGAACACTCAAAAGATGTGGCAGTTAGGAGTAACTTTAGGGTAGAGAGGAGTCTGCTTATTTGAGCGTGCTTTTATGAACAAATACCAAGGGTGTAGACAGCCAGAGGTAGGATGTATTACCTTATCTAGTGTAGTACATACATATCAAAATAATTCAGTACAAATAGGGATCTGACTAAGATACGATCATAAGTCACTTTCAGTATTTCCCATAGGTTGTTCCTGACAGCTCTCCAGGCAAAGACGGATTCAGAAGAACCTCTGAGCGCATGCATAACTCTTAGCAGGTGTCTGGTCCTGTTGAAATATATATTACTAAATTGCTTTAATGAATTGGAGCTTCAGTAGCTGTGTGAAATAAATGGGGAATGCTCAGTGAGCACTACAGCAAATAAACCCTGAAACTACCCAGACAATTTGTCAGACTTCTCTTATTCTTGAAAGGTAACATTAAAGGCATAAACTTTATCACTGCAAGATAAATGCTGCATTTCTAAGACTACATCCTGACCCTGTCAAAGTCAACATGAAAAATGGGAGCAGACAAAAATTAAAACAGAAGGAAGGACTTGATACAAATTACGATTGTATAATATCTCAACCCAGTACTTAGTGACTCAGAGTTACCAGTGTTTCACAACATTAACAAAGGTTTCACTGAAATATTTTTAAAATAAAAGCATTCATGTTTTTTCCTTTTATCAGTGGGAAAGAATTAAGCCAAATCACAAAGATAACATTCCTTTTAAGTGTTAATTTTTTTCCTGGAATAAAAACAAAACATCAAACCCTTACACAATAGATTATGGACAGTCCAGCTTTTACAGTGCCCAGCACCCTAAGCCCATGATCTTCTATAGGTCAGAAGATATGCCTGAAATATAAATTTTAAATACTAGTATAAATAATGTCAACACACATGACTGTTAAGGTGTCAGCTGACTACAGTGTGTTGATAAATGGCTTTCAGACACTTTAGTAAGACTGGAATAAGTAAACTCAAGTTCACAAACAGATTAGACAAATTTATAGACAACAGGTCCGTAAAATGATACTAAAAGGACTAGCCAGGATATTAAATGGACTAGACTTACACGCTGTCCCAATAAACCGTCTTCTCTGCTGCTGCTGGAGATTAAATACTAGACTAGAATGACCATTGGTCTAAACAGTATGGTGTATCTTACATTATCATTTGTAACTATTCATGGTTAATTAAGCTTAACAGAACAATTCCATAAGGCCAAAACCTCTGTCTTTAAAAGTTTGTATATTCCCTGGGGAATATGGGGAATATTATATACCCAGGGAAAGGCAGCAGCATGTATACCCACAGACTGGGATGTCCAAAATCTCAATCCATGTTTTCTAAACACATCAATATGTGGAGCCCTGAATCTCCAGTGTTGATGCAGAACCTTTCAAAGCTTCACATACCTTGGCAGCTTTCTGGCATACATATACCTGTTTTGCTAAGTCATCTTTTGCAGATCTCTCAGGATCAACCTTTGGATTCCCAGGTGTCCATGTGCTTCATTTTGCATAATAGCATATCTTGGGAGAATGAGGCTCAAAATCTGGCCCACTGGGCAGGTTGCAGTTCAAAAGTAAGACAGCAGACATCTGAATAGAGATATTTGTGAGCCAGCAATCCTATTATTGTAATTGGAGATCTAGTAGTCAATTCAGTTGCCTAAACATTGGGTATTACTGCCTTCAGAGGTGCCTATATCTGGGCCCACATGGGCTTGGGGAGTCAACACAAAGCTTATAGGAGACCCATATCCATTTGGATCAACAGATGGAGACCAGACAAAGGCAGGATGCCTGAGGGCATTTCAAGCAATACTTAATGCCTAGAACTAAGTGGTCCCTCTCCTCATTTTAGAGAACAGTTGAGCTTATCATGAAAGAGACAGCTACTGGCTAGATAGCTGAGTGATGCCCTGGAGTTTAATGACAGAGTCTGTTGGTGATTCGGTTACCTATGCAAAATTTTGTGGTGCCATTGGAGTTGCCCCAGGGTGTCTGAGACATCCACACAGGTCCGATGCAATTATTTGTGTCTATCCAGAGTACCAGCCATACAGCAAGGGTATCTTGGACACCTCAAGTATGCTAAAACCCTATGAAGAAGCAATTGACTCCTGCCCTCAGCCTCCCATAGGAGGAGTTGCACACTTCATTTGCAAATACACACCAAACTCTACATACTTTTATGCTGAGTGGAATCCCGCCCAGAAGGTCTTTCTTTGGGGGTGAATGTCATCCAAAGAGACACTGTAACTGTGACCCACTGGTCTCTGATAATGAGTTCACCTCTAATGTTCCTAAATGTAACCTGTGTCTCCATTAAATGTGCTGATTACAGACAATAAAACACTGCCTCCCTCTCACAAAGGCACATTACACTGGCAGCATCAAATGCTAAATGAGATGGGACACTGGGAGAGGACTTTGGGAAGGAGATAACACCTACAGGGGAGCAGATTTTCCATGTACTTGGCAGAGTGGATGCATATTTATTGATAATGTCTTATCAGTCTGGTCGATTGCACTGAGTTAGTGTACTGGGTCTTTATTTTGAAAGTATATGCTGGCACTGCACAGCAGTTCCTATTTCAAGTTAAATACAATTTGATTACAGCTAAATATTTCAGGATAATTTAAGTAGAAGATTTAGTGCTGAATTCTGTCAGGGAGATCAAGTCTAAAACCACAATATATAAATGTAAGGCCCAGCCTTTACCATCTGAACTATTATTCAGAATATGATCAGTTTAGCAAAGATTGTCACTCTTCAGGTCTTTGGCCCTTTCTGTTGACTCCTTAGCGGAAGGCTCAGGCATCCTGACTCTCTTTTGCACTTCTCTGTTTCCTGATTAGCTGCTGCAGCTGATTAGCTGCTTCTCTCAGCATACCACAAGAATTCTTGTTTTGTGTTCTGTTTCAGCTGTAGAAATATTGCCTATGGAAAACAAAAGAGAGTTTTCGATCAAAGAGGTTGAACATTGCACACGATATTCCAGCATCTTTAAAGTAGGTCACAATTTCTGATAATCTCCATCTCTGCTCCTTCATGGTATTGTTCCATGGGAAGAGAACATAGGGAAGATTAATCTTGCAAGGCTCCAAATGCAAGAGCGTTTGGAGAAAAGGAGCACTTGCTTATTATGACTTTCCTGATCTGTCAGAGAAGGGCACATGGTCAGAAAAAGAGAAGTCTAGCCAGGCAATAAATACAGAGTGAAAATATACATTAACACACTCACTTGCCACACACAGTGTCACATAAATCATGTGGAATATTGTTCTCTCTGGCTGAACTGTAACTGAGTGTGGCGAGTTTAGCTTTCTAATCATTAAGATGGTTTGCATGTCTAAGAGCCTGTTAAGAGCTGAGATGTGAGGTTGACCACTTGTCTGTACAGATCTCTGGTGAGGGCAGCAATGGCCGTATTTTTCCCAGTGCTGGGCAGAGGGTTGCAGGCAAGACACACATAAATGCCATGTTCTCATTTGGACAACTTACCCTTTTTTCTAGATTAGTTTCTTCCTGTATAATAATTTATGTATGTTGAAAATAAGTATTTTATTGCTTTTTGTATATGGAAACTCAGCATCAAGACTCTGCAAACGCTGCTTGTTTCTGACCTTAGAAAGAAGTGAGACCCCATGGGGTTAAGAAAGCACCTTTCTGATGCTTGGTAGTGACTGCAGCCACCAAGAAACATTGTGTACACTCAGAGGTCTACTCTGCAATTTCATGGCATTAACCTCTGACTTGGCTTCTGATTATGGCTCGAGCAAGAACCTTTATTTCATCAACAATTACAATTACTTTCTGTTTCAAATTATCCTTTCGTTTTTTTTTTTTTACTAGAAAAATCAACACTCCTGTTCATTCTTTCCTTGAACAGAGAAAAGAATGGTTAACACCTCCTTTTTCCTGACCTCTATTACAACTATATACCTTCTCTGTAAAACACATCCTGTGGTGCATCAACAGACACTTCCCATCTTATGGAGGAAAGTGCCCTTAAAAAATAAAATCAGAAAACTGTTCCTACTAGTGTCAATGAGCCATGAAATCATGCCCAGTGATATACTTGGATGTTACAAATGAAACATAATGCCCTAGAGCTTCTAAGAATATTAACCTTCCTTCCACTGTGGCTAAACCCTACTAAGTCACCAACACAGTCTGCCACATACAGTCTTGCTTCTGACTTCTCAGAAATGAAATTTGTCCCCATTTGGAAGAAGTCACCTGGGATTAAAGAAGTTCTTTATTATATTCAATGCAAGGATAAAGATCAAAGATAAGCTTTAGAGCTATGAGTAAGGGAAGACTGAATTTAATTTAATTTAGTGACCTGTTTCCCCAGGATGAAGGGAAGTTGAGAGAAAAAGGACCTCTGGCACTTCATTTTGGCTTGCACCCGGCTATATACTCTGGAAGCCCATATTTATACATAATCTGAATGTCTGGACGGCTACAGAAGTATACCGTTAAGGATCATGCAGCCTCTGCTTTCTGCTGTTCTGCGCCTCCAACCTGCACCAATGCAATTCCTATTTGTATTCCCAAAGCATAATCCTACTCTTTTTAAACAAAAGTTATGCTGGGGTGAGTTATTATTATACAAATGAATGAGGTTTCCAGGAATATGTCATAAAAAAATCATAGTAACTATATTATGGTACATGCTTAATACCATGCTATATACTGATAGACCATAATCCTCATTCTGAATCATTATGGTCTTTCATATCAATAGAGCTTTTAAGCCCTGGGAACAGAGAGACCACAGCGGTTTCCCTGGAGCCAGTCTGTAGTACTGCAAAATACAACTGTTACATGGGGACAACTTCAGCCCAGATATTTATAATTGCTGAAAATTTTTTGGAAGGAAATCAATGAAAAGATATAGTAAGCACCCTTGTGAAAGAATAACTGCAGTATTTTTATATAAACACATAACTGTATTAGTCTACCTCATAGAATAATGGAATTTCAGACTCATAAAATTCAAGGGATATCTTACTGTAATTTTTTTTGCATAGATTTTCAAAATTACACTTGAATGCATTTTCCCTTGCAAGTCAAAAATCTGGGTGCCAATTTTGATGTTTGGCAAGATTTTCTGGAACAGATTTAAGTGCTTGCTTATTCTAAAATATGAGGATAACCTTAAATTTGCAAGGCAAAACTGCACCAGCATGCAATCCTTGTAAAAGTGAGTTTGACAATTTACGTGTCATCTATACTGTAAAAAAGCAAATGTGGTGATAAAATGTGATCATAGAATCATAGAATCATTTAGGTTGGAAAAGACCTTTAACATCATCTAATCCAACAATAAATGTGAAAGAACCATGATGACTGTTCATTATTCCCAGATGTTTGGGGCTGTAAAATCCAATTCTAAAAGCAATATTTTTGTCACAGAAGTCATAACAATGGCACTTCATTGCCACAATCTAAAATGAAGTAACTACACCTTTTAGCTTGTGCACAGAGCTACACATGTGTTAATATTTGCAAGCCTGAACCCTTAGGGATTAGATTCACCATGACCATTGATCCATCAGTAACAGAAGATACAGAATTTAAGATTTCTTTTCTCCTAGGAAAGTCATCGTTGTTATATTTCAACTGCTTATTAATCAAATGTTTTATACCACTCCATCCAAGCACTTCAAGGTTCCTGTTGTCTCCTAATGATTTGTCCATATTCCTGGTGACTACAGTCCTTGTGATTTGGCTAGGAGCATATCTTGTGGTGAGGCACCCTGGCTAAGCTTTGTTCTGCAAAGAAATTTATTTCCTCATTTTACAGCCTTATACATCATTCTTCATTTTACAAGCAGGGCGGAGATCCCCTTGAAGATGAGATGGGCATCTCAGGAGGCCCTCCAAATGAGAAGTGTTTGCAAATAAATAAATCACCTTGGAGTGATCACCACCAGAGTTTTGCTTTGCAGATACATGTGCACACACACATGCTCACGGTTGCTCCTTCCATCTAAGGCTTCCTTTGTTCCCCGCCATTTCTCCATGGTTGCAGTATATCTATTTGCTTCCTACCCAGGCTCTCTCTCCCCTCTAAATCACTAGAAGTTGTTTTCTCTTGACCTTTAGGAACCTCACAAAAAGCAAGTCCTTCCTTTTTTTTCTTAGTAGGTTTAGTGGGGTTTTTTACTTTTCACAACCAAAGACGAGAGCATATGGCAACAAACTAGAAATCAAAGAAAGGCAACATCCACCATTTAAAAACTCTGCTTTTACTGTCATCACACAACAAAGCTTGTCAGTATGCTCATATTCAAAGTGCTAGCTTAAGCCCATTTTCCTCAGCTTGGCTCTTCCACATCTACATACTTTCCCTACAAAATGACAGTGTCCTACCAAGTTCCCCAAAAGAAAGTCTCACACACACCTAATGATTTCTTTCTGCATGGTCTGCATAACTCAGGCACAGACAGGGCTAAGCCCACCACAGCCCCGTCCCCTAGCAGGTATATTGAGCTTGTCTCTTCCTAAAGATGACAGAGGTGCTGGAGCCTGAGCTACAGCTTGACTGACAGTAGACAAGACTATGAATAAGAGTCTATAATATCCAAAATGAAGCAAATACTGCTTATTTCTCATAATGCAATTGTTTCAGGGTGCCTGAAGAAACTAGCAAGCACCAGGTTTAAAACAAACCTGAAGAAAGCCCTTTTTACCTGGTGCACAAGCACAATGTGGGATTACTTCCAAAGAGTGCAGTGGAGCCTGAAAGCATTAACTGGCTCGTCAAAACCCTTCAAACTTCCTGGAGCTGTCCATGACAGCTAAAAATCATCCTGTCTTGGATGTGGTGAGCCCCGAACTGCTGGCTGTGAGAAGTGGGAGGATAAACTATGGAAAAAAATCACATGAAAGAGCAGTCAGGGACTTACTTTTCTCTAGCGCAGCAGCTGCTTCTGTCATCAAAGGGTGGTGGGAGATACATGCTCCACATTATTTTAAATACTTTCACTGCCAGCACAACCCCAAAACTTTAAACCCAAGTTAGGGCTAGTAAGTAGAGGCAAAGTTTCAGTTACTTAGCTTTTAAGTTTTTTAACATAATATATTCTTCCTAAGTTGTGAAATCCCTAAAAATCAAATAATAGTCAATCTTCAGAACAACAATTTATATTAACATCGTTACAAGAAGTTTGTTAATATCTGCATATGCTTTTCCAAGATTTTAGAAACAAAATGTTCATTTTCTTATGTATTTTTACTAAAAGAGTAACAGCTAATATTTTATTACATTTATTACACTAATAACTTATAAAGACCTCTGAGGGAAAAAAAATAGCATCAACAAGAACAAAAAGCCTGTGAAATTTTTCATCAGGAATCTTTTTCCTCCTGATTGTGTTTCTTGGTCCAATAAAGGTTTTCACACTGGCTAACTTACCATAATTCTTGTCTTCATTTTCATGCTTTGGTTTGTTTAGTTATCATGTGCTTTCCATTTTCTGAAATATGATTAATGAGTGAAAACTACTCCTTTCATAGTACAGCATACATCATTTGAACCACAAAAATATAAAAATATCGCTGACCAAGATCTCAGACAGATCCTACAGCTAATCAGCCTCTCCCTGCCCTGGAGGTGAGCCCAAACCAAAATCACAGCTCCAGACAGTATGAGACTTTTGGAAACTTGCAATGCAGAGTAAAACACCAGCACGTCAACTCACTTCTAATTATAACAACCTGGACTTACAACGCAAACGTAGTGTCTATCCTGTACCTATGCTGTGTAGAGTCAATGGCAAAACTCTTGCTGACTCCAGCAGGACCCAGGATCATCTTCAGAGCAGTATCAACAGAAATAATTAGAAAAAAAAATTAAATACAGAAATAAGTCAACTTTTTTTTAAGTGAAAGGCAACATTTTCTGTGCCTATTTTTGTTTAAGTGAAAACCTGCTCTCCTTAAAAAAAAAAAAATCCAGTTGAGAAAGCTTCAACCAGCCTTACCCCTCAACCATGCTGGGGAAAAGAAGGCTTTGCACAGCCTTTATTTGTTTTCTTGCAAAGTAAGAGGCTTTTATTACATAGTCAGTCCTGTAGTTCTTAATCCACAAATAGTAGCAATGTTAATAACCTGCAGCTTCCTTTTACCTCAATACCCTTTTTCCTTGTTTCACTTCATCTGAGCTCTTGAAGAACCCTTGGCATTTGCTATCACTAAGGTATAGATGCATAAAACATCCCATAACAAGATGCATGGGTATAAGCATGCTTATAGGAATACAGTCGTCCCCACATTGATTTTGTTAGTCTGCTGTAGCTACATGGCTGTAGGGAAAGCAGAAATTCTTCTGTGCTCGGGCAAAGCCTCAGATGGACATAGTTGTTAACTCTTGGTGCCTACATTTATTTCAGTCCATATCCAAATGTCTGTGACATAAGTCGATCACCCCATTGAATTCCTATTCTTTTTCCTGGCTCCTCAGTCTTTACGTTATCCCCAAAATAAGTATATTTTACCCACTCTTTTAAGAAGCCCACAGTGTATATGGAAAATATACATCATTTTCCAGTATGAAAATGTCCCAGCTCACAAGCCAAGAAATGTACATCTTGAAACCTTAAAGGATTAAATCTGTTTTGGCAGTTACTGTAAATACAAAGGAATTCCACAAAATTTATAACCACAGTGCAGTTTAACAAGCCTTCAGGTTAATATCATGTTCCTCCTTTTAGTTCATACTGTGTGATCCTTTCAAGAGGGATAAATGATTTGCAAAAATTCTGAAGAAAAATTGAGATTGTTCATAAACTAAGTGATAAGCACTGCATTTTCAATGTCTGTAACGCATCTTTAGTGTTCCTAAGTGCACACGTGCCCTCTCACACTTCCAAAGGTACAGGCTTTGTAAAGTGACTAAACTGCTCTTTTGCAGCAACAAATACACTGCATGGGAAGAAAAAGTCTGGATCCATGAACACTGAGTTAGTAGCTGGCTGCTGGAAACAGGGTTTGCAGAATATTGGTGGAAAGCTTTTTGCAGTTGAGATTTAAAACTCTTCATGAAATTACATCAACTTTGCTAACAATTTTCACATTCTGGATGCTGAGGTCAGGAAGAATATATTCGACCTAAAATTCACATGTATGAATTCTGTAGAAAATTGCAGAAGGAAGAGGAGGTTGTGCCTGCAAATGCCACATGGAAAGTAGGTAGAATTTAGTAGAATAGTAATGATATCTTACAGTATATCAGAGCTTTACAAAATTGAGTAGGGAAATAACATTATCGCATTGAGGAAACTGGAGTTCCGTAAAGATGGAACACCTCCTGAACCTTGTGATTTAAAACTCACCTCCTGTAAACCCACCATGCATCCGGTGTTATGCCAGTAATGGTGCTGGAAGAGTTCAAAAGTAAAGACCTTGTAAGTGAGAGAAGAATGAGACTTAGTGCTGATCAAACCAAATTAGTGGCTGATACTTTATAAAGAAGATCCATTTTGGCATGTGCTATTGGAATAGGCAGCCGTGTCAACAGTGGATTTGTGGCAAATTTTAAAGACATCTAACATACTGGCCAAGTATTGCAGAACAGGGTTTTGCAGCTAAATTCAAAATATCATTTTTTGGCAAAAACAATTCTGAAAATTTCTCAATAATTATAGCAGTTTCTTTCAGCATTTTATAATTCACCTTCTTTTAATTCTTCATTATGGAATATTGTTTTAATTCCAGCAATTGCCTAAAATTTTTTCACAGGTTTTTGAAAAAGAAAAAAACAGAAATGTATCATTTGCCATACTCCAGATATTTATTTCTCAAAAAAAATCTAAAAGGATGTGGGCACAACAATGACACTAGAAAAAATGATTGATTTTCAGAATTGCCAGTCAAAATTCAGCCACTCACACATCTCAGTCAATAGCAAGATTATCACACAGGGACTTAGTTCAGCCAGGCTTGGATGTCAATGCTTAACCAGGATTATACCTGTGGTCCTAAGTAATTTTAATTGGGATAATTCATTCTTTAGCATTATACACACAGTCAAGCAAAATATTTAGAAATTAAAATTAGGTTTAGGAAATTGAGTTCTTTTGGTATTTGAAAGTATTGATTTTAGCAAAGGTACAATCGAATTTTATCAATACAGGTTGGAAATATTCCACTTCTTCCAGGTATATCACACAGGAGGGGGAAAAAAAGTAAAAAAACAGCAATTAAAAAACCCCAAAATACCTCAAGCATTACTTCAGATTGGAAGGAAAAGAGGAAACACTGCAAAGTCAGGAAAATGTAAGCTTTCAAGTTGAAAGCACAGCTTTAAATCTGCCTCCTAGTGCCTACATCTCATAAAATAGTTTTTGTTTTTAGATCATTCTAAGTTCAACATCAACTCATGCAGGATAGAATTTTTTTAAAAACTTTGCATACTGTACTTCTGGCAGGAACAAAGATGGTTGATAGTACTATAATCTGTTAATTTATTTTCCAAAGCACTAACAGATAACAGTAACTTCTAATTCAGCTAAAGGTCAGGCTAGTCGATTTTTAATTTTTTTTTTCAACCATGTCAGTCAATAATTTTTAATAATTTGCCCTGTTGGAATCAATGGACTTGCTCACCGTAAGCAAAGGCTCCTGTGCGGCACTTGCATGATGAGATTTGTCCAGGTTTCATGAATAGATCTGGTATGACATTTCTGTGTGGAGCACACCAGAAAAATGGTATTTGAGCATGAAATGAACATTTCAAATTTGGTGCAAGCAATTCATACAAATGCTCAAAAAAGGGTACCATTTGGCTGACCTTCAGTATGTTGCCACACTGAAACATCACCAGAACGGCACAAACTGCTCAGGGTAGAATATGCTCTTGCCAAGATCCCTGCAAGGGGATGAAATGGCATTTTACTTTCTTTGGTTGTCTTTCTGGGCACCTGAACTTGTGGTGGAGAAGAACAGAAAGGGCAAAGAGTTTGGGGCACAACTATCAGCCCTCTGTCTTTTCCCCCTTAGGACCTCAAAGCTGCACAGATACCACTGGGTCTTAACTCTCCTTTCAGGCAATATTTTTTAACTAAGTCTTTTGCACCCACTAGTCTAATACCTGTAAGAAAACCTGCTCTTCTGCATCATGTAGATTATACCCATTTGGAGGCAACAGGAGGGGAAATTTACTCCTCAGTGCTGTCTTCCCTCTCTTTTCTCTTTTCCAGGTCCTGCTTGTTGCTCTTATTGGGCTCCCCTGGCCCTGGGATGCCTTGTTGCCCCCATCTGTGATTTTGTGCAGCAGCTCTGGAGGCATGGAGGTTATCCAAAGGTTATCTGTGGGTGCAGGCTAATGATGACTTCTTTTCAGTTGCAGTCCCTTTAGAAGAGGGTGGATTATATGAGGGCTGGGTCATCTGCAGTGTCTGATCCACACCCTGGTGAAGTCAAGGAGCTTTGATTTCCTATCTGACAGCAGCAGCTCTCCAAAATACTTTTATCTGCCTCCCTGTTAGTTCAGTTACTAGTTCATGCCAATGCTGCATCTTTGCTGGTTGCATAGTGACTCTTTCCAGGTTGGAAAACAGGGGAGGGGGAATTAAAACCATGCATGTACGAGGGAAATGAGTATAGGAAAAAAAGGTCCCTGCTCCACCTGTTTCCTCTCTTCCTTTTCAGAGCTAATGAGGTAACACTGCCTGATAGTTGGAGCAATGGTGGAGCAGGCGACATCCCCTTGGTAAAGCCCTGCACCCACAGCACTGTGAGCTGCAATTAAAAGGAGGCTTAAAAACCTATACTGAGCTATTTGACATCTGCCAAGGACTACACGAGTCTGAGAAAGAGTAGCTTCTCTCTTCCAGTGGCTTAATTTAGCCCCTGGCTACTTTTATAGTCACAAGAGAAGAAGGAGTATCCTTCTTGGACGGAAACACTGCAGATACCGTAACTAAACAGCCTCTAAAATAATGTTGTTTCTCCTTTCTTTTGATGGCTGGTTCAGATGCCTGGTTGAGGTCTCTTCCTTTTAGCTTGGATTTCTAAAGAAAACAGGGTGATTCTCTTTGAACCAAGCAGGGAGGGATTGATATGGTTGTCATTTAATCAGTACCACTGGAGAGAGGCATTTCAACCATAGTTTAGATGCACAAATAAATAGAGAAAGCCAGAGAGAAAGAATGACTACATCAGTTGGTTCTGCCTGTGCCTAGTCCCATCCTTGTTGACTGTCTCTAGCAGCCTAGGGATGGGGGTTCTTCACGCAGGATTGCTGTGTTATCCCGCAGAGAGCTTTCTCACACAAACATACACAGCACTTGTCAGCTGTCTGACAAACCGTTTGCAAAGGAGACCTCTCCCTCCCTCCGCGTGTGTGCCCCAGGGACCTCCTGCTGCGCTGGAGCAACCCATCACTGGTCACCTCTATGCATTGTCTGAAGGCCTCTCACCATCTGGACCACCTAGGAGAGAATGTTTTCTTAAAGAGGGGAAGATTAAGGAATAGGGATTTACACCTCAGTCCCCAAGGTAATTACCAGATGGCAAATGGCTTGTTTTCACTTGATGAATCAGAGCAACTGAACCAGGCTTACCGAAGCGGCTTGGATTTTGTTTCCAACCAACCTTTTTGCTTTACAAGCTTAAGAGGTTTTTTCCCACCCTTTAGATAACGATTATAAGGAAAATCTAACATTAAGGCAGAAGTCTGGATTACACGGGTGGATTTCAGTGTGCCCAGACCCTAGCCATACCATTTCTCATACCATCTTAACTCTTTGCTTACCACTGATGGGTCTTGCCAAGAGCTCATGGCAAGAGTCTACTCACCTGAGTAAGCAAAGAAAATGAGGCCATCTCTCCCAGGGCTTAGGACGGAGACTGTAAACCTGAGGACTGTCGTCAGTCTTTCGTTTTAGACTTTCTACTACGGTAAGAAAGATGAAATTAAAGTAATTGCCTTTTGAGGAATTAAATCTTTTCCTTTTTTTCCTTTTCAAAAACAGCAGTAGAACACAGCGGTATTTAGAGTATAAGCAAAGCAAAAAGTAACAGAACAAACATATTCAATTGAAATTTATAGTCAGTGCTTTATTTTGTTTCCTTTAAAAAATAGAGAGCAAGAGATTTAATTAAACCTAAAATGAATGCTCTATTTAAGGTCTTCTTGTAAATATAGGCTCCCAGACCTAAATTAAAGTAATGTGACATTCAAATGTCATCTTCCAAAATGCTAAAGCCAAGTAAACTACAAATTTAATGTCTAACTTGGCATTCATAATGCTCCTAAATCTTCTGCTGACTTTCTATATATTAGCTGAAATAAACAGCAGGGTTTGTTTGGTTTGTTGGGTTTTTTTTCTTAATTTCTATTCAAAGAGTTTTCTGAAATGAATAACAAATGCAAGCAATCAGCAAAGGGAATGCCAAGTAGGACTGGGACCCTCTCTAGTTTCACTTCGCAGAGTTTCATTTTGAGCTTGCTATAGCAATTGCCATACCAATTTACCCAATTGTCTTACGGCCTTTTCTCATTCACTATCCTGCCTCATAGCTATGGAGAAATGGGGTTGTAATAGAGGTTTCTTCCTTTACTCTGTCTTACAGGGTTCATTTTCTCTCATTGATATATTTTGTTTCTGTCATCAAGTTAGATGTTTCTGTTTTCCTTCCAAGATTTCAGATTCCCTACTTCCATGTGCTAAAAGGTTCATATCACCCTATCTTCTCCCCTGGAAGCTTATGCCCTGCTCAAAAAAAAAAAAAGTACTTTATGCTGAATGAAAATACTGCCTCTTCTTTAATACCCACTTCAAAGCACAGCTCTGTCTATGGAATGATGATTGTTAATCAACTGTAGTCTCCACAGCTAAAAACTAATTGAGAAAGACCTTTTCTATTCTGGCCCTGAAACAAGCTTTTATTTCCATTCTACGGTCTACCACCCCACAGCAGTTTGTATCAGAATAGAAGGCATGGGTGACCTTTAACAAGAAAACACCAGTGGCCTGGCATGCCAGATAGCACCCAGCAAACTGTAAGTCCTTTGCTTGTAAAAGGTTTAGGGTTAGGTGGACCTGCAAAAGGACCCAGTCCACCTAGTCCTAAGACATGAAAGTCTACCAGGAAGAAGCAATGTAATGGGTGACTCCCTGATGGGGGAGACAGAGCCACCATCTGTCAACCTGACCAGTCATCTAGAGAGGTTTGCTGCCTGCCGAGAGCCAGCATCTGAGATGCTGTGAAGGCCCTGCAGGAGCTCATCCAGCTCTCTGACTACTAGCCACTGCTATTATTGCATGTGGGTACAAATGATACTGCCGGGGGGAAACCTGAACATTATCATAAGTGACTACAGTGCTCCGGGGTTAGTAATGAAGGGCATGGCAGCCCAGGTGGTGTTCTCCTCAATCCTGCTAGTGAGGGGCAAGTGTGCAAGGAGAAGGACACTAATAGGACAGGTCAGTATTTGGCTGTGGAACTGGTGTTGGCAGCAGGATTTTGGGTTCTATGACCACAGGACCCTGTTTGCAGATCAGCTTCTGTTGATGTATGGGCTGGATAAGCAGACAGTGAGGTGGGCCAAAAACCGGTTGAATGGCCAGGCCCAGGGGGTGGTGATCAGTGACACAAAGTCTAGTTGGAGGCCAGTAACTAGAGGTATACTCCAGGGGTCAATACTGGGTCCAGTTCTATTTAAAATCTTCATTAATGATCTGGATGATGAGTGCAACCTAGTAAGTTTGCTGAAGACACGAAATTGGGAGGAGTGGCTGACACACTAGATGGTCATGCTGTTATCTGGAGGGACCTCAACAGGCTGGAGAAATGAGCTGACAGAAACCTCATGAAGATTCAAAGAAATTCAAGGTTGTGCAACCCAAGACACATTTTTATTAATCACTTTGGTGTGGCCTTGACTCAGCTTTACTGAAACAAATTTTTGAGCAGTGAGAGAGTAAGCGAAAGCCATGTAAGTAGAAACAAAGATAGAAAAGAAATAGCTGGGCTTGTGACAGAAATTAAAGAGAAAATTGAGGACAAAACAAAAGCACTGAGAGAAAGCAGAGTTGAATGATAAATGATGCCTGGATTACAGCAACCCAAAAAGCTGGTATCAGGGCAGAGAGCTGGCCTCAGCAGAGCATGATTGATTCCTCCTGTCCCTGATGCCTCTCGGACCATAGCGTGAATCATCCTCTAGAGGTGCCTGCTGGACTAGAAAGTTGGAGTGAGCATCTACCATTTAGGTGACCAAATTTACATGAGATTAATCTTACCACGTGTGCAGATGTACTGGAAATTATAGTTCTAGTTAGCATCTTTAATATGCTGTACCTTTTTACACTTACCAGTCAAATGTTGAATTGATGCAACTCAGCATAATTCTCCTATTCTATTTACACCTTCAGGGGACAATGTAAAAAGGTATTGTGATACAGCAATATCTTAATCTTAGCCATCACAAGTAAAGCGGGCAGCACACTACTGATTATGTTGATCTGTTGACAAAGCATAGATCATATGCTATTATTGATGGAGTTCTGCTTTAGGTACAAGCAGGATTACACCAGGCTGCCCATTGCATGTGGGAATCCCTTGACATAGAATTTGCTCCAGGTTGATCATACTTGTTTGATACTTGATACTTGTTTGATGAAAAATGTGATATTCCACCTAGTTTCAGTTAGTAGCACATTACACTGTGATTAAGAAAGTCAAAAAAAAGCCTGGCCCATGTTCCACAAATTGCAACTGCCTGCTTGTTAGCTGTCAAAAGCTACATCTATCCAAGTTAAAACAATGGACAAGGGCCATTTTCTGGCATTGCATGCAGTGGCACAACACAGTTTGCATCCATATGGCTACACTATTTTTCCCTAAAAAATAAGTGATAAATTAATCTGGATTTCCTATTAGAAACAGTCCCTGACCTGCTTCTGAACCACATCAGGGCTCTGTCTGGGAGAATATCAGCTGGCATGGGCCAACACCATGCCTACAAGCGTGCCAGCAATTACACAATACAGGCTATTGTAGAACAGGGCTCACCCTATGCCCCAGTCTTGTTTGGTTTAGTTACTAGTATAGACATAGTCAAAATAGCCAGAATATAAGGCAATGATTTTCCCTGAAATTAAAAGCTGAAAAATTCAGCTAAGCCTCTGTAGACCACATTATGGGCAGGATTTTCAACGTCCCCTAGCAACAGACACTAGAAAGGCTGGTTGAAACTTAGAAATAATAGGAGTAGCATGTGCTGGCAGGGAGAAGGTAGGCAATGCTAAAGCGCATCTCTCCATCTGGTCCTACTCACCCAGAACTGCCTAGCCCTGGAGCCCAATTAAGAAGCAGCCCTCCACAGCATGAGCTCTAGGCAGGCACTCCAGGCTTGTCAGCCACCAAAGAGCATCCCTGGGACTCCTCAGGGCCCACACAAAAGAGTGGATTTTCTTTTTTTTTTTATTCTGTCCTTGTCAAACAAACATGCCATCGCATATGGACCACTACTGCGTAGCCAAGACCATGCAGGACACTGCACAGCTATATCTCATGATGTGGAAGCATGCCCAACACTGAATGATACTAACGGGAAAGTCACAGTCGAAAAGTACCAGTGGGACAGCACCACAGACAACAGAAAGTTCCTCAGTTAGGCACAAAAAGATATGACAAGACCTGATGCTCAGCAGCGAGTGGGACAGAGTCAGGACTAGGAGATATGATGTTAACACTCACAGTGATAATGTAAAGGACACACAAGTCCTTCCCTTTGTTTCCGTGCTTTTAAGGAGAAAGATGGGATGACAAAGTCTAATATACTTTTAATTGTTTCTATGACTTTCATGAATGCCTGTTATTATACATACATTATTTATTCAGGTATGAAAATTAGCTCCCCCAGGCCCACTGGACCAAGAATGCAGCCTGTGAGGGAAACTGGGGACCTGTTGCCCATTTGGCAATGAAAAATAACAATATTCACTCTGCTTTTGAAGAAGAACCTCTAATGAGCATTATGTTGTTAATAGTAAAAACTTCAGGAGCTTTCAAGAGTCAGGGATTATTCTGCTATCCAAAACAAATAATCATAAACCATATTCTTTGAAAACAAAACTGATATAATAAACAGAAGGGAGTAATTTTTCAAATGCTGCATACGTGGATCGCTTCCTTCCTCCAGCTCAGAGAAAAGCTGAAACTCAGGACTTGAAGGTTATCATCGTCTTGCTGTGAATCTCCGTTATCTACATTTGTGCCACAGTTCTTACTGGATATGAAACTTTCACAAACGAGCTATCAGTGCATAGCAACATTGCTCATTGTATTTCATCTAATTTAGATGACAATTGTTTTAGATTGATTTATGCTATGATATCATCAACTATTCTCCTTAATAACCTTTGAACCTAAAAGCCGAATTGCACAGAAGGGAAGAAATCTCAGAACCATTACATCCCTACAACATTCAGGTGCCTGGACAGCCAGGTCTGTTGAAACAATTAATCACACACTGTGGAAATGACGGCATTATGAGCTGCAGCCTTATTAAACAGTGGAGAATCTACAACTGCACTTACCCTCAAAACACAAATCCTTAGGAAACATAGCTACCACGCTCCTGCCATTCATGGTATTACTGTGCAGATTAGGGGATCCAGGCAGGTCCAGGTCAAAGGAAAATACTCTCCTCCAACTAGATGAGGCAGTAATCTAGTGAAGCAGGTACCTGCATGCAGCACCCACACCAGTGTCACTTGACCCACTGCTATCAGATAATCATAGAGAGCAGCCTGCACTTAATATTACTGTGTCAGGTGCATTAACAGTTTGACTATGGAGCTTAGAGCAAAAAATTACTATTAGAGTTGTCTTTTTTTATAGCCCATTGCGTAAGGGGCTATGTGCCCCATCCTATGAACTCCCTTTGGCCATCTGGCTATCTCCTTAAAGAATCCTGCTTGGTGTTTATTAGACCTCAGCTTCCTTCACGTGGTAGATGGGCAACTAAGTGGGTAAAAACACAAAGGTGATTGAATGAGATCTGCTTGATTCCCTGGCGGTCTAGAGCTCTGCTAAGATGCTTGCATGATCCTTTCACAGCTGGATTTGATTTCTTTGAAATCTGTAAGGGCAAAACTGGTCTTCATTGCTTAGCCCCTTCCTTTTTGAAAAATAGCTTGATTGGTTTTTGCCTTCTTATAAAGTACTAAATCCAAGAAAAATGTTCCAGTCATATTCTACTCTTTCCTGTCTCAGATGGGACTAGTGTAGTTAGGGACCTTACCTGTGGCTTAAGGATAGCACCCTATTGTAAGCAGTTCCCCTGTTCGGGCAGAAGGTTGCTGCTAAGTTGCATCTAGCAATATCTAAAGGTGGCAAAGGTTCTCCACTTATGAAGCCTTTGGACAACAATTTACCACCATTAAACAAAGAACAGGCTGCCTAGGACACTGAGGTGCTGCTGCATCTTGTCATCCTTGGAGCTTTTTCACATTGCAGGAATTAGTTCCAGAAGATAGAATAAACTGCAAAAAAAGGTACCAAAAATAATGAGATCTGCTATTGATTTTGATGGGCATTCACTGTTGTTCATGAATCTGAAATAATCTTTCATTTCTGGAGCAAAATGTCCACACACATCACTATCAGTAGGGCACAGTAGCAAAACAGTATTACACTGTCACAGTATTACACTGTTAAGTTGCAGGCACTTAACACCGTTGCCCCCAGCAAGAAACACTTCATGACTGGGATGCAGAAGTCAAAGGCAAAGATGTACTTCAAAGCTTTATTCCTGTAGCTATTACTTACAGAACCCGACCTGTCTGGACCAATAATAGACCAAAAGTCCTGGGTAGACTTTGATTTTAAGCTTCATTATGAAAGTCAGAAAGGCAGGAGAGAGACTTTGAATTCACAGAGGATTCAATCCATGAGGAATCTAGCTACTTATAATATACTCAAAGCACTCTGTGTATACAGGGAAAGCTGAATCCAGATCCAAGAATATTTTTGTTTGTGCTTTAAAAACACAGTGCAGCTTAAACCCTAATATACAATTTTCAGCGTAGTTTCCATGACCTGAGTTTTAGTTATCTGAAACATCTTTTTTCCCAGAATTGGATCATGTTCTCTACCATCTATTAATTACTTTGATAGCATCTCAGCTGGCTTTAAATACATAGTTGTCTGAATTCATATCAGCTTCTCTTAGAGATTTGGTTAATATGAATTGCATCACTTACTAGTTATTATCAGTTTGTACACTGAAAATGCAGGGCAAGCAAATGATGATAATGAAGCTCAGGCAAGTTTTCTGTTTGCTGTTTCTTCTCCCCAGATGGCTCACCCAGCTCTAAACCTTACAAATACATAACACCAT
This sequence comes from Phalacrocorax aristotelis, assembly GCF_949628215.1. Lineage (NCBI taxonomy): Eukaryota > Metazoa > Chordata > Aves > Suliformes > Phalacrocoracidae > Phalacrocorax > Phalacrocorax aristotelis. The sequence continues at coordinate 154,870,891 of NC_134277.1, forward strand.
TCCTTAGAGTAAACATATTGTAACTCGATTTTCTTCCCCCAAGCAAGCAACCAGATGAATGGCCTTGGTGGATTATTCTGTAACAGAAACACTCATAAGGGGTCTGTGATAAGCAAGCCAATGGAAATGGAGTAGTGCACTGTTTAAAATCATCTAAACATTTTCTCTTAACATGAAACATTTGAAAATGTGTAGCTCAGTGTTTGATGAAACACAGTACCCTGTTGTCTGTGGCCCAGTTCTAGCCCCTTCTTTAAATGTAATCTTTTATCAAACTCACATGTGTTTTCAATAAATTCACATGTGGATGCAGTTATACCAGGAAAACTGATTCACAAGTGCTTTAGAGGCTCCTCTATCTTTCAGGCCCACCTAAAGTTTCTTTCCATTTTTTAAAATATTTTTTTAGTAAGCATACTAAGGGAAATAATCAGTTTTGCTTGCTTACAATGCAAACGCCCTGCTCTGAATCATAAGTACAGTATTGTTCAAAGGAACAGCTGGTACCAACTCCAAAAGTTTAAGCGTCCCCCTCCAAACAAAAAACTCCGTTGAGTCTGTTAGTCGTCATCTCCCACAGGTATTGATTCAAGGCTAGAGTTCTGCCTATTCCTGCCGTGGCTAAAAAGATTAGTTGCAAGGTTTTCGGAAAGGAGCATTTTCATGCACAAGCAAACATAACTACATCTTTCTTGTCTGCTAATCTCCATGATTATAGTACCTTTCTGAAACTTTTTTAACCACATACAGAGCAATCACACTTCAATAACAACAACGGAGCACTAAGTTGTTTCTGCCGAAGTGGATTTACTAAGATAGTTTTGCCCTCAGGAGTTTAAACTACATCAACACACAACTTTGTTGTAAATCCAACTCAATTCTGCCAGCTTTTTCTACCAGGAAACACAAATTTAGGGGTAGGATCTGTTTAAAATATATTCTCAGGGACTGAACTCCTATTGCACCAGACTTTCAAAGCAAGCTTAATAATATAGGTCACCTCCTCACTTCCAGCAGTCTGATTTTATTGCTCCCTCCAAGCCATGCCAGAGATGGGATCTCTAAAAAGCACTTTATCCACTTTTGAGACTGTGCTTATATTGTGCTTTCAAAGAATTTCTGCTAACGACCAAATGGTAAGCTTTGAACTTGTTTCACAGCTTTTTAGGACATTTCCTTGACAGTTTTCTAATACAATTTGCATTCAGTTATGGTTCCTACTGCCTTCGTTAACATCAGACACCATCTTGTCCTGTGATATGCAGATATTTCCCAAGGCTCCTTTCAAGCAAAGCAGTTTAAATACACATCCCTTCATAGCCCATGGACAGGTGGCTTGAGCCTAGCTACCAAAGTAATCTAACTCCTTCAATTCAGCACAGGAGCATCCAACACTAGAGAGGAATCCAGCAGAAAATGGGAATTTAGATGCCAGGCTCATGTGGCCAGGATCTAGTGTGACCAGAATACTTCACGTGTAGCTGAAAACCAGAAGCTGTAAGGGACAGGGAGTTTTAGGAAAAGATTTTAAGTTCCAACCACCCTGCTGCAGATGGGGTATTTCCAAGAGAAAGTGGAAGGAGAGTTATTGCTGGTAGATACAGAAGAGTTCAGGGTGCCCAAATTTTTCATCAGTTACAGCAAACTATTTTTGAACTTGAAAAAAAAGTATTCTTACTTACGTCGTTGCCTGGTCATTCTGGTATAAAATAACAGACAAATAAATGGGAAGAGGTTTCACATGTGCGTTTGCCCCATGTCAGTCTCAGGATCATCCAGCCCTTTTCTCCTCAGTGAGGAGAATACTCCCTCGTTTTCGTGAGATCCAATGCCAAGTCAAGGGGTGCCTCTCACACACTGTAGGGCACTGGGCAGCACTGGGGGTGGCAGCAGGACATAATGTTTTTCAACACCACAGCACCACAACACAGCTAGAGAAAGCTCAGTCCTGACCACTGCGTTTTTCTGACTTTTCAGCAGCCTGTGCAAAACCCGTGTGTCGTCTCGAATACCATGCAGATCAGCGCTGTACAGGTGGAGCAATAAAGTGTGACTGTCCTTCCAGGGCACTGAGTTTCCAAAGTCCACATCATCCTCACTGACCTCTCCTCTGAGTGACTCATGTCAGAGGCTGAGGATCATCACAGCTTAAGTTGTACCAACTAAGCATGGTGATGCACAAGTGATAGAAAATGGGTTCAGACTTTCAAAGTGTGAGCATTCTGGGCCAGACCCAGAAAAATGTTTAAATACATGTTATATGAATATTATTCATGTGAAATCAATGGGACAAAAAATGTTGTGTAAATTAAAGCATGTACCTCATTAAGGGCAGAGTGTCTGTGCCTTGGAGGATCAGGCTTTATATAGCAAGGCCTTGCTCCCAAAGTTACAGAGTTACCTTACAGTAAGAAACAGGGCAAGCACAGCATGATGGCAGGGTCAGGGACAAAAGCTGGGGGCAATCGCTCCAGAATAAAATCAGGTGACACAGAAACCATGGCGCTCCCTCAGAGCTGGGGCCAGAGGGCTATCAGCTCATCACCTTTACCAGAAACAGTTCGTGCTGTCTTCTGAAAACACAACAAAGACCAGACTCCAGCAACTCGTGTTCCCAAAATTACACACAAAGGATGAGGATGCCTCAGAACACCCTTGGTCTTAAAAGAGACTAGCAATTAAAAGAAATGTAAAATTACTGCAAACTAATATACCTGACTTTACCACGTACAAAACTACTTATAGTGCGTATCCAGTTGTCCAAGGCTTTCCTCAGATTGTTGAGAAAATTATAACCTTTTAAAATATGTGTTACTCTTAAAATATATGTGTTACTCTTAAAATATACCTAAGCACATTAGTCTGACTGAATGTGACTTTAGCTGAATGGATTTATATGGAAAACTAATGGGGAACAGTTTTATAAAATTAATCAGCAGATAACTGCAGTTCCTCTGGAGGACAATCTTGTTAGACACTTCAGTGAGATTTAATCGTTTGATCCAAATAATTTGATCTTTTGAGGATTGAGAGTGCTAGAATTGATCTGAATGTCCTCATCTCTTGCTACATATAACCGCTGCTTCCTCTTACTCCAAGAAGGCCCTACTCTCTTCAAAGGTAAAGTGTCTATACAATTGTATTTATGATATGAAATTCAGAAGACACAATTTTAGTCTGCTTGTTGCAATCAAAGAATAATCAGCAAAATCTATGTGACAGCAATCCTGAGATCTATTTGAAACCAACTTCCAGAGCTTGTACCTTCAAACACCATCATCAGAATACAAATTCATTTTACCTGAAATTTAAAAGATTTATAACCACTGTGGTTATTTGGTGCAGTAAATCTTCACATTAAATTTGTTTACAGGCATATTCAACTTATTAGTTATTCCAGTGCAAATCCAGATTACTTCCAGCGAAACACAAGTTTCATAGATGTGGATGGAGATAAAAAATGGTAGGGTTTCAGGGGAAGTGCTGTGGTTTTATACTGAAATAACAAAGCAGAATCTGGTCTGGGGAACACAATTCCCATGGAAATCTTTATGACAAATTCAGAAGGGGTATAGGTTACATGTTAAGTATAGGTTGATCACAAATGGTATAAGTGCTGAAGTAGTGGTAAGCAGGATCTTGGACTAATTTATTCCCCAGTGATTGCATAAAAGGAGTAATGTATGTGTTGAGGAACACAAAGTAGAAACTAAAATGAGAAATGAAGAGAAAGCAAGCCATTCTGCTCTCTTGGCTGAAATCCCTCTTATTCTTCATATGAGGAGCTATTGACTTTATTACAGAGACTGAGCCTTTTCTCATTCCATGCTATTCAGCAGTGATGGTGGTATATGAAGGGAAACTGCTGCCTATCATGGAGTAGAAACAGCTTCACTGTCTCAGTGTCCCATTACTCTCTACATACTAGAAGCAATCAGAGGGTAAGACTTTCTGGCAGGGATTTCAGCTACAAGAACTTGTCCTTTGGGAAGAAAAATAAAAGAATCTTATGTAAACCTTCATCAAGGGCAATACTTCCAAAAATGGGGGAGATCATCAAAATGTGAGCATGTCTACTTGTAAAGGGAGATCAGAAGGACAGAAAACTGGAAGAATATTGTGTGGTCTCACCAGTAATTTATTTCTTAAGGGGAAAGTCGGGTGAACTCTCCCCCTTCCTTTCTCAGTCTCAACCATGTCTGGTTCTCTGGTTTAAAATTCAGTTCAGTACCTTCCCAGACAGGGAATATGATTTCCTCCCTTCGTTATGGATTTCTCTGGTTTGCATTACTATTCAATAAATATATTACAAAATGTTATTTGCCTCTGTCCACAGCTTTTGAGCTGTTGCAGTGATCTTAAAGATATCACAAATTAAATTACTGGGTCCCACTCCAAACTCATCAGGGCACACTGCGGGAGACAAAAATCAACCAAGCCTATTGCATCTGGTGCTCAGTGTATATGCATTTCAGCAACGCACTTTCCATTGTGCTAATACCCTTCTGAAAAAACATCAGTGAGGAAGAAACTGTCCATTTAGCTGAAAGGACCAGTGCTGTTCTCCTAGCCAGCCTGGCAGTCAACACTGTGCTTGAGGGATTTTAAAGTACACAAACAAGTTTTTGATTTGGTGACCTTCGTTTTTAGCAGGAACTTCTTCTGAAGTCGGTCAAGGTAAATGACCAGAATCTGGAATGATATCTAAGAACTGTACGCATTACTTGTGTCCAAGTAGTGAAGTAGCTGGAAAAAAGGGATAGCCTTCTATCAGAATGTATTTTGAAGGCTAAGTGTATCCTGCAGAAGCAAATAAAAAAATCAATCGGGTATTTATTGTCAGCAGGCACTTAGGAGCAGCACTGACTGCTCCAAACTGTGGACTGCTGAACCAATTCTACTGACACATTTTTGGCATCAGATCACCCCCTAAATGAAACCAAAAAAGAAGTGTCCCCTGTAGCAACGTCCCCTTACTGGGTTTGTGTTTCCACCACAGTGCACATACTCTGGGGCCAGGGCCATGTGAGCCAGTGGAAACGCCCCTGACCAGGACGAGTGTGGGTCTGAAAGAAGCACAAGTCCATCAGAAGGAAACCCTCCCAAGCTGGTGATGGCAGGGCCATGGGCAGGGAGCCGCACTTCTCAGCTCTCACCCCACACACTGTGTGCTGCTACACGGGGACTCAGGGGGGCAAGGCAGCAAGCACTATGCAAAGGTGTTGGCGTGGTCCTTTGGCATCAACCCTGCGCAAGCTCTCCCAACGGGCAATGGGTCTGGCAGCAGCTCCACAGAAAGAGCTTTCCTCCTGAATCTACCCCATAAAGATGTTGACTGACACATCATCCAGGCTGAAGACCATGGAAATACAAATCAGACCTCAGCACCCATCCAATGGCTTCCGAAGCTCCCTGTTCCATGGGAAACATGCACTAGCAAGTGGTAAAAACTGCTAAAAATAAACGGATATTAGAGAAGAGTCAGACGCAAACCTACTGCCATAACCATTTGTGCCTCTTCAGGGGAGCACAGACATCCATTTGGACTATATCATTTCACACAGCTTTCCCGTGACGCATCCCAGAGTTGGGATGGGTAAGTGAAATATGAAAATTATTATTGGAGAGCAATCTGAAATATGTAAAAAGTAAGAACTTTTCTTTGAATGGGCTTTCTTATTTCAGCTGGTAAGATCTGTGCAGGTGGACTCACTGACCTTACAGAAGAACTGCTCAGGAGGCATGGGGACTGCACCAGCGATGCTTTTGGTTATGTCTCAGGTTCAGGAGAGCTGGGCCTTATTTCTGGTTCTCTGAAGGGCCTCCATGCCTCATCACCCTCACGGCCAAGCAACCTAACCAAGAAAAGGGATATGTACCTCTTCCCACAAGCATTTTTTGATCAGTTGCATAGAAGAACCCCCTACTTTTAAAAGCTAGAACAAAAAAATCCCAGATTTTATAAAAATTAATATTTTTACCTATTTTACTTATCATCAACAAGGCTTTTAATACCACATGCTGAAATCCAACATTGTAATATCATCCAAGATTACCTCTAATGATGGCAAATAGCATATTGTTCAGATAGTCCATGGAAGTGTCAATCCATCTGGGCTGCAGGAAAATGAAAAAGTTTTGCCAGCTGTGCCAACCTTTCATGAATTAGACAACAGTGAGCAGTGTTGTGCCACTAGAAAGTGAGCAGGAAGGGTTTGTGACCTCTTCAGAAAAAAGGGACTATGTAGGACAGGGAATTATAGCATCTATATCCTTTGCAGTACCCCCATGTTAGCATCTTCCCTGTATTAGCTCTCCTTCGGTCAGCACAACATGGCACCACAAGGCCCAAGCAAGAACAGACATCCCAAGGAGATCTTCTCAGCAGACTGCACACCTTGGTATTGGCACTGAAGCAAGGCTTTCAGAAGTATCTTATCAAGGGGTTTAGACTGGGGACTGCGAATAAAATTATGTCTTAAGAATTGACAGAAGCATGGGGAAACTGTGAGAAAAACAGAAACACCTGAGGGTGATAATTTATTCTCTAACCTGCTAAAAAAGTGCTTTGGAAAAAACAAGTGAACAAAAAAAAACCCACCTCAGCCAATAGAATATAGGGTTCACCAGAGGTATCTCCAACTATTGCTTTGGTGGCTTATTTCTGACAGGATATGTTGGCATCACTTGAGGTTTTTACTGAAGACTGATATTTATACTCAGATAACACTGGGATCTTTTTCCTAGAATTAGCACCAAAACCACAAGCTGCATAAATTAAAAAGAAGCCAGCAGGATTATTTCTGCTATGTTCAGCTATGATTGATTATTTCTGGGAGTCTATTCAAAACACCACCGATAATATCTCCCTTCTTCATCCTATTGTTCTATTACAACTCTCCAGCCATATTCGTCCCTTGTTTCCTCATCAAACACAAGACTTCTCTCCTTGCTTTGAATGTCCTCCAAACATTGTCCCATCGTATCAACCCAATCCATTACTACAAGGTCAACTAAAACCCAGAGTTTGCCAATAGCAGCTGCCCTGACACCTAATAGCATGGCAGTTCAGAACCAGTAATCCTAATGGTCTTGTTTCTGTGTAAGGGCAATAAACATAAGGCCTCTGTGGATGGTATTTGACAGCACCAGCACAAATAGACCTGCTTGACTGAAATCTTAATGCAACCACCAAAGAACATAGGATCATAGATTTGTAGGAGAATTAGTGTTGGAAGGGACCTGAGCTCAACTGCCTGTTCAAAGCAGGGACATTCATAAGACCAGACCAGGTTGTTCAGTGCTTTATCCAGTCAGGACTTTAAGAAGCCTCCCAGGATGGAGATGTCACAATCTTTCTGGTCAACCTGTTCCCACATCTCACCATCCTCATGCTGAAAATATTTTTCCCTTATATAAGCCAGAACCTCACTGTTTCAATTTCAGTGTGTCTTTAATCAAAATAAAATTATATTGATTTACAATTATTATTTGTGAAAATTAATATTATGTAATGATGCAGGGCTTTTCACTCAGCTTTGCCCTCAAAACTTAGGGGACAGATAAATTTGTATGCCCATTTTAAAACTACACCAGATGTTGCTTGTTTATTGCTTTGAGGAACAACTAATACACAGTCAGAGCTATTCTATAACCAATACAATATCTTGCATTTCAATGCCCTTTACAGTAAAAAAGACCCCCCAAGCACTTAAACATATATCACATAACCCTGCATTAACTGGCGGTTGCTTCTTTGGTAAAGCCTGGCAGCTGTTTAACCACAAACAGAAAATAAGGAAAAAAATATTTCAGGGTAAGACATGGGAAGTACTGTAGGAATTTGGCTTGTCCTTCTGTGGTGATGTTTCACTGGGAAGAGCTGTCGTCAGCGTTTCTCTCAGAAAAGGTTGTCCGGAAAGGAACTCCTAATTCACTTCAATACACCTAAATAGCAAAGCTCAGCAACTCCCAGTGATGTTAGTAGAAACTCTTGGTTTCTCAGTCTTATCTAGAGAAAAAAAAATAGCTTTTAGTTAATGAAATCCAGATTTTGATACCTCATATGAAGTTCCTGCTATTCAAAAATTTCTTTCTTCCATTTTCAGTCCCACACACCACGGCACATTGCTTCACTAAACTAAACAGGGGCTACACAACACAGCAAAATGCAGGGAGACATGACATGCTTCTTGAATTGGGGTCTGAACAGATGTCCTTTGCAGTACCCCTCAGGATATCGTCATTGTCCAAGAGTGATGAAGAACACAGCCCTGCACTGCCTCAAAAGCACTCACACCCCCTAGACAGGGTCAGAGCTAAGATGTTTTACTCTGGTAATGACCCATCAGAAGCAAGGATTGTCCTTTGCTCATCTGCACAGCATGTTCAGATGCTTGCTTTGTAAAAGCTGCTTTCCAGTGTTTGCTGAATTATTTGTCTCCACCTCTGCTAAAGGAAAAGTATAGAGACACTGAATGGTAAACAAACTTCAAGCTCTGGTTCACCTCCAGGGTATATTTGGATGAGTGACAAAGATTATGTATTTTTTTTCTAGGATTGTTCAGTTCCATGGATTATAGTTCATATTTTCTGGCAAGCTATTCAGCTGTGATTGAACACTCTGTAAAGAAGAACAGATGCTCTACAACTTGTCAGTACCCTTCTCTACTACACCTAGCCAGTGTGCTGGAAGAGGAAATCAGTGTAATGCATTTGGGTGGGTTTTTTTTTTCCTTTTACTGGACAGTTTATCATAATGATGAAGAGCAAGAAATAGAAACAATTAACAACAGCTTTCATAATTAATACAGGGAACCAGTCTAGTGACATGATTAGCTGAGAGGCTCCGACGATTTTGCTTTGACATTCCAGGTTAAATTCTCGCCAAGTGCAAGGAGACAATTTGGTTTTCTGTTTTCAGAGTAATTTGCAGCACTCATGAAATACAGTAACCTCCGCATGTTGCCAGTATCTTTTAGGAGTGAATACATTTCCAACCAAACCCATCAACAACACTACATCAGCTGTGAGAGAGAAGCTCCATCCATTTCCCATGGCAGAAGGACTTCTCTGGTCAACCTTCAGAAGGCTGGGCCATCAATTAAGGCAACTGAGTGGAGGAAAATTCAGGCTTTCCCAGAACCCATGTGCATGGGAGAGGAGACCTACCCATGCTTGTTCAATCAAGGTGCTTCTACCCTCCAGCCACCACTGAAATGGTGTGAAATGTTCACAAAAATCTTTGCCAAAATTCTCCAAATTCTTAAAGGACAAAGGTCCACACATCTGTCAGAGATCCCAGCTTACTCTCGTAAATAGCAGGAAAGAGAAAAGTCCTCAGTCATTTGGGGTTTTTTTCCTCATTGGGCAAAGAAAAGCTACAAACATAGGTCTTTGTGTCTAAATGAAGACAGTAATGATAGTAACAATAAATGGATACACTAAATTAAGCACATAGTCTAAAGTGTTTCTTGCTGATAAGACTTATGCACCAATCCAGCAGTTACCTCCAGACATTGATTTCAGGGAAGTCCTGAACAGGTTTAGTTCCCCATTCCACCACTTCCTAGACTTGTGATCCTGAAAACAACCTGAAAACAGATGAGTCCAGAGGCAAGGAGATCATACAATGCCAGTAGCCTTTATAGGGGCATTTGGCGGGGGGTGTCCAAATAGTCATTGCAGGGGTCAAAGATTTTTTTCAAAATGGATTTTCAGGTAGGATAGAGATAGATCATCAGAGCATTTAAACAGTAGATTCATCCCTCCAGTTTAAAAACATTGTAGTTCTTTCCTGTCCCCCATAAGTGATTTTTTCCTCTTCTCTGCTTGGTACAGATCAGTGTTTCACAAATAAAAGAGTTCCTTAGTGTCAAACTTAAATCATATTACCAGAAATACAGAAGAGTGTTCAGTAGGCAAAAAGCTAATTCTGCTAATATCCCATGAATGAAATTTTAGCTGCCAATTAAAGAAGAAATACTTCCTCTTCTTTTTAATGCTGGAGAGCAGAATTAATGCCACAGCCCAGTTTCTATCACGCAATGTAATAACACAATTATGAAGCTGAGAAAATCCTAAAACTTATTTTGCTTGGCCTCCAGCCTGACAATTTTCAGAACTGTGTGCAATGCATGGATGTTTCCCATTAAAAAATTATTCATTAAGTTCCATTCATTCACGATGCAGTAAGAGAAAATTCAATGGCTTATCAATTTCATCTGAACATCACTTGATTTTTCTGCTTGGCCTGCACTCACATTAGAGTTTCCCTAAGTAGTTGCAACAGCCCATATTCAAATACTGTCTCATACCAGACAGCAATTAATTACAGGCCTGTCAAGTCTCTTGTGCCTAGTATGGGACTCCTGCAGGCTCCCCTCCACAGCTGGGCTGTTTCCTTGGATGTTTTCTGTGCCCTGTGCAGTCTATGTCCTGCTAATCCACTTCATCCAGCACAAATGGGGACATCCGTCTCCAAACTCAAACACCTAAAGATAAATGTCCCCATGTGAATACATGTGCACTAGATATCTGAGTTTCAGTCAGTAATGATCTAGGGCTCAGTTTGGTGCCATTAGAAATGCCCTAGGAGATCCCACATAGCCTTCCGGCACCACCCCAGGACAGGATGAGTCTCTTCTAAGACCATGTTTTGCAGATCCATCCAGATATCTTGAGTACTCAAGACAGTATCTCCCATGTTATGAAACTGACCCCTGCCCTTCACCTTGACTTAATGCCATGCAGAGGGGTGGAGAAACAGAGCTTTTCAGCTGGACAAGTAATCCAGCCTGCACCTGGCAGTGTCCGTTTTCCTTGCAGCCAAGTGTTAGATCCATTACACCTCATTGGACCCCATTTATACACCAAAAAAAAAAAAAAAAAAGGCTTATGCTGTGAGCTAGTCACACTTAGAGCTGGTTCAAAATTTGGAACACTTCAAAATTAAGGGCTGTATGGATCTGGGTTACTGCCTCCCTCCCCTGCAAAGACGGGGTCTTTTGGAAAACTAGAAATTAGACATAGATTGATAATACTGCTAAAATTGTGGGAATGTTGGAATATAAGGATTGGGTCAGGCCTGTTTCCCAGTATTAGAAAAATACTTGAAACAGAATTCATAAACAGAAAAATCTGTTTAATGAAGTGTATGGAAAATGAGTAAGAATAAATGTGCTGCTGTATTTGAAATGGCTCTTTTTTTTTCAAAAGTTGCTCAGTTTATCACAATTTTGGCTGCTGTGCAGGCCCATTGAGTGTGATTAGTGATTAAATTTGGTTGTGATACTTGTCTTGAGGCCAACACTCATAGTGTGGCCATTTATAGTACAGCTTATTTTCATTGCCATATGGACCCCAACACTGGATTAAACCAACCAGACAGAGAGCGTGCAAGAACTCTAAGACTTGCAGGGACTTAACCGGGGAAGCAGGCTAGGTTGTAGATAAAAGTTGGATCAGGCCACAGCCCCAGGCATCAGGCACCTCCATGTGACCAAGGCCATGTTGGGCTATCAGGCCACAGGTTGGGGTCAGGACCAGGACCAGTGAGGCAAACCACGGTCAGACACAGCTCTGGAATGGCTGCGCAAGGCCAGAGGGGTGGGAATGGGCTCCATGGGTCCCATGGCTGGGCTGGGCAGGGCAGGGCTGTGGCAGAGCTGGAAGCCAGCATCCTACAGCATTGCTGTAGGATCAGCCAATATCTAGACCTCAATTCAGCTGCCTACTCATAGGAGTCTTGTGATAACAGAGTTGCCATGGAACACATGAGATATCTGCAAAGTGCTGGCAGGTGTGATAGAGGACCAACAGTGGAGAGGCAGATGGAGACTGGGAGCAATTCCCTGACGTATCAGGTGCCTCTCAGGAGCTATATATGGGCCCCTGGAGAGAGCTCCTGACAAGCTTGCTTGAGCAATTCGTTCACCAGACAGTGGGTGACTAATTTAAAGTAAACTGAATCAGTTTTCATGGAGCGTATTGCCTGTTGGGGAAGGAATGTCCCCTAGAAGCCAGAATGAGGAGACACCTGAGCTCAGCTGGACAAGCAGGGTCACAGGAAAAGGTATCCTGGTTTCAGCTGGGATAAAGTTAAATTTCTTCATAGTAGCTAGTATGGGGCTGTGTTTTGGATTTTTGCTGGAAACAGTGGTGATAATGCAGAGATGTTTTAGTTGTCTCTAAGTACCGCTTACACGGGTCAGGGACTTTTTCAGCTTCCCATGCTCTGCTGGGTGCACAAGAAGCTGGGAGGGGACACAGCCAGGGCAGCTGACCCAAACTGGCCAAAGGTATATTCCACACCATATGAAATCATGCTCAGTATATAAAGCTGGGGGAAGAAGAAGGAAGGCGGGGGACATTCGGAGTTACGGCGTTCCCAAGTAACCATTACGCGTGATGGAGTCCTGCTTTCCTGGAGATGGCTGAGCACCTGCCTCCCCATGGGAAGGAGTGAATTAATTCCTTGTTTTGCTTTGCTTCTGCAAACAGCTTTTCCTTTACTTATTAAACTGTCTTTATCGCAACCCAAGAGTTGCCTCTCTTTTACCCTTCCAATTCTCCCCCCCCATCCCACCAGCGGGGGGAGTGAGCGAGCAGCTGCGTGGTGCTTGGTTGCTGACTGGGGCTAAACCACGACAGGTGTTAATCAAGAGAAAACAACACATGGCCGTTCTGTTTAAGGAGGCCTGGTCTGTCATGGAGGTGGGTGAAGGTCAGAAGAGAGACAGTGTGAAGATAAGGCAGAAGTAAAACATAGTAAAATGGGTAGACACAAGGCCTGTGATGTTGGGCTGAGGGGGGAGAAACATCAGGGGATATCCAAAGAATTTTACAAGTGGCAGCCAGAAAACTCCTGGAGCTGATATGAAGGCATAAAAGCTCTGGCATGAGAAGTTTAGGCTGCTTTTTTTTTTTTCTCTCTCCACCGCTCCCATGGATTTTCCTGAATAAATCATAGCGGGGTCTTGCTGACTTCTCAGTACACAACCACAGTCACAAATGGTGTCTTGGTGTCTTTCATTAAGTCTTTTAAGAGAGCAATGATCTCCAAACATATTATTCAACCACAGACTGGTGGATGATTCTTACTAGCAGTTCTTTTTTTGTTGTCCTTCTGGTTTGCATTTATTTGGCCTAATTAATATTCAATCTGAGGAGTTCACTTTCCACTTACTCAGATAAATGAAACAGAATTCAGAGGAGAGAGGGTTTTTTGGATGTATCCAATGTTCAACCCTCAAGTGTGCATGTCCTAACTCAGGTGAGAGATGTAGTCGGGGGTGAAGTACAGGCACTTCTGAGTCCATTTTTTGAAAGGAAGGATTCACTTTCCAAAGACAGGCAAGGGAAAACTTGGGAATCTGGCCTCAGTTCCCAGCTCTGCTGCACCATGGTGGGGACTGAGCTGCAGTTCCTCCATTTTCTAGCACCTTAACTCACCCTCTTTTCACTTGCACATGTCCATAGGCTAAGATGCTATGTGTCAGTCTTGCTACACATTGCATTTAAATATTCTAATAAAGCAAGAATATTGGGGATTAAAGTTATGGGGATTCTAGTGTGGCACCAGCTTGGAGACATGGGTAGTGGAAGGAGATTACTGACATGAACAGAGGTAGAAACAAAATATTTTCTTTGGCCCAGAGTTGGAACAGCTCTTAGTGACTTTGTGTATCACACCGCCTAAAGATTAGGAAACTGTCCCCAGCTCAGTGACACAGATGGCCAGAGTTGGGACCCAAACAGAGAAAAGAGTCAGACACCCCAAAAAGCAGTGCAGAAAGCCTGTATACCAAGCATGAATCTGCCCAGATTTGGGTATCAGGAAATCTTAGCCACACCTAAACACTGTCCCCAATGCTTTAGTCCTCGCCTGATACAGGGTCAGCAACATGGACCTCATAGAAAGCACTGAGACCTTCTACCTCCTGTGCTAACAGGGCAGTTCTAAGGAGGGACAGCAGCCAAATGCAAACCAGCTTCTTGGTTTGATATGAAGGCCTACTTATCCATACTGTTTTCATACTGAATTGTGGGAGATTAGAAGACAGTAAGGCTGGATGCATCAGATGACTTTCAGTTGATTATTATTCATGCTTGAACAAAGGCAAGGCGGTGGAATAGACTGAATTGGTGTTTCCTGAAATATTTTTTGTCATTCTAGAACAGAAACTGAAATTCAATCGAAATAAAATTGAGCAGTAAAAATAAGGGCTCAGATACAATTTCTGACTGTCCACTGACCCACAGTAACTGTGTGCATGTTCTTAACCTGGGGAAAACAGGCTTGTGTGACCTCATAGTTTCATTTAGGTTGGAAAAGACATTTGAGATCAAGTCCAATCATAAACCTAACACTACCAAGTCCACCACTAAACCATGTGCCTAAGTGCCACATCTACATAGCTTTTAAATATCTTCAGGGATGGTCACTTGACCACTTCCCTGGGCAGCCTGTTCCAGTGCTTGACAACCCTTTCAGGGAAGAATTTTTTCCTAATATCCAATCTAAACATCCCCTGATGCAACTTGAGGTCATTTCCTCTCTTCCTATCACTTGTTCTTGGGAAAAGAGACCAACACCCATTTCACTACAACCTCCTTTCAGGTAGCTGTAGAGAGCTATAAGGTGTCCCCTCAGCCTCCTCTTCTGCAGGCTAAACAACCCCAGTTCCCTCAGCTGCTCCTCATAGCACTTGTGCTCCAGACCCTTCACCACCTTAGTTGCCCTTCTCTGGACACACTCCAGCACCTCAGCATCCTTGTACTGAGGGGCCCAAAACTGAACACAGTATTCAAGGTGGGGCCTCACCAGTGCCGAGTACAGGGGCACGATCACTGCCCTGCTCCTGCTGGCCACGCGATTCCTGACACAAGCCAGGATGCTGTTGGCCTTCTTGGCCGCCTGAGCACACTGCTGGCTCATGTTCAGCTGGGTGTCAACCAACATGTCCAGGTCCTTTTCCTCCAGGCAGCTCTCCAGCCACTCCTCCCCAAGCCTGTAGCATTGCACCGGGTTGTTGTGACCAAAATGCAGGACCCGGCACTTGGCCTTGTGTGCTGGTTTTGGCTGGGATAGAGTTCATTTTCGTCTCTGTAGCTGGTAAGTGAAGACCAAAGTGAAGGACCCAGCACTTAGCTTTGTTGAACCTCATACAGTTGGCCTTGGTCCATCGATCCAGCCTGTCCAGATCCCTCTGCAGAGCCTTCCTACTCTAGAGCAGATCAATACTCCCGCTCAACTTGGTGTCGCCTGCAAACTTACTGAGGATGCTCTTGATCCCCTCGTCGAGATTGCTGATAAAGATATTAAAAACGACTGGGCCCAAGACTGAGCCCTGGAGAACACCACTTGTGACCAGCCACCAACTGCATTTAAGTCCATTCACCACAACTCTCTGGGCTCAGTCCTCCAGCCAGTTTTTTACCCAGCAAAGAATACAATCATCCAAACCATGAACAGCTAGTTTTCCCAGGAGAATGTGGCGGGAAACAGCATCAAAGGCTTTACTGAAGTCTAGGTAGACAACATCCACAGCCTTTCCCTCATCCACTAAGCAGGTCACCTAGCCATAGAAGGAGATCAGGTTAATCAAGCAGGACATGCCTTTCATAAACTCGTGCTGACTGGGCCTGATCACCTGGTTGTCCACTATATACTGCATGATGGAACTCAAGATAGCTCCATAACCTTCCCCGGCACCAAGGCCAGACTGACAGGCCTGTGGTTACCCAGTCCTCCTTCCAGCCCTTATTCTAGATGGGTGACATATTTGCTAACCTCCAGTCAGCTGGGACCTGGTTAGCAAAGACTGCTGATAAAGGATTGAAAGTGGGTTAGTGAGCTCTTCCACCTGGTCCCCCAGTACCCTTGAGTGGATCCCATCTGGCCCCACAAATTTGTGTGTGTCTAGGTGGTGTAGCAGGTCACTAACAATTTCCCCTTGGATTATGGGTGCTTTGTTCTGCTCCCTGTCCCTGTCTTCCAGCTCAGGGGGCTGCGTACCCAGAGAACAACTGCTCTTACTATTAAAGACGGAGGATGACATTAAATACCTCAGCCTTTTCCTCATCCTTGGTCACTATGTTTCCCCTCACATGCAAAAAAGGATGGAGATTCTCCTTAGCCCTTCTTTTGTTTCTAATGTATTTATAGAAACATTTTTGCATTGTCTTTTACGGCAGTAGCCAGATTAAGTTGGGCTTTGGCCCTTTCAATTTTCTCCCTGCATAGCCTCACAACATCCTTGTAGTCCTCATAAGTTGCCTGCCCATTCTTCCAAAGGTCATAAACTCCCCTTTTTTCCTGAGTTCTAGCCAAGGCCAGTCTTCTTCCCCACCAACTCATCTTTTGACACATGCACCTTTAAGATTTCGTTCTTGAAGAAATACCATCCTTCCTGGACTCCTTTGCCCTTCAGGACTGCCTCCCAAAGGACTCTGTCAACCAGGCTCCTAAACAGGGCAAAGTCTGCCCTCTGGAAGACCAAGGTTCTGCTGACCCCCCTCCTTACTTCTCCAAGAATCAAAAACTGTCATTTCATGAAAGCTGTGCCCAAGACAGCCTCCAACCAACACATCACCCACAAGTTCTCTGGTACACACAACAGGTCCAGTGGGGCACCTTCCCAAGCTGTCTCACTCACCAGATGTGTCACGAAATTATCTCCACACACATCAGGACACTCTCTGGATCCATGGCACTGACCCGAGTGGGCTTGCTTCCCTGACAGCGTGAATAACACCAGAAAGTGACCCCAGTGCTCCCTTTTCCTCCTCTGTAGCCCATCACCCTAGGATCAGGGAAGCACAGTTTTCAGTTTCCTCAAGCAGCAGGAAGACCCAAGCCCCAGGATCCCATCTCCTGGCAAACAACCAGCCAGCTCTTACACCAACAGCAGGACCACTTCCCCTCCCTCACATAGTAGCTCAGAGGCTAGGCAAGAATCCCGCTCTTCAGAGTGGTATTCAACTGCATTAAACATTAGGCCACACTTTCTCTTTCTGAAATCCCTTTATTTGCTCCCTCCACACTTTCCAAATTTTGCAGCTAATGAGGCTGGAATCCTACAGACAATAGCTGTAGTCCCACAGCATCTCAATTAATATTTTTCACCCTACACACTGCAGATCCTGCAAAAGAAATAATATATTATCGGATATAATATTTTTCTGCTAGCTATCCTATCCCAGGACGGATTAGTTCTCCTTTATTATGGGACCTTTGTCAACCAGCCCAGAGAACTATAGCCTCATTACTGTGAGTTTAAATAATTATGTGTGTCTATCCTAATAAGAGAAAATATGGTTTGAATTCTGTAGCAGATGATCTTGAGGACTTCAAGCCTGCTATGTCACTGCAGTTGGCCATAACTGTCAAATTGACTAGCTTTATTGCAAATTTAAATTATGAAAATCTCATTAAGTTCTGAGCTTTCACTGTGACACATACATCGTACAGATCTTATTTACTTGCTATTCACATTTCTATGCTGCTAATCATCAGAATATCCTCCTGATGAAAGAACATGCCATCCTTTCGGGTAGGAAAGCATTGCAATACCATGCAAAAACTTTAACAACCCAAATATACGTCCTAGGTTGGAGGAAAAAGAACACCTTCTGCATCAACCAAAGACTGGCAACATGAGCACTGAGCTGGTACTTTCTCCAGATTTAAGAAGTCAGCTGTCACAAAGAGGCAGATTAGGCTGTACTTACTCTACTGAAATACATTAAATGTATCTGCCAATGTCTGGGTTGGAAGATTAGTACTTTTAAAGTGATTTAATAACTTCAGTTTAATCTACGGAAATTTCTGGACAAATAGGCAGTGGACATGTGATGCTGAGTTGATCTAAGCATGCAGAGTTAAACCTAACACATTTGGGTTGAACGCACTGCTTTTAGCCTGACCGCAGTCAGAGGGCTAAAGTAATAGATGTGTGGATGTGAAAACTGGGATACTTTCAGAGCTTTGGAGGTACTTATCATCTGAGTAGAGTCCTGACCTATTGTTGTTGAATCCCATTTCTCTTTGGTACCTTGTAATTGGGTGATTGCAGAGGTTTACAATAACCAACATATTGTAGCACAATACAAGACTATAAAATTGCTTTGTTTTCCTGCCAATTATGTGGTGAGAAATATATGGCTGACATATCTTGCCACATAGGGGAAAAAAATCATTTCCCAATTAGCTTTGTATATTTTTGGCTAAGAAGTTTTCTCATGAGGCACAGATCATTTTCTCATGGCACCAGTAGCCTTATTACATACGCAACTAATTTTGTTCTGTAATCTAAAGCAGCAACAAAATGAAAATTTCTGATATCTCTCCTGGCATTCAGTTATGAGAAGCTGCAATAATTTTTCCTTGTCTACAAATAGCAGTAGGTACAAAGGACCTCAAGAACAGGAATACCATTGTGCTTTCATTTGGCAACAAGGGATACAATGGATAGCATATACAATGATCCTGACCTCAGCATATCAGTCACCTTTGACTAATTTCTGTCAGAGCTCCAAAACGATGCCAGCGCAAAAAAATCATTTTCATAGCGCTCTTCTTTTACTTATGACCTGGAATTAATATTGGCCACGCATTATTCTCAGTGAGATCAAGAGAGAGTTCAAAACTGGTTTCAACAAAAGAGAAGTTAAAGATTCCATTTTCATTTGCTGACCCTCAAAGAAGAGATAATACTAGTGACCACATTAAATAAAAGCCAATGTAAGTATTTGGCAATTGACAACATTATAAATAAAAATGTTTCATTTTGATGAACATTAGAAAATTTTCATCTAAACATAGTGATTCCTATTTGCTTACTTTTTCTGGGTTTGTCTACCTCCCCCAAGAAGTGGTCTTGCTGTCCTCCATGAGAGCCCATCCACTGTGAAAATGGTGAGGTTTATCATAGGATACACATTTTCTGAAAGATAGGCCACTTGACAATAGAGTTTGTGTTACAAACTGGTTACTTTAATGTTGAAGTCTTTGCCCTGAGATTGTCTTGAGTTGCTGCTTTTTCCATGGTCCAATTGTTTTGCATCTTCCCTGATGTAAAAAGACATCTGATGCAGTCTAGATCTCTTCCAAAAAAAAACCAGCCAAACTCCTTTTCATGACAAAAGTGCTCCATAATGTCAAACTAATCACAGGTATGCTGAAGTTGGCATACTAAACCTTCAAAGATATACTATCTAGAGTTTTGCGACAAAGGTAAATTATCCCACAAAACTTAGAAAACTTCCCGCTGCAGCCTGCAAATGAAACAGCGGCATTACTACTTCACCACAGGCATGAAAATTACTCCAAAGATTTAACTCATAACACGGACCTAAGTAGGAATAACTCACCTCAAGCCTTCTAAGCCTTTAAATATCTCAATATACTCTGCTTTCAGTAGAAACCTTTGGATTAGCAACAGATATTTTCAGCTTCATTTCTGAGATGCTACAGAAGCCTAGAGATACAGTGTCTCAGATATTAGGTTCAGGATGGAGGGCAGGCACCAGCACAGTCAGAGGGAGCCCTGCCTTGTCAAATTACACTGTATCACATAGGAGACCACACCTCAACTCTACCCCTATACATTCAATACCTCTGTCAGCCTCTAACTACATTTTCATGTATAAGAACTGACCCATAGATCACATCAATTGAGTTCTTCAGATTATCTCTCTTGTACCTCTCTCAGCTGTGTTTAAGCAAGGATCAGTGATGGCTGATCAACCAATTAGGTGCAGACTCTCTCCATACTCCCACCTGGGTTTATGGTGGCCCAGCAAGGGCACAGATGTCAGGCTGGCTGTATGCAGTGAAGGCTTCTGCATAGCCATGGATCTTGAGAAGAACTCTCTTTTTAGTACTTTTGCCTCTTTGAAAATGGGGGGGGGAGGGGGTTGGTTTCCCTTCTGGAGACTGCTCTCCTTTGCACAGTGTTTAAATAGACTCTACAGACAAAGGCAGTTGCCAGCACCATCAGTTGCTCTGCTCTCTCTCAGGCCTGGGTTAGCTAAGCTGGTAGCAGGAACCCACCAGCTGAAGACAGGAGCCAAAGCAGTCCAGCTGCAAGGGAAGTGTTTTGCTGTAATATCAGGAAAGACCAGTCCTAGCGTACTAGCTAGGACTGTGCCAATTCCAAACTGTAACAGGCTGATTCCAATACCAAGCAGCTCTCCAGATCTGGAGAGGGGGGAGTCATTAGGATTATAAGCCTGTTTCCAAAACCACTAATGACTCGATTGTTTTTAAAGAATCAGGGTGCCTATACATCTGTGACTGCTGGGTTCAGTTTCTTCTACAAAGCAGCATACTTTCAGAAATGAAAAATGAAAACTTAACAGAGATGGGAGCCAATTTTAAGGCAGGCATGTCTTGAAAGGAGAGTTCACTCTTGGCACTTAAAGGTATTTCAGCTCTGCCAGTTTGTTGCAAAGCCCTGGCTGCTCGGGATTCTCTAAGCCCACCTGGTTTTGAGATACTGGTAATCTTAAAGCAGGAATATGCTGCAAATCAGGGGGGTTTCTTGTCTAGCATCCACAAAAGTCCACATCATAGCACTTAACAGTCATTGATGGCTCAGTCCGAGCAGTGACAAAGCTGAGGGCCTGTTTCATCTTAATCAACTCACACTGACTAGCTTTAACTACCTCTTATGGATTTGCCTTAGAGCTCTCCAATTGTACTTTTCCTGCCAAGATTGTTCATTTCAATGTTTTTCTTCCAAACGTCTCAAGAGCACAGTTCACATGACTCCATATAAATCTCCAAATTTACAGCATGTCAAAGTTATACACAAGATGGTCAGGAAATTATGCCTAATAGAAAACTGTCAGCAGCAGATTATGAGAGAAGTGTGCAGGACAGGTAACAATAAGGCAGGAGATTAAAACAAAGACCTGCAGGAAAACAAAAGAAGGAGCAGTGGGTCTGGGTACAGAGGCCAGGTCAACAGTTGTCATTTTTGCCAGCTTAATCTCATCAACTGATGGTGCTATTTTTACAGCATTTCTTTATTTACAAAAGCCCTAGCAATCTTACCAGCATAAAAATATTACAGCTTTCTTTGCTCCAGGAGTTTAGGAAAACTACATAAATCCCAAATGCCTGTTATATTAGTTGAGTCTGCCTCTAAATCCAAAGTTTACTCAATCACCCACACCACCAGTCCTTCCCTCATGCAGGGATAGGGTCTGGGTGTCAGCACAAAAGAAGAGCAGGGGTTGCATAAAGGAACTATCCATCCTCCTTCCCTCAGAGGGCTCCAGCATGCTTCAGTCTGAGTTTGCCCATGGATAAGGACAACATGGTAGATGAAAATGGGCATCGTGGACCCATGCCTGACCACCAGGTATATGTGCTTGAGCTCTGCTTCCTCTCCCCCTTTCCAGACTCTGAACCATTGGTACAAGGGCCAGCACCCTCCTCCTCTTCAGCTGTAGTTCCCACCTGAGTTAAATTCTCTGTCCTGCCGAGATGGACAGAAAGGGGGTTTGGTTTTAATAACATGGCAGACAGGAAGAGCAGAGCCCAGAGGACCTATTTCTGGCAGCCTTTGATGCCTTCCCCTTTTAACCTTGATAAGGGGTGAGCGGAAGAGAAGTGGGCTGTGAGGTTTTTGCTGGTGGACTGGAAGAGAAAACCTGCTAGCAACAGAATAGTGAGGAAGGGACAAATATAAGCCCGGCAATTCAGAAAAACAAATCAAGAGGGACACAGCAAACCACCAGTGCCAGCAGTCAGTGTTTAAAAGTCCAGCTGCCTGCTCCCCTCCCCTCCCATCCTGCCTGCCCAGGTGTCTGGTCATTAAACCCAGCCATCCCAGAGTGTTTTGGTCCCAGCCTCCTCCAGTGAAACTAAGTCTGTTTCCAAGCAGGATTGTGTGCTAAGGGAAAACCCTGAGCAGTCCTGCTGGACCAGGACAGATGCTCCCAGCTTTCTGCAGCCAAACTGGTTGTGCAGCCCAGGCAGTGGTGAATCTTTGTTCCTCTATTAAACACTTCTGTAGTTAGAAGACATTCAAGGCTGGGTTTTTGGTAGAGCCAGTGGGTCCATAAGGTTAAACCCCACTCATGTGTTTAGCTATTTCTTTTTCCAAGTGAGAAAAAAAGGTGAATCTCAGCTTTTTAATCAAGGCTTTGTCTCATCCTCCCCCAGTACTCAGTTCAGATTTGGTTTTCCAGGCAGGACATTTATTCAGCTGAGTTGGAGCTAATCAGCTGTATTTTGAAGTTAAAGCAGCCTTTGTAAGTGAATCTTGTTGTGGATAAGTTTGGGGTGGGGGACAGAGAGGAAAGGTAAATCCTATGCTTTTTCAACTATGAAACGCAAAAATTATCATCTACTGTCTTTTTCCCTTCAGCTTTTTTTCCTTTGCCCTTCTTTCCAAAGGGTTGCGATAGAAGACACAGATCCCCATCTCTCTGCACTTTTGTTTCTAATAGGTTTCGAACACTCAGTGATAAGCAGTGATTTTTTTCCCTCCCTCCCCTCAGTCAGCTGAAACCGAAACCGTGTTCTGCCATCATCTGGCAGAAAACAGCAGTGCCAGAGAACGACGGCAGAGAGGTCACCGGTAAAATGGACATGGAAACTGAAATATCCACTGCCCACAAAAGGACACACTCTGGCTAATGGTCAAGACTTGTCTTTGGCTTGCAGCTATTTTAGCTATTAACATTTGACATATTCGAGCTTTGGAAACTGGTTCTGAAACGGGGAGCACAGGTCGTAGCTTGAAGTCTCCGAGTATTTCCACCTCGAACTCAATGAATGCTGAATCAGGTCCTTAATACAAATACTAAGAGGGAGAAAATACTGCCTTTCATTCAATGCTAATATACTTGGCCCCACACACACTTTCCTCCAGCTGATAAATTAAAGCTTTTATTTGCATTTGGGTCCCTCTAGTGGAAAAAGGAAGAAGCCCGAAGCGCACTGCAAAACGTGCATGCTTCATTACAGAACCACACAACTTGCTACTGTCGGCGTTTCTCTGCCTTTATTTCACCATTCAACACCAGGTCACACCACAGCTTGATACAGGTTAAGCTGTTGTGGTGATAGAAGCCAAATATCAGCCCCCCACGCTCTGAGGGACATTAGTCCTCCCAGCCTCCTTCTATCATTTAGACGTGCTGGGATGGAGCAGCCCCATGCATCTGTGCAGACTGGGAGACAGCTGGCTTGGGAGCAGCTTTGCAGAAAAGGACCAGGGATCTTGGTGGACACCAAGTCAACCCTAATCAGCAGTGCACCCTTCCCAGCTTCATACTGAGCTGTAGCAAGACAGAAGCCAGCCAGACAAGGGAGAGATCCTTCCCCTCTCTTCAGCACTGGTGTAGCCACAGACGGAAAACTGTGGCCACCTTTGGGCTTCCAAACAAAAAGCAGACATTGACCGACCAGATTAAGTCCCACAGAGGGCAACCAAGGTGGTTGTGGCCTAGAGCACATGATGTAGGAGGAGAAGATGAGCAAGACAGCTTTATTCAGTGTGGAGAAGAAAGAGCTCAGGGGAGATCTTGCTGCTGTCTGCCACTATCTAACGGGAGGGCACAAAGAAGGTGAAGTCCATCTCTTCTCGGAGGTAGACAGTGAACAGGCAACAGACACAAGTCAGAACAAGGGAAATTCTAAAGAGACACAAGGGAAAAATATTTCATTGTGAGCACGGTTCAGCAGTGGAGAAAGTATGCAGAGCAGGTAGGCAATATTGGTACCTCAGGTACCTACAGTAGTGGTATGGCCACCCAGTCCCGACCCATTCTGAATCACCCCCTATCTCTCACTCACTGAAGAATGAAGCTAAAATGCAGAAGAATTCAGTGATGCATTCTCATTAGCAATTCAGCAGCTCCAGAGAACAATTCTTACATGCTTCAAATCAGGGCATGCTGCTGTTTAGAGATGAAATAATAGGTTTTGGAGTGGGGTGGAGAGAGGGAGTTAATACTTTTTGCATCACAGCCAGAGTGGCAAAATGTTTATATTCATTTGGAAAAAAAAAATGCTGGCAAACCTGCTTGACACAAAGGTGGTTTCTGTGTTTATTTTTTTACTAGTTATTTCTTCATTCTTCTGTATTTTATGACTACATGATGTTGTCAGAAATTACAGGCCTGTTTTTTCTCCTGCTGAAATAAACAGAAAACTCACTGATTTGTCTACTGCCAAACTGAGGATTTTATAACCCAACGCAGGCAGGCTTCCACAGCGGTCAGCCCAGCACATGGACAGCCTGGCCAAGAAAGCAGCCAGCCTTTCTTCAGGGTGAGGTGCTGACTGTCCTCAACAGATGGCTGCGTGGGTATTTCCTCTCTTGCTGGGCAAGGGGCGGTTCTCTCATCCCACATACAACAGAGCAGTCTCTGCCAAACCTTTCAGAAAATATTCAACCTGGAGAAGGAGGTGCCAGTGAAAAGTTGTGGCTCCAGGAGTTAAAACCCAATTGAGCTGTGAGTCAAAAGAAGTAATCGGTAACTTTACTGTGTACAACACTCTGAGCTGCTCCATATTCTGCTGGGCAGTGTTAGCACCATATTGCAGGGCTGTGGAGCAAGTGTTGGGCCATCAGTAGGAAGGTATATGGCACTAGGAGCATTCCTTCTGGTTTCAAGTCGTTCAAATACCAGTGAGTGTAACACTAAAACAGAAAAACTCCAAGATTGTACTTTGGCACAGGAATCTGCTTGGCTTCAGGCAGAAAGAGAAAAATGTTATATCTCTCTGTGACCAAAACCACCAGACACTGAGCAAAGAATAAGGGAGGTGATGGGACAGCAGCTCCCTACCCAGGTCATCCTGAAGCAGTGATGTGAGCTGACAATATGACCTTGAAAGAGAAGTTTCCTGCCACGGAATAAAAAATGCCAGCATGAATCAAATTAAACCCCCTCCTTCTGTTCTGGGGACTGGAAAAGACCCATCTGACATTGCTGAGCTGCCGAGAACCTGCTTCCAGTGCATTTAACACACCAGTCCTTAAAATCATACAAGTACCCAAAACATCACACTGATCTGACAGCCATCTCCCTCAGCCACTCTATCTGAGAGTTCAAAACAGTGCAAAAAGTGAAGAGTCAAGAGCAAAATGCTTAGAGGAACCTCAGCTCCAAGGGCTTACAAATATTACAAATGCATACCGTGGCATGTGGAGAGTCCATAGCTGATTCTTGCTTTCCTCCCCCCACAATTAACGTAGGTGGGGGTCACACCATAGACCCCTAGTGGATCAGGACAACTTTGCATTCTCACTGCAGGGTATCTTCCCTGGCAGGACTTTCCCAGCCCAAGGCTTTGCTGTCTGGCATAAACTGGTCCATCTGTCAACCACTGCTGGTGGCTATCTCTGTGAGATCTCCATAGTGGTTGCATGGCTTTTGCCCATGATGGTGAGTGAGCCGATATGCCCCAGCAGCCTCTGCCTCTTTCAGAGGATGACTTCTCATCTCTTCCCTATGTAAGAGAGAAGCTGGTCTGGCTGGGAGTGCCCCTGGCAAAAACCTCCTGGACAAAGAAGCCAACTGGCATGCCAGAGCTGTGCAATGGGTCCTTATGGCCCAAGGGTCATGTGTGATAGGACAAAGTATAAAGGAAACCCATATTTAACAGTGCCAAATTCTGCCAAAGGGGGTCTTAGACCTGAGTCTGAGACCACGCTAAACACTCTGTTGCTTGCCCCACGAGGGGAGCTTCTCACAGCTAAGCCTTACTGACTGAAACACCACCTCCCAGCCAGAAAAACCAAAATGCCATAGTGGGGAATCTGTAGAGATGCCTTAGCTAGGCTGGGACAGAGACTTCGATCATATCCACCTGTTAGCAAGGAGCAATTCTCTTCCATGCAGAGCTGTCTCTTACTCTGCCAGCAGGTTTCAGAAATAATCACCAACTACAGAGGGATTGCAGGATTTTTTTTACACCAGGATCCACAAAGGGGTATCCACAAGGTATCCACAATATGCAGTATCATGTCCCTCATTCCTCCAGGTCTGCTCTGCTACTAGTAAAAGATGAAAGGTTGGACTCCACAGAGCCCTGATGAGCTCAGATGATTGGAAATGCAGGGGGTAGCTACAAAGAAGATGGAGACTCCCTTTTCACAAGGAGTCCCATGGAGAGGACAAGGGGGAATGGACACAAGTTGCTCTTGGGGAGATTCCGATTGGACACCAGAGGGAAATTTTTCACACTGAGAAAGGTCTACCATTGGAATAATTTCCCCTGGGAAGTGGTTGGCTTCGCCACATTGGACACTTTTAAGAGTTGTCTGGACAGGGTGCTGGGCCATCTTGTTTAGACTCTGCTCTTCTTAGAAAGGTTGGACTAGATGATCCCTGAGGTCCCTTCCAACCTGTGATTCTGCGATTCTGTAATAATGTAAATCTACTCTGAAATCAATAAAATATTTATACTTTCACCACATTTGGCTATAATTCTTGGGAACAAATGAAGATAAATCATTATATTAAGATGACTTTACCGTGTAATTTTAGGTGATTACTCCCAACACTAGAAGTAGTAAAGTTCTCAGCAAAACAATGTTAAGAAAACCTTGACTTGAACAAAGCGATACTTCACCACCAAACTCAGCCTGCAATCGGCTGAAATTTTCTTCAAAAAACAACAGGCCAAAGAAACAGGAGAATTTCAGCCAAAGAATTTTGAGCTTCAAGGAGTTTCAAGTGAGAAAAGCAGGTCTTATATTGGAAAAATATTTAGCGATAGAGGCATAGCAATTACTACCAGCTCCACCTATAACGTGTTCAAATTTGTATATACTGTAGAGTCCCTAATAAAAAGTAGATTAGTGAGCCCAAGTGTTTCCACTATTATTTGCATTGATACGTGCCACAAGAATAGCAATGTTTCATTTATGAATAAAAACATCAAGTTTAAGCCTTTCTGGCACTACATATAAAACTTCCCTTTTCTCCCACATGTTAGCTTGGAGATTCACAGGCAACATGCCAAGAAGACCAGGGAAGCTAAATTCACTGTATAAATAATTCACGATCAAAACCACTGGTGGTAAATCTGGAAAGTCACCATCTGACCTACCATATGTGGTTACTATGGAAATAGCTTTCTCCTTTAACTTAATGTACTCAGTAGTGGGAACCATTTCCTTGTGATTCACATGAATCTCTGCCATGTGCTCCACTGCTAAGTGCCAGCAAAAAGCTGTTTGTGGCAGTGATATTATAATACTGTGACAGGACTACAGGACTGGAAACTGCCACAAACTGCATCTGAGCTAACCAGAGTGATGTTAGAATACCTGTCAGCAAAAGCAAATCAGAAGAGGACCTGGCACGCTGTAGGGCTATGTGGTCATATCAGATGCCAGTAATATCAGTCCCAAGTCGATAATAAAACTGTAGCTCACAATGAATCGGCACAGTTTGTTTCCAACCCAGAGATGAGGTTCATGGCCACCTGCTTATAAAATGTGTTCTTGTTTGGATTAAAAAGGGTGGGCTTATGATTTGAAGGATTAAGTACAGTGTAAAAATTCAAGAACTCAGGACTTCTTACCTGCCCCTGCTACTGCTGCATTATCAGTGGAAGTCATTTCACTTGTCTATGTCTATAAAACTGAAAATTTATATATTTCTGTGTATACATCATGGTGTTTTAACAGATTTGATATCATGGTGATTACAGCATCAAACAGGAAGAAAAGAAAGAAATCTTGGGATTAAACCTATTGGAGGAATAGGGGAAAGGGAAGAACAATCAAGTACTTGTAATATTCTCCAGTTTTAGCAAAACCAAGAACAGCACACCAGTGATGCCCAGAATCAGTCCATTTTGAGCACTACCAGGAAGCAGCATGGGAAACTGAACAGGAAGGGAAAGAACAGAATGGCCAGGTTATTGTTACATCAACAGTTTTTCCAAAGCCTTCACTTCATCTGTGACATAAATAGCATGTTTTGCTAGATAGCAAAAAATACTTAAATTTGCATAATGCCTTTACATTAACAAATCAAAATTTTGCATGATGCACCCTGGCTTTAAAAGGCTGCTAAAATGAAGTCGTCTCCAGGATGAAGTACAGCAGTGGTTACACTGCTCATATTAACACTCTATCCAACGGCAACACCTAAAGATACTAATTTATTTAATATTTTACAAACCAAAGCCACGTACAATGTCTGGTTATTAACCAGTGCTCAGCAGGGCAGCCTGTATCAGAGCCTGCCTTTCCCTTGCATGGGCCAGCAGAGAGTCCTGTCCTTTGCAAGGACAAAAAAATTCCTAGTCACTTCCTATGTGACAAATAGGAGAATAGGGTAAGGCTCATTAATTTGAAAGGAAAAGGGCAGGGAAGTCCTACAGAAGATGTTCTCCTTTAGGAGTGCTTAGATCCATTAGGTCTTGAAGAGCAGAGTGCAGGTCCTTGAAGAGCAGTCCACAGGACGATGGGTAGGCACAGTCCCTGTAGAAAGCAGAAAGAGGCCCATCTTGTTGCTCTCTGTGGGTGATATGGCTTTCCCACTCCTTGATGCAACCCACAAGTCTGCAGTCAGATGTGGCAAACATGGACTTTGGAAAGTCATTGGACAATTGGCACTTTAATAATTCCTGACCCACTCTGACTACTCGCTTCCCCCAACATCCTTTTCTGTTTTTATCATGGAGTAAGAACAATGGTTTTCAAATACTCCCAAAGTTGAGTAAACATAAAGCAAAAAATAAAAGTCCTTTCTGATACCTTTGTAACAACAGTGAGCACAACGCCTTGGTGTAATTTAGGATACTGTTGGTGACTCCAAAGTGGTTATTTGATATCTACTGAAATGGAGAGTTATAGTTTGTGACAGCTGGGTCACACTGTTATCTACAAACATGATGGCCACTATCATGGCCACTTATCTACACCCATCTTTGTTACAGACTGAGACATTAGGATGCTCTTGTCCTTTTGTAGGCAGAACTCAACACTGTATCTAGATGTACTGTTGTGACAGTGAAATATAATTGTCATCTAGGTACTCAAGCATCCCACTATACAAATAATACACATTTCAGTGCCTCTGGCAGAGTTTATTAATGACTCACAGATCCTAGCACAGGTTCCCACCTCAGCTTCATAGGACAATGTGAAATGGTCAGCCGCACAGCTGCTACACAGGCAAAAATACTCGTCAGAAGTGCAAAGTGTGATGCCACAGTGTGGAGAAAATTTTGTTTAAAACCTCCCTCCCTGTTGCTCATGACTGAGATGACGTTTGGATCCACCATCATTCAATTTTCTATGTGTAAAGAGGAAAGGGCTAACAGCTGGGCCTCCCTAACTCTCTCCAGGTTTTGTTTTGAGCTGGTTTCACCTGATGATTGAAGCACAGCCCTGGGAAGGAAGGGGCTTTGCAATACATCTGTAGGAGAGAAGGGAGCACCCTTTGCTGGAGGTGGGTTTTTTTAAAACAAGCAGTTGTGGGACCAGTTGTTTGTTTAACAGCTCGTTGCACTGTCTAATTTAGTCAGTCATGACCAGACAAGCCCTTGAGATCTTGCAAGAGGCTTCCACAGTTCCCAGGTTCCTGCAGAGAAGTTGTACCTGACCCAGGTGTGGGTGCACATTTCTGGTCCTTCCAGCAGCTGTTGGTAGAAATCCATGTTTTGCACAATGCAATGGGCTAGGAGGACTCGCCCTGCCATGGGCAGTGAATCTCCAGATGAGAAGGTGTTAGTGGACTGTAACTCTCAAGAATCATACAGCTCTCGAAGGACAGTGGTCTTGATTCTCATTACTTTTAATAACCTCTGTTCATTATTATTTTATCTGTCCAGATACCTCAGTTGTGTCCAGAATGGAGAGGAATACTGTCATGTACAGCTATTGGGAGATTTAAGCACTGTTCAAGATCCTTCATGTCCAGATATGATGAAGTGTAGTATGCTTTTTTTCCTGAGTTCAAAATCTTTTCCCCTAAAAGCCAGCTAGCCTTGATAGAGATTAAAAAGCTAGCAGATGGGTCACTAGTTCTTTCCAGAGCCTGGTCCAGCTCTGTAATACAGAGGCCGTCACAGTCTACAGATTTACACCCCATTACCTGCGGCACCGATGTGCAGTTTTTATACTCAGACAAATGGAGTTTGATCACATCTGTTAAACCAGTGTCAGCAAAACACACATCACGAAGTAACAAAAAGCTTTTCACTATGGATAGCAGCAGTGAGAAAGCTTTTGCTTTGGTCTTATCTCAGCATTGCTCTTTCCCAAAGTGCAACACATAGCTCACTGGTTTTTGGAGTCAGTGGGCAGATTCCCTGCACTTATCCTCCCACCAACGTTTAAGTGATAGCAAAGATAGTGTGTGCTATCAACATTTACTG
Source organism: Phalacrocorax aristotelis (assembly GCF_949628215.1). Classification (NCBI taxonomy): domain Eukaryota; kingdom Metazoa; phylum Chordata; class Aves; order Suliformes; family Phalacrocoracidae; genus Phalacrocorax; species Phalacrocorax aristotelis. The sequence continues at coordinate 154,901,258 of NC_134277.1, forward strand.
AGCATTAGCCTGGTTTTAAGGAGCAATACAAAGCTCAAGCTGTCATGCAGGACCGTTCACAGCAGCAGACCCTAGAAGACCACTTTGCTCTCCACTGCCATGCCTGGAGTGGGTCAGCTGCTCGGCTCTCCCAGAGTAGCACAGGTGAAGGACAATCCCAAAGTGCTGGCAGTCTCCTAGGGAAAAGGTGGCCCCTGCACCTTCACACAGGGGGCAGCTGTAGTGAGAACAAGGCCTAAGACACCCTTCTCAATTCATAGAATCATAGAGTCATAGAATCATAGAATGTCCTGAGTTGGAAGGGACCCACAGAGATAATTGAGTCCCACTCCTGTCCCTGCACAGGACAACCCCAAATTTACACCGTATCTCTGAGGACATTGTCCAAGTGCTTCTTGAATATCGCCAGGCTTGGTGCTGTGACTGCCTCCCTGGGGAGCCTGTTCCAGGGCTCCGCCACTCTCTGGGGGAAGAACCTTCTCCTAATACCCAACCTAACCCTCCCCTGGCACATCTTCCTGCCATTCCCTCGGGTCCTGTCATCGGTCACCAGAGAGAAGAGATCAGCGCCTGCCCCTCCTCCCCGCCTTGGAGGAAGCTGCAGACAGCGATGAGGTCTGCCCTCAGCCTCCTCTTCTCTGGGCTGAACAAATCAAGTGACTTTAGCTGTTCCTCATACGGCTTCCCCTCTAAACCGGTGTCCAGGGGCCCTCCTCTGGACACTCTCTAGTAGCTTTATATCCTTAATGTCCTGTGGCACCCCAAACTGCCCACAGCACTCGAGGTGAGGCCACAGCAGCGCAGGGTAGAGCAGGAATTGTCTCAGTCTGGACAGATGCATTAAATGGCTGTTCTGCTTAATCAGTCATTACAAAGATTAGTCAAGTGAGGTGTAAAAATCTGAAATGGAGGCTGCAGCCTTGCAGCTATGTGTATGCTGAGATACAATCGGTCTATAGTCCTAGAAATAAAATTTTTTATCTTCGAGGGCAGCTAGTGACAGGTACTGCCTCAGGTACGTGGGAGTGATCTTGACCTTGGATGTAGCCCTCAGCCTGAGCAGAGACTATTCTGGCACTGGATAAGTTAGGTGCACCTCCCCAAGCCAAGGCAGCCCTGTTGTCCCTGCACCTCAGTTCCTCAAGCTGTGCCTTCCTAGTTCACGTGGTGCTGGGGGGCCAGTGCCTGTCCCTGTGTCATCCTCTGGACATGGAGTGCCATGCTCATTCAGCCCTGCTCTTAACATTACTAAGTTCTGCCAGTCCTGTGTCTCTGGTCCTGTTAACCACAAGGCACCTGAGCTCCTCATGAATGATGACGTTGCGTTCCCTGGGCTGGGCAATCTGTCTCAGCACTTTGGATACCAAAGACTTTTCCCTACCAGGCAGGCAGATAGACCTCTTGTAATTAAGTAATGAGCCGCAGCACCTTTCATTACCTCACAATCACATACTATTATGGTGACTCTCCTTACCTTCCTCAACTTTCATGTGAGAACCGCTCAGATGCTTAATTCTGAACATGATGGATGAGCTCTAAATGCGCAAAGAATCTCAATTTCCTCACATGTGATTAATATTATCTGGCCTAGGCAGACCAGCATACCTGAGAGCTCTGCACGTAAAGCTCTGCTTTCCTACAGCCCACAGAAATTCAGAAGCCATCTCAACATGTCCAAAATGTAAAAGACATAGCTGAGCATTTCTTCACTATGTTTTACGGTCCTTGTGGCATCCAAAGCAAATCTTTTAGTAAAGGAATTTGTATGATTAGCAATTATTTGTGTCAGGCAAACTCTGAACTCACAGTCATGGCTATGTTATCTGTTTGCACTTTTGCATGGCAATGTCAATCCATTTCTGTAGGGGGTGCATAAACGTTCACATTATTAGGACAGCCAAATGTTTGCACTCTCACAAATAGTCCAGGGAAAGTGTTTTTGGTGAGTGTTGGTTTTCTGGGGGTTTTTTGCACAAAAAAAAATCAGGTTTCATCCACTGAAAAAAAGGGAAGTCTTTGGCCCTCAACCCAATTCACAGACAAAAATATTTGGACATTTAAGTTATGATGAACCAAACAGAAAAAATTGTTTGGCCTTTACCTTGGTTTGTTTGTTTGTTTCAATAAAACCAGGAATTTTCCACATCAGTTTCTATTTTGACAATTAAGTGATTTTTTTTCAAGCAGTATTTTCAAAGGAATATTCCAACTGGCTTTAGCTGCTCACATTTTTTTCCAATAAAGAAAGGGAAAATGTCAGTGTGGAGACAAAAGCTGTGGAGTCATACAAGGATGAGCGATCATGAGGAGTGCATTTTACTTGGCTATTTCCAAAAATCTGTTCCTCAGTAAATAATAATTCTTATTCGTCTACAGATCTCAAATAACGTTTCTAACAGAAGCCTTTATCCCTAAAATAAAAATTCACTTCTTTCACATGCTTTTCAGAAAAGGGATGTACATACACTTCACATGCAAAATTACTTCTAGCCACCCACACTAACTTCAGTAACCACATATTCCGATTTCCATAATCCATTTTCTTCCCCACACTTTCTCCTCACTGAACTGTCAGATCCTTCATTGCACTGTAATCTCCTTTTCCATACAATTTCCTTTCAATACCTCATTTATTTTCAGGTGTTATCAAATAAATAATCACTTTTAAAATCAATCACCAAAGCTAAAATCTGGGCTTGCCGCTGCTGTCATTCGACATGTAGTTCACAGTCACATACACACGAGTGCACAGACATGAAGAAAAACGCGAAAATCTGGCACTAAAATAACAAATTCAAGGGATTTAAGGACTGATAGTCTTGGATCTTATATACTCCTAAGGCTATGTTAATGCTTGAAGCAGTAGAGATTCACTCTATTTCACAGAAAAAAGCAGTTAAGTTGCATGTTTCCATCTCACAGTTTCAGCCTATCCAAAACACCATATCCAACAGTGTCCTGACCACGTTCATCCAGGTGACTTAAATCCCCATTTTCCTGTCTCCCAGGCTCATGCTGGGTTCTGACATGCAGTTTGAGGTACCCGGTACTAAAATCCATGTAAGAAGTTATATGGACAGAGCATCATATATCACATGCAACATCGCAATAATAGACACAGCATACTGTACTAGAACCTGAATTATTCATTTTCTTATTTAACTTTTCTATCACCATTCTTCAATATAAATGAAGTTGCTATAGAATCCCTATTCCACTGCAGCTATGTAAGTTGGTTCAGGAAGTTATAAGAGGGAATGAGAGGATGAAAATTACCAGAAGCAGAAATTTAAAAGGAGGATCCAGCCTTCATGGCAGCTGAACCCCCATTAAAACCGGGGTTTTTTTCCAAAGTATCCTGGTCTGTTGTAGCTCTGCTACTGTTTGCTTCCTTTGACTTCAGGATTAAACTCTCCAAGTACATTTGCCAAGCCTGTTCCAGATGATGTGCCTGGATGTTCAGTCCAAGGGTACACTTACAGTAGCAGCTGGTTGGCAAGATTTTATTAAGTATTTGGGGGGCCAAAAAAGATCTAGTTTTGTCATAATTTATGTTTTTTCAAAAATCTAATTCTGATAGCATTTGCCCTTGAAAGAAATGAACAACACATTTTGAAGTTTATGTATCTTATTATGTCCTATTGGAATGTCAGTTTTGACTTTTTTTTTCCTCCTGAAATGTACTTTCAAAACAAAATTCAGTTACAAAAGTTACAACAGATTGAAATTAAGACCAAACATTTTGTCTCATTTATCTGCTTTCCTGGAATTTCACTTACTTGGAGAGAGTAGTGTTTCCTTTCCAGTTGAGAATGGAAAATCAGAATTTCCTTGAAACAGAAGATATAGTCTCCACCCATACTATCTGCCATCAAATGTGCTTATAAATGCTAGAAAATTATTTTCAAATAATCAAAACCATGTCAAAATTGCAAAAAGCTTCATCCACATTATGCAGAGGAAATAGTGCTGTGGTCACTGTCATCAGGCTAAGTCCCACAGTGGAGCACATGGATCCAAATGGTAGTTCCTCCCCCGTGCCTTGGTCCATCAGAAGACCCCCAGACCAACCAACAGGTCAGAAAGTAACACCCAGCTTTCACAGAGTTAGGCACCGCAAGACTGATCACATGCAACAGTGGCAGAAGGAGAGAGATAGCAACTTGTGCAAATAGTATCTATGAGCTTTAATGAAGGTTTGAACCAGAACCTTAAGGAATCTCTCAAAGCCGAGTGGTTGGATTGTTCCTGGATTAGAAGACACTGATCCACTTCTCCTTTCATGTGATGAAACTCTGACAAGTCTCAGACAGACATGCTTCCAAAATTTGCTTTTACCAGAATACTGAAAATATGATTGATTACTAGAGGTAATTCTAAAACTAGGTAGGGTAGAAGGTCGGATCCATTGCACAAATAAGTCAATGAACTCACTGACACCGATAGACTTTGGAACACACAGTGCCAAAACCCTGTGGTCTCAATCTTCCCTTTAGTCAATCAGTAAGGGATTGTCCTACTACATGACGTATCCACAATTCTTTTTTCCATCCCCAGATGATTACAAGGAAGGTGGAAATTCTTCACTGGGAGAAGATTAATGAGTATGTAAGTGGACAGGGAACTGAAAGGGATGTTACTACACCCAGAAGAAATTAATCACGGGAAAACACTTTGAAGAACGTCACATTTTATGAAGTAAAATTCCCTCATTATTCTGGAGTGTTTTAGGACAAGGAAAAAGTACCTGTGACATCGCCAGGCCTGTTGGGCACTTTCAATCTGGGTTTGCATTGCCATATATTCCTGGAGCAGTGATTTAATTTTGGCTATGTCACTACTGCTATGTCAGCTGTACTGCAGCAAATGCAGCTCTCATGTCGTTCCAGCTAAGCTGTTGCTGTCTTTCAAAATCCTTGTTGTGTGTGACACTACAAATGGACAAGTCAGCAAGGTACTAGTTGCAATAATGAATTCTAATTGCGCATATGGGTAAGATCGATAATGCTTCGGGATGCATTCCTACAGTTAGCAATTGTTATGGGGCTGAATCCAGGGCTAAAACAAAACTAAATAGCAACCTGAATAAAATGAGCTATTTGCAGACTCAGGATACCCAGGGGTGTAAATATTTGCCTGCTCCCAACCTTGGCAGAGCAGCTCGATGGAGAAATGCTATCACTGCATGCTTTGCCTGGGAGACTGGGGCTTCTGTCCTGACATGGATCTTCCAAACCCAGAGAAAAGGTTATTTCTCTGCATTCCTCTACAGCAATTAAAAAGCCAGACCAGCTAGGACCTCTTGCCATGTGATTGTATTGGTTTTGCATGGCAAGGTTTTGGTAGAGGGGGGCTACAGAGATGACTTCTGTGAAAAGCTGCTAGAAGCTTCCCCCATGTCCAGTAGAGCCAGTGCCAGCCATTTCCAAGATAGACCCGCCACTGGCCAAGGCTGAGCCCATCAGCAATGGTGGTAGCACCTCTGGGATAACGTTTTTAAGAAGGGGGGGGGAATGCAGGGGGGAACTGCACAATTGCAGCTGGAGAGAAGATTGATAATATGTGAGAGGAACAGCCCTGCAGGCACCAAGGTCAGTGAAGGAGGGGGAGGAGGCGCTCCAGGCACCGGAGCAGAGATTCCCCTGCAGCCCATGGTGAAGACCATGGTGAGGCAGGCTGTCCCCCTGCGGCCCATGGAGGCTAGTGGTGGAGCAGATAGCCCCTCGCACCGGAGCAGGTGGATATGCCTGAAGGAGGCTGTGACCCTGTAGGAAGCCCACACTGGAGTAGGCTCCTGGCAAGACCTGTGGCCCCGTGGAGAGAGGAGCCCATGCTGGAGCAGGTTTGCTGGCAGGACTTGTGACCCCATGGGGGACCCATGCTGGAGCAGTCTGTTCCTGAAGGACTGCACCCCATGGAAAGGACCCACACTGGAACAGTTCATGAAGAACTGTAGCCTGTGGGAAGGATTTGTGTTCAACAAGTTCATGGAGACCTGTCTCTCATGGGAGGGACCCCACACTGGAGCAGGGGAAGAGTGTGAGGAGTCCTCCCCCTGAGAAGGAAGGAGCAGCAGAGACAATGTGTGATGAACTGACTGCAATCCCCATTTCCCATCCCCCTGTGCCACTGGGAGGGAGGAGGTAGGGAAATTGGAAATGAAGTTGAGCCTGGAAAGAAAGGAGGGGTGGGGGGAAGGCATTTTTAAGATTAGGTTTTGTTTCATATTATCCTACTCTGATTTGACTGGTAATAAAGTAATTTTCCCAAGTCAAATCTGTTTTGCTCATGATGGTAATTAGTGATTGATCTCTCCCTGTCTTTACCTCAGCCCACAAGCCTTTCATTATATTTTCTCTCCCTTATCTATCCAGCTGAGGGGAGCAGCTTCGGTGGGACCCTGGTGTCCAGCCAGGGTCAACACACCACAGTGATGTACATAGAAATACTAAAGTTTGCCAGCTCCTTGTTTAAGCAGGAGCACAGTAGTTCTCCCTTGGTAGTTCCAGTAGATGGAGCAGCTCCTACCCTGGTGCGGGCTCCCAGGCTCTCTGCTGCAGCCATCTCCCTTGCTCTGGACTTTTCCTCCTTCAGAGCTTTCCAAGCACACAGTGACAGTCCCTCAGGCCTCCAATGGCATTTTGGAAGAAAAATGAAGAACAAACAGGCAGCCTTCATTCTGAGAGACTGATATATATCAAGTCCAGCATAAAATTACAAATAGAGAAGTAGAAACAGTACTGGGGAGAAAGCTGTTTGCCAACAAAACTGAAGACAAGCGATGTGGATGGATGCATAGCCATCCAATGCAAGAGTCCCCTTTCATCTGCTTAATAGCTCTTTACATGCAAGGGCATGTGAAAACTTAACCACTGGCCATGCAGTAAGCTGACACCCATATTTTAGCTCACACAAATCATCTGACATCATTCAGTTCCCTGGTGGGTGAAATGGAGCTGAGGTGTGAATCCCACAGAAGTGGGACCCCAAGGCCCCATCCCAGCAGCTCATGTTGCAGCATGTCACTGATACAGTCGTCTGGACCAGCCAGACTAGCACTAAGCCAGGACCTGCTGCCCTACCTCCATGCCATGGTGTAGGCATAGCCTTCTGGGGTCCCCTGGGGACAGACTTTCACCTTCTCAGGACTCCAGAATATGGATGATTTAATGACAGATTGCATGTTGCCATGCCCCAGCCGAGCTGACCTAAGTGCCCGCATGTACAGCCCACAGACAGTGCTGTACACAGTTCAAGTTTGCTTTGCCTTCTTTAACCTTTTCCAGCAGCAGACAGACTCCCAAGCAGCACAAAACTGCCATATCAAATACAGGTCTCTTCCAGTTTCTCAATGGATTGGGAAAATTCTTTTCTTTACTGAAAGTGTGGTCAGGCACTGGAACAGGCTGCCCAGAGAGGTGGTGGAGTCACTATCCCTGGGGGTATTTAAAAGACGTGTAGACGTGGCACTTCAGGGCATGGTTTAGGAGACATGGTAGTGTTGCGTTGATGGTTGGTCTTGATGGTCCTAGAGGTCTTTTCCAACCTTAGTGATTCTATAATTCTATGAGATTGGTGTCCAGAAAGAAGGAACCAGAAGCAGCAGCCTCCAGCTTGTTCTTTCTTTCCAGGTTATAGAAACAGGAGGCAGCAGAATCATAGAATCACAGAATGGTAGGGGTTGGAAGGGACCTCTGGAGATCACCCGTCCAACCCCCCTGCTTGGGCAGGCACACTCAGAGCAGGGGTCACAGGAACGTGTCCAGACAGGTTTTGAATGTCTCCAGGGAAGGAGACTCCACAACCTCCTTGGGCAGCCTGTGCCACTGCTCTGGCACCCTCACAGGAAAGAAGTTTGTTTCTTATATTGAGGTAGAACTTCCTATGTTCCAACTTGTGCCCATTGCCCCTTGTCCTGTTATTGGGCACCACTGAAAAGAGTCCAATCCTATCGTCCTGACACCCACCCTTTAGATATTTATAGGTATTGATGAAATCCCCCCTCAGTCTTCTCTTCTCCAGGCTGAACAAACCCAAGTCTCTCAGCCTTTCCTCATAAGGGAGATGTTCTAGTCCCCGACCATCTTTGTAGCTCTCCACTGCACTTGCTCAAGCAGTTCCACGTCCTTCTTAAATTGAGGTGCTCAAAACTGGACACAGTACTCCAAATGTGGTCTCAGTAGGGCAGAGTAGAGGGGGAGGATAACCTCTCTCGATCTGCTGGCCACACTCCTTTTAATGCATCCAAGGATACCATTGGCCTTCTTGGCCATGAGGGCACAGCGCTGGCTCATGGTCAACTTGTTGCCCACCAGCACTCCCAGGTCCTTCTCAACCAAAGGCAGAAACTGTCACATTACAAGTCAAGAGCAACAGAATCAGTCCTGCTATCCTGAGAACAAAAAGGTGGAAGATCTCACTAGGAACAAAAATATCAAATGGATATTCACCAAACCATGCTGAGGGTCAGTCCTCTTAAAAATGATCTTACACAACTTAAAAAATGATCTTACACAACTGAAGTCATCAATATTTCTCCATTGACTAAAATGGCAGTATAAACTCTTCCCAGCCTAAAGTGACCCACTTATACGGCAGTCATAGAGATAAATCTAAGGCCCTGAATTTAGCTATTAACTAAATACAAAGACAGGGAAGCTACGCTCTAGCTGTCTTCTGACAACTACGGGGCACACGTGTCAATAGGACATGCATTGGCCCATTTTGGGTGACATATACAACATACAGCTGGGAGAGGTCTGAAAACCACACAGGTAAGAATCTGAACCAATTAAAGAAATCATGATAGACCCATTAAAAATACAGGTAACCAACAAGATGACAGTGAAAACATGACCATCAAATATACAAGAGGCAAACCAGATCTGTGCCATTGCAGTCAGACTGCTATATAGCATATTTGGTTGGCAGGATAGCTTGTTGCTCATAGTGTTTCCTAAATAAAGGAACTAGAAGGGCAAATCCATTCTTGAACTGAGGCTGCGTCAAAGCCGACAAAGTGAGGCCGAGAGCCCTGGCTGAAGGTGACAATGACTGTCAAATGATCAATATTAACAAAGAATCAGTCCTGACATAGCCAAGATCTTACTACTATCACTGACTGTTAGATCCTTCTTCTGCAGTCAGTGATTTCTCTGATTAGACTGGAGGGACAGTGGTTTTCCCTCTGGATAATTTCAAGAATATTTTTCCTGTCTCAGAATTTTAGTAGATTAAAATTCGTGTACTTTGGGAGACTTTGAGAAAGTCTTTGGAGCGACATGATGACAAATTCCCTCACTACTGCAGTCTGCTTTTGAACTGATCTTGGATGATGGGACTTTCCTCCTGCACTTTGCAAGTACTCAAGGAAGCTCCTTCACAGGCACAAATCAGGGCAACTCACCGATTTCCATTCCTGAGGAGAATTAGCCAGGTCACCTTTTTTGATCACTGTAAGATTTTAGGGCAAAGAAAATTATTTTAAATGAGTCAGAGCAAAATCTATCATCCCTTCATCACTGTGCATATTTCCCTCTACTCTGTAATTTCATCTTTGGAAATTCCAGCAATGTCAATCAGAGCAAACCGAGAGTCCCAAGGAATAATTAAATAAAACAAAATATTCAGTGTTATTTCCAGCTTAGGAAAGATTTAAAAACTAAAGTGGAACTTCTACAAAACTCCAAGGAAGTTTCGTGTTTTGCAGCATCAGCAAAGCAGGAATAACCATCCTTTCCTCCACAGAAATTCACAAAGAGCCATAAACACCTACAGTAAATCTAAGACTTGTGACCACTTCTTAAATTGAATGTGTTGGAGGGTTTTTGTTGCAAATCCCAAGGTACTCTCAGTATTATTATATTTTATTATACTACTTAAATAAGCTTTAAAATCTATACACTGCACTAGGTGTATTAACTTCCATAGTAGCTGTAATCCAGTAAAGAGTTTACAAAAGGAAAAACCTTAGTAAATTTTTTATGTTGTTTTATATTTCAGTATAAGACCTAATATTGATTCTTTTAGCCTTGGTTTCACGTGTTAGATTAAAAAGTCTGTGAAAATGTTTCCTTGATTTTCTAGGAGTTGTAAGAAAAAAGCCATGCTCTTTTATGTGAACAGATAGCTAAAATAATAGCCACCTCCAGCCTAAACATGGCACATGCCATCACCCAAAAGAGAAGCACGTACAAAAGGCAAAAGGGTTTTACTTGCTGTTCTTCTGCGAACATGCATATTTTAAGCAGACAAACAGGGAGATCAAAGGAAACAGAAATGCAAAGGATACAACTTGAAATATCATCACCAGCATGACAAGGTAAAAGAGAAAGCAGAAGTTCCAAGGAAAGGGCACATGGCTTGCAGAGAAAAGACACTGCCTCTTGTCACCCAAGTTTACCAAAGGTCAGAAAAAATGGATTTTGTATGTTGCTTAAAAGGAAGAACCCCTGCCTGAGAAGGTGACTACGTTCCTTCCTCAGTTTCTCCTCTTCATGAGACGCCCCCTGCTGCCGCCCAGCACGTACCTGGAGATCCCCACGTCCAGGCAGGTCCCCATGAAGTCACTGTGTCCCCAGAGGCAAAAGAATCCACAGGCAAAGCTCAGACAAGGAGGTCGGCGTGTTTGCAGGCTCAGCACTTGATTCCTGCCAGATCCCAGGGTGCTTAATGTTAAACAGTCCTGCTGAAACCAATGGGCCTGCTCACGTTCATACTCTTCTTCACAGCTCCCCTAGATGTTGCATGCTCGCCTCCTGATTTTAAAAGCCAAAAAAACAAATCATCAATGTGGGGTTATGATTACAAAAGTGTAACATGAAGGAGAAAGTGGCAAAAGAAGGGAGAATTAGAGGAGTATACTGAAGTGTTAGTACAAGTGGCTATTGAAAAAAACTTTAAGAAAACAACAAGTTACTGTAAAACTTTAAGTTCAAGGGCAGTAAAATGAAATAAAATTTAATGTTTTAGTCAATTATTATTCATTAAACATTGAGCTGTAATAGAACTTAAAAACCTACTGTGTTGGCCTTCACTGGGTTATCAGTCTGGGAGCTCCACCACCACACAATACCCCAATTGAAAGAAATATCACAGTTCAAAAACTCTTTTGCAGAATGCTCAGAGTCACTCTCCCAGAGAGGCTTTGGGAACCCAGGAGACACAACACTGAAGCAGAAACAATCTTGCCTAAGAAGCCTCTCAGCTCATCTTTCTCTGACCTATTTGTGAAAATTCCCCAATGAAGGAAGCTCCACGAGCTCCCCGGGCAGCCTGTTGCACTGTCCTTCCACGGGTGTCCCATCCAAATCAGTTGCCACTGCAGGTATTGCAGCATCCCACAACAGCTGCAGTGTGTCATGACTCTGTTAAACATGGGTTTTGGCTGGTGTATGAGGCTTGATTTTTAATGTCATAAAAGTTACATGAGAAAATTTTCATGTGAAACTGAATAAATATGCTGATTATATTAGTTTTATTCTCCACTTTTATTTAAGAAGTCATCATTTATTGGCATATTAACGCCAGTATCTGTTAATTTAGAATGTCTGGCTGGAGAGTAAGAGCTAATTTACTAACTTGTTCTGTTACTTCCATCTCTCGAGTATCACTGTGGCGTCTCTCCCTTAACCCATACCTAACTTCAAGGGGCCATCCAGACCAGTGCAACCTCCTGTGAATTAAATGCAGACAGTATTGATCTTTTTGGTCTGCCCTGTGTCAACCAAAGTGACAGACTACAGAGCCACATATAAGTCACATTTTATATTAAGCTATAATTGTGATATACAAGAGAGTTCAGTGGACTGGTCAAAAATTGTCCTAGGACTGTTGTCCTGGATCAGAGCAGAGATCCATCTAGCTCACTATCCTGTTCTTTTAGCACAGCAAGTCCCATGTACTTCAGAATAAACCTTTTACAATAGCACACAATAGTCAGATATGGACCGAACTAAGCTCTGCATTAAATCTCAGTGATAAATCTAATTTTTAAAGACTGGATTATCCCAAAAGAGCAAGATTTAATAATAAACTGCTAATATCTCACAAAGCAAAACATTTTAAAATAGCTTTAATGTAGAAACTAATTTAGGAGCAATGGATAAAGACAGTATTAATGGGAGATAGGTAGGCTTCAGATGTCTTTCTTTCTGATCTCAGATCCAGATCCAAAGAAGCATTTGCATTACTAACTGCTCTGTAGATACAGAAATCTCAGTGAAATCAGTGGGATCTCAGCACTCAAATATAAGCCAGGAGTGGCCTTACTGCTTCAATACCAGTTCATGACAGCTTTGTCTTCCACTTCAGCCAGGCTTGGATGAATCCTGATCTAGAAAAGTTTTGTGCAGGTACCTAATTTTAAACCCCAGATGTACACGGCAGTCAGACAGAGTGCAAATCTGTATAATCATAGGATCCCAGAATCACCTCTGGGGGTCGTCTGTCCAACCCCCCTGCTCAAGCAGGCCTACCGAGAGTATAGTCCCCTCTCGCTTCACTGAGACCATTTCCAAGGGGCAAAGCTGGCTACCCATGTATAGATCCTGATCCTGAGGGAACATTTCTGTTGTAACCACAAGATGTTTAATTCACATTAGAACAGAGAAATAATCTCAACTGTGGCAATTCAGAGTTTTTCGGTGAGTCACCACACAAGAATGACTGCAGGCATCTCTCCTGTGGAAAGGATATGTCAGCAACACTACATTGTGCTGAGCTCTACTAGCAAACAGACACTTTCTGAAGCCAAATCAATTCATACCTGTCCCTGAATACTAACCATCTGTGACAAAGATAGGAAATTAGAGGTACCTAACTTTTGGGGTGGAATTCAGCTCCAGATTCATAGGCAGAAACTTAGCTGTCTACATGTGCACTAGTAAATTCACATTACAGTCAGCTCCAGGACTTGACTTTGTTGAACAAATATAACTGTCTAATGTTGTTTGATATGTTCCAGGGGATCCAGGAGATCTACACAGAGTGGGTTGACATGGCTCTGGACCCATGAGATGTCCAGTTCCTCCCTGAGCAGCATCAGAGGTCAAGCATGATCTCCTAAGCTGATATCCCAGAACACGTTGGACCATGTTTATGCAGGCTGTCCTGATTCAGTCACCTAACACAGGCACCTAGTGCCACCTGAGATGCTTGTCTCCAGCTACAGTTCCAGAAGGGTACAGGTCTCCTTTAGGTCCTACACTATATCTGCCAGTCCCATGCAGGTGTGTCAAAGACACTACAGCATCTCAAATGGCACTTGATGCATATGTGTGGACAAATGATATCCCTTTACAGTCACTGGAGAGAAAATAGCAGTTCACACCAGCTACTTTAGAGAGCTTCTTTGTGATGACATGAATCACATCATGGACATGTCTATTGCTATTTATTGAGTATAAAGAGGTTCTAGATGATGAGCTGAGATACAGACATTAATGCTATAAGCATCTTCATCTGATCAGATGAGAAATGCTCCAAGGAAAACACTTCCTCATATTACATGGTTTTTCCTGGGGGATTTTATTCTTCCTGTATAAAATCAAAAAAGGTAATTTTTGCATGGCTGGTTTAAACTTTAATATCCTTAATCATGAAAAGTTGTGAATACTTTTCATTCAGCAGAATGCTTTATCAGTAAAGAATAGAGCAGACCATTTCAGGAGTGGAAGTCTTCGAAATTTTCACAAATATAGCATAAGAATTTACTAAATTAAGTTACAATCAAGGGTAAAAGAGAGTTGGAATTATTAGATCCCTTAAACTGCAGAAGTAGATTAGGGGATGAACATAAATAAAATTACATGTTTCCTTGCAGCCTCTGCCAATGAATATTCTATCTAATCAAAGTGAATGCATGCTTGATAGGATCAAGAAAAATGTTATGAGTGGGGTGGCTAATTATTGAATGGAAGGTTGGCAGTGGAACAAATAATGACATCTCATCACTAGCTCATCAAAATGAGCATTTCAATGTTGAACTGAAATCTGTAAATAAATCTGTAAATAAATAATTTAACACACTTTAACAAATTCTATATTCCAGGAATTGAATTCAACTTAAGTGCCTAACACTTATTGCAAGACCCACTTTTGGTGTTTTTGCAAGTGGGAGGTGTTTTAAGAGGAACGGTCCTTCAGTCATTAAGACTATCACAAAAGCAGCTCACACGATGCTTTCCTTAATTTACTTATGTAAGTTTGGCATGGGCCTTTGTATAATACATATGTTGTGTGTGTTTATGTACTCCTAAGGGATGTGAGATAATTATTGAGGAGAATAGCAAGTTAACCATTATTTAAATTTCATGAACAGCATTAATTTTACTGAGCAGAACAACAAAAAATATATAGAAGGGTGGGGTTTTTTTAATTTCAAAACCAGGAAGATGCAGACTTATCACACCAAATTAAGCCAAACACAGTTCCCTAAAAATTTGGAATCAAATAACACTTTTGCCTCCAGTTTTCATACCAGATCATAGGCCAAAAATTTGGCTCCTACCTAATGTATCGGAGTAGCAAAAGGTTTCTCAATACAAGGAAACTTACTGCTTTTAGCCATAGCTATCTGGCCAATAGCATCTTGGCTTGAAATAGGAACAGTGTGGCCAGCGGGACTAGGGAAGTGATCATTCCCCTGAACTCGGCACTGGCGAGGCACCGCCTTGAATACTATGTTCAGTTTTAAGCCCTTCAGTACAAGGACATTGAGGTGCTGGAGCATGTCCAGAGAAGGGCAACGAAACAAAGCTGGGGAAGGGTCTAGAGAACAAGTCTTATGAGGAGCAGCTGAGGGAACTGGGGTTGTTTAGCCTGGAGGAGGCTGAGGGGAGAACTTATCGCTCTCTACATCTACCTGAAAGGAGGTTGTAGCAAGGCGGGGGTTGGTCTCTTCTCCCAAGTAACAAGCGATAGGACAAGAGGAAACAGCCTCAAGTTGAATCAGGGGAGGTTTACATTGGATATTAGAAAAAAATTCTTCACTGAAAGAGTTGTCAAGCACTGGAACAGGCTGTCCAGGGAAGTGGTCGAGTGACCATCCCTGAAGATATTTAAAAGCTATGTAGATGTGGCACTTAGGCACATGGTTTAGTGGTGTAGTTGGCAGTGTTAGGTTAACAGCCAGACTCAATGATCTTAAAGGTCTTTTCCAACCTAAACACTTCTATGATTCTAGTCTATGATTTTATGCTCCTATAGAAAAAGGAGAATTAATTCTGTCCTTCCTAGAGCCTGAGAGAGAGCAGACATCCCATCACAGGAATCTAGAATGTTCACAGTGTCTAGCTGATTTTTTTCTACTTTCAGGTGGGCTCTATCCTTCCTGGAAAAAAAAACCCCACACCCACCAAAAACCCAAAATGCATTAAATACAGTGACTCTACTTTTTATTTCTGTTAAAACTCTGGAGCAGCTTAGACACAGATGAACGGCGACATCTTAAACCACTGCAGCAAGTTTTATGAATCATAAAACCATTGAAAGGTTTGGGTTGGAAGGGACTTTTGAAGCTCATCCAACCTCCTGCCATGGGAGTGTCCCTCAGAGTCCCAGCAGCACATGCACAACTGTTTGCCACAGTTTAGCTAAGAGCAGCAATTTCTATGTTGTGACCAGCTCCATCATCAACTGGGCAGTGGTGGGACCCTGCTGAAAAGGACCCAAGAGTTACATGGACACCATCTGACAATGAAGCAGCAATGCATTCTCACAGGGAAAAGGGCAAACTGCAATTTGAGCTTATTTGAAGCAGCAAGGCTCAAAATCAAGGGAAGCCATTATCCTTCTCTAATTAGTATTGGACCACTGGGTCTGGTTTTTGGTCCCCCAAAACTACAAAGGAGCAGAGGCAGTAGTACCTCTGAAAGAAAAAACTCCCTGGATAGGTCCAGGTTTCCCTCTATACAGGGCAAGACAGCAACAACTCATTTTACATCAATAGCTTCCCTAAACTAGCATATACAGAAATAAAAGCAATACCACCTTTCTTAAGACATTTGTCTCATTGGTTGCAAATAATATGAATTTGTAATATTTCTGTCTGGGTTTTTTGGGGGGAAGAAAAGGCAGTGGAAAGACCGGCAATCAGAGAAGCAGTTGTTCTCTCATCAGTGGGAAGGCACCATATAGCTTCAGTCTTTTCAGTAAATTGGCCTACCTAGGAAAGTGTACCTAGTGACAGCCTGAAATTATGCCTTTGAAAGGCAAAAGTAACTTTAAGTATGCGACATGAGGACAAGAAGAATTAAACACTGCTCTGGCCTCATCCACACCTGCAAAGTGTTCACAGAAATACACTTCACTCTTTCCCCTTCCTCATGTGAAGTGTCTCCAGATGCATATTAAAGCACAGCATTCTCATGTGCCTGCTGCAGGACTTGGAGCAGAGAACAGAGTTTCCAGTGTTCAGAAAACCTTACACTTTGGGTATGTGGCCCTTCTGATTCAATGCTCCCTTCATCAATGCTCAAAAGTCAGTAGAAAGGGAGGCACAGAGTATATGTACAGCATCATTCAAAACTGTTCACAGTCTGCCCTGGTTATTTTGTAGGTGCACAGATTTCAGACTTCAGGTGACAATAAAAATTATCCGATCCAACTTGCATCATTGCAGACAACCAGGAATCTCCTTGCTGTTCCTGCAGCATATTGGCTAATCCACGGTGGATCTCTGTCATAGCCCCTACCTTCTTTTTAGTGTAGAAAGAGTAATCATCAGCCACACACAATTGCTGGAGAGCAGTAAGTGTTCTGTTCTTAATCTCCCCCATGTATATGAGAAAGTAAACAAAAGCCAAGTAAAGAAAATGGCACACAGAAGACCATATTTTCAAAGCGCAGCTCTTAAGATGTCACCCATTACAAGCCCCATGCACATTAGACCCATTTATGTCACATTTGCACTTGCAGATTGAAGGCCTTTGGTGTAATAGCTGTTCATTTTACACTAGCAGAGCACTGACACCTGAGGCCAATGCAGCCCTGCAAGGAGCAGAGGCAGCTCTGTGGAAGCCAGGTTTACTTTCACAAGAATTAAACCAGACCCCACTGTTTATAAGACAGGTGCCTCTTGTTGTGTTTGAGATGTTTGTCCATGCCTCAGAAAAACAGTCCCTGCAGTTTTGGTGGGTCGGGTCTCTGCTGGGTCAGTAGGCTTTTCCCCTCCTGCAGCTATGGTACATGCAGTGCAAAACAGGCAGCTGCACAGGAGAGGTGGGGAAGAAGCGGGACCGCCTGTACTGGTGGCAAACTACAATCCTAACATAAAGCTCCAGCAGCTGCTTCACAAGCTGTTGAGAATGAATTACCACCATTTGCAACACAGGGTATTACAGTAAAATAGCTTCAATTTCAGGAATCTTTAGTACATCAGACTGTAATTCATGGTAGTTCTGCTGCTGCTGCATGGATGACTGAGCCGTCCCTGCAAAAAGTGGTGGGATTCATTCCAACTGTTTGAAAATAAGCTGGACACCAGAAGGGCCAGCTCTGCCCTATCCCAAAAAGCCATTGTGAAACATATTCCTGCACAAATTCACATTTCAAACACAGAAGCTGACCAGGAAAAAAATCAGAGATGTATTTTGACACAAACAAAGGAAAATAAGTAACAATCATGAGAAGAGTTACCAGGTCTGTACATGTCCCAGATGGCAGAAGGCACAGCCTATCTGCATTACAGGAAAAGTGCTTGGAGTACAGATATATGGAGTTGAAAACTTAGACTATGGAAAGAATAGTCTTGGCCACATTTTGCCCATTAAGCTCAGTGAAGTGCTCTGGGATAAGGAAATGAGTGAGAGAATCCCTGGCCAGATTCCATTTTGGCTTCCATCTACTGCAACCAACTTCGCAGCTAATTCTTTTGCGCCCCAGCTCCACCAGGGCATTTACTAAATAACTTTAAGTACATAATTACCTCCCCCCCATTTAGGCATTAAACAAACACTCAAGTTTTGCTGGAGCAGTGCCCCTAATCAGTAAGAATAATCATGAATTATTTGCAGCAGCCAACGAAATCAATACTTAAGTCCTTGCACCAGGGCCCCTCACATGAAGGGTTCTTGTCCAGACTGGGACCAGGCGTAGAGTTTGTTCAGATCTCACCAAGCTCTCAGGCACAATGGTGGGATTCAGTTCACCTACTGGTGGATACTTCCAATACAAGTGTTGACATCTGCTCATCACCTTCAAATCCCTTTACAGGAAATGGAGAGAAATAATGTGCTCTTGAACTGTTCTTCTCCTGATCTCTTTAGAGGTCTGTCTGGGGGATTCATCCTACACCCCGTTAAGTAGCACTCAGTTGGCTGTATAGGGGCCAGCTCAGGGTAGACACATTATCACTGGGGGATGAATCCTTTCACCTATCTGCTGATCGCAGGCACTGTCTGTTCCCCCCAGGCCCTTACAGAGGAGCTGAGTCCCAGCCCAGCTCTCAGGATCAACAGGGAGCCCTGGCCTAGCCCAGCAAAACTGGGGCTGGCACACCTCTTTCTGGGGAGCAATCTGAGCAAAAAACCCTGCTTCTCAGTAAAAGCCGGACTGAAGAGAAGCCCTGTCCCAAATGGGAGCTAATCCTGTCCCTAGATGTGCAAAGCAAATACTCCACAAGAGGGCCCCAGACAACAGCGGAGCCTGGGAGTCACCTCTGCCCATTCTACTGACCACCCAGCGCTGAGCTGGAGAGCCTCCTCATCTCCTTTCCCCAGTCCTTGGCCCTGTTGCAGTCCCAGAAACTGCCTCCCCCAACCCCTTCTGACAAATAGTAAGTGATGCCTCCATGTGTCTCAGCTCTGCATCTCGGTGTCCACATGCATCACGTGCAGCTTGACTGAAGGAGATGCCCCAGCAGGAATTGCTCGACAGATATATCTTTAACATTGGCAGTGCTGTGGTTTTAGTCCATCAAACTCTTGCCAAGTTCCTGCTTTCAGGTGACTTTATTCTATTCTAACTCTTCTGTTTACCTTTCTCTACTGAAGTTGTTTATTCTAATCTGGTTTAACCCACTTGCAGCTTCTATCCCCGGAATAAGACTTGGATCTCCTTGGGTATGGCAACATGCCCATTGTAAAAGTCAATGTGCAAATAGCTAAGGCAGAGAGCACTATTCCTCTCTCCTATGGCTGAAGAGCTGAGGTCCAAAGGGACCAGTTAGCCAGTGTCACACATGAAGTTTGTAGCAGCAGGCATAACCCATTCCTCCTGAGCTTTATCCTCACAGCAGCCTAACTAAAGCAAGGACTGCTACCCACTTGCTTTCTACCTGGCGTGCAAGGTTTTATGGTTGTTGGTGAAAGAGCTGAATCTCCTGTGGGAGCTGTGATGCCAGCTTGGGCTGCATCACAGTTACGGAGCTTTAATCACATGTGGACGTGGCTATGCTGTGTCCACTAGAAACTCTCCCAGACTGATTATAAGGTTATTTGTCAAGTCATGCTAAATATCGTCAGTGCAGATTATTTAATAGCTGCTGGGTTTAGATGTAATCTATCTCAGAGGCTGAGGAGATGCTGTCTGAGAGGTTTGCGAAGCTTGTGCAGGGAAGCAGGCAGCTGCATTTTCCTCAGGTCAGTGCAGAATTCACTCCTCATCCCAAGCATCTACAGAGGTGGTGAAAGGCTTCTGGAAAGCAAGCACTCCACTGACAACTTCCAGGTATCTCCCCAGTGAGCAGGGAGGCCCATATCAAGCATCAAGAGCACATGTGAACAGCTGCCATGGGAGGAAACCGCTCAAGTTATGAGGTTTGTTTTCAATTCTTTCCCCAAACTCAGCTCCATATGTTGCTACATTTTTCCAGCCTCTGCAAAGTGATTCATGTGGCATGTTGCCTAACATTGCACAAAGTGTGCCCATACGAGGCCTCACAAGTGCTCAGGAAGAGCTCTGCACTAAGGCAGGTCCCACCTCTGCAAGGACAGGCAGGACTAACATCTCTGCCTGTAATGCTCCTGCCCTTCTTCAGCTAAATATGGAAATCCCACAGAGCTTGTGCATTTCCCAGCCCACGGTGCCTCAAGGAAGGCAAACCCTGTTGGAAGTTCCCGTCCCTTCTGCAGCTCCAGTCATGCTGTTGCATCCAGTTGAGGGAAGGCACTGTAAATCTGGCAGCAGACTCTGTCCTCTTGGCCATACATGTCCTGCAAATAACCCTCTGGTGTCTTTGGCCCAGCACTGTGCCTCATGCTCCCACATAGATCTCTTTGTCCAAGATTTACAGAGCAACGTGATGTAAACAACATCTTCTATCCGGAAACGTAATTGCAAACTCTCAATTGATTTTGTGCCAAAAAGATATACCATAAAACTCAAACAGGCTATTAATGAGAAAGGCGTTAGCAATAAAAACCCATATAAATCTGTACATAAAAATGAGCGAGCATTATGAGAGTGGGAGACGGACATGCAAACACCGCATGCTGTTTACTTGGGGTGATTTTGCTAACATTTGGAGCTCTAGTGTAATAACCCTTCACATAAATACTGCAAGACGCCACTACATAATTATTCCATCTTGAATGTCATCATCTGTACTTTCTCCCAGAATACAAGTGGTTTGGATAACTGGAGGGAATATTTGGGACTCAATCACTCAGTACCAGGTTCAATTGCTTTTACAGCAGCATGAGCATATGTTGAAGGTATGTCAACTCCAGGGGAGGCAGGGAGACTGAACAAATTTGATCCCCACTAACACCACATCCTGGAGGGTGGAGGCAGTGCAGTGCAAAGCTGGCTGAACTTGTGTCTAAGTTAAACCATGCCTGAGCCAGTAAATTCTGCTTTCTGTGATGAGGTGGCTGGCACTCTGGAGAGGACAGTGGATGTTGTACCCCTTAACTTTTGCAAGGCTTTTGACACAGACTCCCATGGTGTCCTTATCATCAGATTGGTTCAATACAGGCTGGATAACAGGACAATAAGGTGGGTGGAAAATTGGCTCTGTTGCCAGGAGCTGGTGGTGTCCCTCAGACCAGCCCTGGGACCAGTACTGCTTCTTGTCTCCCCTAATGGCCTGTGTGACAGGACTGAGTGCAGTTTCTGCAAGGCTGCAGACACCAAACTGAGGAGTGGGATACCCTGGAGGGCAGGTTACTGTTCAGAGGGACCCGGAAAGGCTGGAAATTGGGCAGACCTGTGGGACTTGCAGATAAAAGGCCCTTCCCCAAGATCCTGCCCAACTGCTTAAACACCCCTCATCCAAGGTTTTAACTGTCTTGTGTGCCAAAGTCCTTCCCCCCACAGAACAACACCACTGATAAGGATCCATCCTTCACCTCAGGCATTAGGGGTCTAAATAACTTTGAGGGTCTCAGGCTGAGATCCTTGGTTTTGAGGCCCTTTGGCTTCAACTGGCATGAGTGTTGAACCCGGGGCAGCCTTCTGTTGGGGCAGCTGGAAGGCCCTCACTGATCAGTGACTGAAAAATTGAGTGAAAAAAAACAATGGGAAGAGGGAAATCAGGAGGGTGGTCTGCACCTGCAAGCAACCCTGAGCCTGGCTATTTTCTTCCTCACCTGGGGAAGTAATTTTGGATATAAATTTGTAAGAAATGAGAGCTTCTCATCTACTTCTTTTTATGGCAATTTCTAACACAGGCATTCCTGGCACTCACTCATCCTTTGCCTCAGCTGATGCACTCAACCCCTAAATAGCCCCAAAATGGGGATGTAACTCCATAGGGGACTTCCAGACCAGAAGTTTCCCCCACTTTTTGCCTTTGCAAGGGGTGTTTTGGCAGGAGATGAAGTGCCGTGTGCAGGCAGCTGGAAGGCATGGAGCCATCCAGCTTCAGCAGGGAAACCAAGGTGACCACTGAGCCTGCCCTGCAGCCCCTCTGGTCAGTGCCTACCTTTGGGATCGGGTTGGGGCAAACAAGAAGGAATGATGACCAGAGTCTTCAAGCATCAGAGGAGCACCCTGCGCACATCAGGAGAAAGAGCTGAGCCTTTCCCCACTCGCAGCTAGGAGCTACTAGAAGAAAGAGGCTTCCCAGAAGAGCACAACCGACACCTCAGCATTTCCCACCAAATGGACAGATGTCTGTGAATGCCATCCTTGGGCTCCCACACCTACCGTGAATTCCCAAATGGGAGGTGTGAGTTCAAAGGATGGCAGATGACCTAAAAACAAGGCTCGCAGGTACACAGTGATGCAGCATTTGAGACATGGTGTTGAACCTGAAGATTTCTGTTTTGATGCATCCATCTGTAAAGGGGGACTATGGTATTCACTCCCCTCCATACAGCTCCTGAGAGAACATGGGCCTTGAGGTCAGGGAAAGCTGTCCACATCATCCCCACCTATGAGGCAACAGGTCCTGCTAAGGGAATGAGGGAGTTTTAGGTGCTAAATCAAGATTAGGAGGAAGGAAAGTGAAGTCTCTCCCTTTGTCCTCTCCAAAATACAGCTTTTTTTTTTTCAGTGATGAATTATCAAAGAAACTACTTGTTTAAGGCAAAAAAACTGAGTCATTTAATTACAGTGATGCTGTTCGTGACAGTTAAGCATATGTTGGCTTTTATAGCATAATCTCTATTCTATACCAAGAAGAAAAAATTCTCTGGGCTAATCTGGGTGAAGACACCTGACCCCAGAGCCCAGGAACAGCAAATCCCTTTCTCCGGTACTCAGATTTGTCCGCCCTGCACCACATATGGTTTGCATGATCGTCCACAGCTTGAAGAGCTCTGCAGGATAAATCAAACACAAAGGAAGCCCTCATTACATATCACTTGTTTTTCCTCACATCTGGTGATTTAGGCCATATCCTAGTGACAGCCTAATCCAAGGTTTTCCAAACTTTCTCTACTATTTGACAAGCTGCATCACTCGACCCCACCCATTGCTTGCACTGCCACGAGCTTTCTCATCTCAGCTTTTCTCAGCCTTTCAATGGGAAATGGCTAAAAGTGATGTGGTTCTGCATATTAGCTGGAACCCTTACTACGGTCTTACAGAGGGATCTAGGCATCTAGGCACAGTTTAGGAATATTAAATGGGTGCCAAGAACAAATTGTATGGACAACCACAGCTCCCAAATGCCACCGCATTTCCACCATGCTCTCCTGTCCCTGTCCAGAAAGAAGCTCTGAGAGGATAACAGTTGCAAGAGTCACCCAACGTATTGTACTATGAAACTGCACTGATAATGTTTTAATGAAGCATCAAAACCTGCTGAAATCAGCCGCTTCACTGTGCAGGTAAGACAAGCTGCGCGCTAAGCAGACAGCTAGCAGAGACCTCCATCAGGCGCCCTCACCAGACGTACCACGTAGCTCTGTCCACCAGCTGTCAAGCTCTGCCTTAGAAACTGACAGGTCAATGTTCACAACCCCTGACTCCTCCAGGCAGGTAGGACCTATGTAACTCCTGGCTCCAGGGCAGGGTGGCACAGCAGTTTCAGAAGTAGCAGTGACAGCCCAGGGTGGCACCCACCTTTGTGTAGTCCTCACTTTACAGAAAGATATTCAGGTAGCAAGAGACTATGTGTGATCTACCAAAAAATATGGGGTAAGGTTATTTTCAGAGCCCAGTTCTCTGAGGTCCTGTCCCAATGCTTTATCTTCACTGTTAAGCTGCAAAGGAAGCTAAAAAGCCACTGACCTCCACTAGCTCTATCCCTACACCACCACCACTGTGTCATACCTGTAAAAGAGTATTGTCCTTTAATATGCAATTTTTCCTTGACCAATTAAAAATACCTAGTTGTGAGATGTGTCTTCAAAACCAAGTATTTTTAAATGCTTCATGGAAGGATGTGCTCAAGCTATAGTGTGATCTGAAATTTTATAGTGGTGCAAACAAAGAAGATATAAGATCCACTCCTCAAAATCAAGCAGCAAAAGGCAACTGTTGGCCACTGCTCCCTGGAACCGTGCACAGCTCGCAGGGGCCAGAATTTCACTCTCAGCAGCAGAACAGCTTAGTGAACACTTACTCTGGGAAGCACACAGTGAAAAGTCCATGTCCAAGTTCAGCTTTTTTGGAATTGTTAATGTGAAAAATAATATTTTATTATTAGAAAAATCCTAGGAGACTTCCACACACATATTCATCACTCAGAGTAGCTACAAGGAGCTTATTAAAATTTTCCATCCTCACATTAATTGCAGCAGCACCTTGGAGTCCCAGCAAGAAAGAGAGCCAGACTGCAGCAGGCACTTCGCACACATACAATAAAGGAGACAGTCTGTTCTCTGGGAGTTTACAATGAAGCAGATAACAGAAATAAATAGATAAGCTTTGGAAGAGCAAGCAGCATGGAAAGCATCAGGCGAAATTATAGCACTTTGAATAAGCTGTGAATGCATGGAAATTGCTTTCTAATTGGCATTTCTCTGAAACCCAAACTATACTGCTTGCCTTCAAGTGGACAGAGCAGTATCACAGAAAGCCTCAGTACATTCAGCATAAGCTTGACAGCTACCAATTAGCCCAACTGTTAACTGAAGGGTTCAGGGAAGGAAAAAGGGTCAGAGCATCATAATCCTCAATGTTATTGTGCCGATTAAAGAGTCTCTGTAAATTATGGCTGGGTCACCTGTAACAGTCTTCTCGCCTGCCATTTAAAGTTTCTTTGTTGTTTTTCAGTTCTAAGAGAAAAATCTTCTGATTATGTTATAACTTAAAAAAAGAAATCCTCTTTCTTTGGTAGCACACAGGAGGTTCTCCAGATCACATATAACAGTAAAGCAAAGCAGGTTTGGAGAACAGACACCTGCTTTTATTCCATTTCCTCTACTGAGATGAGGCTTGCATTCACCTTCTGAGGTGAATGAGAGCTCTCTGATGGATCTCACTGCACGCAGCTTTATAAAAGAAGGGTGTCCTCAGTCTTAATTTTGAAAAATCGGTATTGCTGAGTCCTGGATTTACTTTGTCATACAGATTTCTAGATCCACACACAAAGCTTTGCATGCAAGTGCTCCAGCTCTTGAACAGCAGTTATGAAGATGTGGCAGCAGACTGCATTTGTACTTTCAGCAGGAGAAGGTGTCATAAGAAAGAAGGGAGAAAAGATGAGGGAGGAATTCACATTTCTCTGTTTTATTAGGAAGAACTACAGAAAACACAGGAAGAGAAGAAACTGAAAAGGAAAAAGATAAGTTTCAGAAGGAGAGGAGATTTCTCGGAGAAAGACTAGAGGTACTCGGAAGAGCAGAAGGGAGTGAGAGGAGCACGTGCGGCACAGAGGACCTGGATACATGTCCTCAGCCAAATGTCCATCCCACAACAACTCTGCAAGGTGTCCTACGGTGCACTGCAGGGCATGTCCCGGATGTTCCCCATAGGTACCAAGTAGGTCTCCTGAGAACAAGATCAGGAGCATCCCAGCAGTAGGGTGTCCAGAATCAACACACTTATTCTTAACACTCACTCTTTTCTACCTTGTAAATATATCCAGACCCTCTCACCACTTCAAGTCCCACAAGACGAATGCCACATGCTCCAGGACTGCTCATCAAGTTGGCGGATGCAATACTACCAGCTTGGTTCATCTGGAGAAGCCCATAAAACACAGGAGAAGGAAGTGATGTTGGGAGCTTATGGATTAGCATCCATGACCTTGTTTCTAGAAGTGCTACATGTTTGGCACCACCACCAGTCTTCAAAGAGAACTGATAGCTCCAAGTGCTTTATAAAAAACACAGTACAGGATTTTAATATGCTTTTCCTGATTCAGAGCATGTGAGGATCTCTCATCATTACATGGATGGGGAAGAGATTGCTGTTCTTTTAATGTTTTGGCAGAAAAATGGAAATCTGTATTAAAAGATATAAGTCAAGACTTTATAGAAAATAAATTCTTCAGTACGAAAACCCCAAAACTGTATCACTTTAGAGAAGCCGGTCACTTAAGAAAGGGCATTGTTTTCTTTCTTTCTTTTTTTAAGCACATTAAAAGTGTATGAAAATGAGCACACAGCCCTCCAGCAGCTCCCAGCCTGCCCACCCTCTGGGGTTCAGTTGGAAAATTTTGCTTGGAAAACATCTACAAAAATGTTGGCAACTGTATATTAGCTTTTCCCCAAAAGACCTAATGGGCTTTTATTATCCAAACAGATCAGATGGCTCGGAAAATCCACATCTGTACCTAGCTGCCGAATGGGAAATGAGATCAAAATATGAAACTAAGAACTTCCGATAGCTCCTTCGTAAGTGACATTAAAAACAGACAGAGGAGAAGGAGGTTTGGCTTCTCCATTCCCCCATGTTCCCCCAGCTCTTGAAGCTCCAGCAGAAGGAACCTGTTCATGACGGTGCAAACCCTCCACAGGGCCAGTGAGCCCCTTCCCAGCCAATTATGCAGAGGAAGAATGAAGAGCTTTGGTTTCAAAGGGCCAGCCCTTGTGACAGTGTTGGCTACCAGTGTTATGTTCAAAAGATGAATCAATCCTTGGAGCCCAGAGAGAGAAAAACATGAACAAAAGCACTTTCCACTGGCGGGTTTTAAACCAGAGACAATACTTTTAATATAAAGCCTGTTTTCACCAATTTAGAAATTCCCTTTTTTATATACATTATTGGGGCTTATTAGAAGGAATGTTAAGATTGAACTCAGCATACAGGTTTCTCTGTTCATAGTCTTTCCCCTCTGGACAACACAAAAAAGATTGCACACTTTCTTTTTTGCTCTGGCAGTGAATGCTCTTGTCATTATTTTCCTCCCACTCTGCTGATGCTGCCAGTTGAACGTGGAAAGACACCAGAATGGAGAAAATGGACAGGAGAAAAAGCTTTTGGAGTGAAGGTCACCTTACATCACTTAAAGTTGCTAGGATTAACTCATTTGAACTCCTATGGAGTTGGGAGATGTTGTGTTTGGAGGTAAACCCAGCTTTTTCTTCAGTGATATAGTTCATTCACTAAAATAAAGTTTCCACCAGGATGAATTTGAGTTTAGCTTTAGTCTTCCTAGTTTCTGTTATTGTGTTTTATTACACAGCATTTATTAGATAGCAAAGAGTGCTCTCTGCAAACCTGTACATTTCCTCAGCACTCAGGAAGGCAGGTCCTAACTCAAGGTGAATCCCCCAAAATATAACCAGAGAGACAATTTCTTGGATACAAAAATGAATTAGATACATGCAGCCCAGGGCAATAAAAATAATGTGAAGTGGGAGGAGTTTTTCTGTGTGAACAACTGACTATTCGGATGGAAAAGCCTCATCAAAGGGATATAAAACTTTAAACTAATCAAATCTACATAATTATTCAGATCTGCAAAAGCCAAGACGGTCCTGAGATAAGCTTTCTATATAATTCTCCCGTGAGCAGTGATAAAGCACTTGGACTGAATCATCACTTTATTTCCAGAGCCAGATAATGGGACATACCATTGCACAAATATTTATCTTCACACACTTATCAGCAACAAAGCCAATAAATGCTTGATGCATTCTTCATCCCCCTCTCCTGGAGTCTGGGTTTTTAGGGTATGTTAATAGCAACTGACAAGTTTGTACCCCAGCTATAGAAAGAGTACAAACGTCATGCTTGTGCTTCACCCCAGTGCCAGGCAGTGCTTTGGCAAAGAGGGGACATCTTGTAGGTGTAAAACTTGTTTACTAAAATCCAGGCAGACACATCTGAACCACACTGTGGAGACAACAGGCAGCATATAATTAGGCTGGACAGGAACCTGTGTCTGGGCTGAGCTACACAAAGCTCCCCAGCCTAATCCATCCCCTTAGTGATCTAAAGATGAGCTGCATCAGCCTACAGATTGTAGTCCCTTGCTTTATACAGAAAATGGGGGTTTCCCATGATCTTGGTGTTGCCTTTATGTGACTTCGGGGCATATAAGTTCAGAGTATAGCTAACGGGTAGGGCTGGTATGTCATTCTGAGAATGAGCTTCTGTCCTGCTGGAACCAATGTGGTATTGCCAGGATTTCAGGCAAAGTACTCATGCAAGTAGGCAGTAGGTTTGAAGAGAGGAAAAAAGTGTCATCTGGACAGCCCAGGCCCTACCTGTTTACTGGCAATAAAGGAGAGCTGTAGCACTTGTGTTATAACCATAGCTGAAACTGCTAAGCTCTGTGGGTAGAAACTGTGCTGTCCTCCACTTCATGCCTCATGAAACCTCAAGGTTTCCCCCTTTCTCCCATGCCCTATGCAGGTGCTGCAGGTTTCAAATGGTGAGAAAGTTCGTGCTACACTTTGCTGATATGGTCACCAGATGGACCACACTTGCAGTGGTCCTCAGATGAAAATACCACTCAAGTTTCTGGTAGGACTCAGGTCAGTTGTAGCTGGAGTTGTGACATCCTTTACACCCATCCACGTGTGTTTCCAGCACCTGGTGCACTCAGATCCACTTTCCCCAAATCTCGAAGGTGAGCAGTGAGCAAGTCAGGGCCAGGCAAGAGGACTGCCAGGGGCCCTCCTCAAATCTCTTGCACACTCAGAAAACATTTCTTCTAACCCTGGCACACACCCTGGCTAAACCAACAGGAAATTCCCTCTTAACCATCCTGTTGTTTCTTACCTTCAGCTTCTGCTCCATCACCTTCTCCAGTTAACTTCTCTCCAGCAAATAATTCACAAAATTCCACTTTGACATCAGCTTCAGTGTTTTCATTGTCCAAAGTTTAGATGAAATTGAGGAGCACCTTCTCATCCTGCAAAATCCACTGCTGCACTCTCAGTATTTTCCCTGTCCATATTGTGTCAGATTAAGGACACTGAGAGTCTCACCAGTGCCTGCATTTCTTACCAGCTGGTTCACTGTGGGTTTTTGTTTTGTTTTGGTTCGTTTGTTTGTCTGTTTTGGGTTTGGTTTTTTTTTGTTTGGTTGGGTTTGGGTTTTGGGGTTTTTTTTGTGGATTTTTTTGTAGTCTTGAGTTTTTCATCATGGTTTGTTACCCCAAGTGCAGCCTCACACTAAGGTGGTTACAAAGTTTTCAAATTAGGGTGAACTCATGCATGGCCAGCTTGGTGTCCAGGCAGAGAGAGCTTGCATCCACCCGCAGCCTGCTGAGTCAGCATCGTTGCACCCCAGAGAAGCCCCCCACAGAACTAAGCTCTGATTTCAGCTGGGGCTTCTGGTCCTTCTCATAAGACAAATATTTCTCTGTGTAAGGTCTGCTGGGACCACAGATGAAGGTGTACTGGCTGCATTAGGCATCTGTTTTCCATTGCAATCAAGCTGTTTTAAAATCACTTGTCTTTATTGCTGAAGCATTAATGCTTTACCATCAGCTTCAATGGGAATTGCTATGCCAGAGAAGCAGATGAGGCAGTCCACCACCTTGTCTGTCCCGTCCCCCCCTTTTTTTTTTAATTTTACAGTACACACAAATATTAACATATCATCCTGATAGAGCTTTGTTTACTGGCGTGACGCCAACCCCTCTGCGGTGCCTCCTGCTCGGCAGCCTAATCTCCTGAAGTTTGAGGGATGCAGTCCAAATCTCTTAGCAACATTAAATTTCATTCAATTAACTTTGTTGGGGGACAAAGTTATTATGTTACCATCATTTGCCAGTCTGCCATACATAATATGCCGTCCGGCAGCTCAGCTAGGCCATTCAGCCTTTAGATATGGCAAGGAGACACAGCACGCTCCAGAGCAGGAGCTCTGGCCAGACTGAGAGTTTTGGGCGGCAAAATAACCCATTAGCCAAAAAAACCCACCAAGTCCTCCAAAAGGTCCACAGTGGCAACAGGTCCAAGCCACTGCCTGGGTTCTAACGTCGTCTGTTGGTGCCACTCGCGGTCTGCACCCAGCAGACACCTGCCCCAAGGCATCATCACTCCTTCTTTGGATTCATATGGCGTCCCCGCCCTGAGAGCCACTCGTGCAGCAACCACCAAAGAGATGCACACAGAGTGGCCCCGAATCTGGGCCGGTCCAGTGCCCTGCCCACGCTAAGCATACGGATACCCATCTCCATCTGGCACTGTTCTATGAATAAAAGGTCATTATTGCTTTCAAGGGGATTTCTTTTGTACCTGTAACAAAGCAGGAAAGTGCATGAAGGTGTCTTCTAGGTCGTCGATGAAGAAAAGGAAACTACTACTGAACTCAGCTAGAAGGTGCTGGGTGCTGTACTCCCTGGGAAGTGGTGGGTTAACAACGTAGGCCTCGCCTATGTGTGATGTTACATGGTATTTATGCTTAGTTGCAACACATGAATCTTTAATTACACATATAAACGTTAAAGGGAAATTAGTTTAGTCAAAATTCATTTTCTTCACAGAACTAGTCGAAAACAATCAAAGAAGCAGTAATTTGTTTTCACCACACAGCAGGTGGCATTATATCCTTCATTAAATCATACAGATATGACTAATATTAATCTTCGTTTGTATCATTATCCATCAAATTCAGTATCCATCACACCATCCTTAGCATACCATTTATTTTTAAATATATTTCATTAACATGTTAAGACACGAGTAAAAGCAGTGAATAGGACCTAGGCAGGGAGCGACTCTTCTCCCACCTCCCCTCCAAACAGTAGATCCCAGCACTTCTCTGAAAGATCTGCACCGATATTACAGCATTAAGGAAATTGTTAAGAAAATCTACCCTTATTTTTCATTCTGTTGCTGACTTTCAAAATCTTGCAAATAAATTCAATGTGTTGGGGAAGAGGGATCCCTTCTCTTGATTTTTTTTTAATGCTGAAAAGAGCAGTTCTGAAACCAGATGGTAATTTGCAGTTCATAGCCAGAAAAATGCATGTCCATGCCTTTATAAAGGTGTATGCCTTTATTGGTTACTCTCTTGGTCTGTCCCCTCCCTGCCTTTTCTAAGCTTCCCCCTTTATTGCCACCCATCTATTTCAACCTCTAGCTCCCATCCTGTCTGCTCAGTCCTGGATGAAACACAGCTGTTGGCAGTATGGTGTTAAATTTAATTTGTGTCTGGTAATGTAAATGCACCCAGAGGTTGAAGCAACAGGCACAAGTTTTTTATAAATCAAATTTTACATAGAGTATCATTTTTTCCCCAGACATCCTCAGAGTGCAGGAAAATCAGTATTTTATAGGCAGCACTTGAGTTGAGTTTAACCATCTCTGTTGAAAAATGTCACCATAAATTTGTCACTGAAGCAGGGTGGCATTTAAGGTGGCTACTGTGACAAAATATTTTGCATTGAGAGAGCTGCTTTTTCTGGGATTTTTAAGATTGGGAAAAAAACATTTCCCTTAACTTGTACTAAATACACGTACCTTAACCTGTAATTTAGCATGTTCTTCAGCAGCCAGCTTTGCAAATTCGGCTTTCCATAACTTAAAGAAGTGGTTACTAGCATGGCCTTGCAGCAAAACAAAATCCCAGATCTACCCCTGCATGCAGGGAAAATCTATATGCTGAGGACCTAAGAGCAGATATCTTGCTAAGAAGATGATACAAACTCTCGGCTGAGCCCTGGTAGGATAAAGGCTCCAATTTGTTTCTGTGAGCACTGTGATACTGCTTTTGTATTTCTGATAGTGGTATGTGTACACTTTTCTACGAAACCAGGAAAAATCCTACTGCAACTGCTTAAATCCAGGCCAGACTTATAAATATTTACCACAATGCATAGCGAGCTGAACTGAGGCTTCCTATGGGTGTCAGTGATGGGGTGAACGATGGGTGGCATAGCTAAGCCAATGGGTTTAGTCTCGGGATCTGGCTGTGCCACGGGTTCCTTGCGTGGAGTCAGCAAAAGCTGCAAGAGCCCTAGTGCTGGTATTGATTTTTATGAATGCTTGGCTGCAGCCAAAGGCACTGGAGAACTTGATCTCCAGTTTCCCCAAATCCCAGTTTCCCACTGGTAAATTGGGATATCCATAAGGGCTGACACCATGGGCATTCTGTAAAGCTGATCAAGTTAATCTCGTAAGCACCTTGAGACTCTGAGGCTCTGGTATGGATGCAGCTACAGAAGCATTGTTATCTTTGAGAATGCACAGCCAAAGACCAGTAAACCAATTGCATTCACCTTCAGAAAGGAGACTTTAATCTTCTCACATTAAACCTGCCCAGGCTAAACATGCTTCTATACTCCTGCTGTTAAAATATGTTGCCATAACTGTTTAGTGTAACATTTGACCTGTTTCTCTTGAATCTTCCTAGACTACAGTCAAGCCATTTGCACTTCAAGAGTTCGGGGGCTGCCTCGCATTTTCTGGGGTTCAAACGTAGCTCAGCTATAAAAACTTGCTGGAGGCTGTAAGATGGCATAAGGAGGCTGAGCAGATAGTATTTTTAAAGCCAGTTTTAGAGGGAGAAAATCATTATACTTGATTCCTTTTTCTTCGCCTTTTGGTTGTGAGCCTAAAAAATTATGGAGGTCTTCAAGGTCAGCTCTCCAAAATGGCTTAAAGACAAAGCTGCAGCAGCCATTTGCCAGTTTTCTCACTTGGCAGGTAAAGCAGAGAGTCATCAGTGCAAAATGAGATGGCCTGATTGGTATTACACTGGGGCTATATGGATTATATACATTCAAAAAGGGACAGGGAAGGAACAGACGTGTGAGGCCTGTCAGCCTTATGTACCAACTCCACCGTAAGGGACAGAGGCACTACAGCAGCTAAAAGGCACTGTGTGCTCTCCTGTCACCATACAGACCTCAGCATAGCAGACCTGCTGTGGTCCCCTAGACTTTACCATCATATATAAGTTGCCACAAAGTCTTAATACTTAAAAGTCTAATACTGTGAAAGCCTAATACTTCTCTCTGCACAGTGTGCCACATGAGGAACGGCATTATTTTTCCCAAATTCTCTCCTTCCCTTCCTAAAACACCTCTCAACTTCGTTAACACATGCCATTTAATAGGCACGTATCATTTAAGTCCTCATAAACAGCACCGTGTCTATTCAGCAACAAATAAAATAGCCAAATTAGGCTGCCTGTTAACTTTCCAGCTCTCCAAAAGGTGGCAAATTGTACCACCAGTCCCGCTAGAATTGCCAAATATGCCCATCAATTATGTTTGCACCACCAGTCTAAAGATGCTATATTCTAATCTAAGGGACAGATAAAGACACATTCTGAAATACATACTAAAGTACAGATAAATATACAAGCTGTCTCGGTGAATTAGTTACATGTGCAAATAGCTTGCTGGAAGAGCAGGCTCAGTTTGACGGTTAAAACCTGATCCAAAATCCACAGGAATCACAAAAAAAAAAAAAAATCCCCTACTTTGAACTAGGGGCTCTGAACCAGGTCTTTGGTTAATTGGAAATGGATAACACTGGATATGGCACCTGCTGGGTGGTCTTTGGTCACTAATCCACTCCAGTTGTCCACAAAGGCTTGCGACAGTTGTCACCCTTCATGCCAGGCTCAGCGGGTAGGTGAGAGATGAATGCCTTGGAAAGCCAAACCACTCACCCCCAACTCTGTTATCTTCTGGATGGGGTTGGGTCCAAGCCACAGGGGAGCATAGGTGAAGTATGCATTGCCACCGGCCATACAACACCTGCCTCCAAACAGGAAAAAGAGAATTTAGTCCCAGCACCTTCAATCTATGGATACACTGGGATGGGGGAAGGAAAAAAGTAATCTTAAAAATTCCAGGGATTTCTACTGAAATAGTACCATAAGCTAGTGGAAAAGGCTACTCAAAGAAAGCAACTTTCTCTGAGAGAAATACATGCTTTCTCAAGTGGATGGCCCCCCAGCCCTAGCACTGAAGTCCTGTAAAAAGCTCTGGGGAGGGCTTTAGTCCGTCTGCTCCAGGACAAATCCCATCGGCTTGTAGCAGAGATCCCACTTTTGTTAATACAGAAGCTGCTTTTTATTCATCCTGCCAAAGCAGCCTGGCCTGTCTGGTCCTGCAGTGAGGTCATAACTCAGGGTTGATCACATCACAGCACGTTGCCATGGCGATGCTTGAACTGTCACAAAGGATGTGCGCTATGATTTCACAGCAGATGGGCTGTGAGGGAGGAAGCCCTCATTTAAATTTTAAAAATTGCTTTAGTAATTAGCAAGAGCAATAGAAAAAAGACATTAAAAAGAAAAGAAAAATCCACAAACCGCCACTCTCAGCAAAGGTTACAGGATTCACGTGGGATCTGCAGGCCATCTGCACGGGAGGGTGGCAGAGCTGCTGCTCCGAGTTCACCCAGCTCTTGGGGTCACTGATGGGCCCAAAAAAGCCTGGAGCCTACCCAGCTGCAGAAGGCCCAGAGCAGTGGTGGGCGAGCAAACCCCCCCGTGCATCAGTGTGTTTCAAAGCACACCAGCACTCAGCCAGCACCCTTCGCAAGGGCCTGATAGGAATGGCAGAGGGCAGGCTTTATTAAAACACAAACTGCCCAATGGAAAGGGAGGTGTAGTGCCCTGGCTTTAGAAGTTTTTAGCAAGGAGCTGGCTTAGGTACTCCTATGGCCCTTTTTAACACAGCACGCGAGGAGATGAGAGTCGGATGTGTTTGCCCTCACCTCCTGAAGTGTTACCCCTCTAAGATGAGAGTGCAACCCCCTGGCCTCCTAAATCTCACAACTCAGCAGCACTGACCCACACAGTAGCCTATGCCGGCCTTGCCCTGCATCCTCAGCATCTCTGTCCCAGAGCGATAACCCAGTCCCACCTATTGCCCCTGTACTTGGGAACTGAGATCAACAGCAAACAACAGAGGTAAAGCAGAGGGCATCAGGCTTTCCAGATAGCCACAGTGCAGCCCTGCTCCTCCTTCAGGCATCTCCATCCCCGACAGAGGTGACCTTGAGGAAGCGGACCCCCGAGTCCCCATCCCCACAGCCACCATGGCTCGTGGCAGAGATGCCACATCCCCCAGGTCGCTGTAGCAGCTCTCTTCCACATCACAGCAGCTCAGCAACCTCAAGGCAGAATTAAATCTCTCTCCCCTCTGCCTGCGGCAGGCACTGCACGTGGTATTTCAGGGACCTTGGGCTGAGTCCTCATATTTAATGGGGAGAGCAGACTTCAATGCAGCATGTTCCTCGTTCGTTCGGTGACTAACTGTTGATCTCTAAGAATAAGCCAGATGGTTCCCGTGATAAGTGATCAGCTCTCCTGGAGTTTTTGAAACAGAAAAAGACAGATGCCTGCGTGCCTCTTGCCAGGACCCATCTTAAGCTCAGGCAATGAGTGCAAATGCTTAGGGAGGTTGTGTTCAGGGGATTCTCTCCATCCAGGCTTAGGAACTAATCTTCCCCATCAGCCCTGCGTCCTGAAGGGGAGGTATCTTGCCTTCTGACAGCTTTCCCCGGCTTAAGGGCACTACAAATCATAAGGTCAGCCCTTCTAATTGGATCAGATCTTGATATTTCTTTGCTCTTCTGTGCATTTATATTAGCATCTCATTTTGCAGACAGTGCATCTGATCGGTGCTCGCTATCTCAGCTTGCATTTGCACACCCTGGCAATTGAGAACACTGAGGGGAATTGACAAAGTGTTTTAGCAAAGGAGAAAGCTTGATTTGGGGACTTCTTTTGCTGGGGCAAAAAATCCCAAACCACCAGGGTTGGGGAGTGAATGGCAAACACGTGAGGCTAAAGAGCTTTCTCTCTCAGCCACCAGTCTGCAAAACATGTGCAAGCACCGCTTCCTGCCCTCAGCACAGGGATCAAGATTTCCTCAAGACAGGAAAAAAAAGTAACAACATTTACCTGCTGACTTCTTCCTAAATGGTTTTTACCTTAATTTCTACAGCTGACTGCATAGAAAGCCTAACTCCACTATGGAGCTGTCATTAAAAATCCAAGTGGGAGCAGGGGAATCACCATAGCTGTGTGGGATAAGAAGAGGGTGGAAAAGGAGTTAGGAGCAAGGTGTAAAATTAGCAATTGAAGATGAGCCTGGTTCTTCCCAAAACCAGTGCTAAGGCAGCAGCTTGGCCCAGCAGCCTAGGGCTGGTTCACCTTGCCCAGGGCAGGAAGCAAACACATCCTGAAGCTCACAGCCCACCCATTTGCTGCGGCATCCTGTAGGCAAAACTCCACTTGATCCTACACTATCAGGCCAGCGTAATAGTGAGCAACATGTAGCCATGCACTCAAAAGAAAATGTCTTTCCAGTTCTTTTATTTACATGCCTCTGTTTTGGCTTTTAATGGACGCACATTCCCTTCGAGGATATTTACACGGTCTCTTCAGAGTGAAATTTGGAGCTGCACCTCCAAGAGAGGGAATTAGGTCTGTAATGCTGACTCAGCCTGCAATTTCACAGGATTAAGCAGTCAGGAAGAAACCATTAAGCTGAAAAAGTCTGAAACGTATGTGACAAGACATGTCAGACACTCATCTCCTCTGCATAAAATAATATATATATACATATCAGTATAGAGTTCATTATCCCTGACCAAGGTATTATTTCACAGGTGAACTTGCAACTTCATCTGAGGGCTTTATGGAGCAGATGTCACTTTAAATCTAGAGAAAGTGCACAGAGGAAATGGAGAGGGCACCAGATTTAAAGCAAGCAAGTGCTCTGCCCTCACTTCCCTGGGAAATTGTCAGTGCGTGTTTGCTGTGCTTTGTAATTAGTGTGGCTTCCATTGTGTCATTAATTGAAAAGAGAGGCCTTATGCATAAGAAATTTAAAACTGCAAATTTCCTTTTTGCATCTTCTGTGAAAGCCATTTCCATTTTGTTGTTATCCTGCATCATTTGAATGTTAGATTTCTATAAATGAGGTACATACCCAGAATGAGCAAGAGTATTCACATTGCATTCATCATTGATACTTTTTTTTTTTTTGGGGGGGGGGGGGGGCGGAATGATTTCCAAAGGAATCAAGGCTTTTATAACCATAAACTCTAATCATAAACACTGTTCCCCCACCCCTCAGTAAGCTTTTGATCCTTTCAGTTAACTTCAGTTAAATTCGACAGAGTCGGAGCTAATTGACTAACCACAAGTTTCCTGAAAGACAGTGTCTGGCTAGAGGTGCCACGCAGCCTGTTGGTCCCGCTGCTCAAGATTCAAACAGAGGAGGAATTTAATGACCAAGATGAAACACATTCGCAGAACAGATCTCTGTGCTGTGTTTTACACTTCGGTGTGGGAAAATGCAAAGTCACACACAAGCACGCAGCCTTAGAGTCACCTCCACGGTCTGAGCAGCTTCTCCGGCGCTCACGAAGCTGTCCTTTGTTCATTTGGGACGGCAACAGCAACAGCTGCACTTTTAAACCCGCATCCTCCTCACCTTAAATACAGTGAATTATGCTTTCTTTTTAATTAGGACCTTTGAGCTCCTAATTTATGTGACATCATCCAGGGTTTTAGGGAAGGCAGATGAGCCTCACTGGGGGCATTGGTGCAGAGAACGCTCTGACCTCAGGTTAGCACTGTCTTAGTTACAACCTGAGCTTAAAGTCCGAAAACCCGGACCCGGCTCCAACGGATGGCCCTTTTTTGCACTTGAAAGGCAGCACCAGCTGCCCTATCGCCCAATCGATCAAAGAGCCTTTGCATTTCGCAGTGCAAAAAAAAAAATGGTAAAGAGGCCTTAAGTGTTAATTAGGACAAGAGCAAGCAGATGATTTTTTACCTGCTTTTCCATTGATCTGCCCTTTCAAGAATATGTTATATTCATAAACATAGTCGCCTTATTAAAAGACTTTGGCTTTTCTTTTATTCCAAATCATGGAAGAGGAATTTGAGACGGGAGCAGGGAAAGCATGTCCTGCGGGAAATACTCTTGCCCCCTAAAATAACTCTTTTTTTTTTTTTTTTCCCGGGCATTCAAAATTCAGAAACATTTCCAGGGCTGAACAGCCATTGAAGAGTTAAACAAAACATATTCAGTGATATTTATAAGAAAGAGGAATTTCCATTAAAAAACCCCAGACCTCTAGGGAGCAAAACCGAAGTTCAATGAGCATCAGCAAGCTCTAATGGTCATCTTCCGCGCCCCCAAGCAAGCGCGGAAAGGACGCCCATGCTTGTCCCTTCCTAACAGTTTCGATCTAGAAAGAAGTTAGCGGAAATCTCGGAGCCGGTGGCAGAAAGGAAGGAATCCATTCTGTTATCAAATACTTGCAGAGACTGTACTCACTCAGGCAGTCAAAAACACGCCTACTCAGATAAGGGTATCCCTGCAAAGAAATCTCTTGACACTGCTTTGACATATTTACGTTCTTCTGCGATTATTCAGTTGCAATAACTTAGAGCTCCTCTTCTGACACTCTAATACAAGGCAGTCCCCAGCCCTACACGGGGAAGGGAAGCAAAATGTTGCCCAACGAAGTTGCTATCCAGCTGGGCTGAGGACTGGCGCCCGGCTCTGCCCCTGCATGCCACTACGCTGGCGGTGCGGGGCAGGGCGGGAGCCGGAGCCAGTGGGGATTCAAAGCCTGCGGAGGTTTAGGTTCACCGTTAAAATATTAATTGAATGCGATCTAATCAAAGATACCGCAACGCGGCTAGCACACCCCTGAAGTTACGCTGAGATTATGCTACTCCTAAATCCTGTTAGCCTTGGCTTGTTGGAAGATCTGCTATCTAGTAGCAAGATGCAATCGGTAAACTATGTCTTTGAATTAATTCTCTGAAGTAAACAGCAAATAGCCTGAGTCCTGTCTACACCTCTTTGGAAGAAAGGCAAAGAGGCACAAGAGTTCAACGACAGTTTTACATGGGGGAAAGGATTCCTGCGATGCAGCAGAGGAGCAGAGATTGTTGCAGCCTCCCTTGGAAAAACACACCACCTTCCGCAAAGCAATAAACAACCACCGCCCGAAGCCCATCCCGGACCGGGGGGGCTTGGAGAACCTCCACCACAAGCCGAGGATGAAGAAATGCCTCCCACCTCCCCAGGTAACCTGCCCCGCTGCGGGGAGGGGGCAGCCTCACGGAAGGGCACAGCCTCACGCAGCCCCTCGCCACCCCGATACCGGGGTCCAGCCCCTGCCGCCCCTATAGCGGGGGGTCCCGTCCCCACGTCCTGCAACGAAGGTCCAGCCTCTGCCACCCCCATAAGGGGGGGCCGAGCCCACGCGGTCCCGGACCGAGGGTATCACCCTCCGGCCCCGGTACGGCGGGTCCGAACCCCGCCGGCACCGCCACCACCCGCACCGCCCGGGGTCGGGGGTCGGGGGAGGCCGCCCCAGCGCGAGCCCCGGCTCCGCCCGGAGGGTCGCGGGGTGTGCGGGGGGGGGGGGGGGAGGTGTCCGCCTGGTTCCTCCCGCGGAGCGGGACGGGGGGCACTGCGGGTACCGGCCGCCGGTGTCGCCACAGGGGCTGCGGGGCGCCCGGCAGAGCCCACGCGCGCGCCGCTCGGGGGGGGGAGGGGGGGGTACGTGGAAAATCCGCGGGGCTGAGCAGGGGGAGGAGCGGCCGGAGCCGGGCGGGGGGATGGGGGGGGGGGGGGCACGGCCCCGCTCGCAACTTTCCGCCGCGCCGAGGGACCCCGGCGGCCGCGCCGGCGGTGGTATCGTATGCAAATACGCACGCTGACGTCAGAGATCATGTGGGTGTTGGCGTAGATCCCCACCGATCGAGGGCTCTTTTTTTTTTTTTCCCCTTTTTTTCTTTTTTTCCCCCCTCTTTTTTTCCCCCTCTCTTTTTTTTTTTTTCTCTTCTTTTTTCTTTTTCCCGCGGCGGGGCCGGGGCGGCGTGTGCGTGCGTGCGCGCGTGGCGGAGCGCGCGTGTTTCCCCACGGGCCGGCGCGGCGCGGGGGCGGGGGGCGCGGGGTCCCGCGGCCGCGGGCTGCCGCGGCGGCGCGCGGAGGGGCGCGCGGAGCCCCGGTGCCGCTCCGCCCGGGACAGTCGGTGCCGCCGCCCTGGGCGCAGGTAGGAAACTTCCCAGGCGGGCCCCCCACTCCCCCAACCCCCCCACCCCCCCCAACCCCCGGGGCGCTCCCGCCCGGCCCCCCCTCCCCGGCCGCCCCCTCCCCGCACACACGCACTCGCCGGCGCTCCCGCCCCGGCCGCTCGCACCCAACTTTTCCTCCCGCAAAAAACTGTCCGGTTCCCGGGACTCCGGCGGGGGCCGGGGGGGGGGGGGGGGGCGGCGGGGGAGACCGCCGCGGGGAGGGAGCCGGGAGGGTTGTTTGGGGTGGGCTTTTAATTATTTAGGTATATTTTTAATTTTTCGCCATGCAGGCTCCCTCCCTAACCTCCCCCCCGCCCTCTTCCCCGCTCCCCGTCGCCTCCCGATCGCAAGTTTGGGTGAAGGGGGGAAGGCAGGAGGAGGAGGAGGGGGGGGGGGAGGAAAAAACATGTCTACGTTTGTCTATGTCGACATCAGCAACACAAAATATGGCGTCCGCTTTCGACAGGGCGTTACGTAGAGGCGAGCAGGGCGATTTTGTCAGTGCGGTCTTTAAAAAGGAGCCGCCGGCTTCGGGGGAGGAGGGGGTGGGGAAGGCGCCCCGGGGGTGCTGCAGGCGCGGGAGGGGCCCGGGCGCCGCCGTCACGCGTGGATCCGCGGCCGCACTTAGCAGCGGGTTCTTCTGCTTTAATTTTTTATTATTGTTATTCTTATTATTTTTCCCCCTCTGCCCTGCCCCCCCGCGAGGCCGCGGCCGTGGCGGGAGGGGCTCGCCGCCCCCTGCCCCGCCGGTGCCGGTAACCGGGCGGGCGGCAGCGAGCGGCGCCGCGCTCCATCCCTCCGCCAGCCTCCGCGGGAGCCTGTGCCTGCCCGCGGCGTTTCATTTTCCCCGGAATGGGGAGATTTAGGGAAACTCGGCCTTTGGCACGTTGCATCCACTTTTTTTTTTTTTCCTAGGAGGGGTGACTTTCCCTTTTGTTTTAGCTGGTTTCCAAAGCCATCACACAACTGTCTCCTCTTTTTCCCTTCTCTCTCTCTCTCTGGGATGAGGGTGACAGCAAAAGGCACACGTAGGCACAGGTTTTTCTCCCCTCTTTGCTAGGAATAAAACTTGGAAGTGGAGTTGGGATGTGCCCGCCTGACTTTGGGGGATCCCTCTGCCCGGCTCTTCGCCGAGCCCTTTCGTTTGCTTTGCGCCTGCGAATCCCTCCTTGGGGAGAGAGCGTGGGGAGGGGACGGGGCCCTGATTCCATCCCCCCTTGGTCTCCCCAGGCTCCCCTCCGATGGAGGCTCCCCATCCTCTCAGGGCAGGTGCTCCCCTTAAACCTCGTGTGCCTGCAAGGGCCAAGGGGAACTCGGCAAAAGTTTTGGGTCAGAAGGTGGAGAGCAGAAGGGGGAAAAGCGTCCAAAGTAAGAATGGGAGGGAAGAGGAGGCCTCTCGCTGGGTAGGAAGGTGACTTGGTGAGCGGGATTGCTGGGTGTGAGCACCTCCTGCCAGCTGGGTCCCGAGGTGGCGGTGCCAGTGCCAGGAGCAGCAGGCAAGGGTGGCAGAGCGTGTGGTGCCTTGTGAAGCTGCACCTCTGGCAGCGCCGGGGCCGCAGCATAAGGCTGTCAGCTAGGCAAAGCTGCTCTTTCCTATTTGATTGCTTGTTTTTTTGTCCCACCTTGCTTCAGGTACACAGGTGTCAAGATCCCAGTTCGGGAAGGAATTTTAGCACATCCTTTAGTAGAGCAACGATTAGTCGCAACAACCAAAGCCCTTTCCAAAATGGGACTGAGAACTGAAATGTCAAAATTCTTTTACGGCAAATGATGGTAAATCACTGCCGCGTTCTGCTTCATCATCCAGCGCACCTACAAATAATCCACATGTAGCTGGTCAATGAGTTGTCTTTTTCGTTTTTAAAGCTAAGCTTCCTGCGGAGTTTGTCCCTCCTGGCTGAGGCTGGGATAGTTGTGCAGAGGCAGGTGTGACTTGCAGGGGTCTGATGTCTCTAGCAGAAACCTCTTGTATGTAGCCTTACTGAGAAATGGCATGTGGAGTAACAGGGCTGTGTGCTGCCGTGGTTGTATTAGACTGGTAGAGGAGTAATTTTGCTGTGTAAGAGGTATCTGTGACCGAAGTACTTTGCCAGTGTAATATACTCCTGTCCCGGTGAAGCCTTTCTAATGTAGATGTGCCTTCAGTCTGTGGTATGAACTCAGCAGCTCTTTGAAACACAGAATTGCAAATTGATCTCCGGCTCAGGGAAAGCAAGGTACTGGCCAGCAATCAGGAAGAATATAAATACTAAAAAAGCCCATGCATTTTTTAAAGTTGTTGGCCGGTCCTTATTTTTCTTCAGCAGTCGTGTGTGCTTGTTTATCCCCTTCCAGGCCAAGAGCTCTCTTGTGTTCGTCCTCTCTTCTTCTATCTGTGATGAACTCAGTGCTGGAAAGCACTTACAGATGTGTGTAGCTCAGTTATCAGCCCAAAGCCCAGGTGATTGCTTACCTGTATAAAATGGCATTTTTCCTGCTTGCCCACCCCAAAACTTCTCCCAGAGTTTCATGCCACAGCACATCTCTTCCATCAGTGTTTGAAGGGCCTGCGCTCCTGCCAACTGCTTTCTCTCAAAGTACCACTTTTTTTTTTACCTTTTTACTTTAGTTACAGTCAACAATTTCTAGACAGTGCCTGTAAAGTCAATAATCCATTGTGTGAGACAGCCCGAGTCGGCAGCATCACGTTTTCATTCTTTTTTTGTTAGGGGGGAAGGTTTATTATGTTTTTATTGGAAGTCCAAAAAATAAAGCTATTATTAAATATAGCAAAGTTACTTGCTTCTTTTTACATTTTCAAACCAGTTTCAAACTGCTGCAGGCTGGGATGAGAACACAGCAGGTTTTGCTCATCCTCGTACAAGATAAAGGTCTTAATGCCAGGCATGACATCACTGTATTTGCATGTGCGACATCTTCGTGTTTTATTCCTGTTAGCTTTGCTCTAACTCGGATGATCCTCAGTGGTTTTATTTGGATTCTCTTGTGGTTGGGATTTTTTCACTGATGTCTAAATTTATCCTGTGTGTCCACTTAAGGAATGAAAACATCCACTGAAAATAAATCAAAATAGTATTTTGATTAGAATTTGTTTAGAAACGGACAGTGTCACAACTGGATTCCCTGAGATTTTCGCATGGCATGGCTGTCAGGTTGCAGTAAAGCTGCGTCTGCTTTTTGTGTGGAGAGACTGTAATTGTAGTTTTGACTTTCTTTCAAGTGTGAGGAAAATTCAGCAAGTGTTTTCTTTCCCTGAAAGTTGCTGCAAACTGAAGGTTGTAACTTGCACATCTGCATGATGGTATCTTTTTGTGTTGGAAGTAAGTAATGAACAAAAGCAGGCGTTAAAATGATCTATAAAGGCTTTAACTTAAAGCTGTTAAAGTAATTGCTGGTCTTCTGTCGGGGTGTGTTTACATGTGTCATTCAGGGGGAAATACTATTTGTGGTTTTAGTTTATTTTATCAACCCTTCGGAAATGGGCAGATCTGAAGTTTACTGGATGTCATGATATGGTTCAGTGCTCAGTTCCAGCCTCGCCATCCAGAAGCAGTTCAGAAATCACCAACCCAGCCCTCCCTCCCCAAACCCGCTGTGCCTTTGCAAGTCAGAAGTGTTGTTTTGTTGATTGTTTTGTTTTTAAAAAGATGCACTTTGGGTTGTTGCAAGAAACGCTGTGAGTTTGGATTTAAGACGATGCACTGGCAAGTTTTTCTCAGAACCATGAGACCCAAAACCTGTTTCTAAAGTGAAAACTGGGGTTTCTGTAAAATGAATTTACATAAAACGGCCAGTATTGTGAGTCTGCTGGTGCAGCTGGGAGATGCGGTCCAATTGAAGGGTAAAGGGATTTTCAGGGAGATGTGTGAAATGATTTTGTGTATTTAGCACTGAAGAACCTTAAAAAGTCTGGGTTTTATTAGTGAGCGGAGGGAGAATAGCATAGGCAAGCAGAGGAAGTTTTGGCCTTGGTAACCAGGAGAGGACTTCAAAAAAGGCCTCCTGGGGGAGTTTATTCTGGTAGCTGAGGACATGGTTTATGATGCCACATCCCCTGTGACAGAGGCAGGCTCCTGAATTTGCAGGTGAGAGGGCGCGTGCCCGCGCTGCCTGCAGCT
Organism: Phalacrocorax aristotelis; assembly: GCF_949628215.1. Lineage (NCBI taxonomy): Eukaryota > Metazoa > Chordata > Aves > Suliformes > Phalacrocoracidae > Phalacrocorax > Phalacrocorax aristotelis. Next base: position 154,945,129 of record NC_134277.1, read on the forward strand.
GGCGATGCCCCGAGCGGGGCTGGCGGCGGGAAGGCGCCTGTTGGCGCTTGGCAGAGGGGAGCATTTGCCATCTGGAGGGCTGACGGAGAAGGGAGGAAGGGTCGGGAAGCAAAGGGGGAAGAAGGTGATCTGTAACGCCTCTGTGCTTAGAAATCACACATCGGGGAGTGGAAGGGGGGTGGAGGGGTGGGTGTTCAGCAAGTTTTGACAACCTTTTGTAAATTGGCCCAGTGCGCGGGGTACGTGCCGGGTGGTGAAAGCAGGGCACGTGTGAGGAGTTCAGTGTCACTCCAGCAATGAGCCTCACCAGCTACATCTACAGTTTATCCTCTCCAGGTTGTGGCCCCCAGACAGACTATCCAGCGGGGACCTGATGTAGCAAAGTGAAGGCTGCTCACCACTGGTTTGCCTCTCAGATTAACTTTTGCAGACATTTTGGGGGGAATTTGCAGGTGCCCACCCACCCACTCCACCCAAGACTAAAGGTTAAGCAGGGCCATGGTCCAGGCTCACCCTTGGGCTCAGTTGCCATTTATACTGTTCACAAGCTCTGAAGAGATGTAGGTCTTTTCCATATTGTGCTGCTCTTCATCTTGCAGCTGAGGGAAGCCCACTGGCTGCACACCCTCGGGGCTCTGGCTTGAAGGGCAGCCCCAGTGTCCACAGGATCTTAGAATGATTTAGGTTGGAAGGACCTTTAAAGATCATCTAGTCCAAACGTCTTGCTATGGGCAGGGACATCTTTCTCTAGATCAGGTTGCTCAAAGCCTCATTCAGCCTCACCTTGAATGCTGCCGATGATGGGGCATCCACAACTTCACTGGGCAACCTGTTCCCATGTCTCACCACCCTCATAAGAAATGTATTCCTTACGTCCAATCTAAACCTACCCTCTTTCAGTTTAAAACCGTTGCCCCTTGTCCCATTACTGCAGGCCTTGGTAAAAAGTGAGCATGTATATATTTCAGACTACTTAATATCTCATTACCCAGGATACACAGACCCTAGGAGTGCACGAGCGCTTTGGTGGGGTCAGCATCCCACAACCATGCCAAGAACTTGCTCCATGGGTGAATTTGCTGGTTGTGGGTTTATCCTCCCAACCCTGCACGATGAGTTTGATAAGCAGCATTAGCAAAAAATGCTGTTTTTGCTGGTGTAACAGCCTTTTTGCTTGTGGGTTTTGGCAGCACAGCTATATTAGTGACACGTCCTGCCCTGGGCTGACTCAACTGTGTGGTAAGCGTTAGTGGTGCAGACCTGACATGAGATGTTCCCATGCAGAGATGTCTGCTGTTTGTGCTTGTTCAGCTCTCAATGTCTGCACATCAATGCTCCTCTCTGGGAAACCCTTTTTACTGCTTGAGTTAAGCCCAAGTTAAACCCAGTCCTCCCTGCAGGAGCAGATGTTGGAGGCTCTGGGCCATAAGAGCGGGCACATCCTGGCCCAAACACAAGTGGCTCTGTGCCAGTTGTGGAGTTCCCTCCAGATCGGTGTTACCTGACCACGGCATAGTTTGGTTCACTTGGGAGACTCCTCCACAGCCTCAAATTGATCTTCTGTCCTGGAAAAATGTGGCAAAGCTGAAAACCAGTGTTATTTCCCTTGTACTACACCACTCGCTGTCCCCTTCCTTCGCTGTGGCTTTGCATGGAAACAATCTTGGCAAGAAGCAACCCTCTGCTTCACTTCCTCCTTTCTTAAGTGAGATAGATATAGATTTAATTTTTTTAGTATTATTTTTTAACTTGCAGCATTTTGGTGATGTGATTTACAGTGTGATCCCAGCTGGCATCAATGGAGGGGACGGTTAACTTCACGTGAGTGGTGGGAGGCGTGGGTTGGGAACTTCTTGCATTGGTTTCTGTGCCCCATCATGGGCCTGAAATCTTAGTTTTCCTTTCCTCTTTTTCTCCCATATCCTGACCTTATTTCCCCTCTTAACTACTAAATACTTTTTTAAACTTGCAACCTCAAATTACCTGTAGCTTTTGGCTTTTCTTTTGTTCTTGTTAATTGTCTGTTGTTCCCACAATTTTCTAGGAAGTGTTGAAACTGTGTATTTGACTCGCTGTAGCTTAAAACAAAAAAAAACAAATGGAAGGAGATTTTCTCGCTTGTTTTGAGTCAGTGATGATAGCTAAGGAAGCCTCAAGTGCAGGGTTATTTAACCTCTTGTCCAGTCTTGTGGGCGAAGGAAGAAGTCCTGTGAGCAAACCTATATAGGGAAAAGTGTGTTTTCCTTTCTTTTTAAGCAGGATCTTGTTGTTTGTGGTTTATTTTACTTAGCACCCAAAAAAAAGCAGGTTCTGAGCTGCTGCTAAAGGCACCCTCGGAGGAGTTTGATAAAATAGCAATATTTCTTGAGAACCCTGTGCCCCTTTCCTTGCCTCCAGTGTATGTGTTCCTTTTTCTCACTCTCCAAGCTTTGGACAATTTTTTGTATCTCTAAACCTAATTTCATGCTTACTAGTTTCAGTTACTTTATGTTACACTTCACTCAGATAGCAGAAGTTGGAAAATCCTTGTTCTTTTTTAAAATCTTATTTGCAAGAAGAAAATCCAAGAGTAAACAGTTTGAGGTAGTAAGTTTTGTTGGATTTCAAAGAGTGCCGGGACAGGGGCCCTGGGAAGCGATGAGGGGAGGTTTTCCATCCTCTGCTGCCGGGGGAAGCCGGTACGAAGCAGACAGCGCCGGCATCTCTGAGCTTTGCTGCCAGGCTGGTGGAGCGCTGCTGATTCACTCTCGCATGAAATAAAGGAAAGTCCTGACGGTTCTGGCCTGAAGTATTTTTGAGGAGATGCTTTCCCCACCCCTCTTCCCGCCTCCCACCTCTAAAGCAAGTATGTTTTGTTGTGGTTTGTTTTTTTTTCCAGCATCCTCTTCAGCACAAACTGTCAGGCACCACAGGGAGTTTTTCCTTGTCTTTTGTCTCTCCAGAAACTGATTTATTTAAATGATATGCTGGGAGCACACTGCTGTTGCAGGATTCAGTGCTTGTTGTCTTCTGGGCTTCAGTACAGTTTCCTTGAAAATTGTGGAAGATGGGATTATCCCAGAGGATTGTGGTCCCCCCTGAAGCTGAGTAAACACCCTGCATTTTTCTAAGGAGGTTCCCCTTCCTGGTCTTCTGGGAAGAGTGGTGCTGGGTCGGACCTACTTATTTCCGTGTGATTGAGAGGTGAGGAAGTTGTTTGAATGCTCGGCTCCCCCCGGTGAGAGCGCTCGGTCGCCTGGCTGGGCGTCCACACGGCTGTCGCCGCTCCCACCTGTGGTGAGACAACTGCTGCACCAACTCTCATTTTGCTTAGCCAAAGGTGGTTACAGTTTCTTCTATCACTCATTTATTTCCTTGCCACCATCAGGCACCCTCATGGCATCTCTTGCAGCTGTCACGTTTATGATGCTACTTTTCATCACCGTCATGTAATGCTTGGTGCCAGGAGGAATCGTGACCTCGTGGTTGCAGATTTTTGGGATCTGTTCCTTAGTCTCTAAGGACTGGGCAGCCAATTTTATTTGAGAGCCAGAGGCCTTTTACCTGGGCTTTAACCTAAGGCACAGGTCTCCCCAACCTGTTCTCAGGCACAAGCATCTTGCAAGGAAGGCGCCAGCTCCACTGTGCTACTGTTTTGAGGGTTAGGTTTAATTTTCTTTGAGAAGCCAGGAGTGATAAGATGCTGACAAAGCCTTCTGTGGGGTTTTTGCACCAGGGAAAGTACCTGGGGATGCTGCGTGGCAGAGTGCTGTGCCAGCTGTGCCAGGCGGCTGGCTGCAGGGTCTGGTCACCACTGAGGACCTGCAGGATTTTGCCCAACTGCTGCAGGTAGGACGTTTCCAGGTACAAATGGTGGTGAGTAAATTCAGAGGAAACTGCTGCCTTAGGAAGCCTTTACTTCCCTCTGTCTGTCTGGGATCCTCCAGCATAAGGGAGGAATAGGCTCCGTGTGTGTTTTGAAGCAATTGGAGTGCCAAGGAAGAACAATGTGTGTGGAGGGAACTGTTTTCTTAACTGCTCTTAACTTGGCATCTTCTCTTTCTTTGGCGTTAGAGCATCCTCTTAATTTTGCTGTTGCTAAAACAGTTTTTTCAGGACCTCCGCCACCTCTGCATATCTGCCGGCATCTCGTCTGTGTGCCTTGTGGTTATGTCAGGGGAATAGAAGTGGTTTGGGAAGTATTGCTCAAGGTGAACACAAGTTTCAAAATCCACAGTTAATCAGATACAGGAAAAAAATTGTTAGCTCTCTGAAGTATTTTGCTCTCAAGTCTAAATGTACCTGAAATACATTAAATTCTCTTTGTTTGTCCTGTTATCCTGTATCTTAGCCTTTGTAAGTACCTTATTTTCATGTTTTTCCTTATTTTTACATGTTTACCCTCTGTGCATGTGTCCAAGCCAGGAGAGGAGTGTCACAAGATATTACTTAGGCTGAAAAGAACTCGTATATAGGGATGATCTTAGCTCCGGCCCCATCTTCTCCAGCAGCAGATCAGAGTGCCGAGTTGGTGGATTTAAAATTAATCTCCTGAAATCTGAACTCCTTTTGCTCTGGCCTTGCTTCTGGGCGAGCAGCAGATGGTCTCATTCTCCCCTCAAAGCACTTGAGAGTGGGTGCTTTCAGCCTCAGGGTCTGCAGCTCTGGGGTGCAGGGAGTGACCAGGCACCAGCACGTGCCTTGCCAGCTGGCACCAATTCCCTGCTGACCCCTCTGCACCTCTCCCACAAAATTTATAGGGCACTTAAATATGCTTTTTATAAAAAAACAAAAAAAGCCACAAACCCCTGTCTGCACCCTGTCCCCAGTTTAGGCCGAAGTGTATTGTTGACAGCACATTTTGCATTTTTTATTTCTTTGCAGCACCCTCTTTCTTCCCCTCTTTCCCCACCTGGCTGTTCCCACCCTGCCATCTCTTCAGAGGGGTCCATCCACATCCTGGCAGGGAGCCTGCGGTAGGGTGCTCGCAGGACAGGGAATGCTCCTTTCAGTCCTTAGGGAAAGAGCTTTTGTCGTGCTTGATGGAGTTAGGGACCTGCTTTGAAATGTGCTATTAAATGCAAAGCACCCCTGAAAAGATACATTGTGAGGAGGATATTGGATATTTAGCATTAGCACTGCTGCATCCCAAAATTGATGGTGATGTGGTAGACATCATGGTACTGTACAGCAAAGGATTTGTGGCTGTTTGCAGGCTGCTTTACTTACAGAAGGTAGCAGGCAGTAAGAGGGGATGGGAATTGCCACCCAGTCTCTGCCATGCATCAAACTTTTCTTTGGGATGTTTTACATGCAACAGTGTGAGGTGTAGTTTGCTGCATTTTGGACACAGTTTATTTGCACAGGAAAGCTGAATTCATACCTGACCCTCCTCTCTGTATCAATTTTTGCAGCCAAGGTTGGAATTTGATCATATTTTCCTGTTAGCTTCCTTGGACGTGGTGCATCCTTTCCTGTTTGCCTCAGTGGCACAAGCAGTACCTCGCCGTAGGTGCAGTTCTCACAGGACTGCTCAGACTGGCTTGTGTTTTCATCTAATATGCCTTTGTTTTTTAGTTTTTTAATCTCCCTATATTTTGTTCATGCCTGTGTAGATGGGGGTCTTATTTGTTCCTTCTTGCTCTCGTCCTGATCTTTTTACTGAATCTCAGGGCAGAGACTGCTACCATGGGTCGCAAGGTTGCTGTCACATTGGGTTTGGTTTGTGCATCTAGGCACTGCCATAGCATCCTCGAGAAGAGCTCCTGGCTGTGAGACCCTTCTTGTGCTCAGATTCATGACTGCTGATCTGCACAGCAGTGGAGAAAGACTGTGATTTACCATCCTTTATTACTCATCTTTTGCAACGTACAGATACTCACTTTAAAACACTCTTCACCTTTCTCTGTGGCCGCTTGGCTTGGTTGGGGTTGCAGCTTGATTCATTTTTGGCTAGCACATGAATGGCCCTTGTCCCTTTGCTATGTTTTAAAATCAGTGAAAAATAAGCACTCAGAAAGTTAGAAACAGCAAGCTTAACACACACTTAGTACTGAAACTTTTACAATGTAGCTAGAGGGGGAGGCAAAATATAAAGAATCTTGTTATTTTACTTTTTTTTTTAATTAAACAGACAACTAATAGGAAGCTGGTTAAGAAACATTTGAAGTTGGGTAGGCTTTTTTGGTCATTAAACTTTTTTTTTTTTACTTGGCTGGGGTTTTAAAATACCTGGTTTTAAATTATGTAAAATAGATGGTATGAGGGTGAGGAACAGCCCAGTGCACATGTGGGTTTGGCAGGGTTCTTCATACGTGAAGTTTCGTCCTTAATGTGATTTAAATAGTTCAAGGTATTAAAGTCTTTAAATCAAGGTTTAATACTGACTTTAAGATGCTTTCTACTTAAAGCATGAAGGAATGTTACATACTATGGGTTTTAAAAGGAAGCACTATATATTCATTGCTAATTATATACTTCATTAAGTCCCAGTAGTAATTTTTTTTCCAAGGCATGTTTGGCAATGATAGTTTTTAATCAAATTACAGAATAAAACAATTACTTGGAATTTAACATGATAGTTATTTTAGAGGTCTTAATACAGTAAGGACCTGTTAAGGTCACCTTTGATCTGTGTTGAAAGTAGGCAGGCAGAATCTTGTCTGAAGGCAAGCTAAGCCAAGGACCAGGTTTGTTAAAAACTGTTAGAAAACATCCCAGGAGGTGCTTGTCTGGATCATCCCAGAAGGTGCTTGTCGGGAAGCCCATTGTTCAGGTGCGAGTAGGTGTTGATAGGGAAGTTTTTTGTCTTTTCAGTGAGTACCTGCAGATAGATTAGGCAAATCCTAGTTAATTATTTAACAAAAGGCCCAACACTGCAGTTGCCTTTGACTCCTGCACTACTTAACAGCTCTGGTTTGGAGGGTGGAATTAAGACTATAACTTTGAAATTAAGCTTTTCTTTTCCTTTGCTTCTTCCCAATGAATTCAAGACTCTTGACAGCCAGCTTTGAGCATTACATCCCAAACAGATGAAGTGCAAACTTTTCCACTCTGTGCTAAGGACACTTAAGTAAAAGGGAGCTATTCAGATTGCATCCAGACTCCACTCAGTTCATGGACTTGCTTCTGAAGAAGATGGGTCTGTGCTGTCTCTGTCCACCTGTGGTTCTTCAGGGAGTCTCTCTGCTACCAGTCCTCGCTTTTTGTGCAGACTCCTGTCAGATGTCAAGCAGAAAAAGCTTCACCTGGGACAAGCCAAGTGTGATGTGAGCTGAAATCCAGGAGACCGATTATTCCTGGGAGCAGCAGGACCGACACAGACCGTTTTCCAGTGTGTTTGACTGGTGAAAATGAATTCCTGGCTGCACTGGGAGAGGGGTCGGATTAACCCTTCATCCTCTCCCCTTCATGGCACCAGTGATGGGGATCTCTCCTCCACACCCTGTCTGTTTTCATGAGACCAGTAGAATGTTACTGTCTTTGAGATTTTCACCTCTATCAAATGTGACAGACATTAGCCATCAAGATTAAAAAAAAGTACCACTGGGATTGATAAACCCACGTACACACAAACGTGGAAGCAGCCAGAAAACAGCCTCACAAATCCTTTAAACCAGCAGGGGTAAAAAGAAGGAAATAGAGTTTGGCAGTATCCAATCTTTTACCCAGTTCTTCTTGTCATCCCCTTTTCATTTTGCCCCTGCCCGGGCTGTCGGGCTGGGGTTGCTCCCAGCAGCCTGGCTGGCAGGCAGCAGCCGCGTGGTGCCTTTCCTCCGTAAAGCTCCCAGCAAGTGGAGTAACCAAAGAGTGACAGCTGAGGGACGCTTCGTACTTTCCTGGCTGCAAATGTATAGACAAGGCGATGTCACCTCAGAGGTATGAAAGAGTAAGTCCAGCAAAAATGCCTTTTCACCGGAGTCCTCGCTGCATGCAAGGCTGGAATCACAGGAGCTGTTCTTTGAAGTCAGCTGCCTAATCGTATTGTGAATTTGACTTCAAACAAGCAGCGGAAACCTTTAAAAGGCCCAAATGCCTGCTCTTTTTATTGGCATTTTTACATACGTACAACTACAGGGTGCACACACGCATTGCGCAGTCCAGCCTGGGTAAGTGTGTGGGACAGTGCACTTGTGTTTACATAAGGCGCTGCACTGAGGCCTTTTCACTCCCGCGGATCTGCTTGGAACATCAGGATGGTCGGGTCAGACCCTTTGCAGCAGTCTCCATCCCTGCTGGGTGACAGTAGCGGGGCAGGCAGGGTGCGGTTCTGCTGGAGGTCTTGTGATCAGCTCCCGCATCTTACCATGATAAGAAGAATTGGATAAAAGTATCATTTCGTTCCTTCGCATTATCACATTGTAGGGAATGGGCAAACACTGCTGTTCTCGTCTTGCCTTTACCTCTGAGATCACCAGCAGCTGCTTCATTAACTATTAATGGCCTGCTCATTAATGCTGTAAAAGGCTAGGACCAATCTTGCAAATTTTCTGGACTCTTCCCCTGAAATATTTATGACTTGCTCACTGTGCAAAAGGGCAAGAGCAACAGCAGAGAACATGCCTCCAAGTTTTGTTTAGCATTATTAAAGAGCTCATGAATATGAAGAAGCTGGCAGCTTCTCTCTTTTTTTTTTTTTATTCGCTTACACTACACATCAGTGGGGTCGAATGGGCTGGTGGTTAGCTGGAGCATCAGTGGCTCAGCTGGTCCCTTGGTGAGTTGTTACTCCAGGAAAACCCCTGTAACACATGAGATTCATAACCAGACTAACCTGGTCTAACGTCTGGTCTTCTGTCTTCTTAGCACAGTCTTGACTGCTTTACTGATGATCTGTAGTTCCTGTAGTGCTTTCCTTTGCATGGTGTTCTACAAGTGCCAAGGTGTAAATGATACCTCCAGGGAATGTTTTATTATTCTTGTTTAACAGATGGGGAAACCAAGGCACAAAAGTTGAATGATTTGCCGAGCAATGGGAAGCCAGTAGAGGATGGAAATGGGTTGCACGAAACTGTAATGCTACTTTTGATTAAAGTCTGGTTAGTGTGAAAGAGGGGGCCACTCACCAAGCCTCATCTGAAGCCATTGCTACAAGTTGTTCCCATCCCATCCCAATCAGAGCTCCTACATGATTGCAGAGAGGAGCACTGAGTAGTGCATCCCCTAGGAAGGTGCCAGTTGTTTTAGCTTCCTCTGGTACCAAGAAGCAGCAAGGAAACTATTTTCACCCTCCATCCAGATTTTGGAGATAAAATTTTGTTCTTCCCATCACTTACATCTACCAGCAATAAAGAGTCTGTCCACTAAATCCCAGCTGCAGCTTGGCGGGTGGTGCGCCACGCAGATTAAAATCTATATTTCTTTGCCATCTGCAGAGCAAACACTAGTGTAAATACATGTGGGAGGCTTTTTTTTTTATATATAAAGTAGGGAGATAGGCTTTAAAGACAACAGGTATGTCTCCAGGATTGAGGACCGATCTGTACAAAGTTTAACGTCTTTTCCATCTGCAGCTGGCCTTTAGGGTAAAAAGGCTCCTATGTGTTTGGAAGATGCAGGGTGGAACGACCAACCTTTAATGCTGTTCTAGCTTCTGGACCTGCAGATAGTGCCAGAGTGGAGCCAGACAGCAAAATAGATCCATATCAGGAGCATTTCCTGGTACAACTTCCTCATTATTATTTCTCACAGTGTGTGAATATTTTATCCCACATGATATCAAATTACAAGGGATGCTTGGTTTCTCTCCTGGAGCCATTCCTTTTAGTTGATGGAGTGAAGTTGTGGTGGATCCAGGGTAGAAGTTCAAAGTTCCATCCTTCAGCGAAGTGGTGTTTAAGGGTTTATCTTAACACCTTAACTTTATACTGCTACAAAGTGTAGACTCTACTCAGATATCCTGGTGGTAGCCACAACTTAGTGGTAGAACATGGTCATATTGTGCCCCATATGACCGCAGCAGGTCCTGGTGGGACTCCACTGTCACATTGATCTCCACAAATATCCTGGCAGCGTGCTGAATGCCATCTGATCTTGCCCTCAAAACTAGTGTAAGTGTCTCTGGGCATCATGGTTTAACCCCAGTCGGCAACTAAGCATCACGCAGCTGCTCATTCACCCTCCCCCCCGCAGTGGGATGGGGGAGAGAATTGGAAGAAAAAGAAGTAAAACCTGTGGGTTGAGATAAAAACACTTTAATAGGACAGCAAAGGAAAACAATAATAAAATGAGAAAATAATATACAAAGCAAGTGATGCACAATGCAGTTGCTCACCACCCGCTGACCAATGCCCAGCCCACCCTTGAGCACCAATCACCACCCCCTGGGCAACTCCCCCCAGCTTATATACTGACCATGATGTCGTATGGTATGGGATATCCCCTCGGCTGGTTTGGGTCAGCTGTACCAGCTGTGTCCCCTCCCAGCATTTCGTGCACCTGGCAGAGCATGGGAAGCTGAAAAGTCCTTGATTGGTGTAAGCACTACTTAGCAACAACTAAAATATCAGTGTGTTATCAACATTATTCTTATCCTAAATGCACACAGCACTATACCAGCTACTAGGAGGAAAATTAACTCTATCCCAGCTGAAACCAGGACACTGGGGAAGGCTTCTGGGACTCTGCTGCTACAAGAAAAGCATCCTGATCTTGAGTGAGTCCTGTCACTCTTTATTGATGCAGTTCCCCCAAAAGCTGGAAAGTGGGTAGATGCAGGAATCGAGTCCCCGTCCCTTGGCTGGTGCAGCTCTTCCGGAGACAGCTGCAGTGGAGGCTGCAGAACAGATTAACATTTTCAGTAAGTAGAAACTTACTGTATCCTGTGAAATAACTCGAAGAGGGAGGGGTTCTCTGCAGAAACATCAACTTTAGGTTCTTGGTGTCATAACTTGAGCTAACATGCTGCCGGCAGCCAGACTGATTCCAGATGTGTCTTCTGCATGCTGCTTAGCTGCGGGTTACGTTTCCAAGGAAAAAGTGTGTCTGTTCACACTCTTGGGCAGATTCCTGATTTCAGCAGTTTCGGACTGAGGACTGGACCGTGCTTTGGATGGTGCTGCAACTCATTATTCATTTTCCTTTTCTGCCAATGTACTCATGTCTTGTCAAGATGGAAATGATTGCTCACATTTATGAATAGTAGTGAAAGTCTAGCCTTTAAAGTGATGTCTTGGCATCTAAGTTATCAATGGGGTACCAGTAGTTCATTGGGACCTGTGGGTCTCCAGCATTTTTGGTAGAAAACAGCTGTTTATTAGCTTTTTCTGTGTCTGCCTTGTGTCCCCAGGTGGGTACCCAGGTTTGGAAGTATTAGCTTAAACTCTTATGTGGGTTTAGAATGATGGGTACTCCAGCCAGCAGCCACTTTGGTCCATGGTAAATTCTGACTCAGGAGAATGCTATCTAAGCCTACAATTAAGAAAGGGCAAACCCAGCCGTATAGTTCATGGGTAGAAATGGGGGAACAGGTCAGCTGGTCAAATAACATGGAGTCTGGTTGAGTCTGGGATGAAGCTGTCCTGCAAGACCTGCTAAACTTGGTCTTTTCAGAAGATTTTAATCATCATTTGAGGTGTGCTGGTTTATCATTCTTCCCACTGATGCTGTTTATGTCTCATGCTTGCCTTGGCTTAAGGAGTGCAAAGTTGCCTTGCAACTGCTGTGCTCATGTAGTTGGGTCCTTCTGCACTAACATGACATGACGGGGCCAAAGCCACCAGTGCTCCAGGGGAGTGTGTAAGCCATGAGCATTACAGCTCCACCCTGGGAGCCAAATCCTCTCCCAAAACAGCACTCCTCTAGAGTTTGCATATCAATGAAAACCTTGCTGTCAGGCTTTTTATAAAACCTTTTATTTCATGGCATTGGCATCTTAACACTTACTTGACAGCATCCCATGGTCCCCGCCTCCAGTGGCCTAAGCAGCTCTGTGCGCAAAGGCACAAAGGCTGAATTTTGTATTACAACGCAGGTTGCAATGTATGCTGGGAAGTTAGCTCACGTCTTGCCTTCTGAAAATAGCTTGGGGTTAAGCCATGCCTACACGACAGACTTCTGCCAGCAAAGCTATACAGGCCAAAAAGCATGGAGAGGTGTGATTCCCGAGTGACACGGCTGTGCTGGCACAGCCCTGAGGCACGGTGTGCGTACCCTGGGGAAGCCGCCCTTTCTCCAGCCTTCGAGGGAGTTGTGCTGGGCTCTTGTAGAACAGGGCTTTGCTGCCATAGCCCAATCTGCCCTGTAGCTTTTTGACAAGGTTATGTGCGTGTTCATCTGCTGCTGGAGTGCTTCTGGCTTCTGGGGTCTTAGTTCCTGTAAATTTTTAAAGGAGTGTTTTCAGATCCTCCTCAGTAAAAAAGAGGTGAAAGATGCATTTTTAATGTTGCAGGTCCTCTCTCATCATCATTCTTTGCAGGGAGGGTCTGGTGTTCCCCTCATGCTCTGGAGCAGGGCACGGCAGCAGTTATTCTAGCTATGTGCCATCTAATGCTGGATAATGTTGCAAGATCCAAAAATAAAAAGTGGAAAAATATGCAGACAGAGGAATCAAGGCACAACTTTACCTCTTGGGCAGAGCAACCTTTTTCCTTCCTAGCACAGCTTCACCCATCGAGTCTCAGAAGACAGATAAGTCTGTTGGCTTTTTACCACCTACTCTGTCTTTCCACACCAAGTTTTAATCCTTCGCTCCTTTCAAGAGTGTAAGTTGTTACACTGCTGCTGCAGGTCCTTTGGTGAAATACAGCTCCTCTCTTCCTCCCCAGCCTTTTAGAGTTACACATTTCCTTGCTTGGGAAAACCACCTCAAGGTCATCCCCAGCCTCACTGGAGAAGCAGAGGAGAGAGCCAGTTTATCAGTGCTTATTTAATCCCATCTCTCTTAAAATACAAGCACTTGGTATCTGATTGCATATTTTCCGTACCAGTCATAAAGAAAAGTTTTGTCACAAGAATTAGGTGCAGAAGTACTGAGGAATAAAAATTATTTACACAAGTTTGGGCAGAGGATTAAAACCTCCTCTCCCATAGCCTGGCTAGGACCGTATCCTCTTACCTCTCCTTTTCCTTTGGTGCACCAGTGTCCCTGGGTTATGTGTTGCTATCTCAATAGTTCGGCTTCTCAGTGCAGTGTAGGATGCACCAGTTTCCAAACGGGACCCTAAGAATGTGCCAGCTGAGTGCAACGGATGGCAAAGACCACGTCAGACCTGCAGGTCTGTATTTTTCTATTTGCTTGTATGTTTAAAGTTACTTATTGCCTTTGGCAAAACTAGTGCAATCTTTCAGTCTATTGGAATTGCCCAATTAAGTCTCAGATCAGATAAAAGTCTATTGAGATGTGATTATCAACAAGAAAGCATCAAGATCGCCAACTTGGCCTCCAGGAGGAATGTGGGTTCTGACTTGAAACAAGTGCATTGGAAGGCTGTGATTTTGGCTTGATTTTCTCCCAAAATAAGAATGGGAAGTGTCTCATCTTTTGTAACAGTCTTCCCCTCCCCTCCAGTGAAACTTTGCATTTTTTCATCCTGCAAAGGGGACCCAGAAAATGATTTTGCTAGAGCAGGGTACAGTTAAGATGCAAGCATGCTATGGAGGAGCTGAGCCTGAAATGTTACTGCTCTCTAGCAAGTTTCCTACATATTTGTGACAGTTCTCTTCATAGCTATGGAGAGCAGGGATGCCCAGCTTCCCAGGGCATGAAGCTGTCATGTTTAGCCTGTTCCAGTAGATCCCAGGAGATGGGACCTCAGTGTAATGTCCTTAATTATATCTCCATTCCCTGTTCCCCCTCTTCCACACTCTCCCTGCAGCCGGGAACTCACCATTACTGTAGGAATTCACACCAGCATCCCAACATTCAAAAGCAACACTTTTGTATTTTTACCTGTTTATTGGGGGGGTTTTTTGGAAGCAAAATGCTAAGGACAAATAAAATAAGCAAGCCAATAAGCAAAGCGTTTAAATTAATATGCAGTCATTATAACTGATATCAGGGCAAAGGAATGCAAACACGCCAGTCTGTGGCTTGATGCTTTTAGCTCTTGTCCCTCTGTTTTGTTTTTAATTTTGAGCACAGGAAGGGGCCTGTATGTGACCATATGCTTACAAAGCACTTGTTTTGCATGCCTTCCAAACAATGTTGTCATAGGAATGATATGTCATGTACGTGTCACGTTCTGTCACGCTGTGAATGTACCCGTGTGACTCTAAACTTTACTGCATTTCCTTCTCCTGTTCTTCGTCACCAGTAGTAACAATTGTTTCCAGCCAACTTCTGCATCTATTCTGAATAAATTGGAAATGTGATTTCACTTCATTCAGTGCCGGTGGGAAATTCATACCCTGGGAAATTTGCAAGGGTATTGCAGCGAAAATGTTCAGCATGTGCTTAAGCATCACTGATGTTGATCAAGTTAAGTATGCTCTTAAGCCTTAGGAGTTACTGCCTCTTTCCAAGCATTGGTCTTAATGGAGGGTTCTGAAAGAAGGGGAATTGATCTCCACTTGCAAGACCCTAAAGATGGAAGTGCACCTTGAGGGGAAAAATAATCAGCAGAAGTTAATGCTGATATTGCTGTGAATATTGTCTTGGTCGTACCTTTTCATTTCCCAAAGATAAGATCCTTTCAGCATGATCTAAAGAGTCCTTCAGATTTCAGAAGTCGTGTTTTTTTTCTCCCCTTGTGATTTGCTTTCCCTTATTTTTCTTGTCATGTAATCGCCTTTGCAGTTTTAACAAGGTTTTGAAGTTAACACTGCGTTGAGGCAGTGACATGTAGGCCGAAGAGGTTCACACCTCTTCGGTGTGAGCGAGTTCTTGAGATTTTTGGGGAAGGAGGTCTTGTGATGAGAATGTGGAGGAGCAGGGAATCAAGGCTCCTAGGTCCAGATTCAGTCGTGGCTTTCCCTCCTGCGAGCCTTTGGCAAATGAGACGAGTGCAGGCTCCATAAAACCATCTTTAAAATAGATCTCCCTTGGGGATAGTATGGATTAATTAACATTTCAGAGGCGCTTTGGGTTCCTTTGATAGGTGTTGCAGAAATGCAAAAAGGTTTTTTTCCTTGCTAGACATAGACTGTCTAAAGGACAGATTTTAGTGATGTTGGTTTACCTCCTAAGAGCTCTTTTTCAAATGGACGACTATTTAACTTCTCATGTATGTACCAATATGGTGCTTTACTGCCAATTTAAGCCAAATAAAATATACAGCGTCTGGACCAAGACTAGATTTGGTACCTTCACATCATGAAAGCTCATGTTGATAATTTGCCAGTAGCCTCAGGGCTCTGATAGCAATTTGCCAGATGCTATACTGAACCTAATTTGCATCTGTATTTACATAAATGCTTTAATTAAAATTATATGCACCAACCTGAGATAGATGAGCAGCACTGCCTTGTATTTGTTTACATTCCCTGACAATAAAACCCTGCCTTGGCTGCTTCTTGCTGATTGTATGACTTGACATGGCTATTTGAGGTGCAGACTAGAAACTTGAGAGATTATCAGTTAGGCTCTGCTGCAAACTGAGGAGCAGCCTTAAGCTTTCAGGATCAAATTCTGCCTTTATTTTAGCAGCAGAGGAGATTTGAGCATCTTGATTCTAGGGGTCAGATTTGGTCTGTAGATGCTCTAGATTTAGGGTAGTTTTGTGCAGTCAGGATTTATAGCTTCTTGCAAACAGTGTCTGCTTTGTTACACATGCAGAATGTGAAACACCACTGAGGACAGTAGAAAAACATTTTAAATACAGCTTCCATCAAGAATAAAATTTCGGAGCACTGTTCATCTTTGAATGGAGCGTTACAGAGCTCCTTGTAAGGCAGAGTGCTCTAAACAAAAGGGATTTCGGGGCCCAAGTGGGGTCCTGATTGTTTCATTTGGACATGTGGAAGCTCATGGCTGAATTTGGATGAAGTCAGTGGAGACACTGGCTGAGGTTTTTGCTTAGACCACACTTTTAATCTGGAAAATGCAAGCATATAAATACAAATTAAATTCACACTATGCAGTTTGCCTTTGGACAGTGGAGGATGTTCTGGCTGATGCTGTTGTGCTGCTTCCCATTATTTGGAAGTTGTCATAAAGTGTCACAAAGGAAAGAAATTGGATGGCAAAGTTACAACCTATTTCACAGACCGCTTTGAAGATACACGAAGGTCAGGCTAAAGAGAGCCGTAACTGCCCTGCCTGGATTTGGAGGGTTGCTGAGCTTTATTTAAAGGTGTTTACTTACCTTGCTCTATATGAGATATTTCAGAGTCACTGTTTCCCTCACTGAGAGGTTGTCTGTATGTTGGTGTGCACTAGATGACCATTAAAGGTCCCTTCCAACCCAAACTACTCTATGATTCTATGGTTCTGTATAAATCTGAGCATTACCAGTCACTTTCTCTGGTGACTTCTGACTATATTTGCCTGTAGTAATCTCTGAATCCAGTTTGAGAGAGTCATTCAGGTTCAGCACGTTCATACATTAACCCGTTTGCCTGATGGCTCTGTTGAAGAGGGTAAACTGCCCCACGTATTACAGCCTGCCATGGGACGGGTGGCCAGAACCTGTTTATTGAAGTCTACATGCAAGAGCACAGACACAAAAGCATCTAAATCTATTGCAAAGTGACCTAAATATTTAAATTAAGAGGTGTTAGTAAGCAGGCTGAAATGCACATCCAAGGATGCGGAGCTAGTGGCAGTACAGGGTGACCCAGTGGCGATGGGAGCTGGAGCCCACCTGGCTCCCACAGGCATTGCAGAGCCGCAGCCCTCAGGCCGGTACAGAGATGGCAGCCACCCGCACTTGCAGGGGTGATACACTGCTGGGGGCACCGTTTGCCCAGCAGCTGGGGTCTGCCAGGGGGTCGTAGCCAGGCAGTGCTTTGCACTGCTGGGACACAGTGGTCTCAGTTGAGTACTGGGTGCGACAAAGCCAGATTTGCAATCTTGTGAAGCCGCAGCCTGAATTTAAATTGAAATAACGTAAATAAATACAAACTGTCAGTCTTGCTTTACCTCATCCATAGTAAGAGAATGAAAACACTTCCCATATTAAATTCATTATGGCGGGGGTTGCTCTGATACTTGGGGAAGGCAGCTGAACAAACGCAGCCCTCATTTCCCCCTGATGTGAGAGGGAGGAGGGGAAGGTACTTGCTGATCACTCAGTCCTGCTTTTTACAGTGACTAACCAGAGCGAGGAGGGCAGACAGAGCTCAGCTCCTCTCCGCTAATGAAGCTTTTTCAATGTGAGGGGAGCAGATGAAGGAGAGGGCCTGGGATGTGGCACACGGGGGGAAAAAACCCAAAACATTCTCCCAGGGGAAGTGTCCTGTTAAGGTGGGATATGTGTTTGTGTTAAAATCTGCTCTGCAGTTGCCTCTGGCAGGGAGGTCCATCGGCCAGTTGTCCCTGCTCAGCCCTCCACTTTCCCCTCTGCTGTCTGCGCCACATCTCCCACCAAGGCTGGTGCCGCGGCCCAGCCCCTGGGGAAGGAGCAGAATGGCGGCTGGTGGGCAGGAGCCCTGGAAAGTTGAGGTTTGCAACCCTGCTTCAACGCTGAAACAGCCACTGGTTTGAATTTGGACCAACATACAAGGTGTTGGTACCTCTCTTGGTACCAACTTTGGTACCTCTGGCTTTCCCAAGGTGACCTCTTGGTGTGTTTTGAGGTGGGAGAGCAAGCCAGGGAGGAGGTTCAGTGAGCAGCCCTGCCTTTGGAGAAGGTTTCTTTCAAAAATCATCGTGTCTGTCTGATTTTAAAATTCACCGCTAATGCTTTAAGTGTAGCAAGCGCAGTATGCCAGCCTTTAATCAGCCTGTGCGTATTTTAAGAATCGTGCCAACTGTTACTGCCTTAGAGATACCTGGAGATTTGGTCGAGAGAAGCCTGGCCTAGTTTTTCAGGGTAGCTAGCAATGCATTTTCATTTCCCTATTTAACATGAGCCTCAGCAGTTTTATTTTTCAGGGCATTTTCTTTGGAAGGTTGCAAAGCTCTGAGCAACCAGTTAATGCATGGGGGAAGAGAGAAGTTGGGGTGTAATAAAGCAATAATTCTTGCAATTAGAAGTGTATTAAGAGCTACACTTCAGCTGTGGATCAAGTACGGCATGATGGGGCGCTAGAAGGAGGGTCACCCTTGGGCAAGGGGACCTCCAGCCCTGCGGTGAGGGCAGCTCACTTGTCGCTGGCTCTTTGGTTATAGATGTGCAACACTGGAGGCAGCATCCAGCAGCCTAGCGCAGGACTAGCACGGCGTCCCTAATGAAGACAAGGCTTAATTGGGTAAAATCATGGCGAGAAAATGTTGGGGCATAATCATTTGCATATCAGAAATCATTAAGCTGCTAAGCTGGGTGTTTTGTTTGTGTTACACAACTGGTGTGGTGTAAATGATTGCTCATCTTTCCACCCCAGCTCCCCAGACTTGGAAAACGGAATACAAAAAAGCTGAGGGGTCTGTCCTGACAATCCTCTGGATCTTGATGCCAGATGGACATCCCAGAGCCAGGAATGAAATGCTCAGCTTAGTCAGACCCCTCTTGAGCTCTGACTCAGAAGGGCATGTGCAAACAGCCCCACTTGCCATGTGCCCGGGTCCCTGTGAAACGAGGTCTCGCTGAAGTGGGTGCCCACCTTCCAGCAGAAGCACTCTTGCTACTCATGCTCTTGGGCAATGTGTTGGTATTCCCAGCATCACACCACCATCAAAATGTGCAAAAAGCATCTCTCAGAATTAAAAGGACTCCATCCTGGAAAAGCACTTGAGAGCTGGTTCATTAGATCTTTGTTTTCACCAAAAGTTAATCAAAATTGCCAACCACTTCATATATTTTTTTCTGCTGTCATCTGAAGTTGCAAGCAAATTTTCTGAGTCTCTCCTACTACAAACTGTCAGCTGTTGGTAAGCATCCTCCTGGAAGTGTCTTTTCTCCACTTCCCACCTGTGTGTATAGACGAAGTTTATATGAGACCTTTAAGATGTCTGCAGCAAGTCACCTCCTCCTAAAAACCAGGATCCAACCATTTGTCACCTGAGGGCAGTTCTTACTTTTTATTTCTATTTCAGAGCACCTCAAGACACACATTGGGGTTGATGAAACGACATAAAGCAAAGCTGGAAGCTGTGCCAAATAGTTCATAACCGTGGAGGAAAACTTGGCAGAGGGGCAGAGAAAGGGAGGGATGAATTAATGGTAAAATGTGTGTGTGAGTGTTCTTAATGTGTTTGTCTCACGTTAGCTTTCCTAGATGTTGTCAGCTGTCTCAGTTTTGTACACCTAACAGGAAAGACGTTAAATAGTATTTAATAAAAACAGAAGCAGTATGGGGAGAGGGCATTTACTGAATTTAGAAATCAACCCAGATGCTCCTGCACTGTCGGTTAGACTTTATTATATAAAAAAGCTACCTTTTTGATTTGGAATCTCCCAACAAAACTAATGCTTGGCTCAGGTGGATGTTTGACTTAAGTTCTGATGTTCTCTTTTTCTTCTTTTTAAACTGGAAAAAAAAAAAACTTAGCTTTAAAAAAAATGTATAGGGTATTTGCAGAATCAATAGAAAAACTGACCCAGATAAAAGCGCGCAAAAATTGGTTTCATGCCCTAGAACTTTTCCTGCATGCTTTTTGATGCAATGTATCTGATCCTTTAAAAAGGAGGTAACATACAGTGATCTCAGCAGCTTTGAAGAATTGTTCTGGAAGAATAACGAGGAGCACTGGAGAAAGGGTGTGCACGTGTACCTTTTTTTCCCCCCTCATTAAATATATCATGAGATGGAAGAAATTAATGTCATGTTGCTGGTTATGCGGAAGGATAGGATAAATTCTGTATGAAGTCTGGTTTTGTCTGATTTTTAAAGGGTGAAAGTGCATTTCTCCTGAACAGCTCTTCACAGTAGGACGTGAATTGCACTTCATCTTCCTTGTTTCAAACCTGCTCCTACTAAAGTGAGTGGCAAGGGTGTATCCAAATAGTGCCAGGATTCACTCTCAGAAATGTAATTACGCCCTGGATCCTGAATCAGGTCGAAAGCTGTAAAAAGCATTTGCTGCTACAGATGTATTCCAGTGTAAGTAGGATCCAAATCTTAATTTGATTCAAATACAGCACTTAGATCTGCGGGAATCAGACATTCAGTGTCTGAACCTGTGTTTCTTCGGCTTCCAAAAACATCGCATGCTCTTTAGGGCCGTGGACCTGGAGGCATAACAAATCAATGTTCAATGCATGCATCACTGCAGTGAAGGTGATAAATTGATAGGACAAATTTGTGGGACCATGAGACTGGCAGGCTGTAAGGAGAAAATTTCGTTCCATCCCTTTCTATCGTCGGCCTTAAAAAAAGTTAAAGTCTAGCTGGAGGGGAAGGATGGGCCCAGAGTTACCGATTCTTAACAGAATAAGCAGATGCAGTGCCCAGGCTGTGCTGGTTATCCTCAGGACAGGGAGAAAAACCTATAAAAGCAGCTGCTTCATGGGGATTTCCGCATGCTTTTCCAGTCCTTGGGGTTGGATGCTGTTTTTCAGTGCTTGTTGTACGCAGACTTCCCCGTTGGCTGCATTTGCTGGAGCACGGTGGGGACCGAAGTGCTGGCGCTGGGGCTGTGCAGCCGGGGAGCAAGTGCCACAGGCAGACATGTGCCTCCGGAGATGCTCGCCTCAGAGGGGCTGCTCCGGGAGTTTGCAGTATGGAGAGCGCATCAAGCTCAGCACCAAGCAGGGCCATATAGCAACACACGGGGGATTCCAGGCAACCTTTCCTATGGTCTCTTTGTGGCCTCTTGATTCCTTGTAGCTGAAAGTAGGTCGCCTGGCACAAATGTAGGGGCTGCTGACCCAGGTGCATCTCACTTAACTTTCCAGATACAGACACATGGACCCTCTTACTGGAAATAAGCGACTCAATAACATCTAACAGCACTGGTCTTCAAGAGCAAATGGAGCACAAGCACCTTTATTTGAATGGAGTGAAGTGATTTCTTGCTTTATATTTATACCCTGTGCTCATTTCTTTTCTTGTACCACTTTTGCACTGACGGCTGCTGTGTTTGGCAGGAATTTGCAAACACGTCAGTGCTTACAGCCAAAATTAGGAATGGTCTAAACAGCTGGAAAAGGGAAACCCCTTCCTCTTGTATTTATTTTTATAACAGCAAAATGTAGCCACTGGCTGGCCTTGATCAGTCTTTTTTTTTTTTTTCCTTTTAAATTGTTTTTTTTTCTTTTCAGCTTGGGGGTTGAGGGAAACAAAAGAGGGAATGAATTAAGAGCAAGAGAAAAGAGTATCTGCTGTTGGACTGTGTCATGTGGTAAGGAAATCAGGCTGAAACTGGAGAGACCGGGCCAAACCTAACAGCGGTACTGGGAGGCTTTAAATTGTGTCACACTGACAGCGGATCTAAGCAGTGAAAATAGCTAGTGATATTTCTGGCTGCAGTCTAGGTGATGTGAAGTGATGCTGGTGGGCTGCTGCTCACATCATTGCTGTACCTGCCTGCGGGATAGCTCTTACAGGAAGTCTCAAATGATGACCCCCATCCTTTCCAAATTGGCACATGCATTTAGACCATGGGGACTGATATGAGTTAGCATGTTTTTGTGTTGTGTTTGCTTCAGTTCTCTCATTCTGTTGGTCTTTTCCTCTATAGCACTGCTGTTGTTATGAGCTTGGGTGTTTGGGGGTGGGAGAGGAAGGAACGTGTGATTCTTGTCTGGGTCCCCTGTGTACAACATACGCCCTGTCTCCTCAGCAAAGTTAAATGATTACACCTGGATGGATCTGAACACAGGCTGGACAGCCCATGGTGTTGAAAATTAATGAGCAGATGAACAGTCCACAGCTCAGTTGTTTAAAAATAAAAGTTATTGCTGTACATACGTTGGGCCGCAAAAGTGTCCTATAACAGTGCTACTGTAGCAACTGCTGTTTTGGAAAACAGTTATCAATCATGGTTCTGGCAGAGGAGGGTCTGACAACTGCTTCCCAACATGTGTATTACTATGGGCAAGTAGGTAAATAACCAGAGGGTGACAGTCTGAAATGCAAGGTTTAAGAGGAATAATGTGAAATAGTTTAACTCTACTAAAAGCCAAATAAATTAATGATGAACTTTCTGTTGGCTAGAACCCTACAGGACATCACTCTCTCTCTGATTGAATTTTCTTATGCAATCGAACATTCTTCTCCTGCTTTAAAGCCCTTGCTGCCAATTTAAAATAGTGTACGAGGCTGAGATTTCTCACCCTTCAAGAAAACACTTTGATTTGTTGAAGGAAACTAGGAACAGTTAAGGAGATAGGAAAGAAAGTAATATACCTTTCTCTGTGCTGACATCCGCAGCTGGGGGATGTGTTGAAAAGTAAATAAAATCTGCTTTGAGCAATGCTTCCCCATTCTCTTTCATTTTGGTTCACTGCTCTGGTTCCTGATGAACTAGGCTTAACAACGGAAAGTGAGGTACAGGAAGGCTTGTTTGGCCTGAGCAGAGACATGGGGGATCACCCCCCTGTCCTTGGGACGTGGGGAGGGGCCATAATGTTGTTGTTTGTTTGCATGTTTTTTAAGAAAGCACTAAGATGAGAAGTGGCAGAGTCACGGTCGGTCTGTCTGTCCAGTGCCAGGAAAGCCAGGCCAGGGCACTCGTCAGCCCCTGCCCCACCTTGCAGCCAAGGCCAGCCATGGCTGCTGCCGTCCTCTTACTGGCTTCAAGGGAAAAATATGGATGGGCACATTTCAGCCCTGAACAGCCTGCAGCCAAGGGGTCAGAGCAGTCCCCTGTGAGCAGCGATCGGGTGAAGGTGGCTTCGGTGGCTGCCCGGGCTGCCTGGCTCAGCCATCTGCTGACCTGGAGGAAGCGAAGGCTGCAGAGCTGCAGCATGCCGTGGCTGTGGAGTGACTCCCTGGGACAGTTTCTGCTTGCAGGTACCTGCAAATGGTGTGGCATGGATTAAGACCTCATGTGAGCAGTTTTCACACTGCTGAGGTGGAGAAGACAGCCCTTGGCAGGAGCTTTCTACATTGCCTGTGCAGCACCAGGAGCTGCAGGCAGCTTTCCTGATCCTGGCCTCCCCTTCTTCCAACCATCATATTTTCAGAGGCTGCAGAGCCCCTGGTCTCCCTCTTTTTGTCTGTTTCCCTGTGTTTTCCACATCAGCCAGTGGTTTTCCCAGGGAGTGCCAGGGCTGCTGTCAGCAGCTGCTGTGGGGTGGAAATAGCCGTCTCTGTTCTGGCTTCATTCAGAAGGCTGGAGAAAGGTGGCTGAGCGCCGAGTTCGGTAGGGGTAAGACCGCTGGGGATGGGGAGGTGCAGGGAATATCCCTGGGACTCTCCAAGTATCACTGTCCACTCAGGGTGTGTGTATGTGCTTACACAGAGACTTACACAGAGCACTTCGGAATTTTTTAATGGCATTTTCACTGAGTATTTAGGTATTTGATGGAAATTCTGGATTGTGTTTTATGCGTTTGTCTTAGAGATGGGGGCAAGGATAGGTTAATTTTATTGGCTTCGTAGAAATGTGTTGAAGTGAAGGATGCTCGTGAGCATGTTACTCCCTTGCACTGAAGTCTGCCAGGTTTGGTGAATGTTTAATGAGGGCTGGACCAGCAACCGGGAGCTGTTGGGGTGTTTGGGATATAGCAGGGTAACTGGGAGTCCCAGCATGTGGATACAGACGACTTTCAGGAATGCTTGTATCTGCTGATCATGCCATAACAGGCTGCAATCTACAGGCTGCAAAACCCCCATTTCTGACACAGCTGTGCATATTTAATTCAATAGAAGGCACTTCTAGTCTAGCGTTAGAAGTAATTCAGATCTCTAAGGTGGTAATTTTGATCATGGTAGTTTTCAGGGAAATCTAGGTATAAGCTAGAGGGAGAAGTTAATAAATGCCTGGTACAATAGAAACGCTGAGGATTGAGGAGTTCGGACGAGCCTGCACTGCAGCCTCGCTGTATTCCTGCCTCAGTAAGCCAGCAGAAGAGGAAAGCAGCATCCCGGGGTCACTGGGTTGATGAAGGAAAAGTGGCCCCAACCTATTATTTCCTGTCCCACCACATTCTGGGCATTGGGGAAGTTGGGCAATGGGGGTGGGTCGCCAGCAGTGGCGGGGGAAGCACCAAAGCCTCATGGGGCTGTAGGGGGTTGGCATTACAGGCATGACCTGCTCCACGCCGGTGCTTTCGGCTGACTGGCAGCAGGATTTAAGCCACCAAGTGGGCATCTTTCAGGAAAAGAGGTTGGGAGGAGCTTGGGTTTTATTTTTCTTCATCTCAAGCACAGCTAGGGAAAACAAGTGCTTTCAGGGCTCCCAACTCCATTTCTCTCTGTAAAATGTTCTTTTGCAAAATTGATCATTTCCGTAGGTTGAGAGAGTCTCAAAGGAACTTTTCTGTCAAGCATCTAAAAAGTACCGTTATTTCTCTTCCCTGCCCTAACAGCAGCTCAAGATTTTCATTTTAGCTCACTAAAGATATCCTGATGATCTGTTTTTTGCAAGAAGTTTCATGGCAAGCAAAGCAAAATAATCCCATTTTCAGGTGGTTGCTGTGGTAGTGTTTGAGTTGCAGAAACCATGCGGAGTGCTGGTGTTTATCAAGTTACATATTTTAAAAAAGTATTTTGTAAATGTTTTTGTTTTGTTTTGCCATAAGATGTTACTTTTTTTGGAAAGTATCTAGAATAATGAAGCAGCTGGTGGCTGAGTCTTCTGCTCGGTGGGTGGAGAATGAAGGATGGCTGGAGTAGCTGGAGTTATCCTCTGTGTGCTGTGGGCTACGTACACACAGACACAGGCAATTCCTGTGAACCAGACGGTGTGTGGTAACTCATAAATCACTGTCACCTGTTTTGTACGTGTACTCACCAGGACACCGCGTGGAGCCAGCAGATACAAATCTCCCCAGCTCCTGTCCATGACTGTGTGGGTATATACGTGGCATGGCTCATGTAGGTGGGGACCGGACACCTGCATGAATGCGCTCCTATGGAGTGGAAAGGTCTGCTCTCAATCTGCCTGGTCCCGGACTTGTGGTGCATTTCAGGGAAGCAATGCTGTCATGCCAAGGAGAGATGCATCCCCTGCCTTGAGCTGGCTTGGAGTAAGCATGTCCCCATGGGAGGCTGCTCAAGAGCTGCCCGTGCAGGGATGCTCAGGATGAACAAACTTGGGCAAGATCAGTTTTCTTTTCATTAGTAATTTCCTACCTGTTGCAAAAAATCTGGCATTTCTGTTTGTGTTTGTAACTCCTTCATTTCATTATTGCCTAACTCCAGGCTTTCAAAGGCAGTGGCAGATCTCCCAGAACCATGAAATTGTTTAAAAGATCTGAAATATGTATGTGTATATATATGTATATATGTATTACCAACTTGTTTCTGATCTGTTACATTAAACCCAAATCATATTCTCATAGCCAGGAGGGGTAGAAACTTTTTGCATACTTTCTGGAGAGGATTGTTGCAGTATAAGTACAACAGCAAGGGACTGGATTTAATAACCCTGGAGATTTCTTCCTGCTTTGTGTTTCCTAAAGTGGGGATCCTCGCAGAAATTTCACCAGCTGAGTCTTTAGGAAAAGCACCAAAAATTGTGAGGCTCATTATACAGTCCTAAGAAGCAATGGCACCATACATATGTATTTATTTTAATTAACTTTCTAGGTAGAGGTTAGAGACTGGGGAAAGACAAGGCTGTGTTGAACTATAGATAATTTTCTTGTTCATTAAAAGTGTTTTATTCATAGCAGTGGTTTTGGTCCTTTTTGCCAAGATGTAGGGCCACTTTTGTGCATTGGACACAGCACTAAAAATATAAGATTTCAGATAGTGTATTTGGTGTAAGGTAACTGGACTAAACCCATTAAGTACAGAAACTGCTCAGCCCCGGGCTTGCAGCCTTCGATGGGAGAATGGGGAATTTGACCCAAAAGAGGGAGGAAGGGCAGCAGAAGGCAGCCTGCTGAGTCCAAAAAGGGGTGGAGGTGTAAATAGCACAAAATCTGCATATCCTGTATGTTTATTTCTCTTTTACAAGTCAGTGAAACTAGCAAAAAAGCCTTACTCAGAGATGGAGCAAAGCGGGAAGCAGCTTCCCTTTTATCTATGAATAAACATGCAGCTTTTTCTATTCTAAGCTCTTAAAAAAATGGTTTTGGTTGTGTAACAGCTCCTGGCCTCCCGGCTTCTCCAGTAGCCATCATGCTCTTTCAAGAAATCAAGTCATATCTTCCTTTGAAAAGAAGCGAAAAAAATATCTTCCTAACCTTCTGGGAAGGAGCAAAAGACTGAGTGATTTCTTTGGGGTTTGCCAGCTGACCTTCCTCGGGCCAGATAACAAGAGCGTGAAGTTTCAAACTCAAGTACTTCAGCTGGAGCTGAAAATGCAGGTTGTGGTCTTGGTGCTGCTGAAGCAGTCGATAAGCTTCTACCTCTTTTCTTGAGGGACTAGCAGGGTGTTTTGCTGCATGTATTTCTTTTACTCAGAGCAGTCCTATGACCTTTTATTTTCTATTTACCTGTTCTTTGCAGGCCTGCAGGCATGATGTTTCTCAGGTGTGTATATGCACACGTGCATAGCCACTACCAAAGGGGAAATTTTTTGTATCAGTTCAGCTCTTGCAGCTGCTGAAGCTAATCTTCCTCTTCCATTTCTTTAGGGGAAAAAAAACAAAGGCAAAAATGAGGAAAGCCGACTTTAGCTTTGGGACGCAGCAGGTGAGTCCCTTTAAGGAGGAGAAAGGCACTTTTGATGGCATTTTGTCGAAGATCCCAGTAGCCAAACAGGGCTTGTTCTGGTATGTGTCTGCTGCAACAGATGTTTTGTGGGTATTTCCAGTCCAAACCACAGCAGCGGTATCTTTGGACACCAGTGTGTGAGTGCTTTCCACTGTCTGCTTGGCCTAAGAAATGTGGAATTTTTTTTCCCCAAGAGGCCCCAACATTCGTTGTGTTACTGTAACAGAGCTGGAGCACCAGGTCTTTCAAATTCTGTGTCTGTCAGGGGTGGTCAGTGGAAAAGGGAATTGCTGAATTTCCTGTCAGTCAGCATTCCCGGGTGCTGGCGAAATAACTAAATTGTCAGTTATAGAGTGGAAGGGATGGATGCTATTTTCTCCTTTTTTTTCCCCCCCTGACTTACATAGCTTTTCCCTCTTTTGTAGGTATCAGAAGTTCTGCTCGCCTTCAGAGAGGTATAAATACTGAGATTCCCAGGATGTAAGAAATGCAGTGCTGTGAGTATGGGTTGGTTTTTTTTCCTATTTTCCTTTAAATGAGAAACCCCAGCTTGCTCAAACAGAAGGAAGATTTTTTTAAGGGTTGTTTTGGTGTGTTGTTTTTTTTTTTTTAAAGACACTTTAAGAAATATTTACAGCAAGCAAATCCAGTCTTCTGGAACCAGTTGTGTGCCTTTGGCACCTCTTTGCAACCCACAAAATAAAGTCAGCATTGTATTACCACATAGGCTGAATAATTATCTCACTGCAGATACGAACCACATGAATGCATTTAACTGAGAATATGGTCAGCAGAATGGACCATTAACACCATCTGAAGCTTGTTTGTTGTTTCCAAGCTCTACCAGCCATTGAAAGACAAAATCTTACTGGAGAGTTGAGGCAAGGCTATCCTCAGGCAGAAAGTCTGCATCTTTCAAAAGGGGAGAAGAGCACAGATTTGCTGTGAGGTTGTTTTTGTGTGTGTGCATGGTACCTGAGCCCTGTCATTGAAACAGAAAACTATCCAATATTGACCTCTTCCCTGATCTGGTAAAATAACTTTGGAGGAACTTTTACACCAAGGGAGACACCTGCATGTTTGGCTTCCCTCCCTTGCTCCAAAGCAGCTCAGCCAGGAGCTTTTATACATATATATATTTGTGTGTGTATATATAAAATATATATTCAGGGAGCAGCTTCCCTATAGCCTTTCCCTATGTATTGCTAAAGGGTCCGGGCTGTGATTTCCCAGCAGCTGTGGCTAGTTCGCAGCTCTCCAGGTGGATTAGCAGGGGCTGCACCAGATCAGCCTTGACAAGCCCCTACTGGAGCCCCTGCCTGGGTGCCTGGCACAGTGTGGGCTCCTGGGGCAGCTCCCCTGGGCTGGATAACAGGGCCAAAATTTGGACTGGGGGTTTGGATGCCATTACTGTGAGTTTCATTGCTTTTCTGTAAGTAAATTTTCTTAGCAGAGGGGTTGAATGGGGGGGGGGGGGGTTTGAGGTTTTTAAAATCAGCTCAACTCCTGTCCCATTTTCACCATGTTCTCTGGTGATAGAAATTTGTGGTTACTTGGAAATCAGCAGAGTTTTGTTTCCATTTTTATTTCAGTGGCTTACAGCCTGTTTTCTGTTACAGCAACACAAGTCTATTTGGGCTAGAGCAGAATAAAACCCCAAATTGAAATCAGTGTGAAAAAAGAAGGGCTATGTTTTGTTAACAGGAGAGAAACCAAGTCCATCAGTGTTTGGTGAAGTTGTGGTAAAAAAATCCTTAATAAATACCTAACAAGCATTCAGAATCTGGTAAGAAAAAAACCTGAGTAGGGAATCCTACTTCCAGCCTTTTGTCAAGGATACTGGCAGCGAGCACAGTTACTGGGAGAAAAGGGATGTGAAATTATGATGGTTCTGTATTGATCCTCCCTCAGTAAGGTACATAGATTATATTCTCCCTTTGAATCACAAACGTTTTCTCCTAACTCCTTGGTGTTTAAACTGTCACACAAGACCTGCTAATTGAGCTGTGAGGTTTACTTTTTGTTAGTCACTTACAAAACTCTGTACAGGATGGGCTCTGGCCTCTGTTTTTTCACAGTTGTATTGACTCCAGAGTGATACTGGTTTAGGTGAAGAAAATTCAGCGGTAAGATGCTATGTGTAAATATTGTGTCTCTCAAAGTATATCCATACACTAGAAACATTCTTTGCTCATCTCAAAGCAAAGCTTGCTTTTTTTTTTTTTCTGTTAAAGTAGAGAGCATTTAAATTTGGAAAGTGTTTCTGTGGTCCTAATGAATCTGTGTCCTAATGCACCCCCGTAGTGGTTACTTCCACAAAAGCACAAGAGGAAAAAACAAAGGGACCTGGTCCTGCTCTTCAAAGGTGAACTGCTAGTCCCAGGTAGATGTTGTCTGTGTTGTTAAGTCAAGGCAGAGCAGCGATGCTGAGGGCAGCATGCAGTCTGCGGGTGCCTCTGATACGTCATAGCTGTGTTACGAGGGTGAGAGAGAAAACAAGAGCAGGCTGCTCGGAAGCTGCTCAGGTAACTTGTGTATGGTCTCAGGTGGCTCTGCAATTATTGCAGCAAGTTGTCGTTGTTGCTCAGCAGTGAAAGGAGACCGTAAATTCCCATTTACCTGTCTCCTACTGCGCTGGCTGCATGGCAGAAGCCCAAGTGAGGACGGGGGAGCACGAGATGACTGCAGCAGGGC
Organism: Phalacrocorax aristotelis; assembly: GCF_949628215.1. Classification (NCBI taxonomy): domain Eukaryota; kingdom Metazoa; phylum Chordata; class Aves; order Suliformes; family Phalacrocoracidae; genus Phalacrocorax; species Phalacrocorax aristotelis. Next base: position 154,974,550 of record NC_134277.1, read on the forward strand.
AATGCTGTACGTCTGTTCTCTGCATCCCCTTCTGGTATTGTCCTGCAAAATGCTTCAGGACTAGGTGTGTCCAGTGAGAGATTTAATGGATAGAGGGGTGAGGAGGCTGCTTTGCCTTTTCCCTTTTTCCATTTGCCCCCCAGCACCCAGAAGGTGAAACTTACCCATGGCTGCTTCCAGAGGCACTGTCCGCTGCGAGGGGTGGCAGTGCGGGATGCTACAGTGGTTCGGGGTGGCTCTGGCTGACACCCATGCAGAGGGAGCCTGCCTAGACCGAGTGCTGATGTGCTGTGTTACGAGCGGTCAGGGATGTTGTTGGTTTGGGGAGCTCCTGCCATTTCCAGTGGGCTTGGGGACATTGATGAGGAAGAAGAGGCAGGGCAGGGAACTGCAAGAGGTGGTTGCTTCACCTGTTATGACTTAATCCACCTCCCCTTTGTAAAGCAGCATCTCTTTTCTGCTATTTAACAGCAATACACTCTCTCTCTCTCTCTCTCTCTCTTTTTTTTTTTTTTTTTTTTTTTTAATTTTAATGGGCAAGATTCCCTGATGGGGTTTTGTTTTCTGGGCAGTGCAAGGCAGAGCCATCTCTTCGTGCGGGACCAAGCCCTGGGAGGATGCAGGCAGAGGGTTTCCTTCAGGTTGTATGCACTTGAGGAGAAACGTCTTCAGCTGCATCATGGTGGTGTGGGTGCTCTCCCACCCCAGGGTGCTGTGTGTGAGGACAGGTCGGTGGGTTGGCTGCAGATCAGGTGGGACCTCGGGGGTGCCTGGGGCAGGCTGCGGCAGCACAGCACATCGAGCAGGAGAGCACCGAGGGCAGAGAAGCACTTTTCATTTGTGCTGGAAAAACTTGGGGAAAACTAACTTGGAAAAATTAATTGGTTTCTGTCAAGGCTTCTGATGTGTAAACTGTAAAGGAGATACTTATTGCAGTGGACTGTTGTCTGCCAGGTGAGATTTAGATGGGTTTTGGGGGCCTCAGGGGCTTGGGGTTTTGGTGGGGATGGTTGTTGGTTTTTTTTTTTGTTTTGGGGTTTGTTTTTTTGTTTGTTTGTTACTTGGAGCTTGAGGAGTGAATCTGCAAACATTTTCTATCAAAGCAAAGATAGGCTCTGAGAGCAGCATGTCCTGTGAGTGCCAGCGCTATGTATGGTCATGGGCTTTGCGAAATGGAGCAGTGGTGCTGCCTCCTCGCTCTTACATGGGGTGGGAGGCTTGGCTCCAGCGGGGGCAGCCCTCGAAGGCTGAAACCATGACTTGTACTTGTCACCAGAAAAGCCAACTCTCTAAACAGTGCACTTCTCACAAGATCAGTGCACGTTTCCCCCATGGTTGGTCAGGTGACTGTCTGGAAATGTTGCGTAGACTGCGGTTTATTTTTAAGAAGGGGGAGAAAATACTATTATAAGTGGAGAATAGAGATGGGGAGGAGAAGTTGGTTGGAGAGCAGGAGAAACTTAGTCAGTAGAGGTAAGGTTTAGCCAAAACCCTCCATTGCTGCCTTTGTCTCAGACCTGGAAGCCAGGCTTAGGCTTTGGATCGTGCTGGTGATTCCCAGCCGGGAAGGGGTGAGGAGATTTCTTCTGTGTGACTGCAAACTCACAGTTCATCGTGCAGCTGGGGGGAGGGGAGAGGGCAGGTTTTCCAAAGTGCTCAGTGCTGCCCAGGCTTCAGTAAGGATGGGGTTGCTGCTGCCTGGCTCTCCAGCAGCACCAGCATGGTAGTCCTTCGGGACCTTACTCCGCAGAGAGGAGCTGATGATGCTTGAAGAAGCAAAAGCAGGTTTTGTTCCAGTTGTCTTATTTTTTGGTAGTGTCTCTTCTTTCTTTTCTTTTTCCATTAAGCATGATGTCACAAATGACATCAGTCCAATAACTGCTTGTGGTTGTCATAGTCACAGCCTGTGACACCCAAACAAAGCAGCAGGAAACTGAAGCTGGCATACAAATGCTGTAATATTCATCACATTCCTTTCAGTTAATAACTACACGGTTAAGTATTTATTTTCCATTTTAAAAAAAAAAGGGGGGGGGGGTGTTACAAGCACAAACTTGAGTCGTTGAGGGGGAGGAAGCTTGTCCCCAACTCCATCTGAGCAACGCAGCTGCACTTCTCCCTCCCAGTCCTCTTCCCCCATGCCAATGTTGCTCTGGACTTCAACCACTAGACTTCCTCCTACAACCATTCCTGTCATTGTAGATCACGCGGTGATGCCACGGCATGGACAAAGGCAATGGGAGAAGTCCCACTGCCTCTAACACAAGCTGTGTCCCCAGGGAAAGCCTCCCAAGGGCTGGCAGCAAGTGCCAGCAGCAGCTGTGGGTCAGGTGGCTTTGACTGCAGGATGGCTGAGGTTGCCATTGTCGCGGTGCATGGACAGAGAGCATAGAAGGGTTTCTTCAGCATGGTTGGGAATGAGGTGTGGTTGGGGGGCAGGGTTGTTGGCAGTTTTTGTGGTTTGTTTTTTGGGTGTTGTTTTTTTGTCTGTAAAATAAGCTATTTTGTATGAGCAGCAGAGCGGGTTTGCCCTTGCAAAGTTTGATCTCTGCTCCTTTGGAGTTTTGCACAGTTGGCCTGATGGTAGGAAGGCACCTGCTGCAAGAAATAATTCCAATAATTTGAAAAAATTTTTTTACAGAAATAGATCTGATGCGAGCGCCAAATTTGTAAGACGAGCACTGGAGGTGGGTGGTCAGGGCTCGCTGGGAAGGAGGCACGTGGGGAGCTGCCGTCCTCGCGCCCCTCGCCAAAACTTCCCTAGCCCTGCACCATCCCCCTTCGTGCCCCCATGATGCTATACTGATCCCGAGCGCTCCGGCGTGGCTTCCCCGAAATATTTGGGCACGTGATTCCTGGGCTGAGCCTGGATAACCACCCAACCCTGCCTGAGCCAGGGGCAGGCAGCAAGTGCACAGAGGGCAGAGTCTGGCAGCAAGCGCTGCCCGGCTCGGGGGGCTGCGGGCTCAGGCGTTCGGTGCTGTAGCTCCCGCGGGTGCTTGCAGAGGGGTGCTCATTATATAATAGCTGGTAGTTGATTAATATGCTGTGAGTCAGTAACGCCAGGGTATTTTAGCTTTCTCTAGTTGCTATGGCAACGTTATTTTAACAAATAGCTTTTTAATATTTAATTAAAACTCAGCTTTTGGCAAGCTGGAGTAAGAGCTATTACAATTGCTACTACAAAGGGTTAGCAGTGAAGTGTATTTCAGAGCCACGTTTTTTTGGTTGATTCTCCCCCCCCCCCCAGCTGTCAGCTCCCATCCCTCCCCCCCAAAAAAAATCTAAAAAGGAAAAAAAAAAATCACTAATTCATTAGTTATGAGAAATGTATGCTTGTTCCCAAGACACTAAGCAAATGTAATGCAAATCTGCAGTTACTCGTCACAATTGAAGGTTGTCACTTCTTTAATGTATAGTGCCAAGCCAGCTCTGTAAGGACGGAGCAGTATGATAGCGTTTATTAATCGTTGCTTTGTCGCTGGCATTCCTTCTTCTACCTTTGCCTGCCGGATGAGATCATCCCCATTTTGTTTGCTTCATGTTCCCTCTGTGTCAGGTTGGATGCTTTTCCCTCACCAGCTTGTAGAGGAGGCTGGTGCTGTGTCCGGATCAGGCTCTGGACTGGTTCCTAGTCTTTTTTTAGGTAAGCTCCTCTGCTCCCTGATACCAAATGATTCTGCAGCGGAGATAAATGAACAGAGAACTCCGTCTCCAGAGAAAAATAAATATTTAACAGCTCTCTTTGTAAATACCCTTTATTTATAGAACAGTTGCAGGTTCTATCATGCTTGGTAAATGGGGATGCTTTTTATGCAAGAATTCTGCCTTGAGGGACTCAGTGGATACTTAATGTCATCTGTGATATAATAATGAAATAAATGTGTTGCTCTCGTGGGATTCCCTCCCAGCCCCCTTTTTCTGTGATTAACTTCAGTATCACACACTTTGTCTCTGTTCACATTGCATCCCTTAATATTGTACTGAAACCTTACTTGGAAGATAGCACCTTTATTTCCTGAGGGGAGGGCAAGACTGTTGAGTGTTTTGACTCATGCCAAGGGGTCTGAAATTGTATGTACCTCCATTATGTATCATCATGGTGTCTCTCAAGTCCCTGGGATTGACGTGCTTGGCCTCTTGCTCTCCCAGAGGCTGGGATGGTGCTGTTATCCTATCTTATAAATGCAGAAAGGTAGACCTGGAGAGATGGACTAGGATGTGTTTCGCCCCAGCTGCCTATGAGTTAAGCAGTTATTTTGTAGTAGCTGCCTAACCACTTCTGGGATCAATTGAGAGGCTGTGGTGTTTGCAGAGATGCTTCACCCCGCTTTAGGACAGGTGTTTGAGGTGGGTCGCAGGTGTAACCCTCAGAGCTGCCCGTCTCTCCCCAGTCACTCTGAGCTATAAATTAGGTGGGGGAAATTAGGCAAGAGAAGTGCCATCCTGCACGAAAGGTCGTCTATACACATTTAGTAACAGTGTCCCAGGCGGTAGGATGTCCTCACTCGTTATGCTGCTCTGATCTTGTAGTATGGGGTTCCCCTTCCAAAGCAGCACAGCTAATCTCTGTCACACGTTGCTCACTGATGGGTTTCCAGGATTGAACAGCGCAGAGGGAGATGCAAACCCAGTCCCCAGGCATGTAAACTGAGGTGCAAAAGATTTTCCTGAGCTCTTCTAGCAAGCTAGGAAGAGAGCTAAGTCTTTCCTTTCTGTTTGTGCTGGAGGTGTACTGTTGCAACCAAAGTTATAGTGATAGCAAACAGCACAGGTGTGTTAGGTGGTTCTTGAAAGCGTCCTTCTGAGTTGTATTCCATGCTTCTTGGTATGCTAAGTTTCTTTGGTCTCTGTTTAAACCCCTGTGGTAGCTGATGGCAGCCTCAAGGAGTCCAAGGAGCTGTGGTGGGAGCAGGGTCTCTAGGTGGATAGTGATGAGCACAGAGCAGCACATGCTCACAGTCACCTGGGTCAGCTGCTGGCTCCTGAGAGGTCTGGGAAGGAATCCTTTCTATTTCCTACCAGTAAGGAACTGAAACGTACTGCAGAAATCATATTTGTCTGGTTTCATAGCAAATGTGGGTCTCCATGAGGCTTGCAAGGCAGCAGCTGGGATGGGCTTTGCAGAAGGATGGCAGGAGGTCCCGCCGTACTGGAGGGGCAGCGTGGAGGGACAGGCGGTGACTGTTGTGGGGGAAGCTGACAAGCAGATGGATGGAGCTGGCATTGCCGGTGCAGCGGAGGTGGTGAGCGCTGCTACGTTAACGAATGTAATCAGGCAACTGCAGAGGGGCAAGGGGGACTGAGACATTTGAACTGAATACCCTGACCACAGGGAGCCTGCGGAGCCGCTTTCTGGAAGGAGGTGGGGAGGGTTTGGTGATGGTGACTAGCACAAGTAGGGGGCTGAGCAGTGATGCTTTTTGCTGTTACAGAGCGGAGGGTTAAGTAGCTGAAATGGGAACTGTGGTGAGAAGGCAGAGAAATAACATTTCTACCTGGAATTTTCATTCTGCGGCAAAATTTTGAGAAGGATACATAATAAAATGCTGCAGGGTAGTGATCCTGCTTGGCTACATGCTGGGGTATAGGAGAAATGCCCCAGGTTACGGGTGAGAGAGATGTGGCCGATAGCCAAAATACGGGCGGTAAAGCAGATGGGAGGGCAAGGAAGGTCAGGAGCACTGTCATCCCCGCGCGGAGGCAAGCAGCAGGCTGGTGGGGAGGGATGGCCATGCCAGGAGTCTGTGTGGAGCAGACCCAGCTGTGAGCGATTTGGGGAATCCCTGTTGCGTATTGCTCCCAAGTGCCATGGTGGGTGGCAGGTCTAGTTGGTCGGTTCTGCCCTGGAAAACGGTTCCTGAGGAGGGATATCAGGTTAGTCAGGAAGCAGAAAAACGTAGGAGATGAGAGCCTATATTTTTATTTGGGTAGATGTGCACTGGAGTTGTGATTTGCAAGGGGAAATAAAGGTTCCACTGCAAACGCAGATTGGTGTAAAAGAGTTTACCTGCCAGGTCCCCAGCTCAGCCTCAACTACTTGGCCTCTCTGTATGGGTGTAATATGCTATATAGATTTTCAGTTTACAGTAATTGGGGATTGGCATGTCATCTAGAGAGGCATGACATGCCTTCTGGTAGGTCTGACTTTCCCACTCCTGAGGATAAGGGTGGATCCAAGCTGGCAAAAAGCCCTGAGTGGGAACAAAGGGCACATCTCTCCAGAGCAAGTGCTCAGAGATATTGCAATAACAAGGACTCCCCAAAATGAAGCCTGAGGGCCTTTCTTCTTTTTTGTGTGTGTGTGTGTGTTTAGGATTCATGTACGCACCTTATATTGCAAGTTAGTGATCTGTCCCAAATCCCCATGTATGGTCTCTTCCCTTCACTCCCTACACTTAAAGCTAACCCAGGCTTTTCTTGCTTTCCTCTTTGCTGGTCCCAGTTGATTTAAAACACATGCTGCTACTTCCATGTCTGTCTGGTAAGCAAGAGCATGAAGGGAGGGAATAGAAAGTCAGGTGGATTGAAAGGAGAGAGATAGGAAGTGACTAAAATTGCAGTATACTTTCCTGGAGCTTCCTGTCTTCACCTGTCCCAGACCTTTCCTTCACCTTCTGCTACTGTCAGTAGTTTTTGGTAGTGTTATCTTCTCAGTGGATGGTTTCTTGCTAGGGTGTCTGCTGGAAATCAGGGTTGATATTCTGAAAGCAGTACTTGCGAATCTGGTCTCCTAACCTGGCAAATGTAACGGTGGGGTGAGTATCCCAGGCTTTGTATCATGAATAGTTTCACACAGTGCATCTGTGATATTTGAATGGGTAATGTGTGCTTAGTCCTAATTTTGCTGTTGGTGGAGTTAGGGTAGAGCATCACATAGACACTGAGCACTGTAATGGTCTCTGAGTTGTCTCAGTTTTTCACTGTCAACATTAATCATGACTCAGGTATAAACAATCTGGCATGTTTCCTGTCTGCACTTCTCCAAGCACAGTCTTCTGCTTGCACGCCTCAAACCAGACTGTAACTGCATTTGCTGTATTCTTAAATCCAGCCAGGCTTGCTACAGATGAGTCAAACCCCGCAGTGCTTGGGGTGGCTGGGTTTCAGATGCTGCCTTGAATGTGTGTAGGAAGGGCGAGGAGCAAGTGTGGCACTCGGCCTCTACTACAGGAGGAGACTTGAGCTCCAGCAGGATGGGGAATGGTCCTGCATTTATTGTTTCTAGTATTATATTTAAATATATTTTATAATTTTTATATATAATTGTCCTGGTTTCAGCTGAGATAGTTAGTTTTCTTCCTAGTAGCTGGTATAGTGCTGTGTTTTGGATTTAGGATGAAGATAGTGTTGATAACACACTGATGTTTTAGTTGTTGCTAAGTAGTGCTTACACTACGTCAAGGACTTTTCAGCTTCTCATGCTCTACCAACAAAGAAGGCTGGAGATACACAAGAAGCTGTGAGGGGGGCACAGCCAGGACAGCTGGCCAAAGGGATATTCCATACCATATGACATCATGCTCAGCATATAAACCTGGGGGAAAGCTGGCTGGGCATTGATTGGCAGGTGGTGAGCAGTTGCATTGTGCATCATTTGTTTTGCATATTCTTTTATCGTTATTATTTTCCCTTTGTTTTCTGTCCTATGAAACTGTCTTTATCTCAACCCAGGAATCTTACTTCCTTCCCCCCACCCCCACCCCCCCACCCATGTGGTACTTAGTTGCTGACTGGGGTTAAACTGTGACAGTCCTTTTGGTGCACAATGTGGGGCTTGATGGGTTGAGATAATGACAAATCTGACCAGAGCACATTAGAACAAATTTGTTATAAACATTCATTTTATTATTTTGATAGTCACTGGTCACAATGTTGATTAATTTGCTGTCAAAGTTGCTGTGTTTGTTCTCAGAGTTGGGTTATGGAACACCTTACTTGCAGTATGTGTTTCCTGTTGTGCTGTTTATCACCTCTGGGAGCTGGGTCAAGGTTATCATTTTGCTGTATTTTGTCGCACGGGCTTAGGATACGATAAAATGGCTGGTCATGAGACTAATCCGGCATTTGTACTCAGCAGTGACGTCACCTCTGTACTTCAGGAGCCATCTCTCAGAAACTATTAATAATTATACTTTTTACCTTTTCTCCTCGGAAAGGCAATTTATGGGGGAGACACATCCTTCACTTTCCCCTTCTCCTCCAGGGTAGCTACAGTAGCTCTTGAGAATTTTTAATATCCTTGGGATGTTCAAATCAGCATGTTCCTGTTGCTCCTACTCCTGAGTGTGTTTCAGGTCCTTTAAAAAGTGAAACAACTATTTCGGAATACCAAAGATCTACCCCGAGACTGGATAGTTATGAGTGACAGGGTGTGTGGGCAGTATGGGCAAGTAGCTAGGATAGTGGGCACATCTAGTGTTTTGGAACTTCACCCCTGAACAAGTTCAGAATCCTGAAAAACTAGTAAAGTATTTGGAAGAAGTGTGCTGTCACCCTGGCAACTCCAGAGAGACACAGGTCACTGCAACATGCTGGGGCCTGGCCCATGCCTACTGAGCCCTGTTCCACGCTACTCAGTACCCCCAAGGGGAAGAGAAGGTCTCTGGATCTGACAACAAAACAACAGGCGCTGCGGCTACTCCAACCCCAGTGACAGGCACTGCAGCTGAACCAGAGAACTAACCCATGCTGGTATCAGTCACCCCCTATATACTAGAAGAAATCTTGGAAGGAAAAGTCAGCTCACTTAGTAAGGAATGATGAAAAAGGAGGGACGTCACCAGAAGAGGAAGAGTCAGAACTTATAAACGAGAAAATAACCACCCATTTCCTATCCTTGAACAAGCTGTGAGATGTGTGGAAAGGTTTCAGCCGTCGTCCAGGCAAGCACATTGTCACCTGGCTGCTCTGATGCTGGGATAACAGGGCCAGTAGCCTGGAATAGGAGGATAGGGAAGCCGAGCAGCTGGGATCCCTTTCTAGGGAAGGGAGTGTTGACAAAGTGATTGGAAAAGGGGCACAAGCCCTCAGCCTCTGGAGGCGACTCCTGTCCAGTGTGAGAGAAAGGTATCCCTTTCAGGGACAGCTGTCCACCCTGCCCAGTGTCTGAGACCCCTCTCTGTGGGGTTGCTGAGGGTCGAAGAACAACAGGAGCTGACTGCCACCACAACAGTGCACCAGCGGCAATATTGCACCATCGGAGACTTCCTGATTCCCATCTGTGAGCTCATTCATTGACTGGAGAGCCAAGGAGTGACCAGCAAGACTCACCCATCCTTTAACAATCCCATATGGCCAGTGTGGAAATCTAATGGAGTGTGGAGACTAACAGTAGGCTATTGTGGCCTGAATGAAGTCACTCCACCATTGAGTGCTGCTGTGCTGGACATGCTAGAACTGCAATGCAAACTGGAGTCAAAGGCAGCCAAGAGGTATATTGCAACTGATATTGCTAATGCATATTTTTCATTCCCTTTGGCAGTGGGGTGCAGGCCAGAGTTTCCTTTCGCTTTGAGGGGTGTCCAGTACACCTGGAATCAACTGCCCCAGGGGTGGAAACACAGCCCTGCCATTTGCCATGGACTGATTCAGACTGCCCTGGAGCAGGGTGAGGCTCTGAAACACTTGTAATACATTGATGACATCATCGTCTGGGGCGACACAGCAGAAAATGTTTTTGAGAAAAGGAAGAAAATAGTCCAAATCCTTCTGAAGGATGGTTTTGCCATGAAACAAAGTAAGGTCAAGGGACCTGCACAGGACGTCCCGTTTTTAGGAGTCAAATGGGAAGATGGACGTTGTCAGATCCCAATGGATGTGATGGATGTGATTGACTAAGTAACTGCTGTGTCTTCACCAACTAGCAAAACGGAAACGCAAGTTTTTGTTAGGTGTTGTGGGTTTAGGAGAATGCATATTCCAAATTACAGTCTGATCATAAGCCCTCTCTTTCAAGTGACTCGGAAGAATGATTTCAAATGGGGCCCTGAGCAACAACAAGCCTTTGAACAGATTAAACAGGAGATAGTTCATGCGGTAGCCCTTGGGCCAGTCCGGGCAGGACCAGATGTAAAATATGTGCTCTACACCGCAGCCGGGGAGAATGGCCCTGCCTGGAGCCTCTAGCAGAAAGCACCAGGGAGACCCGAGGTCAACTCTTAGGGTTTTGGAGTCAAGAATACAGAGGATCTGAGGCCAGCTATACTCCAGCTAAGAAGGAAATATTGGCAGCATATGAAGGGGTTCAAACTGCTTCAGAAGTGGTTGGTACTGAAGCACAGCTGCTCCTGGCACCCCGACTGCCCATGCTGGGCTGGATGTTTAAGGTCCCCTCTACACATCATGTGACTGGTGCTACATGAACTAAGTGGGTGGCACTGATCACCCAACTGCTTGAATGGAAAACCCCAGTCGCCCAGGAATCTTGGAAGTGGTCATGGACTGGCCAGAAGGCAAAGGCTTTGGAATATCACCAGAGGAGGAGGTCATGTGTGCTGAAGAGGCCCCCCTGTATACAAAACTGCCAGAAAATGAGAAGCAATATGCCCTCTTCACTGATGGGTCCTGTCACCTTGTGGGAAAGCACTGGAGAGGGAAGGCTGCTGTATGGAGTCCTATATGACAAGTCACAGAAACTGCTGAAGGAGAAGGTGACTCGAGCCAGTTTGCAGAGGTAAAGGCCATCCAGCTGGCCTTAGACATCGCTGAACGGGAAAAGTGGCCAGTGCTCTATCTCTATACTGACTCCTGGATGGTGGCAAATGCCCTGTGGGGCTGGCTGCAGCAGTGGAAGCAGAACAACTGGCAGCGCAGAGGCAAACCCATCTGGGCTGTCACATTGTGGCAAGATACTGCTGCCTGGGGAGAGAACCTGGCTGTAAAGGTACGTCATGTGGATGCTCACGTCCCCAAGAGTCGGGCCACTGAAGAACATCGAAACAACCAGCAAGTGGATCAGGCTGCTAAGGTTGAAGTGGCTCAGGTGGATCTGGACTGGCAGCATAAGGGTGAATTTTTTCTAGCTTGGTGGGCCCATGACACCTCAGGCCATCAAGAAAGACATGCACCATGAGATGGGTTCATGATCAAGGAGTGGACTGGAGCATGGACAATAATGCAAAGGTTATCCATGAATGTGAAACGTACGCTGCAGTCAAACAGGCCAAGTGGTTAAAACCTCTGTGGTGTGAAGGATGGTTGCTGAAATATCAATTTGCCAGGCATATCCATATTTATTATATCACGCTCCCACAAACCTGCCAAGGCAAGTGCCATGTGCTTACAATGGTGGAATCAACCACTGGATGGCTGGAAACATATCCCGTGCCCCATGGCACCACCCAGAACACTATCCTGGTCCTGGAAAAACAAGTCCTATGGCGACACGGCACCCCAGAGAGACTTGAGTCAGGCAAAGGTTCCGAAACAACCTTACAGACACACCTGGGCCAGAGAGCGTGGTATTGAGTGAGTGTATCGTATCCCATCATGCACCAGCCTCTGGGAAAATTGCATGATACAGTGAGCTGTTAAAGACTATACTGGGAGCAATGGGTGGTGGGATGTTCAAACACTGGGATACACATTTAGCAAAGGCCACCTGCTTAGTCAACACTAGGGGATCTGCTAATCAAGCTGGCCCTGCCCAGTCAAAACTTTTACGTACGGTAGAAGGGGATAAAGTCCCTGTAGCGCACATCAAAAAAAAAAAAAAAAAAGTACTAGGGAAGACGGTCTGGGTTATTCCTGCCTTGGGCAAAGGAAAACCCATCCATGGGGGTGGGGAGTGAGCAAACAGCTCTGTGGTATTTAGCTGCCTGCCAGGTAAACCATGACAATAATAAATATATATTTAATCATAACTAATGATTAGATAATTATTATGATATACTATATAAATGCAAAGAGGAACTGTAATTTTTTTTAGCCCTTTAGTAAGGTATTCAGTGGATCCCTATCCTGGTGTGACCTTGCTTTCCAGTGGTTTTCTCTTAAATAAAAGAGCCTGCTGAATGGCCACGAACAGGCCATCCCTCTGATACTGGAGGAGTGCAGAGAAGGAGAAGCTTTCTTTTTTGATCTTGCTCTGCCAGTGTCAGTGCAAAATTTTGGAGGATGTCAGTGAGTCAGGATCGGCCCCTCTAAAAATACTCCCAAGGCACTTGGAGAAAGCACTTGTGAGTAGGTGAGAAGCAGCCCATATGTGCCTGCAGGGGAGAAGGGAGCACATCCTTAATAGGTGTTGCTTCATTATAAACATGTTCCTTTTGGTGCATGTTATCAAAAGGAAAGATAGTTCTGCAGCGATAGTGTAACATGTAGTGCTGCCTGTTGCATCATTAAGTTTTGGTCTGTTACTAAGGAAATTGTGCCACTTTTTATAAGTGAAAATCCAAAAGCACCTTACTTTGCTGACTGTGAAAACCTGAAGGGCACATTTTGTGTATGTCATGAGGATCTCTGAGCATATCTTTCCAGCTGAGTCTGGCTGAGTAATTGTGTCATTTGGATGAACTCCTGACTTCGTACATTAGCCTCGCTCTAGCCTTGACTGCTGGAGGTGGCAGTGAAATTGGAGGTATACACTGTATGGTAAAAGTGGTGTAAAGCTGGAAGAGCTTGCCACAGCGTACATCTCCTCCAGGGATCCTGGAGAAAGATTTTGTGCGTAGGAAGCAGGCAGGGCAGGCTGGGTGTTGGGTTTGCATGCCCTGGTGGCTGCCCATGGTGGTGGCACAGGCAGGCACAAGGGGACGGTGGTACACGTCTCCCTTCCCAGTGGAGAATGGCTCCAATGTGTCCTTAAGCCTGAGGCTGACCAGGCAAAAAAAAATCCTGTGCTCAGCCCGAGATGGCCTCAGCAGCATTCTGCAGTCATGGTGTATCTGGTCCACACATGGCTGTGTGCTCAGGGACATGATAAATGGAGAGGAGGGAGGTGCTGACCTCCAAACAGCTGCTGTGGTGGCAGCAGGGAAGGAAAGTGGTTTAGCTGCTCTTGGTTTTGGTAGAGGAGGAGGTGACTCCAAAAGAGCATTTGAATAGCAAAACAAGTAGCAAGGTATTTTGAGGGTTTCATAAGCTAGTTGCAAAAAATCTCACTTATAAGGGTGGGGATTTTCTGGGCTGCAGCTCTGAGCAGCATCCCCAGGTTAGGAGCCCTGTGTAGCACAGCACTTAATGGGCGATGGAGCTGTGTGATCATTCCAGTACATTGATTCGCTTCAGGCTCATGGAGGTTCAGCTCCATACCTGTCTAGGACCTCTATCTGCTCATCCACCTGTGCTCTCCTCACCCAGAGGTGCCAGGTCTGCAGGAGGGGGCTTACTGTGCCACCAGCAGTGGCTGGGGCTTCCTACTTAGCAGATATTAAAAATAAAATTTAAAAAACTAGTAGGTTTAGCTCATGAATTACCCCAGCAAGTCTCAGTCCCTGCTTTGGACTCCTGGCTTCTTCAGCGTGTTGCTTGTCTCCCAGTGAATACGTGGCTGTGTCTATCAGGTTTCTGGCCAGTCATAGATACACGTTGAAACTGCTGCTTCTCCTAAAACCCTCAGTCTATTTACTGTGCTCTGGTAAGTGTCAGTGGGACTGGGCTCAGGTGTCGTGTCCTCTTCCACGCTGCCTGAAACATACGCCTGTAAATTTAGCGGCGGTAACATCAATGTAATGAGCTCTGAGCGATGTATGGTATTGATAGCATGACAGCTGCTGGAAAATTGCAGAGTCCCTTTCCAAGACCACTTCCCAACACTCTGAGTGCTGAGGTGATGCCATACCAACCACCTGCTGGCTATCGAAAACCTCCCTTAAAACATGCTACTTTTGTGCTGCTTTCAAACCCCCAAATTTTATAAGAAGTGATGATTTCAAAATGCATTAGTTCTTGCCCCCTGCAGTGCATGTCTGTGGCCACCTCTGGGCCCAGCATAGTGTCTGCTGAGGCAGAGGCTCCCGGGGTGTGTCGAGCATTACAGTGTGCTCACGTTTTGCGTCATCGCTGCCACTGTCTAGTGCCAGCCCTGTTCTGGGGGAGAAACCACCCTGTTTTATGCAGCCCCATCAGTTCCTATCAATCATCTCACTTTGCTTTACAGGAGGCTCTAGCAGGATTAGTCTTGCTGGCACTATCTGACGCTGCTCTGCTCTTCCTCCAACACTCAGTCCTGAGATCTCAAAAATCGAGGGACAATCCCTGGTGTCACCGCTCAGGAGGCGGTGACATTTGAAAACTTCAAGTAAGTAGCTGTGCTTTAGATAGCACCTAATCTATTTGAGTGAAGGACCCAGACATCCCATTTGCTCTGGCAAGAGTAGCTGGGGCATAACGGAAAGGCCTCAGTGTGTGTCCTGGCATTTCCCTTCGCTCTTCCCACTGGTGGAAGCCTTGGCTGGGATGGCAGTGCAGACCCAGATAACATCATAGCTGGCATATTTGCTGGGGTTTATGTGCCAGTGCTGTGTCAGACACCTATATGAAATGCATAGGACTTCCTTTTCTTTTTTTTTCCCCTCAGGACACTGAAATCCTGGGGGTGCCTTTAAATTGCTTGGAGGCTCAGGTACTGGATACATCTGAAAATTAGTCTGTGGCTGCTGGATTTTATTCCAGACAATTGGAAGCTTGGGGTGGGGGGGCGAGGGCACTTTGTATTCCTGTGAGTGAATTTGGTAGATTTTTTTTTCTTATTTGGTCAAAAGGATGACTGATAGCAGTGTGCATGGATCTAGCCATGCTGGCCTGTGTGTCCTTTCCTGTGTGAGTTACTGGAGGTGACTGGTGTTCCTCTGCTGCTGCTTATGAGAGACCCCCTTCGGCAGAGGCTGGGTCCCAAACTGCTTTGTGCACCTTCAGCACAGCAGCAGTTAACTTGAGGTGAGCTGTATTTCACATGAATTCCAGGAGGGTGGTCCCCTCTTTGCAAAGGTTGATGTCATTCTGGTGGACACCACTTGCTTTTTGCCCTCTGCAGTGTAGAAGCACACTCTTGGCTTTCGTTGGACTGAAGGGATTGAACACAATTTGTCTGATGGCATGAGCTGAAATCTGTTTGGTTTAACCTTAAAACATATTTGCCTTCAAGGGGCTATTGTTAGAGGCAGTAACACTTGGTGTTGCTTGTTGTTTCTGAGCTGCTGATTGTAGAGCATCTAGCTTATTTCTCAAAATTGCTATTTTTGTCATAGTGTAAATGGTTAGTAGAGAGTTTTGGAGAGCATGAGTTGATTCATGGAGACAGCAATATTTAGCACTCCCTCCTCCCCCCCCTCCCCCCCCCCAGCAGTTTATAGCTAATAATCCTCCTGTCTCCCCTTGGAGCAGCGAAATAGTGTGTAAACTTTTTGGGACAGGGACTGGGGCCTGTTTGGATTTGTAGCACTGAAGTTGTGATTGGGAAAAGCTGTCGATCTGGGAAAACCTTCTTGCTATAAAAATCCTGCCTAGTAATCATACAGAGAAACCACTTTCCATGAATAGCTCAAAAATACTGGAGAAGGTATTGGGATTGGGATGTTTCTAGTGCTAACAGTTAAACTGTATCCTGTCTTTCTCAAATTTATGAAAAGCAGTTTTATCTGTCTCGGGACGTTTTCTTTTGTTGTTTAAACTTCCATAATTCTACATGGGAGATCTTAAAATTGGATGAGGACTGTGTGACTAAACTGAGGCATTTCTGAGTTAAGTTGTAAATTGAAGCATAAGAAAATAAAGGTTCTCTTGGCTTTTTGCATTAGTAGGATATATTCGAACCAGTGTGTTGCATGTCATTAAACATATGGTGAATTGCGTCTGACATACATGCCAAAAAGAGTCTTGAGATAATGGGACCAAAATGTTATGCAGTAACAATATTCACATAATGGAGTAATTTCCTAGGATATAATCCTCAGGGAATGTAAAATTAAATTTGAAAATGTATCCCCATTTCTGTCTTGCCCCTTGTAAAGTAAAACCACTGGAAATTGTTAAACTCTTGGTTGTTCTTACAGCAGCTTGTGAATGTTAAAATTCTTGTTGGGTCTCAAGTGCCTTTTTCGTACCTTAACTTCATCTGCCCAAGAGCAAAGTGAATCCATGCACCATCCATCTGCAACATTGCTACACCAGTGCTGCCCGTGGTGGAGATTCCCCATAGAGATATGGAAGTCTTCTGCTTTCTTCTTCAAGTCTTCAGGCCTCCTGAAACAGTTTTGGGTCACACCACTGCTGTGTGTAATGTAGTGGACAGAAAAAGATTCTCTGGGCTTGTTTTGGGTTTATAGGATATACACAGCTAAAAGGCATTGCGTGTAGCTAAGCGTATTGTGTGCAGTTAAGTGTATAGCAAATCAGTGCTGGCACAAATGGTGGTGTTCTCCAGGGATTTTTTGCACCTTAAGAGAAAGTATAATCTAGCCTAATTATGGTAACCTATCCTAAAACTGTGGTAATTAAACGTAAGAGATTGCTAAGGTTGTAGGATAGGGTTTTCTGAAAGCCAGCTTCCAAACCGCTCAGTCTTTCTCTAGTCTGTGTTTTAAACGTTGACTTCAGCTTCTAGATAACCTTCTTTAATTTCCAACGTGTTAGGCAGCTAATTCACTGGGAAATTTTATGGGCTCCAGTCTGTTTACACAGTCGTTATTGAATTAGATTAGAAAAGCACTGTGGAATTTGAAAGAAAAGCAGAATATAAATTTGTGACCTTTCTGGTTTTTGTACTCTTTCAAGGAGGAAGCCTGGAGTATCTTCATCTATGTGTAGATACAAATCACTAGCAAAAATATTGCAAAAAAATGTATTTTATCATTGCTGCCTTGGCCAACGTGCTGAGCCTTCAGAGTTGAGATGGGCATGCCTGTAAGTTGGGCTAAAAATTGGGCAGGAGCAAGGGGACGTTGCAGCTCCTGTGCACTTGGCCTGGAGCCCCTGACCAGGGCCCTGTTCATAGGGGGAAGGTGTCCCTGCGGGGTAGGATTTGGTGGCAGCAAGGCTGGCCTTTTTGCCATTTGAGCTGAATTCAGGAGGACTGTAAAAGGCTGAGGGCAAAGATGTTGCTTATTTATTCTCCTCTTCTCGCCAAGTCCTTGTAGCCCTTTGCTGCTGCCTGTTCCTTTCTCTCCCACTTTCCCTTGTCAGCAACCCAAAAACCATTTGAGGTGCAAACCCAACACCTGCTCTGTTTTCATTGTCTACCTACAAATCACCCTCCTTCCCTTCTTCCCCTCAGGAAAACCCTGCCCTATCATCCATGCACACACACACGCACAAAATAAAGTTATATCTTCACCAGGATAAATGCTGTATTAAAATCACACATGTAACATCAAAACTCTGGTTTAAGCAGGGCAGGTGGAAAATGCCCTGCTGACCTAATGCCCATTAAAAAAATAGATCTGTAGCTGGTGTCAATGGGCTGCTTTCTTCTTTTCCTTTCTTTCCTTTTCTTAACATTTCTGTGCTTTCCCTTCATAAGAACTTCAGTGCTGCGTTAAAGAGATTACAGGTGCTTTTCATCTTTACCTTCCCTCCCTGCCTCGATTTTACTTTTCCAGTAAACCTCAGGGGTTTTTGGTTTGGTTTTTTTTTTTTTTTTAATTTAAAAGCGATTGATTTATAACTCTCCTACCTACTGGGAAAGATTGACCTGCTACTGAGCATCTTCAGACAGCCCTTCTTTTGAGTCACTCGGGACTGGAAGCAAACAGAGGGCTGGTTTCAAAGGTGTTTCTTTCCTGGTCCTATTTACACCCTAAGGGAACAGCGATGGTGTGTGGTGGTTTTGAAATATGTAGTGTGTGTATATGCCTGCATCTTGAAATGGGGTTGTCCAAGGAGGAAAGATTCCACCCCCCACCCTCTTGATTTCTTACCTCAGATCTGAATGAAATTTCATTGCACTTTTTTCCCCCTCTCTCTCATAGCATGCTTTTGGTGGGTTTTTGCTGTGTGATTCTGGGGGTGGTGATGGTGTTTATGCAAACCTCAGGGAGTGCTTTGGCTCCTCTGAAATGTGAGGCATGGATCCCATCCGAAGCCCGTTTCAGGGGGTAAAATAATTTGTGGCTCTTTTCTCACGTCATTGCCCCAAATCTCTCTGTATGTCTGGGGCAGGAGATGCGAGGCAAGCAGTGGTGCTGAGTCACTATGTCAAGAGGTGAACAGAGAAGGATGCCTTTCACATCGCTCTGGTTCACTGCAAGTTCGATGGATCATGGATGGCTGTCCCGTTGTTCAGCATTTGAAGCCCTGAAAAGATATCTTGGGGCAGTCTGGAAAGGATTGGGGGTTTTTTGGGGTTGTGTTGGGTTTTATTTTTTTCCCCAGTTCCTGCCATCTGATACCAACACTAAATTGTTTCGCGTTCAAAGGAGCAAACGTGACATGCCAGGATGGCTGTTCTTCATCCTTTCTAAATGATGAATTGGAGAGCACTGAATTTCCTCAGCTGGGTCTTCTGCTTTTATGCATTCATCTGAAAACACTGACCTCAGCAGTTAGGCTGATTTGTTCCACAAAAGGAGTAAAATCTGTCTATTCTTGTTTTAATTCAGTTTTGAAAGAATAAGATATAGAATTAAAAACAAATGATGAGAAGAAAAAAAAAAAAAAGCCTTTCTTTCCTAGACCTAATATTAAGGCTCCTTTCCTCACTTGCTCATGCAACAGCTAAGACTGAGTCCCACGGACATCGCCCTTGAACTCTTTTATTCACTGCCACCTTTCATCATTAGGAAACAGCTAGAGATGCCACGTTTGAACCTTGGCAAGTGACAAAAGAGACCAGTGAAGATTTAAGGCACCAGCCCTGCTCTGAAGATGAATCAAACATGGGGTGACCCCTCCTGTCTCATCTCTCCCGTCCCTTCTTGCCTGAGGGTGATTTGGATGCAGTTAACTGATGTGAACTGCCAGTATTTGGAGAGGAGGGGTTTGGGAGCCGATTTCAGCAGCCGGATCCAATTTCTCAGCAGTGTTGTATGCAACTGGGCTGGGTTTCATCATATTTGCTTTATTTTAATAAGTGTTACAAGAGGACTGCTCAATGACTGAGTGAGGATTTTCCATGAGAGGCTCTGCAGCCTTTTCACGCTCCCTGGCTGTCTTCCCTCCTCTTGCAGTACCACGCACGGGATAACTTTTGCTTTAGAAATGAACTTTTTCAAAAGGAGAGCAGAGGTCCATGACCTGCATGAGCAGGAAAGGATTTTAAGGGTTTCCTGTTTGTTCTCTGTCCCCTCTGATTTTTACCCTTTAATTTACTGTTGTGAGGCCACAGGAGATACCAGGGGAATTGAGTGCATTGGGTCATATCGGGCCCAATTCCTCCCCAAGCCAGAAGCAGCCCTCCTCCACAAGGACTGCCTCTATCAGGATTATTTCTGAAGGTCACACAGATCAGGAGCTATGTGAACGGTTTGTCTGGTTTCTTCTTCCCGAGCTTCCTTCACCCCCTGAATATTTTGGAGGGAGTGGAGAAAGCAAAAGGCATTGGAGCAGAAGCCAATTGCTTCCACGAGACAAAGAAATTGTGAAGAGAAGAGGAACTTTGGGGAGAAAAGACAAAAGTAATTCCAAGAATACATTTTTTTCCTCTTGGGTTCCTGTTTCAGGTGTGGAACATGCAGTAAGTCTTGATCTAGTTCCCTGAATATCAAAAAAGTCTTGAGAAAGGAGTTGCTTCAAGAAATGTTCATGAGGAAGCATTTCCCTGTCAGAAGGCAGCTGATCTGCTGGAACTGAAGCTCTTCACATAAATGTGTATTTTACCATTCTTTTGTCAGGAAAGATGCCTGAAGCCCAAGCCACATTTGAGAGAGGTGATGGCTGATGAATGCTCCTCTGAGATGTGGTCTCAGGTCTCTGCCATCCCCAACTTTATCCATGGGACTATTGTCTCTCCTCTTTCCCCCCTTATTTGGATTTTGGGATTGGGTGACTTCAAATAATAGCACTAGCTCTTGCTGTGGAACGTGGTTTTTCCTAAACCTCAGAAACTATTGTGCAACTAAACTTTCACATAAAGCCTCAGGAGAAATAACTCTGGAGCGCTCCAGTCTGGGTAATTGTAGTGCTTAAGGCAAAGTCTTGCAGGTGATAAGACAGGGAGGGAATGCTGCTGGGAAGGGGGGACGGGGGGAAATCCTTGGGAGCTAGCTTGTGTGTCAGCTTTCAATCCCAAGTAGTTAGCAAAGGGTTTAACTACATGGCTAGGTTGAAGAATAGCCAAAGACGAGACGTGCCTGGAGGTCCTGGCTCCCAGATGTCCAGGGATGCTGAATTTCTAAAGTATTGTCTAAGGGGGCGGGATGGATGTGGGGGTGGGCAGGCATGTTTTGGAGGAAGACTTGTGGTTGCAGAGAGAAGTTTTTGAGTTGTGTTTAACTGCTGCAGCAGCAATGGCAGGTTGGTCCTAGCAGAATATCAGGTACAACATCCAGCAATGGCTATCAGAGGCAGTGAGGGAGCTTGCGAGCACCCTGCCTGCCTGCCCTCCACACCAGCCAGGCTGCCTGCGGCAGTGGCAAGCCCAGCGTGGTTGTCCTGCTAGTACTGGCAGTGACGCAGGCTTCTGCCTGTCCTCCAAAAGGAGATATTCCTCAGCAAGCACCCTGCTGTTGCATATAGAGACTATCTGAGAGCATGGCCCAGTTGCCTTAATTCCACTCCCTTCTGCTGCAGAGAGCGATTTTTGGGCCTACAAGAGTGTAATTTTCTGTGCTGTTTGGGAAACAAAATATGTTGACTGTGCTTTGCAAAGCAAGCAAGCCAACCAACCTGCAAATGACCAAGCAGCTGGTTAACAGTTGGAGCTAAGACACATTTCAGCAGTGAGGCTGTAGAAGTCTTGCCTTTCCCTGATGTCTTCTGTTCCCCAGGGTAGCAGGATTGCCAGGCTGGAGACAACAGCTGGAGCTTTTCAGGAGGCCCTTTCCCTACCCTCCTTCATCATGCAGCAAAGTCCATGTAGAAAAGCAGGCTCAGTGCTGGTGGGTTGCCATGGAAAGAGCTGCCACATCGCACTGAGTTCATAATGGGGTGTTCGGTGGTTGTTCCTTTATGAGAGAGAAATTTTCACAAACATTATAAAACCAGGAGATGAGCTAAATTAACACGGGCTGGTCACAAAATCAGTGGCTCTTGAAATTATATCACTAAGGAATTTTTTTTCTCCTTCCCTTGGAAGGAGTGTGCATTTGTTTTGGCAAATACTGAATGCTAATGTCACGCTAGATTTTGATGACTGGTTGGTTGGAGACTGTTTTGCAACGCAGAGGAGAAAGGGGGAAGGAGGAGGGTTTGCTGGAGCGGGTGGGAGTGAGCATATGCCCTGGGCATGCTGCTGCAGACCTGGTCCTGGCCGTTTCTGTGCCTCTCATGCTCTGTGGCCCTGGTTTGCAGGGTTATTAATGTACTGTGTCAGAGGAGATTTGAACCTCTTGTAAAGCTTGGCTCTAAGAGCACTTGGGCTTGAGTGGAGGTGATTTCTGAGCCCGTGCCATACAGTTGATCACAAATTTGGGGGCTTTCCTGGCACTAACACTTCATTCCTGAACGTTCTCTCTGGTGGTTATGCTCAGGGCTTTGCAGGATTTCCAGCTCCGTTTGGCTGAGGGGCAGCACAGGCTGCCCAAATGATGGGGATTTTTTCAGAAACAATGAGGCTTAACACTTCTGTACCACCTTCCCTCTGCGGAAGCCCGCACAGTTGTAGGTATGGGTAGAAAGAGCTTAATGCTTTCCTTCCACCTTCCCTTTGGCCTTTCTGGAAAAAAAACAGCAAGAATCCATGAGACCAGCAGAGCTCTGGAATTCATAGCGAGAGGGGGAGGTGGGTTGGAGAGGGAACATGAATCTTATGAAATAAGAGGAAAACTGAACTAATGAGGCTTAGGGGATGTTACAAACTTAAGCTGGGGTCTTGCTTTCCTTCTGGTCACCTAGACAGCAGTGAGAGCGGCCACCTTCTGAGTTGAGTTGTGGTTTTCTGCTTCTACCTTCCTGCTTCATGGTATTGTGTTTTACTCATTGTGGTGTAATCTTTTTGGAGAGTAGCTGTTCCATTATTCAGGGGTTTTTTTGCTTTTGGGGGGATACCAATTATATATAAGAAACTCTTCAAAAATAATTTCTTCAGATACTTTTTAATGGAGCAAAATTGCCCAATAGATTCCTGACATATCAAAAGACAACAAGAAATAATCAATTGACCTCGTGAGAGGCAATGAAGATGCACTCCCTCAGGGACATGTTTCTCGTGTGTATAAAACAGCCTTTGCTTTTTCAAGCGAGACCCCCACCTACTCACCAGAAATGGAGAGGAAACCCAGTTTCAAAAAAAACAAAACAAAACAAAAAAAAACCCTGATTTAGAAAAATACCCTTCAGTGAAAAACTGTTTTAAGGAGCAGTTCTCTTCCTTTTCTGCATTTCTCAAGTATTGCTCAAGCGTTATTGTTACAGTTTGTTCATCTGGACGTGCTATGAAGTAGCCCTGGGGGGGAATCCAGGCGCTAGGGAGACAAAGAGGCCGATGCCTGCGATGACTCTGGCACGGGAGGAGACAGTAGGAGGCAACCGCCATGTGTACTTTGTCATGCTTTAAGGTGTTCTGACGGTAAACGCTTCCACTGGTAAGAAATAAATGAATGGGAGGTTTTTCCAATTCCTTTTTTTGTTTGTTTTCCTTGGCAGTTTATTCTTCAGCATAGTAATAATCTGTCTGGGTGAAACATGGGCCCTCTGCGGTTTGGGAGCAGAAGGGGCATTCCAGGCGGATGCCAAAGCATCCAAGCTTCGGATGGTCCAGATCAAGCTCAGTTTTGGAAGTAGGAACTGGTTTGTTCTGCATCCCTTGACATTTAAAATGAAAAGTGGAAGAAACAAAATGTGTCCTCCTTTGTGGCATGCTTTCTGGCAAAAGTCTGCAAAGGCGTGGATTGTGCTAGTCTGATCATATTTACAAGTGTGTCAATTACTATTATTTTTTAATACATAATTAGGTCTTAAGAAACTTCATTTACTTCCAAAGGTCCTTTTCCCTCCCTTCCACTGCATGTTTCCAAAAGAAGCACTGTTTCTTTTGAACTGGGTTATTAGATAATTTGTGAATGATCCAGTAACAGTCCCCTCTTTGTATCTCCTGGGTGAAATTAAAGTGCAGACACATTTGCATCCCACTCTTTTCCAGCAGCATCATGTTAGGGTGCTCACCCTCTGTCCCCTGCCCGCCATATTGGCATCCTTTCCCAGAGCTCCTGGGTGCTGGCAGCTCGTATCCTGGCTTGGGGACCCCCATTGAAAGGGCCAGCTGAGGGAAAGGTGGGACAGGCAGTGCCTCAGAACTGCTATGCTGAAATAACACAGTTAAGATAATGTTTTTATCACAACACACAGAGGCTGGCAGATTAAACACAGATGGGGAAATGTGGCACAAAGGAATTATGTGCTGTTAGATCAGATCTATCTGCCAAGTTTCTGGCTTCTTGAGGACAAGAATATACCTGGAAGTTGGAGAGCCTTCTATTCAGGTGGTCTTGTAGTACCCATCCAGGTAGCAAAAGTCCTGCAAAGAGACTGAGGGCAGAGCTCCGGCAGTCCCTCAGACCCATCTGTGCTGCAAGTCAGGTTAGAGTTTGCAGGAATTAATCCCCAAAAAAGTAGTGACTGCTCCCCTCTGTCTCCTCCATCCTGTGGTACTTGACATGGGAAGAAAGATTTCATGTCGGGGAGGGGGATGGTGTTTGGTTTGTGGCTTGCAGTCGTCAGGGAGTGTTTCTAACCCAGCTATGGAAACCCAACTCTGTGTGACAAGGGGGAAGGATTGCATTGTGCGCCCAACTTCTGGCATGAACAAAGGTCCTTTGTGGCTGTGCCAAATTCTCCCAACAGCAAAAGTGTTACTGTGCACAGAGGGCAGCGGCTCTGCCCTGTGACAAATCGCAGCAGCAGCAGCGGGTGCTGCAGGGAGGAAGAGGAAGCTCGTTAGGTCCTGTGATCCCCAGGGGCAAAATGCGTGTGTTTGCCATCCCTAATAAGCACCTGTAGGGACACTTAATAAACTGTACACACCTACCTGAAGTCTCGGTGTACTGCGTGGCAAGGCAGGCCTTTTCCCCATAAGCAAGCACAGTTTTGGAAGGTTTCCTAATTCTGTGTGTTTTGGTTTTTGTTTGTTTGTTGTTCAGTTGTCTCTTATGTTGGGGGTGGTTTTTTGTTTTGTTTGGGGGTTTTGTTTTTTGGGGGAGTGAGTTTGTCTGTTTGTTTTGAAGAATTGTATGTATAATCTGTGATTATCCTAAAGAAGATAAATATTTGATTGGGAGCATATTTATTGGATGACAGAAGAAATTAGAACAGTGGTACAGAGTAGGAGTGTGCTACTTGGTGAATAACTTCAGCTCCAAACAACTATTCATTTTGAGCTTCAGATGGTGTAGACATCTGGAACATCAGTGATGCTTCAGCTGGCTTCTAGTTTCTGGTGACAGACAATAGTTGGTGGCTTTTGGTCTTGTATTATATGTCTTAAATGCCCGGTACACTGGGGGAAGTGTTTTGTGACCTGCGGTGAAGGGGATGCGTGCAGATGTTTCAAAAGATCTTGCTGGACTTGCTATTTGTTGTCTCTTTGCCTCTTCTGCTGAACATGTAGTAGGTCTTCTGTCACAGTTTGTAATACCATCCTAAAACAAAGTGGTTTGTATGGGCATGAGGTCTAGGCACTTAGTAAGAGAAGGAGAGATAATTAAATAGGCTTTGAAAACAAAGTGCTCAGATAAAATTTGAAGCCAGTAAGAGGAAAATGACGTGTGGAGGTGATCTAAGTGGGAATTGCAGGAGGTGAAGTGCAGCAGATATAATGAAACAACTTCAGCGGGCACAGCATGTGATTAGGGTGATGGGAAACAGAGTAGCTAAGCATCTTTAGAGGGTCACGTTTTCAGTATTTGACCTCAGAGCTGACCGAGGAACTGATGAAGGGATAATGTGATGCATGCTAGGAATGCTCAGTTTGTATTATCAACAGCAGCAGAAAATATGCCCTTGACTGAAAAAGGTGTGGCTCAACTCTTCCTGGGCCTCCAGAGACAGAGAGAAGAGTGCAAGAATATTGATGGTGCCCACAGACTTTGGATGAGATGTGGTTGTCATGAGAAGGTCTTCATCACATGAGAATGCTCACTACAGTACTAGGTTTTCCCAAAATCTAGGCAAACAAAAAAAAAAAAAGGGAAGGGGAGAGTTTTTTCTTGAACTGTAGCATTGAAGGAAAGGAAGACCAGGAGGAATTGGTGGAGCTTTGCTAGTGATGTGTTTTGCTGCAGCTGCAGAGGAAGGTAACTTTTAGCTTGTGTTAGGACAGAGGGAGGTTTGGCATCGTCAGAAGCAGACGGGCTTCTCTGCTGCGTACGTGCACCTGGCCTGATGAGTGATTTCTGACGGAAGGCAGAGTTCAGACCTTTGATCTTCAGACTTTTGCTTCCTCCCATGAGCCTGCTGGTGAGTGAGAGTTGTGGTGGTTTTGTGACTTCAGTGCTTGTTTGCTGGGACCTAATCTAAGAGTACCAGCTCATTTTGTAGGGGCCGTTAAATATTTTCAACTCAGGAGCCAAGAGGATAACCTGAATTTACTGGAGGATGGAGCAGTAGCCTCTAGCACAGAAAACCTGGATGTGGTTTCCAGCACTGCTGAAGACCTTGGGTAAGGCATGATTTTTTAACTGTCACTACCCCGTCCCTTTTGGTAGCAGCAAGCTATAAATTGACTTGGCCACTTAAGGAAGCCTCAGCCACACTCTCTTCATGCCTTAATTGACCATCTGAGCAATGGGGATAATAGCAGTGCCTTAATTCTCAGGCCTGCAGTGACGGTAGGTGCCTTAACAGCTCTAAAGGCTCCAACTACTGGGCCCAGTGGGATCCTCTGATCACTGTAGGTCATTAACCATCTAAGGCAGACTTCTACATGAAGGGAAAGGACCCAGAAAAGGTACCTGTTTTACATAGTCAGTGGAAGTTACGTCATTGCTTTTAGAGAAGAAAAGCCTCCAGATGTGGAACTACGTTTTTCATGGTCTGATGAAAGGCCACTTTTGAAACAGTCTTTCCTTTAAACAATTAGAGCAGAACAACATTTTGTGTAAAATGTGACAAGATGAGAGTGACTGTTATCTACACCAAGACATTTGCAAAGCCCATTTGCAGAACCAAATCCACTCGTCACCAGGGCCAGAGGGAGACGAGGTCAGGCCGGTGCAAAGCACTGCTTAAGCAAGTCCTACTCCTAGCACCTCATTCTTAACCAGCAGCAGCCGCCTTTCCTGCCTGCCTGGACAGGAGACATGGCCTGCTGATCTTGTACACCCAATTTTTGTCTTAGTCTTAGTTGGGAGAGCAGGCACCAGCTACGGTTGGGGGGAAACTGCATCAGGTTTGAGGACGGAGGTGTATTTTCCTAGCAGTACAGGAATTCCTCTGTATCACAGAGGAAAAGAGATAAAGGTTGGGCAACACACATGCATCACCTGCCAGCAGTTTAAGGTCATTCATCTGAATTTGGCTAGTGAGCGGGGAACCCAACCTGGCCACGGGCACTGGCAGCATGGGTGTCTGCAATGTGCTTCCCCAGGTCGGCAGCGGTACATGCAGAGGGGTCTGTTTGTACCCCCAGGCAGAAACGTGGCATTTTGATGTGGGATGCCTGAGGTTTGCCTCCATAGGGTATTGAACCATGTGAGTCGGGCCAATGGCTGACTGTTCATGTGCTTAAAATTTGAGCTGTCCTGAAGCACCTTTGACATCAGATTTGTTTGATATCTTCTGGCTGAGGTTGGAGGACACTGGGTGTTCGGGTCCTGTAAAAATCCAGCTCGCGGTTTTCAGGGGTGGTTTGGTTTTGAAGGAGGTGTGTTGAAATTCCTGCTTCTGGAAATGTCGAGGTGAATGTTTTCATTGCATCACTGTGCAAGTAGTGTGGTGGGCTCCAAGATGCTATTTTGTCGCCCAAACCTAGCTTTTGGGCTTCCTTCAATAGCATCTGGCACCGTAACTCAAGAGTCTCCATTCAGGAAGTGAATATTTTTAGGCGTTAAAATTGTAAGCCAGACCTAATGTTTTAAAAGGGGAAATTACTGTGTACTGAAGCTTTTCCTAGTGGTGCAAAGGTTCAGACTGCTTAAGAAGTGTTAGTCTGGATGACTTGAAGTGATAGCCATTGAGTTCACTGGAGCATGGATGAGTGGACAAGGAAATGGGGGCAGGAGAGAATAATAGCGGTGTTTGGGGGACACGGTTAAAACTGTCCTGTGGGAGGGAGACATTACACTAGTCTGCTTGAGTGTTTTATCCTCTCATCTGTACTCTTCATTGGGGAATGTGAAGATACGCAGAGAAGCCCTTGGCAGGGAGAGAGGAAAGAGGTATAGTGACTCATTGGCATTGTAAATCACAAACCATCTGCGCTTTTCTAACACATTGTGAATGAGTCAAACAGGGAGGTGTGCAGCTATAGACACATGCAGGTTACTAATGTTTTGTGTTAATTATCGAGCTTCTTTGTCTCTTTTGGGAACTCCATAGACTCCTTCAGTGCTGCTGTCCTGTTGGATGAGGCTGATGCAAGGGATGCTCTCTGAGTCATACAAATAATGATGGCCGGGCATCCCATAAGTCTGCATGTATTGCCTGTCTCATTCAGACCTGACACCCTGGTGACATGGATTTCTTCTCTTTTCTCTTTCCCTCAAATCTAAACTCTTCTGAGAAATGGTCACCAAGTCATCTCCTGGCCTCAGCCCTCGCTTGTCCCCCCCATCAGGTTCTCTGGGCACTTCTCTCTCTGTTTCCTGCTGTGATGTGTGCCACGAGCTGCCTGAGCCAAGGGATGCAGGGCTTTAGGGCTACTTCTTGAGAAATGAAAGGGGTTTTTTTTGAGAAAGCTAGAGCTTATTTCTAGCATGCAGCCATGCAAGAGGGATGACCAGAATGTGCATGTGGCTTTTGTTTTCCCTTTGCACTTCACCTGCAGAAGCATTTGTGAATGCCTTGATGATTTTACTTGAAAAAATTGACACTTAGCTGACTAAAGGCAGGGTACTGTCATTCCCAGAGCAGAAACATTTGCTGAGGGAAACAAGTGGTGTGAGAAGTACTAAAGCAGGAAAACTTCTGCACTGTTCTTTAAGTTTTATAAGCACATGGGAATAAAGAAATCAAATGTCTTGATTCTGTCTTAACTCATATTCTTCCTGCCTTAGAGGCATTTAGTTGTGATAGTGTACCTATAATAACAATAAATCTGAAGCGCGAGAATATATAATAATACATAAAACACATAGTAATAAAATGTATACAGCTGTACCCCATCTAGGGGGCAGTGTCATGGAATGATGGGGGAAGGGGAGCAGATGTTGCTGTTAAGATGTTTGATCTTAACAAATGGGAAACGATTACTTAAAAGTTGCTTAAGCAAAGAGCGCTTCTTTTAACACCCCTCCCTTCCTAGAAAAACTCACTCTTCTAAAGCGTATCTGAAAATAAATTAAGCTGAATATTCAAACAGAATAAACTGGTTTTTTCCTGTGTAAAATCGAAGGTAGATATATCCAGGTTTTACCCATGTAGCTGAAGGTAGTGCCTACAGATGATTTTGGTTTTGTGTCTGTGAGTCTCTTGTCCTCCCACTGCATGGTGCAGGATGAAAACTCCATATGAAGAATTACTTAAATCCAGTGACTTTAATCCAGTCCAATGATGAGGATTCAGTAAGCTGCACAGAAAAATAATTAAACTAATTAGAATGAATGTTTTTATAGTATTTCTATTTCTCTCTTAAGAAATTTGTTTGTCTTTATTTGTCTCTTATGAACATGCAAGTACCCACTCTAGGAGTAAACGCACTGCTGATTAAAGGAGATAATTTTGACAGGGTACATGACTAATCTTTGGAGCTTGCTGCCCCTGGAAGACACCGATGGGGGATGTTGGACAAAGGTTCAGCCCTCCTGGGGTTGTTGAGAACATCTGCTGATGTATCTGGCCGTATCATGCACGGGTGGTTCATATATCTTCTTGCTTGGAAGAGGTCAGTTTATATTTTTCCTTCTGAAAGGGTAGCGCGAGGCCCCAGGAGCACACCCACTAGCACCTTCTGGGTTTGAGCAGGCACAGTCATAGCTGCCACTGGGATTTTGGGTCCCTTTCTGTCCCTGAGCATCTGTGACTCTGGTGGAAGGCACCACCTAAACCATGTGTTCATCAGGACCCTGAAGCAGGTGCCTCTGGCAGAAGCCCATGCTACAAGGAAAATAGATTCTCCTGGACCTCAGATACTGTGTTCAATTTTAGGCCCCTCGGTACAAGGGCACGAGGTTGCTGGAGTGTGTCCAGAGAAGGGCAACAAAGCTGGTGAAGGGTCTGGAGAGCAGGTCTTATGAGGAGTGGCTGAGGGAGCTGGGGTGGTTTAGTCTGGAGAAGAGGAGGCTGAGGGGAGACCTTATTGCTCTCTGGACCCACCTGAAAGAAGGCTGTAGTGAGCTGGGTGTTGCCTATTCTCCCAGGTAACAAGTGACAGGAGAAGAGGAAATGGCCTCAAGCTGCACCAGGGGAGGTTTAGATTGGATATTAGGAAAAATGTCTTTACTGACAGAGTGGTCAGGCACTGGAACAGGCTGCCCAGAGAGGTGGTGGAGTCACCATGCCTGGAGGTGTTCAAAACACATGTAGACATGGCATTTCAGGGAATGGTTTAGGAGGCATGGTAGTGTTGGGTTGACAGTTGGACTCAATCCTAGAGGTCTTTTCCAACCTTAATGATTCTATGATTCAGAAACCAATGGCAGCTGCAGCCCTTGTGTGCCAGTCGTGATTGCCCCATTTTGTGTGCAAGCTGAGGGTTGCCAGCCCTTTTTTTGGAGGAGAAAGCAGTGGCTCAGAAGCAGGGAAACAAACAAGGAAACATGGATTTTGTCCCCACCCCGATGCCCTGGTGCTCTCCCTCCCGCTCATCATTGCCCTGTCTGCTGTGGTGTGTGTCTTCCTGGAGAGGGACCATCTCTGGCTGGACCTGAGATTAAAGCCACTGTCTTGGATGAGACAAGTGACCGTTGCTGCTATATAAATATTGACTCGGGATATGAACCAATCCATAAGGTGATGTTTTTCATCCTGGGTAGGTTATTCTGTTATTTTCCCAAAAAGCAAAAAAGTAAAAATCAGGCCTAATCCAGATTTTAGCAACTAACTTAAGCCTGCATTTAAAAAAGGAAAAAAGTACAAGCCAGTGATTGCAGGGAAATACAGAAAATTCACAGCACAGGATATTCAACTTTCCCTTTTCAGGGAAGGGGTCAGCCACTCACATTCATAAAATGCGCAGCACAGAAAACCTACCATTTTTCCCATGCCTTTGGCTTTGCAGAAGCATGAATGAGAACATTTTAGTCCAAAAGAATAGGGTGTGAGCGGTGTACTCTGAAATATGCCTATTGCATGGTACTGCCTGACACAACCTATTCTGGTATCGCCAGCAGAGGGGTTTTTTTCCAGAACACCTGTGTTTTCCAGAATAAGTTTCTTTATCTCTGTGCAGTCGTCATGTTGCAGCTGAGCTGTTAAAGGCTCTGTAAAGAGGCTGCTTTCACATGGGTTGGCTTAGGTGTGCATTTCTCTAGGGTTTTCTACTCCTGTTGGTGCCTTTTGAAACCCCGTTTCATCCTACCCTCAGCCTATCTCCACCAACAACGCTCATTTTTGTTTTATCTATGTATTTTTACAGAGTCTCTCGGTGGCCGTGCTGTAGGGGTGCAAGGCAGAGGTAGGATGTGTACTGGGTTTGCTTTGCTGCCCCTGTTACAGATGTGTTGACATCCAGTTTCACAGGACGCGTTCCTGGGAGTCAGGAGACCTGGAGGCAGTTTGGTTTACTAATTGCCTTTGAAAGGTGTGATCCTCTGGTCCTTAAAAGAAAGAAAACTTATCAATTGCTGTTTCTCTGTAGACAAAAATTCATGGCCATGGCACCCTGCTACAAACATCATGTGGGGTTTTTTTTTTTCTAATTAGAAATGTCTATACCAACATAGGCGAATTGAAGATGTGTAGCACTTTCAAATTTATTTTTTCACATATCTGCAAAGATTATTGCTGTAACAATCTGTATGCCTGCCCATTAATTGTGTTTTATTCAACTTACAAAGAACTGCAGAAGTGTCGGAGCTCTAGGCTGCTCTGACTTAAATGCTGTTTTAAAAGCTGTGCTCTGTAGTTCACAAAACCTGCCTTTCTTTCTGTGGCTTTCTTTTGCAAATCATTACAGTCCTGATGTATCATGCAGAAATTATTTGCCCCGGTTTGCTTCTGCTTATTCTCCTGCATATAATTAAGCAATGTTTTATCACAGTGGAGAGCAGTGGCATTTTTTGCTGTGCTAGCTGATGTGCTTTTTGATATTACTGTAGCAGCTGCATGCTAAAACCAGTTGTAAGGAAGGAAAAACATCACCCTAGGCATGTTCTTTTTTTGCACCATGAAATGTGTGTCTCACCTCTCATCCTTGGATTTGTAGGAGAATAATAATATTACCGCAACATTAATGAATGCGAGTTCAGCATCTCTGGTAGGGAGCAGGATGATAGCTCTGCTCTGTGCTGCATGTGTTCCTGTTGCTGAAGCCTTCGTGGGTGAAGGTCGTGAGTAGATGGTTGTGGGGGGGTTATGATTCTGTCAAGTAATATAAATTAATTTCTGCTCTCCTCTAAACTCTATAGATATGACTGCTGGGCAGCCACACAGGTTGGAGTCAGGTGTTAAAAGCAGGGATGTTCACAGGGACAAGCACTTTTGAGTCCTGGGGGGAGCCAGGGACCCACAAACTTGGAAGATTACAAGAGGGGGAGGACTGTCATTAAAGCTAGCCAGAAATGAACAGACCCAGTGAGGTCCATCGTGGTGTGGTTGGTGACACGTCCTGGAAGGGGTCATAAATTCTTCAGCTCGGGTATGAATTGGTGGTATCTCCGCTTTAAAAGCAGCCTGCAGTGCTTGCAAGGCAGTGGGCAGCAGGTCCTGGCTGGCATCTGAGGGCAGAGCATGGCATCTGTGTCGAGGTTTGCTGAGATCCCCTTGCTGCGTGATAAAGTGAGATAGTATTCCCCAAAAAAGGAGGGACTGAAAGACTTGTCCGACAAGTCCTTTCTAGTGAGCTCTGGTTGGTCCTGTGCTGTGCACCTCCTGTTAACTCCTGCGGCATCCCCCAGCTGGGGAAGGGGCATGGGAAAGCTGCAAGGAGGAGTTTGTACCTTTGTGGCATTAAACATCATGTTCAGTCATGTGGGAGGTTTTTTGTGGGGTTAGGGTGGTTGCTACTTTTACATTACAAGGGCATAATTTGCTGCTGTTTGTCCTGTGTAGCAGAGGATGCTGTTCATGGAGTCTGGTCTCCTGAGCAGCAAAGCGATAAAATGCTTCCACCCTCTTTAAACATCAGCTGGCCCTTGCAAGTGAACCCCCCTGTATTTCTGTGCTGATCTGCAGCTATCCTCGTGATGGTGGTTTGCCCACTGCTCATTTTCAGATGAGGCCAGGTGCTGGGAGCTTTCTGCTAGCACAGGGCAGAGCAGACGATGCAGTGAGATAAAAAAAATTAGAAATATTTTATTGGCAAATCACACAAGTGTCACTAGTGTGTTTTCTTTGTTTTGTTTTTTACAAAAGTAAGGTATATCTGTGAAAAGTAAAGACCCATTTGCAATGGGTGGGTTCAACCTGTTTCAGCCTCTGTTTTGTTTCTTTCTTCCAGCCAAGGACTGGAAGCAAGATGCAGCATGGAGTAGTGATATTTCTGGTACACTTTTCCATTTCTGCCAAAGTTAAGGTTTTCCCTGCTTTTTAATTTGACATCACTTCAAATTTGGTTGTCTTTGGGCAGCCTTTTTCAGACTCACTCATGTTTTGGGGTATGAGAGAAGGCAGACAGCATTTCACCCTGTCTCTCCATTACCCTACCGCTTCCCCAGACGTGGCTTGTAGGGTTTCGGCCAATGCTTTGTGCAAACCCAACTGCCATGGAAAATTCCTGCTCAGCCACCACCTTGGAGGAGTCCATGTGGGAACAGCACTGCATAAAGAGTTCAATCTCTACCCAAATATTTGCTTTTTGGGGGTGGGGGGGGGGATGGGTGGATATAAAACTAGCTATGTGCACAAGGGAAAGATGGGGAGAGTGAAAATATTTCAATATTCAGCAAGAGAAAGCTTTTTGATATTTTTTTTTCATCCCTTTGATTGAACTGTACAGTTATCTTTTGCTGCTGGAAGGTGGCTTTCCTATACAGGCAAACATTTTCCAGTGCCAGCCAGGCCTAAAAGCATGGTTTATTTTCCCTGTGCAGTCCTCTGCAGTTTCCCCAGTCTGGGGCCAGGCAACCAGGTAGGAAATGTGGCGTTTCCTCAGTTGTGCAGAGTTGCCAAATTAGGTCCTACTTCGTTCTCATGTTGGATGCTCCGCAGCCATTTTAACAGGGATTTGAAAATTAGAGGACTGTGGCTGGGTTATTTTGTTAATTAAACAAATTTCACAAATTAAACAAAACCAGGCTAGGGCCTCACTCGTAACTGCTATGACGTACTTTTTGGGAGATAGGTTTAAAAGAACGTGTTCTTTCTGACCTGTATGCTCCCGTCCTGGATTGCTTTGTTGAAGCAAAGCAAATCGAAAGCTCTTGTTACTGCACACAGGCTCTTTGTGGTTTGTTTTGGACCTCGTTCATGACGGCAGCTGTCTGCTTGGAGCCAAGTGCTGTTGTTTTTTACCTGGTTGCATTTTGCTGTTTTGTGCATCTGCTTATTTAAAAAAAATCAGGTGGAGGGTTTTTGTGTGGGGGTTTTTTTTCTATCCCCTGCTGCATGTAAAGACAAGCAGGAGATGTGGCAGGTGAGCTGGAGGGGTGAGGGCTGCCTTCACTCACCGTGTCCAGGGGGACTGACTGCTTGCGGGGCAGCCACCAGCAGCGCCCCTACACCCCACGCCTGTGGGCACCCCGCAGTGGCAGCAGCCCAAAAAGGAGGTCAGTTGTCCAGGGTCCTGTCCATAATGAAACATAAAGAGTGAACCGAGCTGGCTTTAAGGACAGAGGTTGACCTATCCAAGGTGCAGCCCCATTCACGAGCATCAGATGTGAATTTTGTCCCTCGAAGGGACATGTGCACCATGGACACAGGTCAGACGATGCAGTGTAGCTTAGGTTACCCTCAGGATGTGCTGGTTGCTAAGCTTTGGCTGCTTCTGGGAAGTAACTTCTCTCCCCCTGCCAAAATTTGGGAGTCATCACCAGCTGGAGGACCAGCCCATCTGCAGGTGAAATCCAGAGGTTTGTGGGTCAGGTTTACATTTTTCCTGCCCACTGAACTCCAGCAGAGTGACCATCTGGGAGAGCTGCCTCGCTCCCAAGTCAGAGGAGCTGAAGCAGCACCATTTAGCAGCTTTGTCAGGAACCACATGGTGTATTTAAAGCACTCTGCTGGGGCTTTGACATTCTGGTGACCAGCTCATGTTTGAAAGCTGTGAGATGCTCCTGGTGCTTTCTATGATGTCCTTAGATGAGGTGTGGCAAATGTACGTGGAGCGGCTCCCGGAGGTGTGCATGTCCATCCTCTGTAGCAATTGTGTGTTGATTTATCCCAAATGACATCCTTACCAAAGTCCTGGAGGGGCTGTGGCTTGGAGGTCCCAGTAAACTCTCCTCACTCATGCAAGTGTTGGGTCTCGTTTCCTCCCACTCTTTCAGAGGACAGATTGAAGGGACAAAGATGGTCTCTGGCTAGTAATGATCTTCCCTTGCTTCCCAAAACTGCATGTCTTGGACTGAAACTCATTTGTTTTGTTACAGACCTTCAGAAAGAAACATTTGACTTGGGCTTGATTTCTACAGTGGACAGTGATTCTTGTGTGGCAGAAAAACCTGTTCAGATTGTAGGCTTATGAAAACAGCAGTTAGAAACACAGAAGAACACCATGGAATACAAAATAGAACAGAAGCAACAATCTGTACAGTTTTCTAGTAAAACTGTAGCAGGCAGAATTTTTTGTTCATTCACACATTGGTAACTGATTTGGAGGGACTTTAGCCCTTACTCTGTATCAGAGCATCCTTGCTTGGGGCTGATCCCCATGTCCCCATGAGAGGTGGGAGCTCAGCACAGCAACCCACTGTGGCAGAGAGCTTGCTGAGCTTCCAGAGAACGGGGAGTTAAAAACATTTCGTCTTTTAAGAAACCATTGATTGATTCAAAGTTGTAACCTAGCTGTTTCTCGTTTTCCATTCTTTCTCTCCCATCCCATTCCTTTATCTTTTTTTTCTTAGCTCTTTCTTCCTTGGGGTGGGGGGAGGGCATTCAGTGAAATAAATAAGCCTTGCTCTGTCTTTGATGTCTTTTGATTTTTCTTCCTTTTGCTGATGTTGACATATGAATTTTGCAGAAGGTCATACACCAGAAAAGGAGCAGCCCAGGAACCATGGCTCTGTCCTCATCTCCTCCATCCATTCCCAGGGCACTGCCTTGTGCCTCCCTTCCCTCGTCTATGGAAAATCCATCACAAGCGCAGTGGGATCTGCAGGGTAGGGTGAGGTGACCCAATCACCTTTGCCCCGTTTCCAGCACCAGCCAGGCTTACACAGCCCATTATGCCCCCTTCTCACACCTTTTGGCCCTTTTCGGCCAGATTTGTTACAAGGGAAGAAGCTTCAAAGGTAATTGAATTCTCTGCCAGCACCTTTTGGCCCGTTTCAGCCAGGTTTGTCACAAGGGAAGAAGCTTCAAAGATAATTAATTCTCTGCCAGCATCATTAAGAATGGGTGGCCAGGAAGATGGGCTTTTGGACAGTTGCATGTTTGTCTCTAATTTCTGATCCTGTCAGCAGTGGGACACAGCAAGCCACAGATCACAGCCAAAATACTGTGTGGGAGAATGATTGTGAGGGGAAGTAGAAGAGAATTTTGAAGGAATATGGGGAAATAATAGAGAATATTCAGTGTAATCCAGTTTAAAGGTCAGTCAGCACAAATCTGTAGAAAACCAGGCATCGTTTATTCACTGTTCATCTGCTTGCTTTATTATTAAAAGGGAGGATAAAAGAAAACAGAAGAGATGTTGGCTAAGAGGTGCTAATGCTTTGGGAAATGACAATGTTCGTGATCCCAGGTTAGATGGAAATGGCACTTTGTCATCCTGACCGAGCCAGATGCTTGAGGCAGAGTCCTAAGCCCACAGGCAGCCTTATCCCTGTTCCATGCAGCTGAGCAAAGATGCCCCATTTCCCAAAGAAGTGCCTGGAGCTTAAATGCACCCTTGAAAGTCAACCAGATGCTCCAGTGCTTCACTGAATTGGAGCGAGTGTGTAGGAGCATCCCCGGTCTCTGTCAGGGCTGGGAGGTGCAGAGGTAGTGATGACTATGAACGCAGAGCACCGAGAAGTTATGCTGGCTCATCTGCAACATAGCAAAGAGTGTTTCTGCACAGCATCTCCTCTGCTGTGTGTTTAGTGTTTCACAGCTTGTGTTTTGTGGGAGCCTTACCTGTGAAGGTGCTTTGTGGAGAATTCATGTATGACATGTGCGAAGAATTGCTTCATGCTGGCTTTTGAGTACATGGTGCTGGAAGCTGCCATTGCTACTCTTAGCCCCAGCTGGAGCTGCTTCCTCTGGCAGTATATCATTTTGGGTTTCCATATATACAGGAGTGGTATGATCTGTGACAGGCAGAGTAGCAGAAATACACTCTAGAGACTTGCAAAGTATTCATCAGCTGCAAACAGAACTCAGAAGTTAGCAGCTGCTTTTACAGCTACTATTTCTGGATCTTATGCCAATGCACAAGTGAGAAGAGCAGGTTCAGGGAGAGCACTGAGGTGGTTATAAACTGTCTGCTGATGTGGGATCTGTCCAGATGTAACTGCAGTGGGATTTTATCTTGTTTGATCTTCATGTCTGCTGGGTACTGGATGCAGCTCGTTATTTATGAGTAGTCCAATGGTGATCAAAAGAGACTTCAGGGCCTTGGCATGGTTGATAAGGGAATTCGGAGCACAGGATATTTTTTCCTCTCTCTTTCCAGTTGCAGGCAGCGACTTTGGAAGAAACAGACGGGCCCAGTCTATTAATACATAGCTCCATGGCTGGAGTCACAACCACAATTTTGGGTTTTTTAATAATGGGATGGCCTACATGGCACCAGGCTTGCTGGTACAGATGGGATTCACCTTTCTCCAAGAGGGAAGAGGATCTTTGCTCACAAGCTAGCAGGGCTCATTGACAGGGCTTTAAACTAGACTTGAAGGGGGAGGATGATAATACCAGGCTTGCCCATGATAAGCTGTAGGATGACATGCCAAGGTTAGAGGGACAAGATGCCAGTTAGGGCCCTCAGCCGGATTCTCTGAGACATGCTGGCTACACTGGAGCACACTTGAAGTCTTATGGAGATGAGCCAGGGGCTCCTGAGGTAGTTGGAGCCAACAGGGAAACACCAGTGAAATACCTCAAAGGAATTAAGGGGTGTTCCTCTAAGAAGGTGACATGATTGACAGCCCACCTGAAGTGCCTCTACACCAATGCACGCAGCATGGGCAACGAACAGGAGAGTTGGAAGCCATCGTGCTGCTAGAAAGCTATGACCTAATTGCCATTACTGAAACTTGGTGGGATGAATCCCATGACTGGAGAGCAGCTATCGATGGCTACAGGCTGTTCAGAAGGGACAGGCGAGGAAGGAGGGGTGGAGGTGTTGCCTTCTACATCAAGAAACAGATAGAGTGTGAAGAGCTGTCTCTGAAAAATAGCCACAAGCAGGGTGAAAGCTTATGGGTAAGAATTAGAGACCAAGGCAACAAAGGGAACGTGTGGTTGGTGTCTACTACAGGCCACCCGATCAAGGGGAGCCTACTGACAAAACCTTCTTACTCCAGTTACAGGAGGCTTCGCACTCACAGGCTCTTGTCCTGCTGAGGGACTTCAACCACCCCAACCTCTGCTGGAAAAGTAGCACGGCGAGCTGTAGGCAATCAAGCAGACTTCTGGAATGCATTGAGGAAAACTTCTTAGGCCAGGTAGTAGACAACTTGACCAGAGAAGATGCGATATTGGACCCAACGGTCTATAACACAAGTGAGCTAACCGGTGTCATCCAGACTGGAGGCAGCCTGGGCTGCAGTGATCATGCACTGTTGGAGTCTGCAGTCCTGGGGGACATGGGTCAGGCAAAGAGTAAAGTGAGCACCCTGAATTTTAGGAAAGCAAAATTCCAGCTGTTCAAGGAATTAGACAATAGGACCCCCTGGGAAACTGCCCTCAAGGACAAGGGAGCAGGACAGAACTGGTAGATCTTTGAGGATGCTTTCCATAGGGTGCAAGAGCCCTCAATCTCCAGGTGTAAGAAATCAAGCAAGGAAGGCAAGAGGCTGGCATGGCTGAGTCAAGACCTGCTGGTCAAACTAAAGGACAAGAAGGAATCACACAGGCAGTGGAAGCAGGGACAGGTATCCTGGGAAGAGTATAGGGAAGCTGCCTGGTTGTGTAGGGATGGGGTCAGGAGGGACAAGGCACAGCTGGAGCTGAACTTGGCAAGGGATGTAAAGAATAATAAGAAGGGCTTCTACAGGTATGTCAGCCAGAAGAGGAAGGACAGAGAAAGCATACCCCGGCCCCCATGAGGAAGACTGGAAAAGTGGTAACAATGGATGAGGAGAAGGTTGAGCTATTCAATGACTTTTTTGCCTTAGCCTTCACTGGCAGCCTCTCTTCCCACCCCTCTCGAGTGGGTGGACTGCAAGATGGGGTCTG
Source organism: Phalacrocorax aristotelis (assembly GCF_949628215.1). Classification (NCBI taxonomy): domain Eukaryota; kingdom Metazoa; phylum Chordata; class Aves; order Suliformes; family Phalacrocoracidae; genus Phalacrocorax; species Phalacrocorax aristotelis. The sequence continues at coordinate 155,013,373 of NC_134277.1, forward strand.
TGAGAGCAAGGTCTTTCACATTGTAAGAGAAGATGAGGTTTGTGACCACCTGAGGAACCTGAACATACACAAGTCTGTGGGACCTGAGGAGATACATCCCAGAGTCCTGAGGGAATTGGCTGATGTAGTTGCCAAGCCACTCTCCATGATATTTGAAAAGTCACGGCAGTCAGGTGAGGTCCCTGGGCACTGGAAAAAGGGAAATGACATTGCACCCATTTTTAAAAAGGGTAGAAAGGAGGATCCTGGGAACTACCGACATGTCAGCCTCACCTCTGGGAAGATCATGGAACAGATCCTCCTAGAAGCTATGCTAAGACACATGGAGGATAGGAAGGTGATTTGAGACAGCCTTAAGAGACCCTTGGCTTCACCAAGGGCAAGTCCTGCCCGACCAACCTAATGGCCTTCTCTGATGGAGTGACTGCATCAGTGGACAAGGGAAGAGCTACGGATCTTGTCTCTGTGGACTTCTGTAACGCCTTTGACACAGTGACCCCCAACATCCTTCTCTCTAAACTGGAGAGATGGATTTGATGCATGGACTGTTTGATGGATGAGGAATTGGTTGGATGGTCACATCCAGAGGGTAGTGATCAACAGCAAAATGTCCAGATGGAGACCGGTGGCAAGTGGTGTCCCTCAGGAGTCTATAATTGTATTGTACTGTTTAATATCTTCATCAACGACATGGACAGTGAGATCAAGTGCACCCTCAGCACCTGTTGGAGCAGGTACAGAGGAGGGCCACAGAAATGATCTGAGGGATGGAACACCTCTCCTCTGAGGACAGGCTGAGAGAGTTGGGATTTTTTTAGCCTGGAGAAGAGAAGGTTGCGGGGAGACTTTATTGCAGCCTTTCAGTACTTAAAGGGGGCTTATAAGAAAGATGGGGACAAACTTTTTAGTAGGGCCTGTTGCAATAGGACAAGGGGTGATGGTTTTAAAGTAGACTGGATATAAGGAAGGAATTTTTTACAGTGAGGGTGGTGAAACACTGGCACAGGTTGCCCATAAAAGGTGGTAGATGCCCCACCTCTGGAAACATTCATGGTCAGGTTGGACGGGGCTCTGAGCAACCTGATCTAGTTGAAGATGTCCCTGCTCACTGCAGGGGGATTGGACTAGATGACCTTTAAAGGTCCTTCCAACCCAAACTATTCTATGATTTACAAGTTTCACAATGAGAAAATCCGTGTTTGGTTAGGCATGAGATCACAGAATCACAAAATGGATTGGGTTGTAAAGGACCTTTAAAGATTATCTCATCCAACCCCCCTGACAGGGACGGGGACATCTTTCCTTAGATGTCTAGTTCAGCTTCTCCATTTAATATGCTTCTACAAAAATTGGTGCAGGACTTACCTACTCTGCAAATGCCCATTTTCCATCCTCCTCCAGTCTGTAAATGCTGGTGCCTCCCCCCAACCCATCACAAGGACTCCTTGATTGTAAAAGATTATTTTTCCATCAGGCCTGGAAGTATTACAAATCCAGAGCCCACTTGATTGGGAAGAGTAGCAAGTTGGAGTTAAGCATTTATTAGAAAAGGCATCTTCTCAGATAGGGAATTGACATCAGTTTCTTGTATATTGATGCCAGTTATGGCAATTAAATTCCTCTCCCTCCACCCACCCTGATGAGTGCAGGTAGACTGTAAGACAGCTGGTGTAGTTTTCCTTTGTGGTTGTGCTGACTGATGTCGACTTCAGATCCTTTTAAAAACGTGTTTTATGGAATTCTTACATTTGGGAATGTCCAAGACCACTTCAACATATGAATCATGCTTTAAAATGCATTCTTTTAATTCTGTATCGAGTGAAGCGCATAGATCAGGGCTTGATGGGAATATCAGCAGGGTCACAGGAAGGGACCCTGCCTAAAAGGGATCTAAGGACTTCAGTGACCTTTGCTAGCTACCTCTGTCAATACTGAGTGAAAAGTGGTGTTTTAAGGAAACCTTTGTCCCAGAAAAGTCTTGATAGGTGTCCATAGATTTGCTGCAGTTTCTTTGAACCCACCTCTCATCAAGACACGGACCTTTGAAAATGTTGATTTGCATTAACTCTTCTTTCTGCCTTTACTTTTACAGCCAAGACAGGCCCTATAGCTTTATTTAGAAATCACCCATCATTAGTAACCACAGTCGTTTAGTAGACATATTTACAAGGTAAGTAACAGTGGGAAGTAATTAAGTTTAATATAAATCACACTCAATTTCAAATCTGCAGCCTTCAAAATAATAATTAATAGAAACTGCTGCTTCTATAAAAAGATACAGTATTTATAGCAGTATCTCCTTTCTTTTCCAGCTAAACACATCGAGTCTAGTGGAGATTAAATTCCCCAGTCTGTTCACCCTGTTTGTTTCAAAGCCATTTTCTACCCGTGGCACACTTCACTGCAAATTATCCACTGCTTTTATTCTTTGTGGGAAGATTTTTTTTTTTTACTGTTAGGTTGACAACGGTAGGGAGGAAGAGTTCAGCGTTGTCCAAAATGGCCTTGTAAAGGCACATATCTTCAGCTGTATCTTTTTGCTAAATCTGTGTTTGATAGATCAGTGCCTAATGGCATGTGCTTTGTTTCACAGGTGTCATGCAGCTGACAGTCTGCTGGTGGAGCTGATGGTCACAGCTGGGGCAGAAATTCTTCATTAAACAGAACAAGGAAGGTTGGAGCTATTTGCAAAATCTTCTGAGTTGATCACTCACGCTGTCAAAAAAAGTCACCATTTGGGACGACAGCCTGCTGCCAGCGGTTGCCATGGCTAGCAAAAGAAAGTCAACAACTCCCTGTATGGTGCGAACTTCTGAAGTCATGGAGCAGGAAGGCTCTGAGAGCATAGAGGCTCCTAAAGAGAAGGGGACTGGTGCACCACAGCAGGACTTCAAAAAAAATTGGCCTTCAGAAAGCTCAGTCAAAGACTGCGAAGTGGTTGAGGCAAAGCCCCCAGCTGAAAATCAGTCTAAGAAACCCCAGGGTGGTTATGAGTGTAAATACTGCCCTTATTCAACACAAAACTTAAATGAATTTACAGAGCATGTTGACACTCAGCATCCTAATGTCATTCTCAACCCCCTGTATGTCTGTGCTGAATGCAACTTCACAACCAAGAAATACGATTCTTTATCTGACCACAACACAAAATACCACCCAGGAGAGACTAACTTTAAACTGAAATTAATTAAGCGCAATAATCAGACTGTTTTAGAGCAGTCCATTGAGACCACCGCTAACGATGTCACTGTCACAAGTGGCGGGCTAGAAAATGCAGAGTGTGATGATTCGCTTCATGGGGGAATTAATGCAAGTAAAGCACCAGTGATGAAATTGGGAAAGCCTAAAGGGGAAACCAAGAAGGGTCCCAAAAAACCAGAAGAGGGTGTTATGGACAACCATGTGGATGCCACTCTCCCCCGCATCATAACTGAAGCCACTGAAGCTATTGCTTGTATCAATGGAGACCTCCTTCATGATGTGTTAGCCCATGTTATGCCCTCTGTACAGCTGCCGCCAAATATTAACCTTGTCCCCAAGGTCCCAGTACCTCTGAACAGTACCAAATACAACTCTGCACTGGACACTAATGCAACCATGATCAACTCCTTTAATAAATTTCCTTACCCAACGCAAGCAGAGTTGTCGTGGTTGACAGCAGCGTCAAAACATCCAGAAGAACAAATCCGAATCTGGTTTGCTACGCAACGTTTGAAGCATGGTATAAGTTGGTCTCCTGAAGAAGTGGAGGAGGCAAGGAAGAAGATGTTCAATGGTACTATCCAGGCGGTTCCCCAAACCATTACCGTCCTGCCAGCTCCTTTGACAACTGCAAAAATGCCCCAGCCCATCATCCAGACAGCTTTGCCTTGTCAGATACTGGGCCAGACTGGTCTGGTTTTGACTCCCGTGTCAAATGGTTCAACCGTTTCTTGTTCACCAATTACACTTGCTGTTGCCCCGAACCAGGGGCAAAAGAGGACAATACAGACCTTGTCAAGTGCCCCAGAGGCCAAGCGTCCTCACGTAGTTCAGGTGCCTGAGCTTCCTGCTAAGCTGACCACAGTACCACTGACGCCAGCCAGTGAACGGAAAAAGACAAAGGAGCAGATAGCAGAGCTGAAGGCCAGTTTCATGGCAAGCCAGTTTCCCGATGATGCTGAAGTCTACCGGCTGATAGAGGCAACAGGTCTCTCCAGAAGCGAGATCAAGAAGTGGTTCAGCGACCACAGGTACAGAAGTCAAAGGGGCATTGTCCACATCCCCGGCGATGCTTTAGGGAAAGATCAAATAGCACCTTCAGCTGGTCGACACGGCCGTTCATTTCACCCATACACAGATTTTACTCCCCAGAGATTGAAAGAGAAAACCCAAGAGCAGCTTAAGGCCCTTGAGGAAAGTTTCCTAAGATGTTCTTTTCCTACCCAAGGAGAATTGGACAGGCTACGAGTGGAGACTAAACTGAGTAGGAGGGAGATAGATTCATGGTTCTCTGAGCGGAGGAAGATAAGGGACAGCATGGAGCAAGCTGTCTTGGACTCAATGGGATCATACAGAAAAATTAAAGAACAAGGAACTCCCAACGGTGCAATAAGCCAGGCAGAACTGCTGAGTAGCTCCCAGCTCCCTGGTTCTTTATCTGGGTCCTCCACCACACTTAAGAAAACTCAAGAGCAGATTCACCTACTGAAAAGCACATTTGCAAGGACCCAGTGGCCATCGCCCCAGGAGTATGACCAGTTAGCATCTCAGACTGGGCTCACAAGAACTGAAATAGTTCGCTGGTTCAAGGAAAACCGGTCTTCACTAAGAACAGGGTCGCTTAAATGGATTGACCAGTACCAGCAGCAGTATGTTGTTGATGGTCATAACGAGCAAAGCCAGAAAAAGGGATCAAAACACATTGAGAGTCCAAAGAATGGTAATGAGGTGTCTCGGCAGCATTACCAGGAGCATAAAAAACTGAATGAAGAGAATGGGGGGAAACTAGTGGTGAGAGCAAAAAGAGACTGCGAACCACTGAAAGACTCTTTGTTGGGGAATCAAGCAGAGGGTACGGACAGGTTGGAGTGCAACAGCCACGACGGCCACGGCAGTGAGGAGAACGAGGAGCCCACAGAGGTCAACTGGGTGGAGGTAACAGTGGGTGAGGATGATGCTGCATCAGACTGTACAGACAGCTGGAGTCAAACAGTACCTGAAGGCCAGGCAGAGCTGGCAGACTTTGACTCTGAAAGTATATCTGGAGACAATTCCCACGTATAGACAGGTAATGCTGATGGTGCCTTGTTTCTCTGAGCCTGCCTCTGTCTGGGTGTGCTTCCAGCATCTTGTAGCCCCTCTTCAGTATAAATCCCTGGAGCCCATCCCTGCCGGATCCTTGTGCCCGCTGGATGCCTGAACAAAAGGGAGACCCATCCTGCTTGTAAATTAAAGCAACTGCATGGTAGGGGAGGGGTTACTGCTGTTTGCCTTGTTTCTTGTCTCCTTGTGGGTCAAGGCCTGGATAAGGGAGGTTTTTTTCTTGGGGTTTTTTTTTTTTTGGCAGTAAGTGATTAAACCTTAAACTTCCTGCCTTGAAATGACCTATGTAACCTCTGCAGTACTTGATGTAAAACATACCAGCTGAGCCACGTGAAGAAATAGTAACACTAGTTGCTAATATCCACCTTGCTAACAGATCGTTGATCTCCCATGAATAGAGGCTGTGCCTGTTTTTGCACCTCTGGTCCTTCCTTTGCAGCATCCTGCCCTGCGTAGAATAAAAGGTCACTCGCTGGGGGAAGGGCCCAGGACAGAGATGCTTCTTTATGCAACAGCAAGCCCCCCCCCAAAAAAAAAAAAATTGTGGGGACTGAAGTGGCTCATGCAAATGTGCTCTCTTCCTCTTGCAGGTGAGAACTGTCTCCAGCCTGCTTTGTTCTGCTTGCTCACTCTAGAGGCTTAGGAAATGCCCCAGACTAAGCTGTGTGGGTGTTATAGCAGCTCCTCTTCAAAGGATGTTGAATTTAAAAGCAAGCTTCAGGGCCTTTCTTTAAGGGGGTTTTATACGATCTTTCACAATGTGAAAGGACATGTTATTTGGCGACCTGAAGCCTGTTTCTGACCGCAGTTGCACAGGTATAAATCTGGAGGAAGCCCTGTCAGCATTTCTTGCCTCGCATGTTGAATTGAGTTCACTGGAGCCTGTAACATTTTGTGCTCAATATAACTGAGTCTGCCGCTCCCAAACTGGAGTTTCCTTAAGCTAGAGCTTATGCCACAGAAAGCTCAGCACCCTGCATTAACAGCCACAGTGTGAAACACCTATTTTAGAAAGAGTTAGTAGTTTTCTGATGTCTAATAAGTTTAATATACTCAAGCATTTAAAGAAACAGAATTTTTTTTAAATAATCTTTTTTTAAAAAAAGGAAATATAAAAGCCAGGACCATAGAAGTCCCTTGGCACTTGCAAGGAAGACTCTTATTCTTGCAGCTGGCAGTGCTTGAATTGAACTACTACCTGTTGCAGAGGTGCATTTTTCTTAGCGAGCCCTGCTGGCTAGCTTAGAGCCCTCCACTTTCTCCTTGTAAAATACCTGTCCAAAAGTCTCCTGGACATTTTCTCCGAGTTGAAGAGGGAAGCCCTGCAGTAGTTTTGTTTAGAATTATGAATTGTGTCAGCTAATTTTGAGAAATGTTATCACAGCACCTGTATCATAAAGAATTGTTAAGCTCCAGAGTGCAGTGCAAAGCACTGTCCTGCGTTATGCTTGCAGAAGTTGGTAATTAGGATGTGAGGAGAAGGTGGTGCTACCTGTGTGGCAGAGGCAGAGATTAAAGGAGGAAGGACATGGGAGCATGAGTCGGCGGCACGCTGGGGTGCTGCTGTTGTGCAGCCACGTAAGAAAGGAGAGCCAGGATCTGATCTCCCTTTTAAAATCAAATGCGTGATGAGTAAATGCATTGTGGGATTTTTTTTTTTTTTCAGGGTTGTTATTGCAGATCATTTCCCCCTTCCAGCTATACACATTTGTACTGAGGAGAGGGAGCAGACAAGGGGCTAGGAGAGGGAGTGGGCAGGAGGGGGGTGGGGGTCGCCTGAAACCACTGTTTCTTACAAATCTCTTGTAATGTGAAACCCAGCTCTGCAGCAACCTGCTTCCAGCGGCATAGGTTTGGTGCCTGCGTTTTTGTGCTTGTGAGCAGTGTAGGGTATGTTGGTGTGAACCTCCTGCCTTCGTGCCCTGGCCCAAGTGCTGGCTGTAAAGCTCCAGGGCTGTGGAGGTGCTCGAGTGTTACCAGAGAGGAATTTTATTAAGAACTTTGATCTCAGTTAAACTTTCACTGGGTTATCCTTTTGATGAGGAGCTTTCTGGTGGCTGGTTGTAAAATACACCTATTGAGAAGAGACGCACCGGATCAGGGCTGCTGCTGTGAAGACCATGCATTTTGTCCTCTGCTTTCTGCCTGTTCTCAGCGTGCTGCCTGGGGACTTGACAAAATTCCCAAGTCTGTTTCTCTTTCATTTTCCTTTATTCTCCCTGTAAGTCTCAGCTCAGAAACACAAGTGCCTGCTTTCTAGTGCCTGCATGAAGGCATTGTCACAGGTGTTGTGACACAAAAGCTAGAAGCTTTATACCCCCTGCTGATGGGACCCATGGAAAAATCCCAGCTACTGGCTCCTTTTCCTTCAGGATAAGCTTTCATTCTTATCTTTGTGAAGCTTTTAGCTAGAACTTTGGTGTTAAATTAATAAGGCATTATCTTAGCTGACAGCCAGGGTATAACTCAAAAGCAAAGACTGCAGAAGACCTGATGGAGAGCTTTTTTCTGCCTGCTGTCATACAAAAGTCTGATTTTTTCATAACTTCATACTCCTTGGTACATTAGAGGGGTCATGTCACTGTCCAGGCCACTCATAAAAGGTGGACTGAAGAGCTGATGAGGGGCTGCTTCTCTTGACTCTCACACAGCCCCAGGTATTATGTGAAACTTGCTGCTGAACCCTACATTGAGCAGAAACCTGCTCCTTTGATATTCATGGTGTTGCTATTTTCTCAGCTTGATGTAGGTTAAAGTGAATATTTTTTAGTGGTAGATCTCTGTGCTCCTGTTGTTAGCTGAATTTGTGTAGCTTCTGTAGAACCTGAGCTCTTCCAGACCATCTCGGTCACTCTCTGTTCTGGTGTGTAGCTTTAGGAGTTTCTTAAACTATTAGGGAGTATTTATGTTACAACCTAGACAGGCCTCATGCCTTAGAAGATGGAGTTTTTCAGAACTGTTCTGTGTTCAGCAGATTCTGCTGCCGCTGCAGCTTGTGGGAGTTCCATGAGCGCCTCAGCGAGGGCAGGATTCACACCAGGCTCTGAAATACCATCCCTGGATTAAGAAAAGGCTCTATTACTAAGTCTATATCTGAAGCTTTTGGCAAAATTGGATTTATTCCATGGAGGTCAGGCTTCCTGAACAGGGAGGCTGGGAGACCTGTCCCCAGAGGATACCAGGGCCTTCAAGATGTTGAGTGGCTGCTGTAGGGTGCACTAAAGGCATCGCTGAACATGCTTCAGATGCTGCCTGATGAAGCCTCTTGTAACGAGGCCCAATTGCTCTATCAAGAGAGTGCTTTAACTCCCTTTCCATCAATAGAGATATTCCTGCCTTCCAACAGGACAAGTCAAAATTAGGTCTCTTGTCCTCATTTGCACCAGCCTGACAAACAGAAACCGGTCCTGAATTAAATACAGCAAATGGCAGCTCAGACATGAGAGCAGGACCAGAGCGTGCCAGAACGGTTGGCTGCTACCGCTGGCTTTCTTCACAGCGTTGTCTCCCCATGGGATTTTCCCAAGGTCAGTATTTCCTCAGCCCAGAGCTTTTGGGTTTTTTTCTCTCAGAAGCATACTTTTTTACCCCACCACCACCTTTGCCGTCGTAAACTTTCTTTTTTAGAGCTGTCTCATGACCTCCATTTTAAGCCCAAACCCTGCAAGATATAGGCACCAAAGTCCATGGCTCACAGTGGGAGTGAGGTAGGTGGACACCACAGGAGATGCATGCCCTGGCTTCTAATGGCTGTGACCACTGCTCTTTAGAGATCTGCCAAAGGAAAACCATGCCTGGGAGTTACACAGCAGGAAAAAAAAAAAGTCTGAAGGAAGTCACCCCTTGCTTCTGTTTTATGCATCGTATTAGGTATCAAACGTGGTCTGGGTCCTCTTGGAGCCTCCAACCCCTTTTGCACCCCTGTGGGAGCTGAGATCCCTCACTTGCTGGTGGTCCAGTGCATTCCTCAGTGTCTGAAACTGGTAAAAGTGAACAGCACTGGGGTTTTCCTCCCTTTCTGTCCAAGTTCTCGTTTTTCTTGTGGTTTAGGATTTTATCCATAAAGCTAGCTGTAGTGCCCAGTACTAGCGTTGGGCTCCAAGGCACCATCCTGATGTCAGTGTGGGATTGACCAGTGGTTTTTGCAGAACTCGGGTTACCCTAAAGCATTTCAGGGAGTGAGGCCAAAGTGTGGAGGACTCACCATTTCCCCTGAAACCAGTGAGGTGTTTTGAAGACCCAAACTATAATGCAGTGAAGGACTTCAGAGGGGGAAGCAAACCCAACACAATTTAAATTTTCCAGTGACTTAGGAGGAGCAAGGGGCTGTTTGAGGAAAGGTCACGAGGATGGGGAAGACCTTTGCCTTTGGTGTTGGTGCAAGCCTGTACCCTTTTACTGGGCTCAACTGCATTGCTTTCTGCGTTGCAGATGCCAGGCAGAGCTTGCTGCTTTTGTAGGAAATAACAGACCTGGTAGCAATATTCATGAAAGCTGTGAAATAACAGGTTAGTTCAGGTTTCGGTAAGCATTGCTGCAGGATGGGAGGTGAGGATGGTGCAGGAAGGCCACCTCGTGCTGCTGTGTGCAGCTCCAGCCTGCGTGGGTGCTTGCACTTCTTGCATGTTTACACCTCAATGGAAAAAAACATGCTGAACATAATCCCTGTCATAGAGCCCTTGCTCTGTGCTGGGAACTGGGGATATGTGTAGGTGGGTGAGCATTTGAAGGTTGGTTTTTCTCAGGTTATTTTTTAATCTCTGGTCTATGGTGCAGCCTTTATGTAGGTGCAGGAGCCATAGCAGAGCCGAGGAGCTGCTCTGCGGAGCACAGACACATGCAATTTTTTCCATTGTCTTGCAGTTTGTATAATTATTTTCTAAAGTTATGCAAAAGAAGTATTTAATGAGAGGACTTACCGGGGAAGAAATACCTGAAGTCTTCTTGCCTTTAGCACCATCTGTCCTGCGGTAGCAAAGTGGCTGCCCCCAACCCACATGCACATCGTCTTTGAGCCAGCATGAGGACCTGCCCGAGGTGTATAGTAGTGAGGGATCAGCAGAGTTAAGGCTGGGATGTATGTCTCTGTTAGAAATCTCTAGGGGTTATTAGCTCGGTGTTTTAAACAGCAAAAATCTGGCACCCTACTGCAGCGCCAGGCTGTGATAGGGATAGGCTTCAGGGTGCGGTTAATACAAAATACAGAGGCCGCGTGTGCAGGGATGTAAACTGGACACCGTGTTAGCTGACAGTTTAAATAGTTGTTCATAGTGCCTTCAAAAATAATATGCTGCTTTTATAATTTTTGCAGGGATACTCCTCAGCTGCACTGTCCTGACGTTGAAGGGGAAATGCTGTCTGAAAATAGAAGAAAACTCTATTTTCCTGCCTGGGGTGAGATAGTGTATTGCAACTCCAAGTCTCAAACCGCACTTGCGGAGGCACAGCAAGAAATACTCTCATGGAGCATCATCATGGGATGGTTTATAGTGCCAAAGTCCTACTACTGCATTAAAAAAGAAAAGAAAGAAAGAGAAAAGGGTCCTTGTACATAGGTTTCTCCTTAGCTTCTTTCCCACCCACTTTCCTCCCCAGCCTCTTCCTCTACTGGAGCAGATTTTTACAACGTGGAAATTTTGTTAACTTTTTAATAGGTGCAAGTCATTCTTGCATATAATTCCACTGCAAAATTTGGGGGTTAGTTTGGGGGAGGGAAGCATCTTTTGTGGGGGAGGGAGAGGAGAATTTTTTCTGAAGTGTTTTAAGACAGATTTACAATATTTTGGAGTCTCATTGGTGCAGACCAACATCTGAGCCCAGATCCCCACCCCAGTTTACATTTCAGCCCACTTAAATGCATTACGGGGTTGGGGAGGGTCGTCCTGGAGTGGTTGGGATCTTTTTTTTTCTTGTTGTTTTGACTTTTTTGTTTTGTTTTATGGCCACCTGCTACTGGTTGAAGTATTTAAATCTCAGCTTTTTTGTGCTACTACAAGGCAAGTCTTCTCCAGCTCTTGTACTTCACTTTTCACAAGCCAGTCCTGGCCATGGGTCTCTGAAGATTTGGCTAGAATGCCTTTCCTTTTGGTTTTATTTTTTTTTTTTTAGCACTTTTTGTTTAAACGTGCCGTACAACCCCCAGAGGGGTTGGAGCGAGGAAATTAAGACGCTTCATAATCTGAAATCATTTGTATTTCTTCAGCTGGTAAAACGATGGATGCCGTAACCAACAGTCTGCCCTCCAGCTTTAGATGTTGTAGCGCACAACAGGAATTTCTGATTAATCCTTTCCACTAAATTCTTAGATCAATCCTAGGTTCCTGAGTGCACTTTTTTTCAAATACTGCTAATTTGGATTTGTGCGGGGGTGTCTGTCCACGCACGTGTGAGGAGGAGGAGGAGGGAGGGCGGGAGCGTGGGTGCGTAGGCAAGCAGGTGCAAGAGCCGTCCGGTGCGTTCCTCTGATCAGCTGGGTTCGGGAAACTTACCCACCTTTCAATACGCTGCACAAATACAGTGCTAGGGAGTTTGAATAAATCCAACTTTTCTAACTTGTTGCTCATTTGTTGTAACTCAATAAAACAAAGGCTAAACATTTTGGTAACCTTTTTCTCGTATCTTATTTTTTTTTTAATTTATTTATTTTATTCCCTTTAAAACCTAAACTTGGACCCCACTAGCTCTCTTTGGGGCACAGGAGCTCAGTGTCTTTAGAGCCATGATTAGGGTTTTAATGGGGTTTGCAGTAATCGGCTCGGCAAACACTAACCAGATTAAAATTAACTTGGTGAACTACTGCTGTTTACTTCCCCGGTGCTAGGCAGCTGTTCCCTGTGCCAGGGAGTTGGATAGCGCCTGGGAATGGAGATTTGGGGGCACCTTTATTTTGGTTGCAAGCACAACTCGATGAATGAAACTGTCCCCATGATTACCCATATAGAATTATTTTTATTAGTCATCAGCACAACATTTAAGTGTCGAGGGAAGGTTGCAGTAGGTGGTGTTGAGCGCTCAGTGACTTTCCTTACAATAACATTGCCTGGTTCATCACCAGAAAGAAGTAACAGAATGGGGCAGCACTTGTGCTCACAGTGTTTGCATGTCACGGGCCAAGGGCAAGAGGTGGGGAAGCAACCTTGGCTCCTCTACAGGCAAAGGTAGCCTGAGTATCCACATCCCATCACACGTGGCGCTGTGCAGCGTAGCCCTGCATGCATGGAGGCAGATGCCTGTGCAGTCACATCCGTACTCCCTGCGCAGGTTGTCAAATCGATGGATGTAAGCATCAGGTTGCCAAAAAGAAAATGCCCCTGAGGACGCACCTTCAGGACAAAGTTGTAACTGGAACTAATTGCCACTTCTGGCTCCTTTGCTTACATGAAAGGATGCTAATATTTTAATTGCCCTTGTGCACAGTTCTTAACAGCCACTTGGCGGCTTAATATTCCCATTTGCATCTTTCCTGGCTGATGTGCACGAACGTCTGTGTGTCTGGAGCACTGACCTACTTTGCTTAACCAGCAGTGCTCCCAGGGAGCTCAGCGGGAGGTTTAGGAAGAACAAGACCCACCTGGGTTTTTCTGTATTTGTACAGCCCCAGACACAGTGGGATGAGGGGCCAGGACTGGGGCACTTTAAGATCGCTGCAATTCAAATAAAACAATAGCAGCAGTCCTGGAGTCTGTCATCGCACAGCTACTAAAGCTGAAGCTCTTCCACAGCAAACAAATGGGCTTGCAAAAGACTAGCACGGCCTTTGCCGGCATCGGCAGAATGGCAGCACCAGGTAGGTTTGCACAGGCGTGTTGTGATGGGCTATCAACCCTCCAGACGCCAGGTTTTAGCGGGGAAAGCCGGCGTGGCAGCCCCCCCTTTTTTTTTTAAAGCTTAAAGCAACCCCTGTCCCCACAAAGATTGCTTCAGTGTGCCTGCCGGACCGGGTTCACAAACTGGGCATTGCAAGCAGGCTTTGTTTTTAATTACTACTGCCACAGTGACTGCGTTTCTAGGAGAGCCCAAGCGGCAAGGCACAATCGGGACATTGTTTGTGCGCGGCAGCCATTAGGGACGGCCTTGGCCATGGGGTTTCATTGCACATGGCTGAAAATAGGCACTGAGGTTCCTCCTGCACAGCCTTGCCTCCCCAGTGCAGGAGCCTGGCATTTCCCCCATGGCGCACGGCTGAGCGTGGGGCCATGTGGCCTGCAAAGCCCCTCAGCGAGGGGGTGGCTCGGGACAGCCGTTCCTGGGCAGGGTCCCCAGGACCAGCCGTCCCTGGTGCTCAGGTGTTGATTGCTATCTTTCAAAATGTATTTTAACCTAAGTTTCTTGAACTGTTTTAGTCAGAAGTCTAGGTTACAAACAAACACACACCCCCCACCCCCACACACACTTTTTGCACTTGTGCAACACTTTTTTTTTTTTTTTATGTGGCTTGTAGAAAAATCCATCACTTGGAAGCCATGAATTACTTGATTTAAGTGGCCTCTACTTTCTTAATTTAGTCTGCTTGTATGCTGACAAGAAGGATGGCTTTTTATTACATACACACATTACTTCTGCCTGGTCCGTAAGGTCCTGGGAAGGGTGATGCTCAGAGAATGAGCTGCCATTAGCTCCTTCCTGCAGTCAGAGATCTGGACACTCCAAGCACATAATAACACAGGTACAATTTAGGACAGGTCAGACAGAAGCTACATTAAATATGATCATGGTGAGAGACCACTCAGCATAGAATGAGCATCACATAATGGTTTGAGTCAGAAGGACCCTCAAAGATCATTTCATCCAACCTCACTGCCAAGGGCAGGGACATCTTTCACTAGACCAGATTGCTCAAAACCCCAGCCAACCTCATCTTGGGAAGTTTTGGGGCAAACCTTCAGCATATACAAACTTCTCTGCAGCCTAAAGGATTCCCTTTTCACAGATTTTTTTTAAGCAGAAAAAAAACCCCAAAACAAAAAACTCTTCACATTTTAACCACATCGCTGTAGTGGCACCGCTTCTAACCTGAAATCTCCGGTGTTGACCTTTGGGAATTTCATTTAATGCATTGCTTTGACAGCCAGCAAGCGGTGCAGGGAGGCTGCATCTGCAGGGTGAAGCCCAGAAGTTGCAGGGATCGCTCTCAGAAGGGGTGTCTCCTCACAGGCTGGGGGGAAGTGCTGGGTTATACAAGAAATCTGAGTGATTATGACCATAATTATGTGGTGATAACTTAAAATTCAGAGAAATACACATGTAAAATGCCCACCAAGTAATATTTATGCATTATATTCACCATTACCAGAAATCTAATCACTGAAACTTTCCCTATCATCTTCTTGTAGCCCTCAGATATTATGAGGTAGCAAAAAGCCACATCCTGAAATCTTGTTAGCTTACAGAAGAGGGAAAAAACAATTAATTTTGAAGGCACATAAGGTAACATTGTAGGAAGTCCATTTGGCATCCTGATAGCAAGGAAAGAGTACACAAGTGCTGGAAAGGAACTTTTTTAATCTCCTGAAGAAAAAGAGAGACCTGAGACCCTTTAGATGCGTGAAAGGGAGGACTGCCATACTCCTTTGGGCAGTAACTAATGGAAAGCTGTTATGAATGGGGCCTGTGGCTCTTGAGCATAATTCTGAAAATGTTCATAGTACACCAGGAAAAGGGAATGTATCAACAGTAAGAGAACGTGAGATACACAATGAAGGAATGAAAAAGCAACGTAAAAACCAAGGGAGGGCTTCCCAGGCATTACGCAATTGAACCATATCTCAATCAGATTATTGCAAGCTCTAGCGAGGATGGAGGCAAGAGCTGAGTGACCGGGTAATTGTCAGTACTAATCACACAGCACACATCTTGAGTGCAGTTAGCAAAAGCAGGGTTTTTTTCCATTATTTT
This sequence comes from Phalacrocorax aristotelis, assembly GCF_949628215.1. Taxonomy (NCBI): domain Eukaryota; kingdom Metazoa; phylum Chordata; class Aves; order Suliformes; family Phalacrocoracidae; genus Phalacrocorax; species Phalacrocorax aristotelis. The sequence goes on from NC_134277.1 coordinate 155,028,571, forward strand.
GTTATTTCCATCAGACCTGATGGCTCCAAAGGAAATTCTAATTATATTATAATTCTCATCAAAGCGTACTGTGAAAACCACAGCTCGGGCTGTGCACAGTAAGTGGGACATCTATGAAGCTTCTTCAATACACAAACTCATCCTTGCTCTTTTTTTGCTTTCTTAAGAGTCTATATCATCCCAGTGCAATATACCATGTAAAACTTAACAAGCAGCAATCTTTTAATCTTAAAAAAAAAAAAAAAAAAAAAATCACTGTTTTTACAACACATCTGTGAGATAGTTAAAGGAATAACAGCATTAACCTAAGTTTATGGACAAAGAAACCAAGATGTATGCAGTTATTCACAAGACTGCAGAATAAATGTGCTGAAGGCAAGAGCTGGAGTTCAGCTTGGCCTTGTCTTGACTTCAGCAAGGAAGCTTCATTTTATATTTGCATCAAATCATTGCCCTTTTGTTGGCATTTGTCCTGATTTCAGCTTGGATAGAGTTAATTTTTTTTTTTCCACAGTAGCTGGTATGGGGCTATGCTGTGGATTTAGCACGAGAATAACGTGATACCACACTGATGTTTCAGTTGTGGCTAAGCAGTGTTTATACTAAGTCAAGGACTTTTCACTTCCCATGCTCTGCCAGCGAGGAGGTGCACAAGAAGCTGGGAGGGGGCACAGCCAGGACAGCTGACCCAGACTGGCCAAAGGGATGATCCATACCATGCTCAGTACATAAACTGGGGGTGTTGGCTGGGGGGCAGCGATTGCTGCCTGGGGACTGGCTGGGCATCAGTCAGCGAGTGGTGAGCAGCTGCATCACTTATTTTTTCCCGGGTTTTGTTTCTCTCTCTTTTTGTTATTTTCCTTTTCATTACAATTTTATTATTGTTGTTGTTATAATATTATATTTTATTTCAATTATTAAACTGTTCTTATCTCAACCCGAGTGTTCTCATTTTTAGTCTTCCAGTTCTCTCTCCCATCCCACTGGCTCTGTGGTGCTTAGTTGCCAGCAGAGTTAAACCACAACAGTATTTCTGATTCTTTCACTCAAAACCTTTCCCTTTCCAAGAGGCAAAGACACAGGGGCAGAAATGAGTAAGCCAGGACTGGGACTCCTCAGGGACCTGCATCCCTCATGATCCTGCGAGGACATCCCTCTTCCCCAGCAGCTCTACAGGTAAAGCTTTCACCTTCCTACCTTAATTTCCTCCACCTTTAAGTCTCTCCCTAAACATCTTCCCTCTGTCTCCTATTTCCAGCAACTATCATCATTTTGGGGGCCCCCACAGGAAGTGCCAGGTGCTCCCCCCAGCCCAGCTGGCATTTCTGGCCACCACTGCAGCTGCTCCTTTTTCCCCCCCACAGGGGGAATTTCTCCTCCCTTTAAAGCAGGAGCTCATGGCATGCCCCAGGGTGGTTTATAACACATTAGCATGCATGTGTGACTAAATCCATCTTACTATGAAGAGCATCAGTATCTTCCCAGCTTGAGACTAACAGAGCCATTCAACTTCTTTTGCCTCTCTGAACTGCTCACACACAGTCACTAATACCAAAAGGCATTTTGCCATACTGTACCTAAATGTCGGTATCCAACATATTTTGCTTTTTTGTCACCCCATAACCCCACCAGTCCCTCTCATCTCGACGCTGGGGCCATCAGCTAATGCTAGTGAACAATTATGCAGTTTTTCAGCAAGGTAGAAATACTTGACTTTGCTTCCTGCCTCAATGCACTCCCAAGACATGCATTAAACAGTGGTGGCATGTCATATCACCTGACTGCTAAACCTCTTCATAAAGGGATCTTTCCCAGCACCTATTCATGGTAGCCAGGGTTTCACGCCAGTTCAGGCTTATGTGGCTGCTCTCTGATGCTCTGTTGCCTACAAATCTGCTCCAGGTTCTCCCAAAGCACTTTGGAATATTTACCTTCACTTGGGTCAGCCGTAGCCTAAATCGTTGAGCCCCATCGGTTGCTCCCTCACCTGGAGGGCCGTGTTCCCCCCCATGCTGTCCCCCAAAACTGTCTCCAGGTGAGGGGAGGATGCTGAGCAGGGGAGCTGGCCCTGAAAAGCCAGGGAGGCTCCCTACAACCAGGACTTTAAAACAGCACTAAATTTCATCAGCTGATGTTGTTGTTATTATTTGTGACACATTCAGAGATAGAGAGGTAGGGACTGCCCATGCTAAGAGCAAGGGACACATCTGGAGCAGCTGCAAAAGAAATAGGATGTCAGTAGTTTTGGCACCGTTAGCCCCATTATACAGAGGGAGAGCAGAAGTACCCCAAACTGGGAAGCACAGCTCTAAACCTGTTCTCCAGCCCAAATTCAGCTACCACCAGGCTTCAACCACAGCTGGGCAAAAAGCAGGCAGAGAGCACCCAGGTCAGGGTCAGGGGTCTGTGGGTTTGACCCATTGTCCACAATGCCAGCAGAGCCCAGGTGAAGAGCCCAGAGCCAGGAGCACAAGCCAAGCCCTATCCCCACGTCTGAAGGGCAGCATGCTCTAAGGATCCCTGTTAGGGATTTAAACAAAAGGAATTTTAATCTTTTTTTTTTTTTCTTTTTAATGCCAGCGTTTGAATGTGGGGGGATGGAAATTTTAACATGAAGCCACACGCTGAAGGTCATGAAAAGGCAAGGCAGACATTGTCTTCAGTAATATTAAAAGGAAGACCAACCCTGCTGTGTCAGAGCAAAAAAATGAATACTTTTGATTGGAAAGAAAGTTTCTCCATGCCCGGTTGCGGTGCAGCATTGCACAACAGAGACTGCTGTGGCTGGGAGCAAGGAGAATTAATTACTTTGCTTTTTGAAGCATGGGCTGCTCTACTCCGCTGTGCCAGCTTCAAGAACAATAAGCGCTCACCTAAAGAGCATGGTTTTGTCCTCCAGCACAGGAGTTCTGCTCATCTAAATCACAGGAGGCCACTCAGTTTTTGTTGTTTTCTTCATACTTGGCCTATGCTTGAACCTGGGCAGCACTGCTCTTCTCAGACTCACAGACACCAGTTTTATGCCATCTGAGGGAAGGGCACTGAACGGAGCATCGATGCTGGCCACAAAGCACCGCGTTGCAATTGTGTTCAGCACCATCCCAGGGTGCCGCTACCATCACCGCAGCACAATTACAGGCCCGCAACACAGACAGGGACCTGCCAAACACCAATTTATCTCCAAACCACCTCCTCTCCAGGGATTTTGCTTTCAAGGGCATTTCAGCATCTAAACAAAGATGTACGCCTCTCCCCGAGCAAGCAGGCAGTGGGGTGGTGCCACTGAAGGATGTGTTCAGTGCCTTGTCCTCAGTGGGCAGCAGCAAGTCATGCTGCAGAACAGGCTTACTGATGATATGTTTGGTGTTTCAGGGGGTTGAATTGTTTTCTTGAGTCTCTTACCCCTCCACTTATTCATTTAGAAGGAGATTTTTTTATATATATATATACACACACACACACACACACACACACAAGTGACTTGGGAGCTGAAGTCATACAGGTTGCTGAAGCTTTCCTCCTTTGCTCACAAATAACTTCCAGGTGGCCCTTGGCAGGAGAGAAATGGTTTCCCTCAGTAAAAGCACCACCCACCAATTCAGGATAGCTGCAGATGCTGCCGCACGGACCTTCAACAAGCAAAAATCACACGGTGTTTAAATTTTCACCATAGTGTTGACACCCCTTATGAGAAAAAGCAATTCCCACCCCTCCCAGAGCCACTGTTTGTGGCCATCTGCAGCCTCAGCCTGCCAGAGTCATAACTCCTAGCTCTCCTCCTAATCCCAACTATTTGGCAAAAGCTTATGATTTACCTCAATGGTTGCAGAAGAGCTGGAGGACACAGGAATGGGGCAGTTTTTACATTAACAGCTCCTGCTGGTCTGTTGTTAACAGGCTCTTTCAGCAATACTCAGCAAGCCTCATCCCAGTTCTCCGATGGCAGAGCCAAACTCAATGTCTCCTCAGCACCCTGCATGCTGAAGTTCTTAATTCATTGTCACAGCATTAATTTTTTTTAAAGTGACAAGCATAAGTTAAATATAAGAGCTACTCAGAGCTTATCAGACTTCTCCCATCCATTTCTTGATGTGAGCTAGAACTGTCCTACTTCCCATGACTTGCATAACTGATTTTAATTTGCTACTCCTGAACCACAACCATCAGTATCTAAGCAAGCCAAGAAACAAACTCACAGACAAGATCAGTACTTCTTTCAAATTATGTTCTTCTGGAATTATCACGTGCAGATGGCAGCTTCTTAATTGACACTTACTTACACTTCAACACTAGATCAATGTTTTGAATATAACCCAGACTACCAGCTTCTTAAAAACATCACCATTCAGGTTGCAAGGCAGATGTACAGGGGTGGGGGAAAAAGAAAATTATGCCAATGTCCTATCTGTTGCTGCTGCTATTCAGAAAGAGGGCTTGCAGATCCAGGACACCAACATACTTCTTCCTTCCAACCTTCTTCCCTCCCACCCCTGTGTTCACCAGCTCTTTACTGGGGTTGCAGTACCAGTCAGTGGCTGTTTTCAGGCAAACACATAGCAGAGCTGAAGCCTGACACACAGTGGCATAGTCAGAAATAAAGGCAAGGCTACAAAATTGCCCTCATTTGGGCAACTTACAGTTTACCAATGCTCCCTGCCCAGCAGGAAGCATCTAATAAGTACACTTACCTTTTGCATCTACTTTAGCATAGCTTGCAATTTTAAGATACTCCTCCAAAAGGGGAAAAGATTAAAGCTTTATAGACCAGATAATGAGTGAATTGGGAGTGCTGGCCCTATTGATTTGGCCCACAGGTAATTTTAGCTTCAGTCAAAAAAAGAAAAAAAAAGCAGTGATACAGCAAGGTACCTATCCAGCATGAGCAATCTTAGCACCAAGTTAAAGATCACCAAGTATAAAGGAGATGCCATGTGCTGTCCGGCCCCTTACTCAGGCTGGGGGGAATATGCACAGCCCTGCCCCACTGCTCCAGCCCCTGCTGACATGCTCTTCCAGGGCAGGGTGCTCCTCCCAGGCTCCTCTGCTGCCTGGCCCCTTGTGTTCCACCGAAGCCCCTACAGCGTGAGCAGGAACAGGCCCACCTCCACACATTAAAAACAATCCCATGTGAGTGGGATTTAATTCCCTCTGGCCTTTCAGCTATGGAGACACCACTGCTAAACTGTTCTTAGATAGCCTTCCCCAGGGTCAGGGTGCTGCCTTCATGGTCAGAGGTACAATCGCTTTCCTGCTATTCTTTTCCCTAGATTCCTCCTTCCCACGCTTCCTCTCCTGCCCACGCATCCTCTTCAGGGTGTTTTTTTTCCTTTGAACAATGCAGACAAGAGTCATGATTAATCAGAGTTTTCCATACTCCATTTCTCTTCTCATTGTCCCGTGCCACTTGTCGAGAACCTTATCTTTATTAGCTGGTCTTATCATGACTCGATTACATATTAACAGCAACTCTCCTTACTCAGCAGGATTTCCTCAGGATTGCATCGCTTTTGGCTTCAGAGAGTAGCTCTGTGGAGCGAGTCAGTCCACTAGAGCCAGCCTAGGAAGTTACTGATCTCATTAAAGATGCATGAGGGGCCACAGAAAGACGTAGGATGACTTTGAGGAACTGGCATGAGCAGATTTAGAGGACAAAGCTTTTCTATAGGGAAGCAAATACATTAGCTTACGTTGTTTGTATTGGCATTAGATTATACAGTAATTATTTGGTCCCAGTGAGCTGTGCTCCAATAGCAGCTATAGAGCTATCCGAGATCCTTCAGCACAGGGAATGCATCCAGCTAAAATGTCCCCCTATCCACTTAGCTACTCAACCAAATAATACAGCTGTAGGGCCTATTGTTATCTGTCTGCCTTCAAGAAATTAGACTGATACACTTCTCAGAGATTTACTAGACCTTCAAGTGCAATATCACCACACCATGTACACCTCTGATAGAGGATTTTTCTCCTTCAATGCTTCAATCACCTTGCCCAGGAAGGTTAAATGGCATCGATTTGTATCAGTCGCTCTTGCTTTTTCTTCTTTTCTTAAAAAATACATTACACAGAAGAATTCATTATTTGAAAAGGACAGCGTGATGGGCACAAGAGAGGGGAAAACGCATTGCTGGAGATGAGAAAAGCTGCTGCTTAACAGATGGCTCTGTGAACCCCAAAAATCCATCTCTTGTAACGGCAACTGACCATCCAAGGACTCCACAGCCTGGCGAGACCCCCCCAGTGCCACACAGTCCAGGTAAGAAGCAGAGCTCACCGTTTGGTTAGTGATAGCTTTCCCTCTGCTTGGGAAGAGTGGTATGCCTGCAATGACATGCTGTCACCACGGCCCTTCACACTCCCTTCTGCTCCCAAAAACAGCCCATGCATGTCTTCATGGGGCAGCTCCGAGGAACAGAAACAAAGAGATGGTTTGGAGAATTCATTAGACACTCAGTTAACACTGCTAGCTGCTTTTCTGAAATAGCAGCAGCAGGCTCCAAAAGCACGTATGGCATTTGAGGACGATTACTCTTAGTTATATTCATCAGACCATCTGAGAAAACAGTAGCTGATATCTGGAAAACAGGTGGATGTAAGCAAGGGAAGAGGTATTAAACTGGTTATCACCTACAGGGGAGAAAGAAAAAAAAACCAGAGAGACTGGTAATTTACTGCCTGCATGACAGCCAACAGAAGAGGCAAAAAAAGATTATAAATTGCTATAAAACCAATATCGCTGCTGGGCACATGATTTTAAGTACCAAGACTCAACTTCTGAAAATGGTTTGGAGCTCTTCTTTATATACAATGGCTGTCATGGCAAGCAATGGATGAAGAGCCCCTGTTACAGCCTGCTTAGGCTTTCTAAAGTGAGGATTTACATTTGCTCAATACATTCCAGTTGCTCCCTCACATAAAGAGCAACGCCCCCACCTCGCCTCGCTGGCCTGTCTTTCCTGACAAGCCTGTAGCCATCCATGAGCACATTCCAGTCATGTGAGCTCTCCCATCGTGTCTCTGTGATTGCAATGAGATCATGGCCCTACAACCGCACACAGACCTCTAGTTCCTCCTGTTTATTCCCCACGCTGCGTGAGTTGGTGTACAGGCATTTCAGAAAGGTGCTTGAGCACACAGGTTTCCCCAGAGGGGTGTACGAGGACCCACTACAGCTGTGCAAACCCTTGAGGTGGTTGGTCTCCTGGTTGCCATCGCATGAGGCCACCACGGCATCTTTATCACTTCTCGGGTTGTCCTGTCTTATTCCCCCATTGTGTGTGATGGCATTAGCATTGCCAGTTTGCCCCCCTCCCTCCAAGTTCCTCAGTTTTGTCCCTTTATTTTCAGATTAGGGGCTACCTTCCCCTCCACAGCCTTCAGGAACAGCAGTTTGCATCCCAAGAGACTTCCCTGAAATGCCCTGGCAAAGGCTGTACCCAAGAGGTAACAAACCAGGGCCTCCTCAAAACAATTTGGCCACATCTTCATCCTTGTCTGTCCTATTCTCTTCTGGAGTGCAAACCCACCAGCTCAACACAGCCAGCTAAGGAAGATCATATAGAGAAAGCTGACTGTCACATCATGCCTGGCACTCCTTCCTCTTAACTCAGTTCCCACAGGTGTGCGTGCTAGGTGTGCTGGTCGCCTTGGGGAGCCCCTGCCCCTGGCGATGTGCACCTTGGACTACTAAGGCCAAACCGGACAGGTACAGTTAGAGAAGAGTACAAGTGCAGACTGCGCTTAGGTCTGAATATTGCTAAGACAGAGCTGTAGCATAGAAAAAAAGGAAATATTGCTCTACTGCATGATCCAGAGCACTTCTAATTTCAGCAAAAGTTTCAACACCTGCAAAATTCTTGCTCTCCTGCTCATAGATCCTGTCCGGGATCTTCTAAGAATATAAAGTCCTGCAAGATTTAATCTGTTTTCTGAATTTACAAAAGGGCTGAAAGAAAAATAAAAGCTCTTTATGCCATCAGTTGCATAAAGCTTTGGGATGTTTGAGCTCCTTGATGTTGCCCCAGAATCTCTGCTGTACTTTTCCAACATTAATTGGATTCTTATCTTAAATTATATACCTTGGGGAAGAAGGGTTAGACAGAACAGAGAACAGGAGAACACTAACTTTCCTACACCTTTATATATTAAAAAAATCCAAAAACACTCTAGCATCTGGGCTTTGAATTAGCTTTTAAGAAAATTAATCTGTACGTAAAAGCTCCTAAGTGAAAATACTGAAACATTAACATCAGTTACAGGTAACTCCTTAGCCTGAGCCCCTAAAACAAACAAGGCCAACTCCCAAGGCACACACATTACCTTTTTTTTTTTTCCCTGAAATTGCCTCTCAAGGCTTTCTTCTGTGAAAGGCTTATCCACCAAGTCCAGTTGCGGGTACAAATACTAAACAATGTCTCATCTTGCCCCTCCACCCACTGTGGGATTAAGGATTCAGTAGATGAGGACAGAGACAGGCGTTGCTTTTCTTTGCAGCCTGAGCGGAGATTGCCACTTCTGAGCCCATGTTGGGGAAAAAGCACTTTGAAAAACGCTCTTTGATCAGACACTGAATAGAATTCTTTTTCCCATTCTCAAGTCTGGTTAAAAACCAATTCCTCAGCATCTTTAGATGCCTTCCTGACCAATTTAAAATATTTTTTATTCCAAAAAATCAGTATCTTAGGCTTCTCTGCCTTGTACACATACTGTACTTGCATTAAAAAAAAAAAGCAGCAATGACATAACCTCAGTTGCATTTCTGTCACAACACTCACCCTGCACAGCCTGGGGCTATAAGCACACACCACTGCCCAAGCACCAGGCAACCGAAACAGTTCTGAGTGCACTGATCTGAGACCCTCTCCTACATGTAGGAACCACCCCGTGCAAGAGGGGCACTACATGGACTGCAAGAAGCCAACCGCCCCTCCAGCCCAATCCAAGAGGAAAAGCATACTGTACATGCAGGGACGGGCAACGGGACGACCCTTTCATCTTCTCCCCTCTCATGACTGCAAAATAAACTTTCTACCCAATTGCCTGCTAGAGTTTTTACAGCACCAATGTTGAGCTGTGTCAGCCAACTAAGTCTGAATGAAGGCAAGTGCTACAAAAAGCCATTCCAGTTGGAGTATCATCAAACATCTGAAGTTGGAAGGGACCCATAAGGATCATTGAGTCCAACTCCCTGCTCCTTGCAGGACTACCTAAAACTAAACCATATGACTAATTAAGAGTGTCCTAGTAGGGTACATCACGGTGTTTTGCTTTTAAAACAGGCTGAGGAGTCTGTTAGGGTTAACTATGGCTTACCAAGGCTTTAATTTGAAAGCAAAGGGAAACATTACTGCAAAGAAACTGCCTACATTTAACTAGCTATCTCAAGGAGACCCAACCTTTGTGGTGTGGAGAGATTTACCAGGCAGCTTGGCAAGCCCAAAGGTTGGTGCAGGCAAGCATCCTCACACCTCCGGTTACAATGACAAGTCAATTAAGCCGTTAATACAGGGATCTACCCGCTGGCCTTTAATCCATGGCCAGGCCAGGGAATAAACACACACGTTTCTTTTAAGAAATAAATGTAAACATTCAGATGCAAGCAGACTGCTCACGATGGTTGTGTTTTTAAACACTGCCTCCAGTTGCCATGATCTTTGTCACAGGAGACCTACGGCTGGTGGTTAGCAGTCCAGAGAAACTTGGCCTTAAGACCCAAGTTGAGCTCTAATGGCATTTTGCAAGGGCTTTGTCCTCTGGAGGGAAAAAAGCTAACGAAACAAACAAACAAAAAAAACCAAAACCACCTCTAAGCACCAGAATCAAGGTTTCATCATCACATTTTTTCCCCCAACATCAACAAGAATCTGCAGAGGCCTTACCAGCATCCCACCGTTACAGCTCCTTTTATGTAACTTTTGCTCACAAGTGTTGTAATCACTCCTCCTGGATCATGTTCCAGATGATAAAAGGGTGAGCCCCTGCTGCAAACAGAACTCCTTTCATCACCAAAAAGAGCGCTTGAAAAATATAAGCAGCTGATGCCTTTTTCATCTTTTCAATCCTAGAAAACAGCACATCGTCACCTTTTGATGTAAGTACTTCTGCCTGATATGCACATATTACATGTCTAACTTCATTACTGAAACCACAACAATGGACTCAGTTCTGAGTTTCAAGTCACACTGTTACTATCATCCATGGCAAAATAGGAATCTAGGGACACACAAAAGAAGAAAAGCCATTTACTACTGCAGGCAATGGCAATGCTAAGAACATCTTCACCAAAATCAGCATTCTGCCGTACTACAGCAAGCACAAATTGATCCATCATCCTAAGCCTAGCACAGAACAAGGGAGAATATGAATCATCTTCATTTTATGGATGCAGAACAGGATTACAAAGTCATTAGGTGACTTGTAATATCAGAAGCTTCAGACTGTAAATTAGCATGTATCTCTCCAGCTCACTACCTTAACCACCAAGGCAAAGCAGTCTTCCTCCCTGGTAAGGTACACAGTGATATATAAACACAGAAAGAATCTTACGTTGTATTGCAAACAATATGCTATTCAGCAAATTAAAGCCTCTCAGCTTTCCTAATGTGACAATTAGATGACAGAATGAAGCAACAGGTCCAGTTTCTCATTAAGTCACTGGCAACACCACATTACCAAGTTGTGTTGAGAGAGGAACTGTCGCCAAGACAAAGCGATAGGAATGAAAGACGAAGCGTTTTAAAAGCCTTTGATTTTGTATTCCTGGCTCTTCCGCTGACTCTATGCATCTGGAGCAAAACTGAAAGGCACGCGCTTGCCATGCTGTTCCACCTGGTACATTTAGTACAGACCAAGACTCTCCAGTTCAAGGAGCACAACAAATTCACACAATGCTGAATGTACCAAGTCCGTGATCTTTGGTGCCTCTATGGTAACAAACAGGAAAAGTGCAGTCAGATGAACGATGAGGACCAGAATAGTCATTCAGGATGCTCAGTGTGTCTCCAAATCAGTTGAGATAACAGCCTCAGAAGCAATTCTGGCAGCTGTGAACACCTGGCTGGACAGAGAGGGGGTATTGCAAGAATATCAAACTTACCCCTGGAAAAGTAAGTGATCTCTATCAATCCCACAAACTCTGAGGGTGAGAAGAAGGACACTTCCTACCTCCCAGAGGACAATAAAGAATGAATCATCAAGCATACAAAAATAAAAGCTGTAAAATTATAATAGCCCAGGAAGGACACAGACTGTCAAAACCCATGGTGATAAACAGAGACAAAGAAAATGCCTTTACAATTTTGCAACCAGAGGAGACAAGACTCCCACCCAAAACCAGGTAATTTTCTTGACTACTTTTATCAACAGCAGGAGATGGTGTCACAGTGCAGCTGTCAGACATTCCTGGGAGACACGCAGACCACAAGGCTCATCTTAAGCTGAAATATGATTTAGCAAAACAGAGACAGTAACAGAGATTAAAACTTTAATTTAAAACTTTACCAACAAAAATTGATTACAAAAAGGGAAATTATCTGTACAAAATAAGAAAGGAGGTACTCATTTAATGAAAGACTGCCATTGTCAGTGTATGCTGGTGGACAAACAGTACTTCGGGTCAAGTGACAACTGAGAGAAAAAACCAACTGAGCTCGTAATATGGAATTCTGAAGTGAATTTTGCATAAACCAAAGTAAATTGACTTGAAGCAGCTCAAAAGCTAATCAAGACTAATCAGAAGCCTATTTGCCTTGCAAACCTTTTCCTCTTAATTTATAGAAGGAGGATGCACTAGAAAGCAAGACCCAGCATAGTGCACTGGGCCAGGACAATGACTTTTGCCATTCTTCTGTCCTTCTGTACAAAGTCGCTCTGCGATTTGAGTGTGCCAGGGTTACAGCTGAGTCACAAACTACTGCACCTCTACATACAGTTACGTCCTGGCTCAAAATGAAGACAAATGTTTTTGAGACAGTGATATTGCTATGATGAAAAAGGCCAGCTGCATCATGACTCCCATTAAAATGGTGGTTCTCAGACTTTTCAAGTTGGCATCAAATAACAGCTGTCAGTCAATGACAGATCAGTATTTGCAACACTGCAGTCCTCTTTTCTACCTACCATTTTACACAAAGAAAAACAGCATCTTTAAAACTTACCTGAATATACAAAAATGGCAGGTGATTTCTGAACTCCAAGTTCCTGTAAAATCTAGGCCCACAATACGATCTTTACCAGTTTTCTACAAGCTGGATCAACAAAGTTGAGTTGCAGTGAAGAAATGGACATGCATTTTCAATCAAACCAGCTGAAAACTTCCCAGTCCAACTGCTTATTTTCCACTCAGTTTCACATCACGTAGTATTTACAAGCTTTTAAACCTTCAGAACCCAGGTTTAGTGAAGAATCAAAATAGTAATAAAAATGTTTTGGCCCAGATTCACTTCACCTACTTACAGATACCTGAGATACCTAAGTTGGTGCAGAACAGACTTTGGTGCCCTACCTACCCAGTAAAAAGACAAACGCTAAAAGGAAATTCAGTCTTGATTCTCATCCTAGTGATGGTGCTCTTCTTCCTCCAACTATAAAATGAAAAGGGAGCAACTATATTCCAACTTAGAAGTCTTGGTTAAGCTTAGAGTAATTGCATTCCTAGCTTAAGTGTTGCCGTTTATGTGAACCTAAGCCTTACCTTGCTCACTAGCAGCTCCCACCTAGGGGAGCTGGGGACAGCTACCTTTTAAGAACGCTATGAGACATGCATGAGTCCTCCTTACGTCTGGGAAAACTGAGATAAGTAAGAAGTTTGCTCACATCCATGTGGTGAGCCAGTAACGAGCTAACATTACAGCTTCCTGGATCTTAGCCCTGTGCTCTTCCTCACACCAGGTTCCTGTGGGCAAACTACTGTACAGAATCGTTCCCTTCTCCGTGTCAAAAAGTTTTACCAAAAAAATACAGATACTAATAAACAGTGTACATAATTTCTTATTTGACAATGAAGAGGCCTGTAGTTAGTAAAGCAATCTGCTCTATTGTATCTTGACCCTTGAAAAGTTTATTTCCAGCTTTGATTCTTTGATGTCTTAAAGCTTTTAAGAGAAAGTTGAAGATTCATTAACAAACATAATGCTGCGGTCAGTACCCTTTACATTAACCACAATGACATGTTACATTTTCTAGCTTAAGTAGTATTTGTGCTACCCAATTTTGCCATCAAAATAGAAGCCTTGAAGCCAAGGATTCACAGATCTCAGAAAAAAAACAAACCAGACAACTTCAGTTTAAAGCCTCGAAACATGCCATGAAGAGTTCAGAGATTCCAATTCTGTGAATATCTGTTATTGCCATTTCAAATGAAAGCCCTCTTATCCTTAGTCTTGCCCATCCCGTGCTGTATCAGGCAGGACAAATGCTGCATGGCAAGAAAAAACTCCCCTCAAAATACAGCTTAATAATGGAAGTGAAACATTTGCACTTAGCTTTATGAATGCAGCAGAGATATCACTTAAATAGTGTTTCCAAAGACCCTGGGACTTAAGCACAGCTATGGAAAAAGTCAACTTCCTAAACTTTGGGGTTAGTTTGATCCATCTGCCTCACATTGGATTCTTACCTTACCACTGTCAACAAAGCTTTTAACGTACCAGGAGAGACAGAACACCATCACCTTGTTCCATCACATCATGGAACAAGACAGCATAATGGATGCCTGTTGTGACAGACAGAAAATACTGTACAAAGAAAGCTTTTTTTAATGGCAGAATCAAATTGGACACTACTGGCTAACCTGGAACAAGATCTACGTTTTTCCCTTCTGGAGGTTTTTAATTTTCTCTTGAACCAGAAACATTCATTCTAATCAGTTAAATCCAACAGTACTACAGAGAGCTCAGTTCTTAAGCATGCCCTGCACCAGGAAGGGTCAGTCCTACGTCCAATTAAAACCAGAGTTGCTGTTTTCCAAGGGCAGGAGTTCTTCACTGGTCACCTAGCCGGAAACCTTGGCCCCAGTTGTGTCTTCCACCACCCTGTTGATCTTCTGCAGGTCTTCTCATGCTAGCAGGTGGAACACCAAACCCCGACACTCCTCCTCTTCTATTTGGCAGCCAGCGGTACCTAGAACCAGACAGGAGAGAAGGAGAGAGTTTGAGAAACAGATGTACTTTGGGAGTAAACACCAGACTACTTTTCCATGCACTTCCTTTTAGCTGCTAGACTTTGCAAATAGAACTGGCTTTTCACAGCAGTACTTCATGTAATTCTTTCCAAATCTAAGCCCTCAGCACATTAAGAAATGGGAATTCTGGGGGCCTTCCACATCTGGGATATGGTTAGATACAACAACCCAAAGAGCAGAAAAAAAACCCCAAATGATAAGGGAGTCTCATGGTTGAGAATAAACGCTATGATACTAAATTAAATCCCCTAACTTCTCTCCCCTTTCTTCAGGGAAAAAAAATAAAAAAAATCCAAATCACTTCCAAGCATCTCTCTCTCCAACAGTTACAAAGCTCCTGTTATCACAGCATCGAACCATCTCACTGCTCTCCAAGTAAAAATTCCTGAGGAACTGGGGACCAAAGAAACTACGGAAAACAGGCTCAAGTAACTAGCTTGTCTGAAATCAAAGGTCAAGCAAATCAGAGCTGTAAAACCTTATCATCCAACTTAGGCTACCATCTAAATAGACAGAGTTATCTAAAATACAGCTTCTGTATTTTGCAAGGGATGCCATCGATGCAGAGTCATTTCAGCTCTACAACAGTTACACCAAGCTCCTGCAAATCCCTTGCTCAATTTGATTATGAAAATCTGAGGCCCAGACATAAAACCCAGATTCCTTTCTACAAGAAAAATGATCCTGTAGAGAAAAAGTTCATTATTATATTCAAGATATCTGTAATTCATCACAGCATCTTTTTTCTAACAAAACATTACAGTGCAAAGGCAGAATTTATCCCTCTTTAGAGATGTTTGCAGTACTTCTGTGCCTGCTTCTCAAATATAGAGAAGAATTAAATACACATATGAGGAATCAAGAGAATTACACATAACCAAAAAGACCAACTGATGGCAGTTTCAGAGGTGTTATTACCTTGAAAAATATTTTTAAAACAATATTTTGCCTTCCAATCTTTATGGAAAATTAGGTTTACCAGTAGGGCTTGCAAACACAAAAGCAGAATATAAAGCCTCCCTACTCATTAAAGCTTGTACAGAAAGTATAGCTGTAATTCAGCTTTGCATCTTATAATTAACAATTTATGCTATAAAAAGGCTTAACTGAGTTGCTAACTAAATTTTGGTAGAGAAGGAATATTTACAACCCAAAAGGAAAAGGACAAGGGCAAATGAAGCTACGAACTTTGGCTTCTGATCGTTGTATCTCAATGCCAAAACAAGGGATAGATCGCAAGAAAAAGCACTTCAGAAGCCAAGAGCTGCCATCTCAGTCAAGGTGACTGGCAAAGCAGAATACATATTATTGGCCTGAACAAGTCTGCAGCTGACTCCTGTTATTGTTACACATTGCTGAACTGGTAGCTACCGTAATGATACATGGAAATACAGATAAAAGATCATGTACAGGAGGAAATTTTTTTGATACCGTCTGATAATTTTTAGGTAGTTCTCTTTCCTACAGCTCAATTCACTAGCAGAACTAAGCCTTTTACTCTCACTCTTAAGAGTGGGTAAAGGACACAAGTCATCCATAAGGGTAACAAAGAACTCTTGCATGGGCTATTTACAAGAAACAACTTTTTTATTGACTCAGCAGCAGTCAATATGATAGACTGAAACAGGTTGATCTAGTGAAGCATTTTACACCTTACAATCCCAGCAAATGTGTCTGATGAACAATACAGAAAATTGGACCAATCAGTGAGCTAAAGAATGAAACCAGCTTACAGGAACTGGGGTGTGGACAGAAAATTCCTTCCTCCCAAATCCATCGGATATTTAAACATTAAGAAGAAATACAGGTGTCCAACCAGATTTCCTATCAGCTCATTGATAACTCTGCAAGGCAAAAGAAAAGAATTGTTTCACACACTGTCTTCACTGAAAATAAACGAGTGACCATCTCTGCTAGTTACTACTGTTCACCTGCCACAGGCATTGCTGGGGCCCTGAGCCACAGAAAATTTCCCCTCCCGCAGCATTTTGCAGGCACTACTTTAGAAGGGCCAACCTTTAAGTGCCAACAGATCAACAGGCTGTTCCACCATCCCTTCCAAGCCCTCTCTACAGTCTGCACTGAAAACACAATTAAATACTTGTTTACATCAGGGAATTAGACCGTACAGCTATTAGAGTCTAAAATAATAGTCTGCAGAGCTTGTGAAGTTACCACTGTTTTCACTGGACAACCTGTCTCCTGCTGGACTGAACTGTTTTGTTCCCAATTTTGCAAAAAATGTTACTGAATGCAGGCCCTTGACTATCTTCTGTCATGCATAGAAACAGCAGGTATCTAACAGCAAGCAGTTTTCTCAAGTGGCGGATGAGTCAGTAGGAGGCACAGCCAGGGAATTTGGTTTTGCTGTACTGTCTCCTCCTTTTATAAATCAACCACATAACTTGTTACCATCACTAATTGTGTTACAGCGGCACCAAGAGGCCCCAATGAGAAAGACTCTGCACAGAGGGGTTTTCTGCATCACAGAGTTTAGTCAAAGAAACCCAAGAAAGACCAACGAATTCAGCAGGTGCTAATATGGCACTCTGTGGGCTTGTTACTGCCATTTTCCCTTGTTTCACAAGCTGAAAAAAACATCAGGCTGGGCGAGACTGTGATGGAAAGAAGAAACAGCACTATCACAGTCAAGCTAAATTTGCTTCTAAAACCAGTAGTGACAGTTTGTCATATGGGATGACATCTTTCTTTACTGTGCATTACTCTTTTAGTAAGGAAAAGGCCTAATGCACAGATTTACTAGAAAATATACCAAATTTTTATTACCTTCTCCGCACCTACGTTCTCTAGTTCTCATATGCACATCTCCTCTTTGCTTTTCTTAAATGACCAGCATGTGACACTGAGCATTATCAGCCACATTAGACAGCTTTAAGCCTCTATTTTAATATTGCTTCTAAATTCAGCAATAAGTTCAAGAGCTGTAAAAGCTTTTATAACTTCAAATCAGCCATATAAGTAAATACATACGATCCACCAATGATGTAGTTGAATCCCAGAATAACCCATGGAAGGTAACAGGCCTAAAAGAATGCAATGAGACAGAGAAGTTATAAGTACAAGTTAAGGACATAAACCTGCTCAGCTTCCCACTGCACTAATAAGCATGATTATAATCTCAGTGTTTTAAGCATTACACAAATCCTGATATATTAGCTTAAGCAGATTCTTCTACCTAACAAGGCAGGATACTCCAAACTGAGCAACCACTAACATTTTTAGACAAATCATACTCATTGAAATATTTTAAGTAGATGCATCTTTTGCACCCTATGTTCCACAGCAACCTTATATCTAAACCTAAGTCCTAACATTTCTGATTTTGAAAAAGTCTGGAAACAATGATCAAGAGAGCCTTAATGACAAGCCCTGACAGAAACAGACGAGGTTGCACAGGAAAGGACATTTTTAAATATCAACATTTTGTCACTACAATGTCACTACATTCAGCTGTTATGCAGGTGAATGTAATCAGGAATTGTTTCCTCTTTTCAGACTGATGAATTTCAGTTGTCAGGACATCTTTTCAGTAAAGCCACACTGAGTGACCCTGTATGGAAGACCATGACGAAATTTGTCTTTACTCCATCTCAAGAAGTATATAGCTATGTGAAAGCATGGGACATCTTTAATAAGAGAAAATACTTATGTTTGGCCCCTCACCACCTTTATGTGCATCCTCGGGGCAGAAACCTTTCCAATATCGTGTCTGACATACCTTAAATCTTGTTCCAAACCAAAACGATACAATCATGTCTCTGTTCAGCTGGGCCCACACATAAAGTACTGACATGATGAGTGGAATCATCAGCAACTGCAATGTTTAAAAAAAAAGCCAGATGTTACCATCACATTCACAAAAGTCCAGGAAACTTAAACAGGCAGCAGGAGCTATAAGCTTCAAATATGGCTTGTAAGCATGATACATCAGCAAAATCTGTAAAGATTGCCCCAGAACCCTTGCCATCATGTGTCATGGATCTGTTCAAAAGCTATCGAGAAAGCTAAGCAAGAGAACCTACTTGATCATTCTCTTTTGCTAGGCCATGCCAAAGCAAAGGGCTCCAACTTGCACCAAGTGAAAGAACAGCCGTGGCAAACTCCTTTGCTCCCAGCTACTTGGTAGCACACCTACAGCAGCATCAGCAACATATCTGTGCCACAATCATTTCAATTCACAACCCAAGGCACTAACCTAAACACACTCATCTGGGGCCAAGCTAGTACAGCAGATGAAGTGTTACTCTGTCAAATTGCCAGCTGTATCCCCATGGAGCACCACAGAGGGAAGGTGCACCAGTAAATCACCGTTTCAGAGTACTGCAGTCAGCCTTGGCCAAGCCATCTTGGTAGAGCTCAGAGTTAACCTGTGCTCCAAGCCAGGAGATGAGGCTGTTTCAAATACCTCCTTACTGTGGCTGTATATTAGCTGACTGGGCTGTTTCTAGTGAAACAAATATAAAGCACTATTTTAGCCATCTGCTGACTTCTAAACTGAAGACAGACTGTGCCAGCAACATTTCCATGAACTGGTTTAATGCTACAAACTAGCTTGTGTGTTTGGAAGAGAGGTCAAAACTCATCCCTTCAGGGGTGCTACTGTTTAACAGGTTCCACCTTAAAGCTGGCACACCAGCATCAGCCCAGCTTCCCCCACCCCTACAGTACACCAGCAGTCTGACTTGTCACACAAGCAACCTAGTGTCTTTATTAAAACTGGTTTTATTCTACTGGAAAAACAAAGTAATATCTAATTTCTGAAAGTATTTGACATGGGAATAGAAGCCCAGCTATCCTGCTTTATCTTCTCACTTTCAAGCAAGCCACTCAACACAAGCAAAAAACCCTTACTTCTAAGAAAAACATATTTGTACATCAAACAACCAGTTCTTTTTTAAGCAACACTTTGTATGCAGATATAAAGCCATTCTAAGTGCCTTTTTAAAAAGACACAAATCAACACAATCAGACTAAAATTCATACAGTGTATGGGTGACTTCAGCATGCTTTTGAATAATTCTGCAGCATCTTCCCCACAGCAAAAAAAAGTTTAAGTGTGAAGTTATAGACAACCCTTAACAGAACTCAGTCCTTGCTGCAGATGCATGATCGCTACTTTTGTCTACCAGGGCAGCCTGGTAAGTGATCTAATAAATGCTAAGATAATATTGTACAGAGTAGTAGAGATATCGGTGCAGGGTTTGGGTGACAGGGACAGAATAAGATGACAGCAGAGGCAGGCTGAAGACATGCAGTTATCTGATACTCCATTGTGTCCATGAAGCACTCCCTCATTTCCCCGCTTCATGTGTGGGTGACTAAGAACTACCTCACTGAAACTGGTTCTTCAGACCACTATCTAAATCATTCTTATGAGGATTTTGAACTTCACAGTTCTGATCTGAATCTGCAGCTGTATTTTTCACAAAAAGATCTTCTATTGACAAGTAAAAGGCACACTGAATTTGAGAAGACTAATGAACCCAAGAATCATTTTTAGATTAAAAAAGTAAGAATGCAGATCCACATTCATTAGAGGAAACAGTGCATAGGTGACACCTTGTGTCCATTTTAGTACCCCTTGACTCCCTAACTAGGAGCGGCAGAATCAGATACAGGCTTGTGACATAGCTGAGGCTTACCCAAACTAGAAAACTAACAATACACACACAGCAGTCCATCCTGATATAAAGTAAACCAGCCTAGCTTAAGTACGTTCTGCAGTTATGCTGATAATGCTCTCTATAAAGTCATTAAGTAGTCAGAAAATTCCATAAGATTATTATTTTAAAAACTGCACTGCACTTACCTGCATGTCCATTGCCAAGCCAGTTATCTGTCATTGCACCATTAAAGAAAACGCAGCAAAAGCTGATAGACTAGAATGACAAAAAGAAGCTGCGCACACACTGAACGCACATGCAAAGGCCTTTAATGTTTAAAATTAAAACAGCGTTCCTGTGTCAAGTTGACCACTGGGAAAAAATTAAAAACCTCCAATGATCTGGAGACTTACACACTTAGTTTCAATAATTGCTTTTCAGTAGTCTTTCAAGCTACCCCTCAAGTCATTACCCTGAGGGCTGACGGATGCACTGGCCTTCCCTCCATGATGAAACTGGCTAACTACAAACTCAGTCCTTGCATAAAAGCATGTTACAGGTTTAACAGCTGGATTCTTTCATTAGTTTTTTAAAGACTAAAATGTTGGGTTTCTAACTAAAGAAATACCAGATCATAAAAAAAAAAAAATGTATATATTGCCACTGAGATACAGAAAATAAATAATTTCTTGAAGTGCATCAATGCAGGCTTTGAATACTACTCTCCTATCTTGGAACCCAAAGGATCTACTTGCTTTAGTAGCTGCTGAGTAGAAGCAATTGCTGAAGAACTTTGCTACGATCAGAATGCTTTTAACAGTTCATGAATGTGCATAAAATGGCACCAAGCATTTTCCCAGATCATGCATCCAAGTTGCTCCTTACATCACATAGGAACAAGCAACTGGAAGCTTTTAAATGACCAGTTTAAAAGTCAAGTCACAATCAGATTCATCTAATAGCTCACAGCCAACAGCCTGCAACCACAATGAAGCTGATAATGCAACTAAGCCCACGTTGTTTTGCTAGTTACTGCTGTGGCTCAACAGGACCAGCAGGAATAGCAAATCCCTCCATCCAGTGTAATGCAACTAGAGATGGTTAATCTATTGATAAAGGCGACAGCATTTCTACACACCAGCTTTCCTGGCTGCATGTGGTTCATACTGATGTCACCGCTCCCTTTTTTCCACGTTGTGCCACTGCAAATTGTTACAAGGAGGTAGACAAAGCACAGACAGAATGGGAGCATCTGCAAGGATGGAGGTTCCACAACCACTCTTGGCAACCTGTGCCAGTGTTTCAGTGTTTGACTACCCTTACAGTAGAAAGGGTCTCTCTTACATTTAAACGGAATTTTCTGTGCTTCCATTTGCACCTTTTCTCTCTTGTCCCACCCATTGAGGACCACTGAGAGAATTCTGGCTCCATTTCCTTTCCTCCCTCCCCCATCAGGTGTTTATCCAAATGGGTAAGACACCCGTGCCCCCTGTTCTCCAGGCTGCAACAGTCCCAGCTCTCTCAGCCTCTCCTCATGTGACAGATGTTCCAACCCTTTATCATCTTCATGACATTCCACTGGACTCTCTCCAGGATGTCTGTGTCTCTCTTGTACGTGGGAACGTGGAGCTGGATGCAGCCCCCCATGTGTCTCACAAGGACAGAGGAGAGAGGAGTCTTCACCTCCCTCAACATGCTGGCCACGCTCTGTCTGTCGCAGCCCAGAAGGCTAGTGGCCACCTTTGCCACAAAGGCACACCGCTGCCTCGTGGTCAACCTGGTGTCCAGCAAGACTCCCAAGGCCTTTTCTGCCAAGACACTTTGCAGACACTCATTGCTCAGCCTGACCTGGTGCCTGAGGCTGCTCCTCCCCCAGGGCAGGACTCTGCACTTCCCTCTGCTGAGCTTCATGAGATTCCTCACCAGCACATTCCTAAAACGTGGTCTTTAAACATATTTTAGGCAGAAACAGAAGAACCAAAATACTCTAAAAGTGTGGTGATGAGCAGAAGGATACAACAATGCAGATCCAATTAAACAGAAGCATGAACATGTAATCTGCTGGCCTTCCATCAAAAGCCCCTGTAAACAAAAAGAATTGTTAGGAAAGGTACTGAAATCCTGATAAGAAATTAAGGGGTTTTTTTATTTTTAGGAGTCTAAGAAAAGCTCAGTTAATAACAGTTGTCCTACATGCAGTCTGTGGTTTAAGATTTTTTTTTTTTTATTTTAAAAGGCCTTATAATAGAACAACCTACAGGATCAAGAAATAAGACATTCAGCCCACTGCATTAAGTGCACACACAGCAGCTCTACTCACAGAACACATTCACTCTGGAGGTAAGTGATTTTAACTTCATGAGACTTCAAAATGGAGTTGGACCCCATTCTTCATAGGAAGCTGCTAGTCAGAAGCACACAACATTTAAATACACTTGCACAGCAAAAGCAGTGACATCAAGTCTAATAATCGAATCACGTGAAAACCAGTCCTTACTTAGGCAAATTGCATCCTTTTTGCATCATCTAGACAGACTCCAGAGATACAATAGCTTTTACACTCCAGAAAAATTAATGTACATGATGAGGAGGGTACACAGTTTGCAAACTGTGGTAAAAGGCTGGCACAAACCTCAGTATTTGAGCAAGACTCCTATCAACTTTCCTACAGCTCCGTGCAGGCAAGGAAAGCCTGAGAATACTGCTGAAAGACCCAAACCACACAATGACGAACACAGTGCACCATGAACAAGCTGAACTACAACTAATAATTAAACATCAAAATGCTTAAGAAGACCACCACTGATTAATATTAGCCCTATATGGCTTCCTACAACTATTTTATATGTTCCCAAAAATTTAAAGAAAGAAAATCTATTTTTAAGCATTAGTTCTTTAGAACAATTAGAGTAACTCAGCTTATGTAAGACAAAATTGGTATTTTAGTAATTTTAAATTTCTTATTTAAGTTCAGCCACGCAAGTTACACAACAGGGAAAAAAACCTGAAAAAAATCGGTTTGAAAGTTTTAAAGTTGGAAAACTATATAGACTGGAGTTTTCTCCCTACTGTTGCCATGCAACACATACAAACAAATAAAGAGAGGAAGCTGACTAACCCTGTAGATACTCCAGCATAGGAATTCCTCCAGAATAGGAAGAAATCAAAGCTAATATTCCCTTAAAGTTTTTCACTTCTCGCTATCTAGAAGATTACTAAAAATAATATTAGACAAACTGTTTAAGTTGACTTCCCAATGAATATTTAAGAAAACTGAGCTACAGACTGCCAAAATGCTCAATACAGGGGCAAGGTGAGCCCTAGCCCACTGGGTCCTTCTGTTGGGCCCTGGCTATAATCCAGTCATCATGGAAGAGCTGCAGACTCACAACCTGATCATGCATACTGCTGGGGAGTAAACTCTACATATTCTGCTTCCTGCATTGGTATTCGTTATGTTCTCCAACAGAAACAAAACTAAAACACATCAACCTCCTTTTCCTCAGGAGGCTGGAGGTCAGCTTGTTAGGAATGCACAAGCACAGTACAAAATCATATGGATATTTCTGACAACTAAATTTGAAGCTAGCATGCAATGCTGGTGTATGCTCAAAAACCATGTACAACCCTGAAAACAGAAGTTTCACTCCTTCACTTTCACAGACAAAAGGAGGCACAGACCTACGCTGATTTCCACTTGTAAACTTGTTATCAGCAACTTGTACACCTCCCACTTTCAGAAGGACTCATGCCTTTCTTGTAGAGGGAGGACCAACCTAACCAAGAACTTCATTTATACTTAGAAAAGTTACTCTAACATAAATGCATTGATTCAAACAACAAAACTGACTTCCCAGTTTCAAAATCCAGATGTGTTGTACAGCAGGAATGTAAATTTACTGCTGAAAGAATTTACTTCCTTCCATGAAACTTCTGCCACAGCACAGGCAACTAGAGCATTTCTGCAAGCATACGTACCAGCAGTGATGTCTTACAATTTGCATATATGAATCAGGAACTCTTACTACACATAGCTTTGCACAGTCGAATGTTGTAACTGCCAGCATTCTCACGTGTTCCTAGTCTAATACAGAAAGGCTCAAAGAGAAAGAGGAACGATTTCTAGCTATTAAACTCCTACTTACTTTCACTAAGAAAACAACTAAATCAATCTGGCACCACTCCTCCCTTTCCCTGCTACTCTTCTTACGACTTAAATAGGATTCCACAATACCCTCTGGATGACAGGTTTATTGGGGATTATCTTCTCTACCATGGGACTTCCCAAATATCACCTTCCAATGCATTTTCACTTACACCACCAGTCCTAAGATTCCATTAGAAATACACAGAAATTCTTGTTCAAAAAGGCTCTCAGGAGGAGCTCGACTTTGCAAATATTTTATTGACTTCAATTAAAACAATTTTTGTTTTGTTTTAATGAGCTGCACAATGCAAAATTACACCAGTTATGAAGCTACCTTGTAACAACAATCTCTTTTTTGAGATAAGTGATCCATTATTTGATCTTTCTTCCACACTTAAATTTTCCCCCTAACTGAAAACCCAACTAGTTCCCATTTCTTTTTGACAGAAGGGTGCACTTCATTTGTACAAGCTATCACTTAATTCAACATAACTGATAGAATAACACAGATAAGCATCATTGCCTTTTAAAGGGCAAAAACTGATATTGTTATTTTCTCAACACAGATATGCCCATTACTACATATGTTCTATCATCCTTCCGTGTAAAAGGACATCAGACACAAGAACACAGAGGTAACCATCATTTAGCCTCTCTCTCTTGTTTCCTGAAATCCAACAGCTAAAAGCACCAGGCCCTTCTACTGAAAGAATTCTCAAGTTCAGATCCTAAATGAAAAGGCTCCCTGGCAAAGGGAAGGAGCCAGTCACAGAAAATCAGTTTTCAGAGCAGTTTTGTACTATCCAACATAAGCGGGCACAGAGACGAGCAATCTTTCTCATGATTCTGTCTGAATCAGCCACAACCCCATTGCCACAAACATTCCCAAAAGAAGCTCTATGTGACAATGCTTAAGTCTCTACCAATTCCGGGCACCATGGGCCTACAATTTAGCATATAACATACCTGTTTCTAATCGTGAGGAATATTGATACAAGAAATACAAGTTCACCAAGTAGAGAAATCCTGTTCCAGGTCCCACAGGGAAGAAGAAAGTTGCAGTTATGGGCCGCCAGATCTGTCCAGATCAAAAGAGAAAGATGTATTTATATGCTGTAGAACAAACTCTTATGCATTGTTTATTTTGTTTTCATTATTAACTACTTGGAAGATCAAGGAAGAGATTAAAAATAGCCCAAGTATCTATTACTGCTGCTTCAGAAGCTTTTACAATATTTTTTTTAATCTGATAAGAAAAGCTATTAAGATACAACAGAAATCACACACAACTTCCAGATTGCTCCCATCACATCTTGACAGCATTAAGTCTTTATTGCAGTGCAAAAGGGATATGCTTGCAAGGATGCTGCCCTGTTTTAAAAGCACCCATACAGAACCCATTCTGATCTGTTGAACAGAGACCAAGGAATTCACACCAAGGCCTTTAGCATACCATTCCAGACAACTTGCGCTGCTCTGAGCATTTTGCACCTGCTTTAGAGAGTCTCTCAGCTATCAATATTGGGTACAGCCAACTGCACGGCAGCATGTATCAAGGACAGAAAATGTCTCGTCTGGCCATTTATGAAAAAGCTCTTTAACAGGCAACACTTCCAAATAGAGTATTGGGATCCTGAACATCACAGTTCCAGAAGGAATCAAAGAACTAGAGGAAAAACCTAGGCATTTGAACTACTAAATTTTGGGGAAAATACATGAAACGAGCTACAGATGGAGCTACCTCTTTATCCAGTCTTTTTCACTGAAGATATAATAAGCACGTATAATAGAAATTTAAAGGTTGGCATTTTTTCTCATCCTTCGCTTTCACTTTCAGTTCATCCAGTGGGTGCTCTGCCCTTACACACCTACGTACCTGTCACTTCCCAACGCAAGGAAAAACTATGCCCAGTTTGTGAATGCTTTTGATATTGCTAACGCATCCAGAAACACTGGACATCTGAAACCTCAGGACTTCAGTTGTTAGTTTACGTCAACCATACCCAGGCACAGAAACTGACAATCCCAAACACAAGCTTTTTTCCAAATTCCAAGCAAGAAACACTAAGAAGGTGCAAAAGATGCACTTCTCTAGCTCTGCCTTCACATTCTCCAGAGCCACCTGCGCTCCAGGACAGTTGCACGCCTGCCTGTAACTCCCGTTCCCAAAGTCACAATCACACAACGGACGCCAGGCAAGTCACCTGAAGTCACAGCTACAAGTTTTGTGAGCGTAGAGTGCCTCGGCACAAAAACCAGTGCCAGCCAGAACAACCCCCCAGAAAAAAATTCGGAAAAAAGAGGCACCAGAATGAGACCCAAGACGAACTGCAGGACCTGTCGAAGGCCACAGCCTTCCCCGGCTCACCCAGGGGCCCTGGCTGGGCCAGGCACCGCAGCCTGCGTCACCTTGATGGGTAGCCCGGGGCCTGCCGAGGCACGGACCTAGCTAAACCCGGGGCCCAGCTCGCAGGCCTTATATAGATTAAGCAAGAAGGTAGGCCCGGCTTTCCCCTGGAGATAATATGGGTCTCTCCTAAGGGCTGCCTCCGTGGGCGACTCCCTCCCAGCACGGCGGAGGGGTCTGGGCCGGCGCCAGCCCCCAGCCCCAGCCCCCGGCCCGGCCAACCCCGGGACGCCGAGCGCGCCCCGGGCTGGGCTCCCTCACGGGGCGGGCGCCGCGGGGCACGCCGGGACCCGTGGTGCGGCCCATACCTGGAAGCGGTTGATGAAGGCGTCGGGCCAGAGGAAGAGGTAGACGGGGCTGATGAGGCCCAGCTTGCCGATGAGCGGCACCGCGATGGAGCCGGCGAACCAGTAGCGGGTGATCGGCGGGATGCTCCGGAACCAGTCCCCCAGGTCCGACATGCCGCCGCCGCGCCCGGCTACTGCCGAGGCCTCACTACCAACCGGCTGTTGAGGGAGAGCAGAGGGTCCGGCCGCGTCCGCCCGCTCCTGCCGCCGCCCCAGGCAGGGAAGGGAGCACCGAACCAGACGTGGCGCCGCCGAATTCGGCCGGGCCGCCGCCACTTCCGGCCACGCCCCTTCGGCTGCCGGGGCAACGGCAGTGCCGGAAGTCCCGCCTCCACCGGAGGCGGGGGGCGGGAGCAACCAGCCGTTACCGGCTGCCGAAGCCGCCGCTCCCCCCAGTGCCGCCGCCCCCGCGCGCCGAGCCTGCAGCCAGTCCCGTTCCCCGAGGCTGTATATGGTAACGGCAGTGAACCGGCACTAAGCCCTGCGTTTGCCAAAGCCTGAAAGAACGTATTAAGTGTCCCGTTGCATTACGCGATAAACACAGTTGCCTGATCGGACGTGACATTCTATTATTCCAAAATATTTTTTTATAAGACGTAGTCACCACTTTATTTATTCTTTTTGCATTTCAGTAAAGCTCTTGATACTGTCTGTCGCAGTATCCCCCTGCTATATGCTGCTTTATTTTTTTACTCAGATAGGCTCAGGGGAGACCCTATCGCTCTCTATAACTACCTGAAAGGAGGTTGTAGTGAGGTGGGTGTTGGTCTCTTCTCCCAAGTAACAAGTGACAGGATGAGAAGAAATGGCCTCAAGCTGTGTCAGGGGCGGTTTAGATTGGATATTAGGAAAAAATTCTTTACTGCAAGAGTGGTCAGGCATTGGAACAGGCTGCCCAGAGAGGTGGTGGAGTCACCGTGCCTGGAGGTGTTCAAAAAACATGTAGACATGGCACTTCAGGGCATCGTTTAGGAGGCATGGTGGAGTTGGGTTGATGGTTGGACTTGATGATCTTAGAGGTCTTTTCCAACCTTAATGATTCTATGATTTTATATCTGGGGCACGGCAACCCTGCATGTACACACAGACTGGGGAAAGAGAGGCTGGAGAGCAGCTCTGCAGAGAGGGACCTGGGGGTTCTGGTCGGTGGCAAGTTGAACACGAGCCAACGGTGTGCCCTGGCAGCCAAGAGGGCCAACCGTGCCCTGGGGTGCATCAGGCCCTGCGCTGCAGCTGGGCGAGGGAGGGGATTGTCCCGCTCTGCTCTGTGCTGGTGCGGCCTCACCTCCAGTGCTGTGGGCAGTTTGGGGCGCCACAGTGCATTAGGGATATAAAGCTACTAGAGAGTGTCCAGAGGAGGGCCATGAAGTTGGTGAAGGGTTTAGGGGGGGAAGCCATATGAGGAGCGGCTAAAGTCACTTGGTTTGTTCAGCCTGGAGAAGAGGAGGCTGAGGGCAGACCTCATCGCTGCCTGCAGCTTCCTCACAAGCGCGAGAGGAGGGGCAGGCGCTGATCTCTTCTCTCTGGTGACCGATGACAGGACCCGAGGGAATGGCAGGAAGATGTGCCAGGGGAGGGTTAGGTTGGATATTAGGAGAAGGTTCTTCCCCCAGAGGGTGGTGGAGCCCTGGAACAGGCTCCCCAGGGAGGCAGTCACGGCACCAAACCTGGCGATATTCAAGAAGCAGTTGGACAACGCCTTCAGAGACGTGGTGGAACTCAGACACCCGAGGGAAACTACAAGTCCCGGCAGGCCCCGGGGCGGCCAGGCGGGGCGGTTCAATTCCCCCGCAGGCCGACATCGCGGGGCGGGGGGGGTAGCGCCCGCCTTCTTCCTACCGCCCTCATTGGTGAAGCGGGAGCGGGTCGTACCACGCGTCCGGCGCCCCCCGCCGCGGCGGCCGTTGGCAGAGCCCTGAGGGGAGGCAGCGAGCGCGGGAGCGGCGGCACCGGGCGGAGGATGGAGAGCTGCGACGTGGGCGGCCGCCAGCAGGGCCCCATCTGGCACCGCAAGCCCGGCCCGGCGGCGCGGCGCGGGTAACGGCCGCCGCGGGGCGGGGACAGTGGCGGGGCGGGGGCGGCCCCGCGCGGCGCTGCCGCCTCAGCTCGCGGCCGGGATTCGGTGCCGGGGCGGCGGCAGCCGCAGCCGCCCTCAGCCGTGGCCGCCCGCAGCGCCGCGCCGCGGGGAGAGGCGGCGGGCGGGCAGCCCGAGGGCAGGGGGCGGAGAGGGCAGGGCCCGCCGGAGCCCACCGGAACTTCGGCAGTCTAGAGGTACAGCCCCGGATTGCCCGCTTAGATAACGGAGCAACACGTTCCCGTGAAGGTGGAGCAGGTCCCCGAGGAGGCTGTGAACCCTCCGTGCTCAGAGATGCTCACAGCTTGGCTGGGCGAGGGCCTGGGCAGCTCTCCCAGTTTAGCTTTTCTTGTTTTACTTGTATTTACTTGTATTGAACAAAATATCATAGGCAAATTCCCATTAGAGTTTAATTAAAATGTGAAATACTAGGAAAATACTGCCTGGCCCGAGCTGAAGCACAGTAGTATAAATACTGCTTTGGAGCACCTGTGTGCTCTTTGACATGGGGAATCTGGATGCAGCTCTGTAAACTTCTAATGTTTTTCTCCTAGCTTAGTTTAGTGTCAAAGACACATGTGAAAGGCAGAGGGTGGTGTTGAGGAAGTCCTGGGAGGTGCTGTGACTACACTGATAAGTGCTCACGTTTTAGGGTGGTTTTAGAATCAGAAGTCATACTTTGCTTGTGGGTTTTTTTGTGACATTAAAGACCCTAACATTACTGAATTTTAACTGTAATTTAAGTTAGCGTAACAACTTACCTGTTTCATTTGTATGACCCTTCCCTTTTATCACAGAAAAGAATGGGCTTAGCAGAATGAGGAGCAACTAGCTTTGTCTCTAGTCTGTACCATGGCTGCATGGCCCTTCTGATGCTCACGCTTTGTAACGTACGCCAACAGCCGCATGGAGGTGCTGGGCTGCATGTTCTGCTCTTTTAGAAACTGGCGTCTCAGACAGATATCAGCATCTTATATAGCCATAGTCAGAGTCTTCTGTGAGGGCCCCGTGGTCTTTAAGCAGCCTCCCAGTATCCTGAACAGTTTTAGATTATTTAGTTTGGATTTATATCCGAGTGACGATAGAAAATAATTGTTTTGCCCAGTGTTAGCCAAAAATCCAGGAGTCACAGATCTCCCAAATCTTAATGTCCTGCTTCCTGGAAAAACCTTAAGGCTTATTTTGCACGTGGGCTTCAATTCTGCATCTGGCTCCATTTTATGCCAACACCATGCCACAAGGATAGAATGTGAAAAAGCAGCAACATTTGTTCCATAGTATCTCAGATGAATAATGATAAAAATGGCTTGCTTCATGCTTTTGAAGACTCTGTAAGGAGGTGGTATTAAAATGGGTTTTCCCCCATGCCAACCTAATCTGAGTGGTTTCTTACAGTAATTCATAGCTTCTCAGTTTTCTGGCATGTTTCTTTACGGTGGTAATGAAGAGTCAGGTTCCTTGCTGAGTGCTGAACTGGGCTTTCAGTTCAGTATCATCATTGGTAGATGATACATCACTGTATATATTAGTGTTATTCATTAATAATATTGAAAATCATGTAACTAGCAGCCACATAAAAGGATCATGAATGGTAGATTTCCCCCATCTGTTTTACACGTCTTCTAGCTACCTTCCAACAGAGTGAATTACTCCCTTTTTTTAGTACATTTTTTGTTAGATACACGTATTTTTCATGGAAGGCTTTTCATAGAACACTATGACTGATTAGAATTGTAAAACCATAACCTAGGAACATTTTAATCTTAGGTCTTGGAGAAATATGTGATAATAAAGCAGTTCTAAGCATGGTTGTTTTGCTTGCTTTCTTCACAGAGTTATGATAAACATAATTCATAGTGTCAAAGGATACCATTCAAAGACAATACGTTTTCTCAATGTGGCTTTTGACAGTTCTGGAGATTCTCTACTCGCTGGAGACCACCAAGGGAATATATATGTTTTTGACTTGAATGGAAACAGGTAATAATATTTCTATCAAGATGTTTTAATTGTCTTGGCAACTGTAACATTCAGAGGTGTGGAACTTGCCTGGACAGCATGTCACAGGTCTGCTTTAGCCCTCAGTTTTCCGCAATTGTGGAAATAGATTGTGGTTTTCTCAGAGCTGAAGCTGCAAGCCCCTGTAGGCTCCCTAAATATTATTTTATTAGTTTAGCTGCTCCAGAAGATCAGTAGCTTGTAACTCTAAATTGAACAAACAGCAGTTTCATAGAATTTAAGCAACTGAGTGGTATCACAGGAAGTTATTCTTTTAATGGTACTGATCAATTAATAATATGAGCCATGAATTACAATAAATTAGATGTAGTCATTTGCAGAAATATATTAATCAGTCTTTTCAATTTTATACTACTGAGTTTTAATATTTTTATATTTATCATAATTAGATATGTTTTCTTTGCTCCCTTTTGAGTTATTTTTTTCTCTCAGTGAAATATATTGAAACTGATAAAGTTATTGTTTCACTTGATGTTATGAACCAAAGTTTCCTAACACAGTGAGAACATATTTTTAAATAGGTTCAACCTTGTTCAGCGGACAATGCAGGCTTGCACTGCTTTGGCATTTAATCTTCGCAGAAGGACAGAATTCCTGGTGGCTTTGGCAGATTATTCTGTTAAGTGCTTTGATACAGGTAAGGAGAAATACAAAGGCTTACTAGCTGGATTATTAAAAAAACCTATATAACTTTAGTTTCAATCTCAATTTTTTTGTAAGTTTTTTTGATGGAAGTCTTATCATGCGTTTCATACCATCCATTCTTCCAAAAAAGAACGCCCGCCCAAGTTTGGGCCCATAGGGGTTATAGCCCTGTGGGTAAATGAACCCTTCGCTTTGTCAAAGTACGCAGGCGTCTGTCTAACTGAGGTCTAGCACAAGATCACAATTATATATGTTACCTTTTTAAAGCAATTCTGTATGTTTGCTTTGAATGAGGTGCTGTATGTAAAATCAAACTAAAATCAGTTGATGGTATGTTAGTTTGCAACTGACCTGGTTATTAACTATTTACAGTAAAATATATGGTATATATTTGATATATTCATGTCATGATGACATATACATAATATATTACAGTAAAATATTTGAATACACACTAAAAGAACTGTCAGGACTTTTGAGTAGGCAAGCAGATCTGTATTCTTATTCAAAAGCGATATCTAAAACTAACTTCACAGGCCAGCTGTGTGTGTCTGTCTTGATTAGAAATTAAATGGTGAAAGGCATTGACAACTCAGTCTTCATAATTTAATCTTAACCTATCAAAAAGTGCAGTTGTAGTGTCTCTCATCATCTGGAATTAAATCTTTTTCAAAATCTGTAGGAATCACTCATCTGCGATTTGAGAGTGTGATACTATTAGTGAAGATTTTAATGTAACACACTATTTCCCAAAATAGAGGCAGAGTCATAGTTAAGGTCTGAAATCCTGCTTTTTCTCCTCCTTTCAACCACCGTAAGACCAAACTTAGATTTTGGATGCGCTTGGAGAAATCTTAATTATTCCACAGAGTCCTGCATGTTTACATGGTGCTGTTTCCAGCATACTAAAGAATACCTTAAAATATCTTCCCATGTGGCAATAGCTTTAAGCACTCTGTTGTCTGTAAGCACAGCAAAAAGCTTTACTGTTAGGCTTCATGAGCTGCTTTATAGCCATTTCCCATCTTTGATGCCACAGCAGTAGGTCAGCTGGAACCACCCCATGGGCTGTCAGGCAAACTCCCCAACGTAAGTAGTGTAATTGCCACAAATACAGTTTGGTTGCTGAGGGAAGATCAGTGGTCACGCAGTCACAAGTGGGAGACAGTGTAGTCAGAGGAACCATTTCCTTAGTATGCAATACACAGCATAAAAATGTTTTGGACTCCAAAAGAATTAATGAGGTGTTGCTTTCTGACTGTGCCTTTCTACAGTCATAGCCTGTTGTCATTAACCCTTTCTTCCTTGCACCTGTGAATAGCTGCGTAATCATCCATATGCATTGTCCACAAGTAAAAACAAGTGGAGATTTCTAACTAGAACATTCAGTCTCAACTTCTAGAGATTACTGTGGGTGTTCACACTGGATAATCTGCCTGTGAGGCATGCTGAATTTACCTGATCACAGTGTTTGTGACTTTTTAAGATTGATTCTTAGGCTAAATCAAACAAGTCTGTGCAAGTTGGCTTTCTGTGTAGAACTGAGAATAACGTATGAAATCTGTTATTTGGAGAAGCACAGTGTTGGTAATGAAGAGTAAGGTAACAGTTGTTTCCCTTTGAAAGACTTTCATATCCTTTTCGTTTTTTTTTTTTTTTTCATCAACTCTTGCAGAAACCAAGGAGCTAGTTAGTTGGATGAGGGGACATGATTCTTCGGTGTCATCCATCTCTGTCCATGGCTCGGGCAGGTATGCCATCACTACATCCACTGATACAGCACAACTGTGGGACTTGGACACCTTTCAAAGAAAAAGAAAGCTGAATGTTCGTCAGTCTGTGGGTATACAGAAGGTGAGTAAAGCGCAATTGCTAAAGGGTGAACAGGCATACCTCAGTAGGAGTAACATGGCATGTTAAAATCACAGTACTTGAAAATATTTTTTAAAATACAGCTGAATCCTTTCTACATTCTTTGGGCATATCTCCTTAACTGTAATCTTATCACATCACCCAGACCACTGGAATCATGACTCAATAGTTGCAGAGATCTGCTGGGAACTGTTAAGGAACCTCCATCTTTAGAGATAGGTAAAACTTGGTTGGATATGACCATGACTAGCCCAATTTAACCTCAAAGATGGAGCCATCTTGATTGACCCTGCTTTGACCTGGGGGTGGGCTCAGAGAACCTCCGGAGATTGATTCCAACCTGAATGATACTGGGATTTAAGGGTGTTGTTAAAAAAAACAGTTTTGGTGCCATAATGGTAGCTTCATACAGTCACCATCCCCATTCGTCTGCTTATTCCAGAGCTGCTGCTCTTTCTGTGCACACTAAGTGCTTGATGTGGGAACAAACAATGCTGAAACGTAACTCAGCAAAAAGAAATTGCTGCTTTTCAGCCTAGTGGTTTCTTTGGTTCAGTTTGCTGCGCAGGCACTTTTACTGGAACAACAGGGAATGAGAAGGATGACGCATTTGTGTCAGGGAGTCATTTAAATAGATCTTCCTTAGTGTTATGCTGCTTTAAACAGGTCTGCCTGCGCCACCAAATGTCAAACTTTGGCATAAATAATACAGAAAGTACTGACGTAGCGCCTGAGCATTGCTTGCACATGTGCTGCCCGGCAGTGAACAAACACGACTTCAAACCAAAGTTATTGTCAGGCTAGTCACTAAAAAGCCATGCTGATTTTGCAGAGAACAAGGCTATTCATTTGAGTATCTTCATCACATTCTAGGTCGGGCAGAAATTTTTTCAGCCTGAAATAGTCACCTAGCAATTAGTGTGGAAGATCATGCATAAATCTGTGTGTGTGTGTGTTTGTTTGTTTTATTAAAACTATTCTGTATTGCATGTTGCTAAAATAATTATCATGTCTTCCCTCCAAAGATGGCTGCATTTCTTTAGTGGACAAGGTTTTTTTACTGCTCTGTATCTTTCTCTGTGTAGGCTGTGTAGGGGCTTCTGATAAATGGCTCTTGGAATTTGATAGAATCAGGATGTTACAGTATGGAAACAACCTTTAAATCCAAACAATAGTGATTGTGGTTGAGTGAATAAATCACTGTTTGGGAATCAAGAGCCTGCACTTTTCGTTTGGCTCTACCCTTTTTGATAGGACATTATGCAAATAGTCCAAGTTATCTGGATTTAATTTTCCTATGTCTTTAGAATAGATATAATGCTACTTACTCCCATGCCATGATTTAAGACATACAAGTAAGTGCTTTATTAAAGATCAGGTTTATTATTAGACTGCAGCTCTGATACTCATTGTCCAAAGATGGATTCTTGTTTGCTGGCCTGAGCCATCATAGTAGTGTCACACCAGTCTCTGCGGTGTACTTTGTGGTGCCTCTTTACTTAAGCCCAGTTGCACTCCAACATACACCTTCTGTTAAGTTGGTATGGGGCAAAGTTAATTTAAAAAGGCAGAGACTGAGCTGCGCGCATTAAGAATAGTGGATGAAAAAAAGAGAAAGCAGAGCTATGAGAAGACATCTATAATGACTGTTTTCAAAGCGTCACTGCTTATTCAACAGTTGCTTGTGACCATTTTGTGGTGTTTTTCTAGGGCAAAGCAGAAAATGAGGAACTGTTCAGTACTCCAGTTCACCAAAATGTAAACTTCATCCATGTGCATGATAGGCATCTGCTCTCAATTAATTGTCTAGACTTCCTCAGGGTCCCTGAATGAAGACAGGCAGCTCAGTCTGTCTGAAGAAAAATGACTCTGGTAGGTGAGGTGACTCTTTCCCCACAGGTAACTTTTGCTCACTGTCAAGTGATTAATTTGGCCTGAACATCGAACTTTCAGTAACTAACACTCAGCAAGATGAATCCCATCCCATGTATCCAGATTTACAGATTTCAAGGCCCCAAGAGACCTTTCAGACCAAAACTCTGAACTTCATAGCATTGACTGTAAATCTCATGCAGTGAATCCTTCAGGTAGTCCCTCAATATTCAGATTCCAGAAGGCATTTTCAATTTAACCTTCAGAATTAACGGGTACAGGGAATTTGCTGAAGCTGCATGTGCTGCCGCCGAAATAGAACCTCTGATCCAAACCAATAATTTGTCATTAAGCAGGAATGTATCTCATGACGTCCAAAAATGTAAATAATCAAATTATTTTCTTATTGAAAGAGAGTACACATAAACAGTAAACATTCAGAATGAATAACATTCAGAATAATTGAAAAAATATATTTACAAGCTTTTTGGTTTTATCTGCATTTCATAGTTGGAGAATACACTGCTAAACTTTCTACAGTAGTTTTTTACTTTTAATAGTTGTACGTAAAACTGAGGAGTTTAAGTCTAAAGGTGGATGCTTCACAGAGTGCATTTGCAGGCTCTTGGTACTATTTGAATGCTGAAGCAGGTTTGTAGAAGGTGCAACAAGTGGTTGCTGAATGAGCAGTTCGGGCTCGTGCCTTCCATGCCCTCCTGCTCCTGTGTTCATGTCCCCACCATTTGTATTACATCCTGTCTGGCAGTCATCAGAAACCTCCACAAGACAGTTTAACAGTCATAAAAAAAATACAGATCAACATTTGTGTCATTTTGGTGAGTTAAACTGGCTTGGCAAAGGGTACAAGTTCTGAACCAGTGTGAGGGAGAGTGGGCCTGCGTAGGCTGTAACAGGGGAGGGGGACCCACTGCCTGGGGGATCTAAGCCTTGCATTGCAGCTGCATTACGCAGTTTTAGTAATAGCCTTGCTGACATGGTTTCTTGCTGTATTTTATTCTGCCGTGCACTTTTGTCCAATTTAACAGGTATTTCCTTGACAGCATATTCAATTTTTTTTCTTTTCCATGTTCTTCCAGGTTTTTTTCCTTCCACTGAGTAACACCATCCTCAGCTGTTTCAAAGATAATTCTGTTTTTGCATGGGAATTTGATACTCTTCGCTGTAAATACCAATTGCCAACTCCTATAGAAGGTTCTGTATTACTTTATAAGGTGTTTGCAGTTACCAGGTAAATTGCTATTTTAAACATTCTAAAGATAAACTACAAAACCCCATAGTTTTAAAACAGGTTTTCTTTTCCTTATTTGTAATGTTTTGTGGAAATATTGAGCTATATACTATGATAAGCTTTTGAACTCCACTGTGACATACTTTCAGCAGGGATCAACAGCAGTTTTTATTACAGTCCCATAGCAGTTGAAATAAAGTAAGTTGATTTTTAATGACCGCTAGCATAAGGTTTAAACTATCCTTTACAGAAGCAAATTTTATTGTTTAGGAGCTATTTTGTTCTTTCATGAGAGTATGACAGGAATAATGACAGATTCAAAAGTGATTTGAGGGCATAGAACGCAATGTACAATCTCTCTCTTTTTAGTTAATACTAACTTAAATTATAGTATTCTAACGTAAACTTTGCCTCATCTGTGATCCAGAGATGGCCGGATTTTCGTAGCTGGTGGAAAATCAAATAATCTTCACTTATGGTGTTTAGAATCAAGGCAGTTGATACGAATAATCCAGATGCCTGCAAATGTACGAGCTGTCCGTCACCTGGAATTCCTCCCTGACAGTTTTGATGGGGGCTCCAATCAGGTCAGTTTTTTTACAAAGCTTGAGACTGGACTATTTGGTTAGTTAATTCAATGGATATACATTGAGGGCTTCTGGGGGCCACTGGGGATAGGGGCCCATACCCTACAGAAGGGAAGTTACTGTGCTAAATGCACTTTTACCTTAATGGAATGTCATTGCTGAATTTGTATTTCTCTTTGTTTTACATTGACAATATTAATTGATGAATCCTTTTAACTTGTAGGTCCTTGGAGTGTTAAGTCAAGATAATATTATGAGGTTTATCCATATAGAAACATGCAAACTTCTTTTTGACATTGGCAGTCATGAAGTGGGAATTAGTACAGCAGCAGCTAGCCCCAATGGACGGTATATTGCATCAGTAATGGAAAATGGTAGCCTTAATTTATACAGTGTTCAAGCTCTGACTCAAGAAGGAAATAAGGTAGAGTGTCATTCATTTCTTAAAATAGCAGAAAATCCCATTAAAGTTGATACTTGTTAACATAACTTTTGTATCAGCAGTAGTTTGCAGATGTGTGTTTGAGCACCATATCTAACACTGCAAATAAAGGTGGTTTGTAGAGGTCCCTTCATAGTTACTCCAGCCTGTCAGGTAATACAGTGTTTTTAAAGTATATATATATATCACTGTTTCTGGTGTTGTTGGGAGGAGAGAGAGATGGTATTTCTTTCTACAGCAATTTGTATGGACCAATTTCTCTTTACAATTATGTTTTGGGGGAGATGGAAGCAGCGTAATTGTGCTGCTTCTGT
Source organism: Phalacrocorax aristotelis (assembly GCF_949628215.1). Lineage (NCBI taxonomy): Eukaryota > Metazoa > Chordata > Aves > Suliformes > Phalacrocoracidae > Phalacrocorax > Phalacrocorax aristotelis. The sequence continues at coordinate 155,066,349 of NC_134277.1, forward strand.
TCCGTTTCCTGTAGGAAATGTTTTGCAACTGCTGCTGCCTTAAACTGCAGGCATGAACAGTGTTTTTGTTACTGTGATTTTGTTGTTCTTACTGTGTTATTGGATACCAGCATCCACCATTATGGCGCAATTGTACTCCTAATCCTTCCTAAATAACAAACATTCTAAATACCAGTTCTTATTTTCTTAAAGTAATTTATTAATGAGAGTCGGATTTCTAAATCCAGAATTCCATATATCTTTAATCACCATGTCTTTGAAGTAAACAGTAACCAGCTTCGGATAATGATGGAGTTGGAGCCAAGGAAGGATGTGTAAAGATGTCACACATGCATTCCATTTGCACTTTTGCTGCCGGTTTGACATGAACTGGGATATCCACTTTGTTACTTGCTTTCCCAATCTCCAACACTGAATTAATACCTTCCTGACACTGGAGACTAATTAAAGTTTGTGAAGGTCTTTTGTATTCTTTTTAACTGGTGCTATAGAAATGCAAAATATTTTAGTGACATTGAGAAACACACTAAAGTAAATAACCCGGACAGTACGTGATACACATTTATACCATCCCAATTATACTTAAGCGTTTGCTAAACAAGTGAATAACGTGGTGTTTGAGTTGGTTTGGAAGCTACATAAACCTTCTCACAGACTTTCTAGTTAATACAGCAGTTTCATTCATTGGCATACTTACTCAGGAGTATACAGTCCATATATATTTATTTATGGTATGAATGTGTCTCTATTCTTTTTGCTATGGCCATCAAGCTCAAAAATTTGGTATAAAAATAAACATCAAATTATAGTGTTATTTAATCTGTCTTGCAAGATGTTAACAGAGGTATTTTCACTTAATATTAGCCTCCACCACCCATGTTCAAAGTAGTAGAAGATTCGTCCAAGTGCCTGTCAGAGGCAAATAAACTGACAATGAGAGTGACTTCAGGAAGGTCAGAGCGGCCTTGGAAATCTAAAGGAAGCAAAATTGAAACCAGATTGCTAAAACTGCAAGGGAACACATCACTTGAAAATAAAGAGGTAGGAAAAAGTTGCAAATATTTTGTTCTCCAGTCTGCAGTATTTAAATTTCATTACAAAAAAATACTTAGCCACTTATTTTAAAGAATAAGTTCAGGCACCGACTTGCTCGGATGTTTGAGCGGAGAGGGGATTGAGGGAGTTCTAGGACCATTTCCTCTCTCTGTTTAGCCCATACTCCAGTATTATGTGACACAAGCAGAGCTGCCTCCAGTCAGCCTGAGGGACCTCCGAAGGTGTTCAAGCAGCTTGTGACACATTTGGATGTTTGCTAGATCTGAGCTGCTTCCCTGCTAGCAACCGGGCACCTCTAAAATGTCTGCCTAGAGCCATTTCACTTTTTATTAATTATTTAGAAGATGCATTACTGTTACATTTATTTCCCTTCTGTCATCACTGTGCAGTCTTCTCTCTCTGTCTTTATCTTGCATCTCGTATGTATATATATTCGCATATATATACACACACACCCATATATATACACACACATATCTATATCTATACCCTCCTTTAACCTTCATCACAATATGATCTATTCCTTATGTCAATATTCTTTATGGTTTGGCTATATCCATAATTTAATTATATATAGTTTAGTTAGCGTCTGGTTTCCTTCTGACTGAAATCAATGGCAGCTGTTCTTTGAGTTCAATAGATGATTGATCTTTTGAATTATCTTTTTTGTTGTTGAAATATTTAGGATTATGTAACAGCAGTTATACCACATACAGCATATATACCGCAGTATATAACATATATATATATATAGAAATATTATGTTAAGAAGTTCGGTATTTAGCTACTATAATCCATTAGCGTGCAAGGAAAGAGATGATGAAGGAGAAATCCTTACATTTATCGTTGATCCCCTGTTTTGTAGAATGAATTGCCAGGTGGATTAAATAAGAAACATCTGCAGGCCTTATTGAAGGGGTTTGGAGAATATCCAGCAAAGTACAGGTATGTTTGTGTGCATGTTCATGCTTGCACAAAATAAAATTGCTTGTGTTTACTGGCCTATGAAAGAGAAGTTGCTTGACTAAGTCTGCATTTTAATTGCAGGATGTTTGTTTGGCGTTCCTTATTACAACTTCCTGAAAACCACTTAGCATTCAGTAGCCTAATAGATAAGGGTACCCACACTGCATTTGTGAACATTCAGAATGAATATCCCATCAAAAGCAGGAAACTGCTGAGAGTTTTGCAGAGGTAAAAATATATTTAGATTTATTTCAATATTATAGATTTTATTTTCATAGTGATCTAAAATTTATCCAATAGCTGGAATCAGCTGTGGGGAAAATTCTGAAGTGAAGTAGTAGTGCCCTCATGCAATTTTGTTTTTATAACTCATATAATCCTGCATCTACCTTAACATTTACAATCCTTCTGTGTTGTGGTTCTAAAATGCATATTATATTTTTGTTTGGATTTGGTTTGATGTTCTCTACACCTTTGTTTGCCTTTGCATATAGGACCTTATCAGCTCTAGCTCACTGGTCTGCTATCTTTGCTGAGACGCCTTATATTCCTTTGCTAGCATTCCCATTTGTAAAATTATTCCAGAACAACCAGCTGATCTGCTTTGAAGTTGTTGCTACAGTAGTAGGTAAGCGATGATTTTAAAAACTCAGATATGCTGCAACATGTTTAGGCTTTCCCATGCAAAAGAGCTTTTCCTGATAAAATGAATGAGGTATTAGAATTCTAAGAGGTCATCAGGCTCTCTTCTAAAGGTGTTGCCAGGAATTAACATGTAGCAACTGCATGCTTAAAACAAAAACCTTCTTGTAAATAAAAGCAAGATATTAGACTTCGTTTTGCTGTGTTTCTAGCAAAAAGTTAGTTGTTTAACAATATTTGTAAAGTCTAATCAGTAAAAACAAATGTATCTAGCATAATTATATCATAATAACTAAAATCTCTGCGACATGGGAAAAGTAGTCACACCCACCCACTCCACCCCCTCACCCACTCCACCCCCTCACCCACTCCCACTAAAAGGAAACGACCTCTTGTGAAGTTTTACTGTGTTTAGTTGTCCTAAGCCTGTGGTAACTCAAAATGAGGCATTTGGCTGAAAGCTGGCTATAGCTGTCTTCTGGAGAAACATTCTAATTAAAGTGCTTTACACTTAAATTACTTGTGGCAGCTGCTGCTAAGTCTATAGAAGGTATGTGCTGCCAAGCATACGTACCCACTTTGCAAACACATGCTGTTAGTGAATAAGTATCCAAGTTTACAGAAATTATTCTTAGTATGTTAAAAATTACTTGATCTAGGCTGTAGTTTCATGAGACAGAAATACCAGTGTAAGTATGCCCATCTGCTTCCAAACACTTAGTCCCACAGCACACAGGCTTTTTTTTGTTTTATTTTTGAGCCAGATTAGTTCCCCGGTCTGGTTCACAGTGTACTGACACAAACACTCATGCCAATGCAGCTGGAGGAGCAAGTGTACTGTGGGAATGGTTTAAGAATAAATGCTAGGAAAGAGGGAAGATGGGAATATCTTAAATAGGTTTTGCTGCCTAAAAATACCTCTTAAATTTATAGCCTTTACAACCAAACCTTAAGGCTGTCAAGAGTCTGTCACTGGATTACAGTGGATTGTGTTGGTCTTTTTTTTTTTTTTCTTTCAGTTAATTTTTGTCAGCACTGGTTTGAGTATTTTCCCAATCCTCCAGTTAATGTCCTTAGTATGATTGAAAATGTTTTGGCACATCATGACAAAGAACTACTTCAGCATTTAATAAAATACAATGTGACTTCACAGGTAATATTCTAGCCAACTTCTGTATATAAAATTCACTGCCATGAATGATAATGCACTGGTCTTTTATTTTGAAATAATTCTTTTTTGAGGGGGTTTTCATTAAATAACAGTGAATGATATGGGAGGGTAAAGAATATATCATTGCTTTCCTGCAGCTTTTCCTTTTCCACGATCATAAATCTCACATACGTGCTATTGTAGTTCTTAGAAGTCCTTTGCTTTCAAGTCCACATTGCTTGAAAATCTACTTATCAAATCATAAATGTACTTTTTTTTTTTTAAAAATGGACATAGTTATGACGAATTAATTTTGTAATCCCTACTTGTCATTAGGGATGAATTTAGCTTTGCAATTCTAAACAGAAAATTTAGACATCCAGTGAAGTAATAAATTTATTTATAATCACCCCATATTAATTTTGAATGTTTATAGTGGGTGATAAACCTTACCTTCAAATACACTGCTTTAGCTCCTTTTTCTTCCATAAATCAATAGATTCTTGTTATAAGAAAAGAAGAATTCATATTATTTCTTTAAAAGGAGTGGTAAAATTGTACTAATGGAATATTTTCTCAATTTTCCCAAATAATGTAGGTTTATGCTTGGCCTCTTCTAGAAACGCTGTTCTCTGAGGTTCTAACAAGAGAAGAATGGCTGAAAGTCTTTGACAATATCTTCTCCAATCATCCTTCATACTTTCTGATGATTGTTGTTGCCTATATTATATGTTCCAGAGCTCCCTTGCTTCACTGTAATCAAACAGGAGATTTTGAGGTAAACATCTTCATATTTAAGTCAGTCACATGGAAGTGTTCCCACAGAGATATATAAAACACTGGGTCTGTTGTTGTGGAGGTTAAAAGGAGATGCTTCATTTCCACATTAATATATTATTACATGTTTCTGAACAGTGTCATCTAGTACCTAACATATACAATAAATGAGTAAAATATTGACCAATTTCCTGTAGTTTCATGCGACGAGATCTTTAAAAGCTTCATAAGCTTTCTAATGCCACTAAAAGCCATTTTGTAAATGTCAGTCATTCGTCAACCACAAAATAATTCTGCCTCTTTTGGGGGGATTTAATATGGACTTGTGCCTGTGGCGACAAGACACAGTCATTCTGTCGTGTTGTTTCATTATTTTGCTTTCAGATTTGCAAACTTTGGCCGTATTATTTGACATTCTCTGAAGCTAAATCAAAACGTTTCCTTATGTTTAGCCTTACATGGGAGGAGGAGGTTTTTTCATATGAAAACACCTGTAGGCAAGCAAAGGGTTCCACCTTGAAAATGTGCTAGTGAGCAGTTACTTTGACAGACATCAAACAGACATTATTGCTATGTTTAATAATAACCAATTTAAAGATTTAGAAGATTAAAGATCTTGGTGAATAAGATCTTTGACAGGAAGAATAGTTCTTGCAGAAGAGGAACGTCCAAGCTTCATGTTTGAACACCTGAAGTCGAGGGAGGTTTATCCAGTGGTAGGAGTGTCTGTATCAGCAGTTGGACACTCTAAATTCACACCTAGCTTTCCAGATCCCTGACACAACTGCCATTTGAAGATAAGGAAAAGAACTAGAACATACTTCTACAACTCGAAGTGGTTTGGGTTAAGTCATTTGAGCTGATGATATTTTACTAATTGGTAGGGCTAACTTAATAATCCCTTTTTAAACCAACTTTTGGAATATAGATCTTGCTAATTTACCTAATTATTCCCAGATAGATATATTAAAAACTTGCTTAATCTTTTTTAGAATGTAAATGGAAGCATGTCTCTTACAGTATTTCTTTCATCATCGTAACAACCTGGACATTAACGTTGTGATTAAGGAAGCATATCATCTTGTGGAGGCTACACCGCTAGATATTCATCCACAGCGTATGCTTGATGACTTCATACCACTTACAAAAGGACAGTACCCTGTATTTAATAAATATCCCAAGTTCATTGTGGATTATCAAAATCAGGAATGGGAGAGGATCAGACAGGATGAAATTGAATACTTACGAGAGAGGTATTAATAGGGAAGTTGAAGACAGTATCAGAATGGGAGGGACAGGTGGACACAATTGCCTTTTTGTGTTGTAATCTGTATGTTTGGGAAGAGAGACAATTAAGAAAATTCAGGAAGATTAAATAGCTGCTAAAGGTTGAGAGTTATTTGGTTTGACACATTTTTAATTTAAATTGGTAGTCTTATCTTAAACAAAAAATGTTTGTTAATTCACAGAAAATATTGGGCCGCAAGCCTTCAAACTTGAAAGCTTTTAAGTCAAGAGCCTAAACCTCCACTGACTTTGTAGTGTACAACATTGTGAAGGGCCAGGAGTTCTCAGCTTGCTATTGAGATCAGCTGGTATCATGATGCCACGGCACTTCAGAAACTACTTTTTGTTAAGAATGTGAGGAAGAAAATATCTGCACTCATCTGAAATGCCTGTTGTCGGTATTGTAACTCTTCCTCATGTACTTTATCAGCACATAAAGGGGATGCCATACTCTCACGACATCTCATTTCAGTGGTTCTTTGCTAGTACAGTCATCAATTTCTAAGTATCAAGTAATTTCTTGATACTTGGCTTGAATTATTAGCATGTGATCTCCTTCCATTTAGACAATTAGTGCATGAATTAGAAGCTAAAGCACAGGAGCGGAAAGCAGAAGATGAAGCCTGGTATCAAAAGCAGAAATTACTTCGAGAAGCTGAAGAACAGAGGCGGAAAATGCTACTGGAAGAAGAAGAGAAGCTGGCGGAACAGAGGCAGAGGTATTACAATATAAGAAACGTTAGGGGCCTGGCTACTGTATCCTGCTATTACATTTTTAACCGTGAGTAAAGCAGAAATAACCACTAATTTGTATAAGTTGTAATGTGGGAAAACAGTGTGGTCTGGTGGGTCAGACTCTGGTGTGGGATTGAAGTGATCTGGGTTGTATTACTGCCTTGCCTGAGGGAATACAGCAGATGAGAGGCCAAGTCACTTCATATTTTTGTCTCAGCTCCCAGCCTTTTGTCTGATCTCTTCAGATTGTGAATGCTCTTAAGCAGTCAATTGCTGTGTATTTGCACACTGAGACTTCAGACTTGCACTGTGCGCGGACTCACTGCAAATATAGGAGTCACTTTTAGTATCCGTGACTGTACACATCCTTGTACTTCTAGAGGATTTAGTAAAAAGTCTGCTTTATATATTGGTTGCTGAGCAGAGAGTTGTGACAGTACTGAAGCTGAACTGTTGGTTTGTACATTTTGCAGTTGTGAAGGTTTAAGAGAATTTAGTCATAGGTTGGAAAAGACCCTTGAGATCATCGAGTCCAGCTGTTAACCTAATGCTACCAAGTCCACCGCTAAACCATGTCCCCAAGGGCCATGACTACAGGCACTTCTCTTAAACCTCTGTAACCTACAGAGTGTTTTGTTTGTTTGTTTTTTAAGAGGGCAGTGAACCTTTCTTTGCAAACTAATTCTTGAGTTTGTGGTTTTGTTCTTGAAAGAGTTTGATATTTTCCAAATAAACTTAGGACTAATTTTGTGCAGAAAGAGGTACCAGATCGTTGGATCACTGCAATAGTAAACTAGAACAGAAATAGGGCAGAGGACTTCAAAGCTTAATTGGGGCCATTGCTATTAGAGGATGTCTGTGTGTCTGTGAATTTAATTTTGGCTTGTAGGTGAAAACTGGACCATTTAAAAGAATGAAACCAACTGTCCTAAGCTTTGTAAGTTAGAGATTAGCTCACAGTAACTAGTGGATAACTGCAGCACAGGTTTGTGCTCTTTGGTACTGAACTTTCATGTATACAAGTTCCCTTGTTTCTGTTTGTTTCGGCTTTGAAGACTAGCTGCTGTGAAAAGAGCACTGAAAGTACAGGAACTACAATTTCTAGATGCTTCGAGGCGGCGTTTTCTGAAATACCAGCAAGATCAGCATCAAATGGAACTGAAACGTCTTGATGATGAAATTGCGAGAAAGGCTGAGTATTGCTCAAGCAATTCTTTTCATGAAGGTTTATTAGTGAAAATAAACAAAGAAAAAACGCATAACTAAAATTTCAGTTGATATACTGTGATTTGTGAGCCCAGAGGTGTATTTAACATGACATGGACTGCTTTAAGTGGTAAATGTATTATTTAACAGTTTTATTTGGCACTCACTATGTTCCACTGGCTTGCTTTAACTGGCAAAATTCCTGAGAAAAGCCAGATTCATCTGTATATTGGCAGTGCTGAAAAATGTAACGAGCTTCTTAAAGGACTAGTGAATTCTCAGCTGTCAGTGGGCTGTATGTCCAGATTGCAGACTAACTCTGCTATTGATTGAGAGGCCTCTGGCCAGGCCTGGTTCTGCTCCTGTGTTACTAGCTCGAGCACAGTGGAATGCAGATGCTGAGAATGGAAGCTTTTGTACCTTGTGGGCACAAATTGAGTCTTTGCAGGGCCATTCCTCGTGTCTCAGCACCACGCTTTGCAGAGCACGGTGCAGCTTTGTGTTTGTTTCCGCAGTCAGGGCACTGTAAGATTTCTCAGCTCCAGCTCAGCACAGGTTCTGCCAGGTGCAAAATGGCCACTTCCCTATCTGTGTACTGTCCTCTGCAGTGTTCTGGGTTCAGAGACTCCTTATTCAATTCGGAGTTGCATCTGGCAGATGATTAGCACTAGATCAAGCCTGACATTTCCCTAATAAGCTTGGCTGGATGCAAAACTATTCCTGTGCCTGTTTTCCACCTTGCCCTGTACTTTTAATGTGCAGTATTTTCCATTATTCACAGTATGACAGAAAGTGAACTAGAATTTAGAAGTAGGATGTGGCTTGTGGTTTTGGACATTTTCCTTGATATTGTATTTTTTAAGGGTGAAGAATTTCTCCTTTACTGTGTTTTCATGTTTTTCTCTTCTCCTCAAGGTATCCATGAGAGAGCGTGAAACAGCTGCTACTGTTCAAGATGTAGAAGTACGACGGATGGAACTTGAATCACAAAGACAGCTTTCTGAACAGGTAATTCTTAGGGAACTATACAGATGTTTATATTTAAATGTTGTTCCTTTGCAGTTCTCAGATTTGGTTGTATTCATTCAAGCAGACTTTGCGAGAAAAAAGGGGGCCTGGTTTTTTTTTTTTTTTTCTCTCTAATATATTTTTTAGAATAACTCTCTGCTGATAAAAGCATTAGTAGGACTCACATTAGTAGAACTCACTGTTATCTGTTTTTCTGGGAGAAAATACCCAGATATACCATTTTATTGGTATAATACTGGAAAGGTAACAGAAAATACCCATTTATTCTTTTCCCATGCAGAGTATTATTTGGTTGCTGCAGGGTTTAGCTGTGTGCTCAGCTGGTTGAGAGAATGTATAAATAAGAAATAAGTCTATAACGACATGTTCCTCATCCCAGAAACTCCCACCTTTTCATCTGTGGTATCCGGATATGTCTGCATTTTCTGGAAAAAACTGTATAGCAGATTGATGTAGTTGATGAAAAAATACCTAATTGCCAACAACATCATTACCCTAAAAGGAACCATGGTTTGTGAGGAATGTGCGGTTCCTTTCTCAAATGATTGACTTACGATTCAGAAAGATCGCTATTCAGTTATAAAGGGTTTTAATCAATAATACAGTTTGAAGTTAAATATGAGTTTATTATTATAACTAATTAATGACTGAAAAGCAAGGCTGGCAGTGGAAGACTTTTGATTTGAAGTAGTAAGTTGTGTTGAGAAATCACAGCTACATGTGCCCATCCTGCATACCTGCAGATCCGATGGAGTGTGAGCAGAAGTGGACGTCTAGATAGCTAACCCTTATTTCGAAGCATATTTTTAAAGCTTTTGGCCATAGACTTTGTATAACCCATGCTGAGCATAACCGGGCTAAATTTCTTTTAGCATTTATTAAATTTATTAAATACCCAGCCAGCTGTACTGTGGCTACATAACGCAAACCAGGCTAAGCTCATTTGTGTTCCAGTACATGTAAAGTCAGCTGTTTAAGGGAACTAATTCTACAGTGATCATCCTCTTTAGGCTAGAAAGGTAGCAATTATTTAACTAACTGAGGATATATGTCTGCCCACAAGAGTCTGTGTAGACAGGCTTTCCCTGCCCATGCCCTGAACTGACCGTTTTACTGCCGTCAGTGAGGGGCTATATTCAAGCTTAGAAGGCTGTGTATGTTACCTTTGCTTCACTACCCTGCTGACTCAGCTCAATAGATTCCCGCAGGCCTGGGAAGGGGTTGTGTCTTCCCCAGAAAACTGTGTAGATGTGCTTTGATGAATGTGAAGAAAAGGTGGTGAGAGTTAAAATTCTATTTCCAGATCTGCTGCTGGTTCGTACTATTTTGGCAAGTCACCTCTGCATTCAAGCTGCAGTTGTGTTTAAGTCCCCATACCATGAAACGTGATTTATATTTGTGAAACATTTTGAGGTTTTGGCTAAAATGTGCCATAAAACTACAGAATATTTTCATAATGGATCTACTTCATTTCAGTTGGAATTTTATGCTCCACTGTAATCCAGGGAATGGAATTACATCAGTATCAACCTGCGAGACCACTGTGATAACTCAGGCTTAGTGCAATTCCAAGCGGATAAAACAGCGGGGACTGTCACTTTCTTGGACAGTTATGATGTGTAGTGGGATGAGATGTGTGGGTATATTAAAATACTAGTTTAATGAAATTCTAATAGATGTTAAAGAGACAGAATTACAAATGTGGGTTAGGACCAATAATTCACGTTTGTGTGTTTGGCAGCATCTAATCAAAGATCAAGAGGCAGTTACAAAGGAAATGAGAGAAGAGGTGGATGCCCGTCGAAGAAGGGTGGATCTGGAAGATCATCTTGTTCAGAGATTGATGGAAATAGATAGAGAAGAAAACCAGAAAGCTCAGATAGTAAGACAACTGGATCTTAACATGTATTTTGGGGAGTTACTGTGCTAACTAGTACAAGTAGTACTAGTTAATAGTATTTTAATTACAATTAGATACTTCAAGTTAATATGAAAATATGTTCTAAAGAAATTTAATTTCTAGACGCCTATATTAATAAATTATGATGGTATGTTTAAAGTTTTTGAAGTTTTCAAAAATCTGACTGAAGTGTCCAAACAGCTATGTAATACTGAAATTCTCTGGGTCTGTCACGAATATTAACTTTTCTTTACTTCTCAGAACTTAGAAGTCATATAAGACTCAAAAGTGCTTTTCAGAATAAGACATCTTCCTGTTAAGGAACGTGTTTTATCTGTAACAATAATAAAACAAAAGTAAGCCTCAGAGGAACTTTCAGTTGTAGCACTTGGCAGGAAATTCAGCAGTAGACGCTGTCTTCCAGATCACAGTAATGAATGTGTGTAGCTTGACATTAGGAATTGTTCAGATTTTCAAGCTCAGAACTTGTAACTACACAGTTGGAAAAATAGTTGCAGCTAACCCACTGCCCATATGCTTGGCATCTGCATTTATATTTTGTCTAGAAATAAACATATGGGTCTGAATTTTTGTAAACAGCCTTTGATTTTTGGAAGCAGATGGATGTGGGTGGAAGTATTGGCATCCAGGTATCACTCTTATGTTAACTGCACCTGTAAATTGTATTAAATCCATACTAGGAAAGCAAAATCCCCAAAATCATGGAGAGGGTTGACGCCTCTTTCCAAAAGATTAAAAAACAAACAAACCAAAAAGAAAGACCCTCAGTAGGGGAAAGAATAAGAAGGATGAGGAAGCAGAAGAAAGCGCTGATGAATTCCTGGTAAGAAAGATGTTTTATTAGGTGGCTGAAGAAAATTTAGCCAAAGCAGAGCAGAAACGTGTTGGCACCAACTGGAGGTTGCAAGCGTTGCATAAACTAAGGCGTGGTGATCAGGACCGTGAGAAGCGTTATGAGGAGATAGCCAAGCTGCTGCATGACAACAGGGTGAAGGAAGCTGAACTGCTGAAGGCCGTTAGGGAAGCAGAAGAAAAAACGGTATTTGCATGATTTCTCTTTCTAAGTGGGTCTGGCACAAGCGTAACTGTCTTTTGCTCCTTTTCTGTTTTGACTGGAAGTTTCTGGAAGCACTGGAGCAAATTGGTGAGAATATTTTAGGCTTAGGAAAGCATATCCCTAATGCTGTAAGTTCCTCTCATTTTTTTTCCTCTGATCTAAACTTTTACCTTTCTCCAGGTGTTTGATAAATTTTTCAAAAAGAAATATTGACTCAGCTTAATAACATATATTTTGATTTAAGGGTGAAGTTTAGTCTGTAATAATCCAGATAGTTTTACATGTTGATTTTTTCCTTGCAACGCATCTGTTGAGGACATATTTCATACCTCTGTTGCACAGTGGGAAGAAGTTATACAGAAAAAAGCTCAACTGGAAGAAGAGCAGAAGGCCGCTGCTGCCGCAGATGTGCACAGGAAGCAGTTTTTAGAAGACAAAATGAAGGATGCACTAGAAATGGCTGAAAAGCTGCAAAGAGAAGATGGCTATTTTGGTGAGCGTATAGATAATGCAGTTCTGTGTGGATGTTGGCATGAAGCATTCAGCAACTGAATGCAAACTAAGTGTCCAATATTAGGGACAAACTTAAGTTTAACTCCTTTACATGAGGACTTTTTGGCAGTATTCCTTCATGAAACCAATATATCAGGCCAGACTTGGAAACAAATCTCAGTTTGATATCTATCAGATGCGGCAATATAAATGACACTTTTGGTAGAAGCACAGGTTTAGATCAGCTTAAGCTGGTTGTAAAATCGCGTCCCTTAGAAATCCTCTGTCAAATAATGTAAAGAACAGCAAACTGGCTGCCAACAAGTGACTTTGCCAAGTGTTTGTTCACAGGAAAAAAAAAACCTACTTATGCGCTTCCAGAATTGGCCGGTACATCCTCCTCAGATGCTGCATGTGTGTGTTTTTGCAGATATTTCTCCTATTCTCACATCTCTGCAAGGCTGATGCAAGATTAGTGATTAGTATTAAGATTAGGTGATGAATACTGCTTTGGGCAAACTTTTGCCCTTATTTGCCTAATGTTTTTAATATGGAGTAATTTGCAACTGCGAATTATTAAAATGGGTGTCTCCTCCTAAAATTGCGAGTAGCCGTATTCCGCATGATCTGAGTGGCCCATTTGTCAGAAGATTAATTACATAGGAAGAAACAGCACATATGGAGCTGTAATTTCTGAAAATGAAAAGCAGTGATGCATAGCTTTGACCCATAGACTAGAAGCATTGACTTCTAATTCTTAGCAAATTATACTTGCCATTAGCTGGAGTGAATGATTGTTCCAGTTTTGCTTCCTGGAGAAAAACTGTTTCACCTCAAGCTAGAAAAATTCACTAGAAATTGAAACACACTTGATTGACAACGAATCCTTTTCTCCATTTCCCACAGAGAGACTGTGTGATTTAAAGGCCGGCCGCACAGAAAGAGGGGTTGAACTCCAGCACGTGCCAAGGTCTGGAAACATCTGTCTGAATGATTTGTCTGCATCAGAGTCATCATCACACAGTAAGTTTCCAAGTTAGGGCATTCCTTTCTTTAACGTTTCATTTCAGAAGCATTGCTGGAACGCCTCATTGTGAGATTGAGTCATTATTTGTTGTGTAGGTGTTTAGTGGATAGTAAACCGGTTTATTGGTGTATTCTATTTCACACCTGAAAAAATGTCTTCACTACCAGGGGCAGCACGGATAGGAAGTGCCTGAAGGGTGTCACAGGATGAGAACAGTCATATTAAATGTCAGCCTAGTTTAATCTCATTCTGACCTGATAATTTTACCTATGCCTCTTCTGTCTTCGTAGTTATGCATGATTTGGGAATGTTGAAAAGATTTAGAACCGTCTTTCATTAAAATATTACTGAGAGTTACAGTCAGGAATTAGTCTGTAACCATTTCCTCTGGGCTATCCTAGCTGTTACAGACAGTGAAAGTACATTTTTAAAATCACATCATCTTATGTGCAAAAACTCTACGCAAGGGAAGCGTGTATCTGTGGACCTGCCATAGCGACCCATCATTATCTGACTTTCTTGTAACAAAGCATAGGTACCACTTTCAAAGGACTTAGGAGGAGTTGTTCCTTGCTTTTACAGGTCTTGGGGCTGTCTCTCATACAGTGACTTAAAAACCATAGTGTTTCTGGGCAGGAGGCGTCAGTTTTCCACTAAGCATTAATGGTAGTTATGGTATGTTAGCCGCAATGTTAAGTCCGAGTTTCTTGCACTTCAGTGTCGTTAAACAGAAGACGAGAAGAACTGGCATGCCAAGAGCGGGAACTGATGGCAGAAGTCCGGCAGCTGAGACGCAAGCTTACCTCACTGGCTCGAACGAGACATCTTCCAGCTCGCTTCCAAGCTACAAAGTGGACACCTTGAGGTGGTTTGCTCTGGACCTCACCTGTACTTTCAAATTATTAATCAGTAAAATGCTAGATGTGTACAGTGTGGTTAAGGACTGATCATAGATTGTTTATTATAAGGGTCTTTGGAAATATTTTTATATAAAAATAAAATTCTAGCTGGAAAAGTGTGTGTTGTTGGTAACCTTCTCGTTATTTTCTTGGTAACTATAACGCTATTTTTACTTCTAAAATAAACTCACTTTTTACCCTTAAGTTATTACGCTTGCAGTATTTGTTTACTTTAGTTGTTCTTCAACTTGTTATTTTATTTGTTCTGGCGAATGCCATGACTTGAAGAAACAAACCACTGTTCACGTGTCGCTTTTGTCAGTGGTATGTAAGTGGGTTCTGCAAGTTGCAGCAGGGAAATTTGCAACTGGATAAAAAAATCCTTTCCGCTGAGAGCCAGACACTGAAAATATGGCCCAGAGGGGCTGTGGAACACCTGCTGCTGGAGATCCACGTAGCAGGTACATTTCACAATAAAAAAAGGGGACAGAGGATCTAAATAAAAACAATTCTTTATGTGCTGCTAGGCTGATTTTCACTGGCCATCCCGGGATCCGCAGACATCTCGTTGCAGCCCTGGGCAGGGCGTGGAGAAGAGCCATCGTTCTGTTTCAAAAGGAGGGAAAATGCAACAGGCAAAGATAATTTCTGGGAGGTGGAAGGAGTAGATGGGAAGTGCCTTATTCTGATGGCTGTCTTGGAGTTTACATGCAATTATTTCTATGTTTAAAGATAAAAAATAAACCCATTATGTTTTTGGCTAGCACCTTGGGCCACGTGTGTAAATGCTTATGGTT